>NC_066318.1:7528000-8210000 GCF_022539315.1 Serinus canaria
TTTGTGCACGTACTGAGGGTTGGGGCCAGCTGCCCAGCAGCAGTACAGGGGCGTGGGAGCTCCCCAGTGCATGGGGTTGTGCTCCAGGATTGCTGTGGGACAGGGAGGAGAGACAGAGGTGATTTCTCCTCTCTGTCACCTCGCTGTGGTGTGCAGGAGTTTGCCCTCCCATGGGATGGTGTTGTTGAAACTGAAGGATAATGGTTCAAGGAACTTCAGGCATTTAGCACACGGTAACTTAAAATCTTATCAGGATCAAAACACCTCTGATATAAAAAGCCATTACAAAGTTGTTTTTGAGGTTTGACTTCCTTTGCCCTGCAGTGGATACAGTCCAAGGTAAAGTCCAAATTGAGACTTGTTGAGGGACACATTTTTCCTAGTGCTGACACTGCTTTTCTGACACATCTGAAGCTTTGCTGTGGGGGGAGATGCTATCTCTGAAAGCTGCCAGTGCAGGGTGGGACACATTTCCTGAGTGCTCCCCACCAGGCACCACAATCCCTAGGATGAATGGCTATTAGGGGTGATGCCCCTGGGAAGGGAAAGAGGAAAAGCCTATTTGTACCAGGATCTGCTGTGCTGGAGCCCTGTACTCACTCATGCTTGCCATTCTCATCCATACTCTACATAATCAACTCATGAATCTAGAACTGCTCTCCAAAACTCTTAATAACCAAAGGTCCCTCTTAATTCAGTTTGCTTCGTGCTTTAGTTGTTGAAAAAATTGCATCTTTTTTTCAGAATGGGGGCAAAGTACTATGCAATGAGTTCCAAGTGCTCCCAACAAGGATCTGGAAAACATTTCTATAAAGTCTGCAGGCTGGGGGGTGTCCTGGCAGGGAGAAGGGAAGGAAAGGTGCCACATGTCACACCCTTTGTCCCTCACCACTGCCCTCGCCCTCGGTCTGAGCTGCCCCTCACTTTGCAAGTGCTAAAGGGCAAGTCCCACCTAAACACTCAAAAGGAGATTAGACCCAGGTGTGTCTGGCACCATTCTGCCCTAAAAAACATAGAACCCAAAAACCCAAGGCTCCCTTGCTCGGCACATCCTGGGCTCCTCCTGGTACCAAGCACCTCTGAGCTGCTGAGCCTATCTTGCTCCATGGCAGAGGCTCTGCTTTCTCATCCCTGCCTCCAGCACTGGATAATCCAAAAGCTAAGCCAGAGGTGTTTATTGGGTATGAGCCCTTGCCAGATGCAAAGGTTAATGAACTCTGGCACTCACTGCTATTGGCAGGTGGGTGATTATATGTTCATAATAAACATGCCATTAGTTCAGGGCAGTCAGGAACCTGTTTCATTGTGTGCACACTCGGGCACAGGTACAGGCTTGAGCTGCCTCCTTCCCCTTAAAATCTTTAATTATTTTTTTCTTCACCTGGATAGTCTCGGAGCTGCTGCCCGTGGGTAGTTCTCACATCTCCCCTTCACAAAATGAGTGTACAAAGGCATTTGGGGAGAACAAAAAGTACTCAAGATTTTGACAACAACTAGAGCTGAAAAACGCCTTTGATTCAACATCTTCTGTTTTCCCCTTTGTTTCACCTGAGGACCTCTGTAACTATTTGAATTTCCAATGAAAGATTTTAAAATGCATTTTTTCCATTACAAGTAACCCTAAGTGTAAGAGGAGTTAAATATAGAGTCAGGACACACAGGAATGTTCAGGTTGAACAAAATGCTTCTGATTGCTCAAGATTAAATATTTTTCTCCTCCCTGTCTTGCTAAGCCAGACATGTTCTCTTTCTGGTTTGTTTTGACCTCTGAGCTGACAAATGCTCCCTGCTCTGTGCCTGCTCCAGGGTACAGTAGGTGCACCTTCAGTAAGATTCTTGTTTTTCCCCCCCCCCCCCGGCGTTCTCATTTGCCTTGAGCTCTTTGTATTTAAAACCTTTATCTCTGCTTTCCAGCACATTTTCTCCCCTGCCAGCTGAGAAAAGGCTTGCTCAGCACTGTGATGGTGGAGACAGCCACGCTGAGCCCTGTGGGCAAGCTGGGCTGTGCAGAGCAGGCTGATGGAGCTGTGGAAACCCGTGGTCTCCATGAAAGGCAGGACTGAGGTTTCTTTTAGGAGAAAAGAAGGACACTTATTCTTCCCCTTCATGGCTTTGTTTTTTCCTCGTCAAAGAGCCAATTTGACCTTAGCAGGTCTTCTTGCACCTTGGATAGAGCCAAGGCCATGGACCTGCATTACCCTTTATACCTTTCTTGTAAGTACTCAAGGCAGGTGGGGTCACAGTCCTCCCTTATCACGAGTTTTGTATCACCCAGTAATTTGCTAGGTCAGAGAACCTATTCTGTCAGCCTGGGTGGGTGGGCAGCAGAGGAAGAGACCTCATCCCCATGGGAGCAGCATGGGAGCAGCTCCAGCTCTCATCCCCAGCGAGTGAGTGGCTGCCTCACTGCACCAGTGGTGCCCTTGCCATATTGCAGATCAGCTCTCACTCCTGAAAGCATCCTCACTTGGAAAGACATCAGGATTCAGAGGATTTTGAGCTCAGCAAAGCATTTTGGAGAGACATTGAGACACAATAAGGTTCCTTGCTTTTTGGTTCACTTTGTGCCCTTTGATGGATTCCTGACACTGTTCACTCCAGGATGGGTGGTTATCACACACTTAAAGCCTCTTCCAGATCATCAGGGACAGCCAAAAGTGGCAGCATAAAGATGCAGACCAGCAGACTGATGTGTGGAAGTTTCACCCTCTACATTGGTGGCTTGGCTAATTCTTTCTCTTGATCCTTCATCATGGAGCATTGCCATCCCTGATCCTCCTGCCATCCCTGATCCCCCTGCCATCCCTGATCCCCCTGCCATTCCTGATCCCCCTGCCATCCCTGATCCCCCTGCCATCCCTGATCCCCCTGCCATGTCATGGAAGAGTCCTCACTGACAAAACCATGAACATGGGCAGTTTTACAGGAGAGCTGGTGTATTACACGTTCAGCAGATAATTGTGCTGCCAGGACAGAGATAGCACAGGCAATAAAAAGTAAACAGAGAGTGTTTTCCCAGCAGCTTGTGGACTCACAGCAGGCTGCTGGAGGAAGCAGGGAGCAGCTCAGATCAACTGCTTCATGGTCAAGGCCAGAGAAGCAGTAAAGGAGATCCTGGGGAGGATCTGCTGACAGCTGGGTAGATCTGTGTTTGTGGTCCTTCACAGACAGCTGCAGCCTCTGGTCTCAGCCATCCTGCTAAAACAGGCTGTGGTCTGACCACGGGGGGCTTCTCCCACTGCCTGTTTTCTTCCACACTGTGTGAGGAACAGGGGAGAGAAGACAAACATTATTATGGACTGTCCCCAGCTGAATCATGATTTTCATACAGCAAGTGAGGAAGTACTATACTCCTGCATGAATAAATTATGCTTTTAATAAAAAAAGGAAAAATCAGTTTTGCATACATGTGGGTGTGCAAGGGGGCTGAGAGGAGCAGCACCCCATGCAACAGGTGATTCTGTAAGCCACCCAGGCTGGCCACACCACAGGCAGCTGCCTGTACCCAGGGTCAGCCCACCCAGCTGCTGTCCCAGCAGTTGTGTCATCCTAATCCCCTACCACATGTCAGCATTCCCTTGGCATGCCCAGAACTGCCAGCCATGGCTGCAGCTCCACTTGGCCAGAGCAGATGGGGAAGGGTGGCCTCCAAGAAGCCTTTATTTTCATGCTGATAAAGATCAAAGTTTTTCTCTCCAGGGTTTCACAGCAGTTGCCACAGTGGAGGAGGGCTCTTGGAACTGAGTGGTCTGTCCTGGGCTAGGGGCAGTGGCCACACTGACAGAACAGAGCTGCAGGGGATGCCAAGGGCAGATCTCAGAGGGCACTTTGGGCCAGAGGCGCTGTCAGCCCCTGGCAAATCCGTGGCCAGAAGGAAAAGCTGTCATTAAAGGCCACCCAGATCACAGCACACCTGTCACCCAGGGTTTGTCTGCAGAAAACATGGATTTGTGTTGCCATGACCCTTCACAGCCCATCACCCTCCTGTGCCCCTCAGTGATGTCACCACTGCCTCCACAATCGTGGTTCTGAGCATCCTCATGTGTGGATCAGCACCCACTGCTAGGTGGCCACGGCCAGGGGACAGGATCATCATTATCCCAAATTAATAAAGAGGGAAAGGTGGCAGGCAGACACACAGTGGTGGATTCAAGGAGGTGACACTGTTCAAGAAGAGTTCAAATTTTTAAAAATCATGCAAAATATTGCAAGTCTTAGCAAACAAAAATGTTGGGCTGTGCCAAGAAGGATGTCCAGCCCAGAGGTTGTAAGGACTAAGAAGCTGGGTGGCTTTAGCTAGGGTGGGACTTGATAAGGGAAGAATTAATAATTCTGTTTTGCTCACTTAGAGATTACTATCATGATGAGAAGAAGATGCCAGGGTCTCAAGCTGGCATTTAAACCTGAGGAACTGTGGATGCACCAGAAAGCTGCATGGATGTGGAAAAACCTTCTTCTCAGCTGGGGATGAAAAACCATTACAGGCTTGTTTAAACTGCAGGGCAAGGATTTTATTTAGTGTGTGCTACACAGCACATCTCCCAGCTCCCAGGTCTGTGAGGCTGGTCCCCAGTGGGGAAGTTAGATTCTTTTCCCAGTTACAAAATGGGAAAATCACAGTTTGGCTGGCAAAACAAAACAGGACAAGGATAAGTTATAGCTGGAGTGAAAATAAATAACTCATTTTGCATCAACTTGAGGATTTTCAACACCTGTGGCCTCCTTTAAGTGTTTAACCTCACATTCAAAAAGAAGTGATTGTGTTTTGAAATATTGCACTTGACTCTGTGGTTAGAATTTGTATTCCCCAGGATTTGGGGTGATTTGCTGAGTTTGACCTGACTCCAGATTTTCTGTCATTCACCTGGAGCAGCCTCTTCCTGAAGGACTGACCCCATGGAAGGGACCCATGGTGGAGCAGGTTTTGATGAACTGCAGCCCACCAGGACCTCTCATAATGTCTGACTTCCATCTCTTTGCAAACAAATCTCTCAAGATAATCCTTAAGTAGTTGCATTAATACAGGAATGAAATCCACAGGGAACACAGATCTTTACAACCACTTGTGAACAAGGTCAGGTTTTCCAAGCTGCCTTTGTGGCTAGCTGGCCTGACAAAGCCATCAGACACTATTGGTGTCATCACCACCAAAAATGGTATGTTTCAAAAGATAAAGCAAATATGGGCCACTTTGCAGCTATGGGACAGAGAAAGCTGCTTCAGGTTTTCTTCCAGTACCAATTTGATGGACCATAAGCATATAATGATTGGAAAAAACTCTTTTCACAGATCAGGAGGGGATATTTAGTGGCTGAAAAATGTTTTTGTGTGTTAATGCCTTTGGCAGTGCTTCATTCTCAAATTTCTTACGAGATACATGTGTGAACACAAAAACTAAGTCAATTGTAAAAGTGTTTGGGATAAAATCAAAACTAAAGCCAAATGTTGCTTGCCCTACTTCTAGAAGAAAGCTTTTTATTCATAGCTGTCACAGCAGCTGATGTTGGTCTGGATGGAACATCAAAAATATGAAAAGTGAGGACAGATGATGCTAAAACAACAGCAACAACAACAAGCAGGAAGAAATCAAAACTCTTCCCACTGCCAAGCTGAAATTGAAATGAGATCTCTGTGGGACAGATACGTGTTACTTTGTCCATCAGAGGAGTGCCCTGCTCTCTCTGGGTATTTGGTGCTGGCAGCTCTTGACCCTGGTTTGTCTCCATGTGCAGCCCAGGAGTGCTGAGGCTGGAGCTGGGCTGCACTTGGCACCTCTCCTGCAAGTGTGGCCCTTGGAGAAGTCTTGGACCACACAGCCCTTGTCAGAAAGCTGCATTTCTAAAGCAACAGAGCTTTGGGCTCTTCTGCTGGAGTGGCTGCTGGGGCAGGGACCCAGAAGGGGTTCCCTTAAACACTGAGGTGATAAAATTCCTGGGGCAGAGGGTTTGGGGAATACCCTTGGCTTGGTGTGGCTGAGAGCAGGGGCACAGTGCCCTTCCAAGAACCAGTCTGTCCTTTCTCTAGAGGTCAGGATGGCCAGGGCCTGGTCATTTCAGGTACCCTCCACACACGGGAGTCAAGGGCCTCTCACTGCTCTCATCTGCCACTCTTAAAAGGACTGTCAGTACCTGCTGCAGAAGCAGGAGGACATGGAATGCCCTTGCTTGAGGACAACACAGCCTGTTTTCTAATTCTGCCTGTGCCCAGCCCACTAGAGAGCCTTTTTTCCCCACAAGAGTATTATTTTCTTCTGTTTTTAAGCCGTGTCGAAGCTCTGAATTCCCTTTGATCCAGCACGTCCCTATCAGCTCTAACAAAGTGAGCAGGAGAAGCTCCTGGGAGGAATTCCTGTCTGCAGCTGATGCTGAGAAACTCTTTTTATAAGCTGTTTACTGTCCTTTTCCAGTAAATTACGTTTTTTATAGAGCCCGTTGGTCAATACCTGCGGACTGCTGTTGGGCTGGAACGTGAAATGCCAGGACAGTGCCCACTTAAAAGTCCTGAGATGCAAATTATGTGAATGCAGAAAAAGAAGTTTGTTCTCACCCATCTCATCTGACACAAATGTCCTTCAATGCTGTGAAAGCAAATATCCATGCAGAACACGTTTTGTTACCACTTCAGAAAAAATGACGTCCAAGTGAATTTTTAACTTTATGCATCTTCTTCCTTGCTGAGCCCTCTCCCCTCAGCCAGGACGAGGTACAATGCTGCTCTGGCCAAAGAGGATTTTTTGGGACACAGAAGGTTTCTGTGAGCTCCTTTTACAGACTGTCCCAAGGCTGCACACTCCTCAGAGGGGCTGAAGCACTCCCTGCAGGGCTGGGCTTGCTTTCAGAGGTGGGGGTTGCTTTTGGAGAAAGGTTTTATGTTTTCTACAGTTGTTGTCATCACAGCAGAGCTGTTGGTTTGTCCTCATCTCCTCCTGCCTAGGAGACATTAAACACTGGCTACAGACTACTGGCTGAAGTGGAGGTACATGGAAAAGGCTTTCTGCACTACTGGAAATAAATGTGGTAATGATTCCAGAATGCAGAGCAGAGGGAAATTGAGCTGAGCTCTTGACACATGAAGGCCAATCATTTTACAACATGGAATTGCATTTTCTTGTTCTCTTTGAATAAAATACTCCTTGTTTTTAAAATGAAGCTAGCAGGAGTTTTGATGCCGGTTAGTCATCAAAGGTGGGTATTTAGTGGATTACCAGCCCACAGCCCAAAGCAAATGATTTCAGTAGCTGACAGTCACAGACTGCAGTGACCCAGCTATCTAATAACCTTGCCTAGAGTCAGGGACCAAAAGAAAAATTAATTTTAACACGTCTAGATCAGCAAAAACTAGAACAGCAAGAGCTAAGCACAGGGAGTACAGTGGTGGGGTCAGGAAGGCAAAAGCATTGCTGCCAGCTGGATGTAACACTCCACATGCCTGGAGGACTGATCCATGCTCCTGTGCCAGGGGGATGGAGCTGAGCACCACTTATGGGGCTGGAAATGAGGTTAACTCCATTGTGCACCCAGCTTGCAGCTGCTCCATGCACTGTGGCTGCACCCTCTCTGCTGCCTGGGATCCTGCACAGATGGATGGGAAAGGAAAGAAATCCCGGTGTGACTAGCACTAAAATTTGTTTTCCTGCAACAAACAGGAGTGGCAATAGCAAGAGATAAGGCTGGAAGTGCCTTGGAGAGGGTAACTAGCCATATCCTACAGCAGTAGACATGAACCTGACCCACCCTAGACTGACTTTTGTTTGCCCTGTCTCTGTAATTCCTTATGTTCTTCTTTCCTATCACAAGGAGTTCCTTTGCTTTCTGTCCCATCCCACACACAATTACCACAAAAGTCACATTACCTTCCAGCAGTTCTCTCTTTCCTGCTGTGTCTTTGGCAGTAAAGTTTGGGGAATGCAAAGCACAGATATATAAATGTGAGCACCAGTCCATGCACCCACGTATCCTGAGGAGGCTGGAACCCACCAGAGCCTTCTGGTTCTGATCAGCAGGATCAGCCCTGCCCCAGCAGCACTCAGCTACCTGGAGATGCAACTCAGGGCACAGCAGCTTCCTTGGATCTGCTCAGATCAGGGCACCTGCCTGATCTCTGCTCTGCAGAGCACAGGAGGAGCAAACAAAGCCTTGCAGCTGCTGGACCGGCTAAAGAAGCTGCTCCACTGAGTTTGTCCCAGCCACTGCACTGGGTTTCGTGTGTCCTGGGCCCAAGTGGAGCTACATGGGGTGTTTGGTTTGGCAGGTGTGGTGCAGCCTGGCCTCAGAGCTGGGAACAGCCACAGCCTGGGCTGTGAGACTGCAGAGGAACTCCTGTGCTGGGCAGGGTGCAGGGACAGTGTGCCACAGCCACACCTCCACACAGGGTCCTGCTCCTGTCCCACAGGGCACAGCTCCTGCACAAACACATGGCTGCAGAGAGAGCATTGTTTTTAAGGAAAACTTTCTTTTTTTTTCCTGGGTAAATATCCTTATCCAAAATCAGTGTAAGAGAATTCCGTGAGTCTTATCTTGTTCTGCAATTTTCCTGCCTTACACAGTCACTAATAGTTCCCTATTTATTAGCACTGGCACACATCCACACCAT
The DNA here is from genome assembly GCF_022539315.1 of Serinus canaria. Taxonomy (NCBI): domain Eukaryota; kingdom Metazoa; phylum Chordata; class Aves; order Passeriformes; family Fringillidae; genus Serinus; species Serinus canaria. The sequence continues at coordinate 7,536,593 of NC_066318.1, forward strand.
CTCCCAGGCCCTGGGCTTGCAGGAATGTAGACAGCCCTGCTCACTTCCTCTCACCATCGATTTTGGAAGCTGTGGGATGACTGAGTTTTGTAGGAGCTGGAGGAACTCGGTGCTAGCATGAGTAAAAGGAAGGAGGAGGCAAAAGTTGGAGCAGCAAAACAGTAAGAAAAATCAAAGAGAAAGTCCAGAGAAAATGAGAACAAAATATTCACAGATATGTTACAGACTAGAATGACTAAAAAGCCCAAATTAGTTAGAATCACAGAGTAATTTAGGTTGTAAAAGACTTTTAAGATCACCAGTGTTAACCCAGCACTGCCAAGCCCACAACTAAACCATGTCCCTCAGTGCTACATCTACAAGACTTTTACATCTCTCCAGGGATAGTGACTCAACCACTTCCCTGGGCAGCCTGTTTGAGAGCCTGACAACTCTTTTGGTGAAGATATGAACAAATTAGTAAGTATTAGGAACATAAGAAAAAGTGCCCTTGAGCAGCAAGAACACTTCCTCAGTTATCAAGAACAGCCTCCAGCTCAGCCTGCAGGTGAATATAATCCATCAGCTGCCAGGCACTCTCTGTGTACTTCATCTTAACTTGAGTTAAGCCAAAGGAAGGCAGAGTGGAGAGAAAAATGAAAGCAAGGCCATTGCTGCAAGCCTGACCAGCACAAAGGTCAGCACTGTGCACTCAAGGCTCCTCCTTGGAGGCCCTGCCCATGTCCCTGTTCATCCCATCCCAAGCTCTCCATACCATGCAGAATTACCTGCATAAGCAGCTCTTGTGCTTCCTGCCTTCAGTCTTGCCCCAGTGCAAAACCAACTGCATGAAGTATTGACCCCCAGTGTTGGCCTATCTTGCAAACCACCAGGCTTTTCTCCCTTCAAGCCCCTCCTGAAGGGGTAGTGTTGTCCAGCTCTGAGCACATTGCCAGGATCTAATTAGAAGCTGCATGCAGAACATCAGGCCCTGGTAATAACCAGGTTACTGCACACTAGAGTGTCACCCGAGATAAAAAATGTCCAGCTGTCAGCTGCGTGGCAGAGACTGTATTTTCCCAAATTTGCAGCTAACTCTGCTTGGTTCTTCTTCCCTAAACTACCTGCATCTGACCTTCTGCATCTCATGTTCTCTGGAAACATGATTTTCTTTCTAAGCAGTTGCTTGTACCTTAGCTACAAGAAAGGAAATGTGGATTCAGTAACTCCTCAGGATCTGATCTTGATGGGTTGATAAATCAAATAAAGAGAAGACACAAAACCACTTTTTCATTGTCATGCTGGTTTTGGGTTTTGGTCCACAATGGTGAAGGAGGGGCGTTCACCCTGTTGATATGAACTGCAAATACAATCTCAAGTCACACATTCTCCCATGTGCTTCGAAGGTCAGTGAGTCCTCTATAAGCTCAGCCCATAAAAAGCTGTAATTGAGGGCTGTACAAAGGCATCACATGTGTAACTGGCTTGCCACTGATGAGTTGGAACTGAAGAGCTCTTGTCATGCTTCACGGGCAATCCCTGAAAAACTCTCCTTGACAAGAAAGAATACAATTTTAAACAAATAAAACATGCACTGCTGGATAGAGACAACATGAGAGTCTGGAAAGCTCCTTTGCCAAAGCAAGAGCAGATTAAATACGAGGCACTGGTGGTTTCACAACACAATCTAGAATCCATGAGGTGATATGTTATCTGGCAGCCAGGACAGTGAGAGGGAAGGCAGCCTGCCCACAGCCTGCAGGCTGTTAGCTGTGGTGGGTAATCTGCACTCATGTGAGGAGTCTCAGAGACTTCTGCAGATTCTGAATATGTGTTCCCTATGCTGGACAAACTTAATGGATAAACTTATTGATACCTATCTCACAAAAGTTGTTTTTAAAGAAAGAAGTGCCCAGAATTATTTGAGTAAATGTTTCTAGTAGGAGGTAAATTCAATTTTCTGTACTTCAAAATATTATGCAGATTCCCATCTGCTTTCTTGCAATGGAAAAAATAGTTCCAGATTATTAATCTATTCACAGTACCACTCAGTTGTTCTCTGGGCTTGATGACAAGTGTTTTTGACATTAATATCCCAGTTCTTATATTCTGTTAATGTTGTGGGTAAGTATTTGTAGAAAACAAAACAAAAGTCTAGTTGAGAACAGATGCCCTAATTCTAATGGAAGAATTTCACACCAACTCCTTAAAGGCCTCTTTTGAACCCACATGAACTCCTACAATGTGTTGTGCAGTTTCTCTCTCTCCCTGGCATGCTGTGCATCACAGACACAAAGTTTTAGTTGCCCTGCCAGGCATATCAGCATTGTTCAATAGCCCAGCCAAGAGCAATGAGTTAACTTTTATACAATGGAAAAGCAGTACAGGAGAAGCATTGTTAAGCTGCCAGATAAGAAGCTTACATTTCAACAGAGATAGTAAAAATTCATTTCAGGTCTCTAGGCACAGAGTCACACTAACATTAACCTGGCAGTGGCAAAGTCTATTAAGGGCCCATCCAGCTTCTGCTGGGATCAGTAACAAAAGTCATACTGGACACAGGGCTAACCCTCCATCTGCCTGAGGATTATTATGGCAATAAACTGCATTTATAGAAATCCATATCCTTACAAATTAAGAAATCCAACAGGCAGTCTCCTTCCATTGTGGCTCTGTAGCCAAGGCATTTTCCAACACCTGTTAAACTCACTATACTTTGCTGAAGAAGAGAATTAATGAAGCACTGTTTAAACAAATCTTCAAAAAGTATGGCCTATTTCCTTCCTCCTAAGTTTCTTTGTGCTAGTAGTTGGTAAGTCAGAATCCTCTGTCTGCATATTTTCTACAAGAATATTTCACTATAACTTCATTTAAAAGTCATACTAAAGAACACTAGTCCTGTTGTAAGTCAGGTTGGAAATACCTGTCCCCTGTCTGGCCCCAAGTCCTCTGATCTCATGGCACTGTTTGAAAAGTCCATCTGTGCAAACAGTGCTCTTTGTCATTTTCTAAATTTCAAATTTTTATTTTAAATTTCTAACTTTTAAATTTTTAAAAATTTCCCAAATACAATTTCAGGAATTGACCAACACCAATATTCCAAAACTACCCTGTGCTTCAGTCTCTGTTTAAAATCTCCTTGGGACATTTCTTAAGGGGACTGGTTTTCCCCTGTGACCTTTGGTAAAATTTCAACTTTCACCAGTTACATCACTGAGGATGCAGTGAAATAAGAATCCAATTGCCTGCTGTCAGGTGATCTTGAAAAAGTCTGTCCACTCTTTGACAAACCCCTGAGAAAGGGAAACAAATATCTGTGTTAGAGTGTTTTAAACCAGAAATAATCACCCAAGAAAGTGCAGTTGTGTGCTTTTGCAAACAAGGTGTTCACTAATTATGTATAAATGAAACTCTACATTTTGACATCTCATTCAGAATATGGTAATTGCATTGAGTGCATAAAAAATAATAAATCAAACTTGATGACTATGTCAGGGTACTATGCAGTGGTTGTAGCTGAATGAATGGATGTGTCTACTATAGCTCAACTTTCTTTGTGCAAGAAGACATGGGGAAATCCTAATAAAGAGGCAACTGGTAAATGTTCAATATGTTTAATACTTTACTCTCTCATTTAGAGAACAAAGAGTTGCCTGTTTCAACTACTGGTTTGGACAAAAGCAGGGCATGGAAATGTGTAATCTGCATTTTCTGAATAGTCAAGATTCACAAAGATGATTTCATGTCTCCCGTTGTTTTATGTTGGCATGCTAGCAGAAGCGGACAAGAAGAAAACCCATGTACAATTTTTTTGCTAAAATCCAGAATCAGAATCAGAAATATTCCCAGCTCTGTTGTGTTTGTAATGCAGTGTGAAGCATTGGTCTAATCTAAACACAGGACTACCACCACAGAGCGTAAAATTGAACCAATCTTTTAAATCAGTCTAAAATTACCACTCCTATCTCCAAGACCCAGCCTAACAAACTGATGAATATGTAAGAGTTTCTGATATCCAATGAGAAATCCAACTGTATAAAAAGAATAAAAGAATGATGGGAAGAGAGTCTGATTTTTCTCAGGAAGCTGCTCCTGCTAATGTGATGAGGAAACTCCCACTGTGAGCCATGTCGCTTCCATCATGTGGGACAACTTTATGAGACCGTGTCATTTTGTAGCTTTGGAAAAAACACTGCAAAATGAATTTTCCTGGCAGTTTTGACAACAAAATGTGTTTTGCCTTATGTTATAATGATCAGACTGACAGCCTTTCTGTAAATAATTCATATCAAAATTCATAACAGAGTACTATGCAGTTCAGATCCAGAAATGTGCACCTGTAACATTGCCAACTCAGAGAACTAAGTACTCATTGCAATCAATTTCACTGGGCAGTTCCAGTTAAAGATGCCCTACATTTATTTAAGTTTGAAAGAGAAGAGAAAGAATGATGTAATGCTGGTGTGTGGCTTATCTATTAATAGTCTGTTAGGTAACTGTCACCTTTTGACAAGCTTAATTTTTCTGACACTGGTGGAAATAGTTAAACAGCAAAATATGAGATGTGCTTTTACATTATACAACTGACACCTTCCATTAGTGTTTCTGGTTGTTATATGAATTTATTACTTTGTGCTGTTCTCACATCCATGAAAGGGAATGTCTCATCTTTCTGGCCTGGAAAGGGTTTTTTGTGCCTGAATGCATATTTGCTTTTCTCCTAAAAGCAGAAGAAGACATTAATATCTGAACCCTGGTCATGCTGGATGTGCCAGCATTGGCCAAGAGTGTGAAGGTTCTCATTTGGGGAAACAACTTCCCCTTCTTCTGGCCCAGGTCCGAAGGGCAGGTCTGGCCCCATCTCCTTCTCTCTGCTCCCCTCCCTCTTCCCACAGCAGGTGTTTGCTTTTTCTTTCTCTGTTCAAGGCCTATTTGGATTAACTTTTGTTCTCCCCTTTTACGCAAAAGTGTCCCCAGGGCCCTTGATTTCCTGAACCCTTCTGGCAATTTTCAGTGTGAATATCTGTGTAGCAAATGTAGAAATTAGGACAGTTATGAGGTCACCTATCCCAAATTGGACAGCTGGAAGCTGCGTGGGGAAAGGCCGTGGCAACACTCTCTGTCCAGGAGCACAGAATAACAAGGTGCAAGGGACAGGCACCTGCACTCCACTGAGCCCTGGCTCTGCTCTGTGCGAAGCTCCTTGCCCGATGTGCCCACCAGCGCCAGCCTTCCCTGGACATCCTCAGCATCAGCCCGCAGGGTTGTTCCGGGGGAACAAGGGGAATTTGAAAGAGAAGCCCAGAGCTCCTCTGTCTGCGTGGCAGGGCTGAGGCAGCCGGGGCTGCCTGTGCATGGGAGACAGGACACAGGGAGGAGGGACAGCACAGAAGGAGGGGATGCCTGTAGGGAAGAAAGGACGCCTGCTCGGAGGAGAGTTGCACACAGGAGAAGAATGAGGGATGCTCTCCGGGCAGGAGCGAGGCGTGCGCGGGATTGGGAACACACGCAGGGCGTGAGGATGGATGCATGCAAAGTGGATGAAGGCAGGGAACGGCGGGGTGCGGGCACAGCAGAGCAGCCCGACGGCGGCAGGGACGAGGACGGGGCGTGCCGAGTCTCAGCTTTGCCCTGCCCTGCCCTGAGTGACTCCGCGGCCGCCCACTCGCAGCGCGGGGCACGGTGATGTGCGGGCGGGCGGCCCAATGGGGCCGGGGCGGCGGGGCCGGGGCGCGCCGAGCGCGGGCAGCGGGCGGGGCTGCTGCGGCGGGACGGCTCGGAGCGGCACGGACGGTGAGTGCTCCCGGGGCTCCTCCGGCGCGGCTCCAACTCGCGGAAAGTTGCGGCGCTCGCCCCGCCGCTGGACGGGCGCCAGCCCGCGCGGAGCATCCCGTCCGCGGCGGCGGCGGTAGCGGGGGTGGCGGGGGACGGCGACCGGCCCCGGCGGCTCCGCCGGGCCCGGCCCGGCCCTGCCCTCGCTGCCGCTCGGCTCCGCTGCCGAGCAGGCGTGTCCCCGGGGCTCCCGGGGCCGTGGGGCGGCGGGGCGGGCGCGGAGCCCGGAGCCCGGAGCGCGTCGGTGCCGGCGGGACGCGGGGGACGTGTCCGCCGGGCGCGCTGCTGCCGCCGCTCCCATCTCCCCGCGGCGATGAAAAGGCACTTGTCTGATTCATCCCCCTGGAAAACTTCACCCCCGGGCTGAGCCGGGGCGGGCCCGGCCCAGGAGATGCGCTGCCCGCGGCCGGGGCTCGGCTCCGCTGGGATGGAGCCCCGGCTGCGGCAGACTCGGGGCTTTGTGCGAGTTGATAGAAGCAGAACCGGCCGAGGGGCGGGGAGGTGCCGCTTCCCGCTGTGGGTTCCCGCAGAGCGGCACTGAAAAGGGGTTCGGTTTGTATTTCACTTTTATCTTTTGTGCAGGCTAGTATTCCCAAAGCAGAGAGTGTGAGGAAATGGGAACGACTTCTCATCTAATTGAAGCGGGGTGAAATAAAGCGAAGTCGTGGGACAGCTGTGTGGGTTTATTTTTATACATCTCTAATTTGTACTGGGAGAGGAAGTGTCACCCTACTCCCCCTAACAATGGCTTCTTGTTGGGAGCCTGGGAAGGGAAGAGGAAGAGCAGGGAATTTTTCAGGACTTAAAGCTTCAAACTTTGCTTTGCTGGGGCACCCTGATGCTGTCTGGAAATACTGTAATGGATAACATCAAGTCCCAGTCCTCACAGAAGGTAACAACCCTGCAGGCATGACTGTGTTCCAGTTGTAAGTTTTTCTGAGTAGAAATAGTGGTGAGGCTATTGATGTGCGTGGGATCCGACCTCCAGTTAATGCTTCCGTGGGACAGGCTGCGTGTGCCTGCTCTGAGAGAGCATCCGTGCCTTCAAGCAGGGCATCCCTTAGACTCACTGATTTCTTAGGAGAGCTGCTGGTATAGATCTGAGCAAATACCATTGAATCAGCCTTTGAGGTTGTTATTGCTGTTACACAATTCCAGTGGAATGTGAGAGCTGGGCTTCCTGTTTTTGGTCAATCTGTAGAAGCAACTATAAAAGATAATAGATATCTCAAGTAAATTGCTTTTACATGACAACTTGGAGCCATTGTTCAGCCAGTAGCACTTGTGACTTCTCTAGTGAGCCTGGTAACCTGAGAAGCAAAACTCCTTAATGCTGGGAGACTTGCTCAGAGTAACTTTAAAGACAACAGCTGGAACCTGGAAATAAAGAGGGAATAGTTACCGAGATCAGCATGTGCTAGCGCTGTGCATAATGATGTATAGAAATTCAATCTGTTTTGAAAAGAAATCTTGTGCAAAGAGGAGCTGCTGGTAGTTTGTGAGTGGAGAGCAGTGATTCAGGGGGATTAGTAGACACAAGGCAAGTCCCCTGGGTGCAATATTCTGCAGCTGATTCTGCCCTGGGGGTGTTTGATGGCCTTATGTGGAGTGTGTGTACACACAGAGACTTAAAATTCCAGATCTGTTTGTTTCCATCTAAATAACTCTTAAAAAAAGAGAAACTAATAAAATCATTTGTTAAATGAAACCTTTTCCAAAGGTTGTTGTTATCATAGCCTGTTAATCTTGCCAGCGGTTTAACAATTTGAGGATGTTGCTTGGTTGTAACCAAGCTCCTTTGAAGGAATTTTTTGCTTGTGAAAGATGAATTACTCATTCTTTGTCTGAGCTAAGAGATCATAATGTGATTATTAAACTCAGTTATTCAGTGCTAGATTTAAAGAATTGTGTTTCATCAGGGTCTTTGTTCTCTTATCAAAGTTAATCTGATGAAGTTTCCCCTCCTGTAAAACACACAAACGTCTCCCCAGGTTAAGAATGCCCCAAACTCCAGAAACTTATCTACCACTTTTGGCTAGATGGGCTTTACACTGGACAGGGCTCTGGGGACTGATGACTTCATTAGGGATTTGGATAAATGCAGAGGAAACCCTTCCCCTGGGGCTCCCTTGCTGACTTCTCTGCCCCGCGTTTCAATTGTTGTGAGATTAAGATGGTGAGTGAAGGAATTGCAGTCTTGTTAAATGAGTTTGTGCTGAATCCACTCATGCGGGATCTTCTAGTAACTCTTTCCTGTGTTTACTTGGCTTTCTAGTGCAGTGACTTCAGTGGGTCTGGAGAAACAGAAACACAACAGTTCTGACTTTAGGGAAGCAAAGGAGAGCACTGCTCAGTGATTGATTGGAAGGGATGCTAGGGACAGATAATTCAGTAGCTGTGCTTAGGCTGCTGGTGATCTGTGTGCCTTGTGAACCACTTTATCTGCACTTTTTGTGTGGTAAAACTGCAAGTGCTCAGTATGGCAGTTGCATTATTGACAATGTATAACATAGTGAATTGGGAGAAGAAAAATACTTTTCTTTTACATGATTGGCAGTGTGTTTAGGGAGGGTGTGCCCATCATAGGTACTGTAATGTGCTTCCTTATCTAAGTAGATGATGTGATCAGTAGCTCATTTCACACCTGAGGTTGTCTTGGTGGTGATATTTAAAGTAGTGCTAATTTATTTGGTGACGCCTCCCAACACATAGATAATGTTCTTGGTAATCTTATTTTGCACAGCATTAAATAATAGGTGGTGAAGCACAAAGGGGCTGTGTTTTCAGCAGAGCCAAAGACCAAGTAAGTTCTGCTTTATATCAGTACAGGGTATTTCTTGTTTGTGGTTGGAGTTTGTTTGTTTTTTTAAGTTACAATGTTTTGCATCTCTTTGCTTCATAAAACTGAGAGATGTGGATTGGAATTCTCTGAGGACATTTGTCCCTTTTTAGATCCAGGCCTGTTAGCTTGATTTTCTTGCCTGTGAATTGCCTGTGGCAGGCGAGGTGATGGGAAGCAGCATCAAGCCTGCTTGTATTATTCCAGCACAGGGTTTGTAGGGATCCATCAGCGCAGTCCTGGCCCTCCTAATGGTGCTCACAAGGGCAGCTCTTGACCTGCCCCGCTGGGGGAGGCAGTTTAACCCTGTGCAGGGATACGGTGGTGCTTCTGCTCGCAGAGAGTGGGAAAGGAAGGAGGGAGATGCCAGCTGCTACAGTGTTGCTGTGCAGTTTGCAGAGGCTTGGACAGGTGAAATTTATCCTGCTGCTACTTGGTTTTTATCTGTGTACCAACAAGTAGCACTAAGCAGCGAAAGAAACATGGTTTAAGTTGATGTTTTGTTCAGGCTTTGAATATTGCTCTGCCTCCATCTATATTAGAGCAGTAGTTCAGCATTAAAAAAAAATTCTCATCTCTTCAGGCCAGCTGTTTAAACATGTGACCGACAAGCTATCAACCTGCCTGATGCAATAACAGATATTAATTTTTAACTTTCTTTAAAGTTTCTTGTGAAAGTGGGAATAGCCACAACATTTTATGTTAATATTTATCAACCAATTTTTGGTATTTGGATGCTCGGCACTTTTTGGACTAAATACTACTGTGCATTTAGTGATCTGTGTATCTTTTTGGACATTGAGCTCATGATGTAATTACAGTTGCTAATTATATCAAAAAAGCCAAACATGAATCCAGAAACCCCTACCAGCAGTTGTGTGAAAGGTGGATATTGAATTATAAAAGTTTACCAAAAGCCTTAATGCATACACAAAGCAAAACACTCCTGAATATCTTTTTTTTCAAGCATGTTGCAAAACTGAGACCAGCTCTTGTAATGAGGGTGATGCAAGGTTGAATTAAACGTTGAATTAATTTGTTGGTTTACTGTAACAAATGTCACAACATCACCTATCCCTGGCCCCCAAGCCCCTTGATAGGCATCTGTTGACATCTTTGCACACACATTCCTGTTGGCACTTTGGGAATTGGATTATTGCACAAGCAGCAGTGGTTGTGTTTGTGGTGGGTGATGTCTTGGCAGAGCTCTGCCCACAGCACTGCTGGCAGGGGAGGGCATGAAAGGACTGTTTGCCCTGTGACCATCCCAGAGAGTTGCTCAGGCTCCTGTGCAGAATCAGCTGTCCCTGCTGGCACCACTGAAGCTCTTTTTGACCCAGAGGTACCTGCTGCTCTTGCTGCTGTTGGGTGAGTAGGTGGGAGGTGTGAAAGCTGAAGGCAATTGTGTGATGGTCCAACATCTGGGCCCTGGGTGCTGTGGCTGGGGGAAATGATGCTCAGGGGCATCCTGGGGGTCCCCTGAGCAGCAGCAGCTCAGCTGACAGGGACTGGGCTGCTGTAAGCACTTTCAGCTGTGTGACTGCTGGTCAGGAATGAACTACTGTTGTGTCCCCTGCTCTGTACACAGGGGTTTGGGCGTGCCTGTGGGTGTGCTGTCTCTCTTGGGTTTATTGAATTAAAAATGGGTATCTCCAGTGTGGTCTGTGCAGGGAGTAAGGATGAAGTGGGTGGTGTTTAGACACAGCAGCATTAGTTCAGCTTCAGTCTTAGCAGCTGCCTCCTTTCTGCTCTTCAATGCTGAAGTTGTAGGTGATGGGTCAAGCCTGTCCTGTCCTTGCCAGTGTTTCCTGCCTGGATATCCTTCCTGCTTCTGGGTCGAGTTTCTCTGAAGGGGAGACTTGGATAGCACCTTTCCATGTGTTGTGAGATCCACTTGGAGCACTGCAGAATGCTCTGTGAAAAGTCTTCTGGTTTGTGCAAATACTTCCAAAGTGAAGGGCTGAAGGTGTAGATTTCCTCTGCGTTACCTGGGTGGCATTGCCAGGCTGTGCCAGCATGGAGACAGGGTATGCTGGCTGTCAGAAATCCTCCTTCCTCATCTCACTGTGCTGCAGCCCCAGTCCAGCCCATCTCCACTGGCAGCCCTGAGGTGGGTGTGCTGTGACACTGGGGACACGCTGCCCAGGGAGGGTGATGGAGGCCCACTCTTTCAACTGCTGATTGAAGAGATGATTTGATTGTAGCCAAAAGATGGCACTTGTGTGTTTGTGGCTGCAGAGCCCAATGGGGCAGCAGGAGCTGTGTTTGGGATTTCAGGTGTTTGGTGTGTTCCTGTGAGAGCTTGGCAGCCATGTAAGGAGCAACCTGTACCAGCTAAACAAGCAAATGTGGTTAAGTGATGGAGCTGAAGACAGAAGTCCCCACCTGATAGGCCTGGAGAGTGGGGTGGGAGGAGAAGATGTGCACATCTGTACTCTGCTAGTGCCACACTGTTGGATTTGGAGATGACAGAGCTTTTCCTTGAGGTGGGCACATCTGACATCAGTGCTGCCCAGCAGCTGCCCTGCCACCAGGACTGTTTGCTTGGCTGCTCTGCCTTCTCCCAGCAGCTCTGTTCCCATCAGGGGTGTGGACTTCCTTGGGCAGGGTGCTGAGGCGTGGTGGCCAGCCTGTCCACTCAGTTACTGTGGCATCCACTGGTCTCCTGGGAATCTGAAATCTGTTGGCTTTTTTTGGTAATAGACTAAAAATGCCAAGGACGATAAGCAAGTCCTGTCTGGCCTGCTTGGAAGAATTATATCATGGGTGCTCCTCTGACAGCTAGGGTTTCCTGCCTGGGTTTGTGGGTTCCTGCCTGGGTTTGTGGGTTCCTGCCTGGGTTTGTGGGTTCATGCCTGGCATACTTAAAGCTAGTTTTGCACTGGGTTTGTGAGTGGCATGATGATGAAAAGGGGGGTTCCATGCCTGCTCTCCTGTCAGCAGAGATGGATAGCTCCATCTCTGCTGACAGGAGAGCTGCTGTCAGCAGAGATGGAGCTATCCATAGTCATTCTTTCTCTTTTGTTTGTTTTGTCAGCTGATTCCTGTTTGTTTGTCTCTACCTTTCAGCAGCTGGGCCATGAGGGTGACCACTGCCCATGCAATGCAGCATCCTTGGCCTGTGGGCTTGCCTTAGATCCCCTTCCTTGTGTCCCCTGTGCTGGCTGAGCAGTGTCCAACCCCCTGTGCTGCTGGGCAGTGTGCACATCCAGAGGGCAAACTGACTCCTCCTGCAACATCCAGGCTGTCCCCATGGGCTGTGGTGGCCTGTGCACCAGTAACATTTGGGAGTTAGTAGGGAGGAAATAAAATAATGATTGATTTGCCATGCATCTGAGGATGTGGGGAGCAGGATAACTGTCTGCAATGGGAAGCTCTGGTTAGGACTGCTGCAGATTGCTCATGTCAATCCATATGGGCCATATGCTTCTAACCAGTCTCCTTGTCTCATTTCCTTCTCTGAAATGCTTACAGCTGTTTTTCCTGCCGCTTCAGTAGGTTTTTTGTTCCTGTAAAAAGAGTGACAGCTCACAGATGCTGCTGGGAGTCCCCACTGAATAGCTGGGAAGAGAGACTATTACTGTGATCTTCAAGAGAAGATCAAGTGTAGTGTCTCTGCGGGAGGCCTAATTACTGATGTTTTAAGTAAGCTTTTTTGTTTTTTCTTTTTGAAGTTGACAATAGACTTAACTGTCTTATTCACTGTTTCCTCATCACATACTGCCCTTAGTGTTGTCCATGAGAGAGGAGGGAGTTGATGAGGTTACTTATGTGTAGAACAAGGCAGGATGAAGTGAAGTTGTTGATGATCATGTTTTGAGGTGTTCAGCATCCAGTTTTGCTGCTATGCTTATCATGTTTGGGTTAAACTTCACAATATTGTTTAGAAATTGGTCTTTTTTCTGAAGAAGTCTGTGACCAAAGTGATGATAGCAGTGCTTGAGGTTCATCCTTGTTGGTCCTCTCCTTATCCCTGTGTACATCTCTTTGTCCTGCCCTCCTGCATTCTGCTAAGAGAATTAATTGCAGCCTTCTGTGGTTGGGTTAATGATCCAGCCCTGGCCAGGTGAAGAAGGAGCTCTAGAGAGGCTGATGCCTAGGCAAGTGTTTCACAGTGTATGGCTGGGTGCTAAAGGGGCACCTGGAGACAGTGGGAGAGGCTGTCAGTATCTGCCTTTAGACAAATGACCTGTGCACTGCAAGGAATGTGGGGCTGATGTGGCCAAGTACATGGCTGTGTTGAGTTGGCTTGAGTGCCAAGTTAATACAGGGTCTGTAGCAAATAAAACCCAGCGGGATGTTACTTCTGAAGTTTAGGTGCTGAGAGTACAAAAATCTCTGCTTTCAGTGGGTTGGTTGCCTGGTGGCCATAAGCCCTAAATAAGCAAAACTTGCCAGATTCCAATCCTCTGCTTTGCCTTTTTTGCAGTCCCAACTGCACAAAGTCCCATCCCAGCAGCTGTTGTACTGGTGTCTGAGATGGGAAACCCTGTATGGGATCCTGGTGGGATGTCTATGGCTGGTGTTTTCCTGCCTTGTCCTCCCAAGGGTCTCACTGCTGTGCAAGGAGCCATGGATTGGCTTTTCCTCCTGTAAAAAATATACTGGGGCTGTACTCTCCTCAGCCCATGTTATAAATTATAAACTGTTGTGGGAAATGGAAAATAGAGTAATTCTGATTTGTGTTCTTTTAGAGCCCTGTTCTTTAGACCAAAATACACAGGATAAGTCTGGCCCTTCCCTCTATTCACTTTTCATAGCCTCCTTTGTTTTTAATTTATATATCTTTTTATTCTAAATTCCTCCCATCCCCAAAATAGAACAGACATCAGCCTGCAAGCAAAGATTGCCAGGCATTGGTCTTGTGGATTATAGTGGCTTTTTGGCCTGGTTGGAGACTGAGCCCCACCCTACGTAGGCTTGGATTAAAAATAGTCTTCCTTTTCATCAGGCTGAAAACTGTACACAACACATCTATGTCTTGGTTTCTGGGGTATTGGCAGCCACAGGAAGCCCTTCAGCTATCAAATACCTCAGAAAATCTGTTTGCTGCTAATTAATACAGAAGTGCTCAGGTGACCAGTGTTGGAGAGGTGTAGAGCCAGATGTCTGACTGCCAGCCACGTAGTTATCATAGATGCTGATCAAAGTTTAGCTGTGCTTCTTGAAGGACCTGAAACAATTGTAAACTCGAGTCCACAGCCTATGCATTAGGCTGCCACTTCAGGAATGTCTCAGCTCAGGTGCTGCAGGGATATCCAGTGGCCAGGAGACTGCCCCACAGCCTCCAGCTCAGTCCTGTCTGTCCAGACCTGAGCTGCACACTCCCCTCTTTGTATGAAACAGAAAAAAACATTGAGGGCAAGAGGCTGACCAGTATCAGGATCTCATTCCCCCACTGCCTCTTGGCAAAGCCAGGCCTCAAACCCCAGCTTAGGCAAGTCTGAGTGCTTGGCCATGGGATAGCAGAGGCAAGGTCTGAGTGTCTCCTTGCCCTGGCCATCTGTCCTCTGCCTCATCAACCTCAAGTGCTGACTTCTTGTGTTGTTTCATTTGTTTTCCACTGTCCCTGGCTGTGCTTGGTGGGGCAGTGAGTGCTTTTGCAGGGTGTAGGAAATGCTGCTGGCAGGCCCTGGGCTGCTCCGTGGGGAAGGGCAGGATGCAGCTGACCCAGGATCTGGAAGCAGGCGGTGCTGCCTGGCAATGCCCCCAGCTCAGACCCAGCCTTTATGGCTGTTTAGGGCAGGGCTGGGATAGAGGAGCAGGGAATGTGATGGGAGGAGGGCAGGGAGACTCTGCCCAGTGCCCGTCCCATGGCTGTTAATGACTGGCGTGCTCTGTGTGCTGGGTTTATGTGACCTTGGTGATCAAAGGTCTCTCTGTAATCAGAGAAAATGCTGCCTTCTCTTCAGTTTTTGTAGACTCTGCCTTGGCCTGTTCTGTTTCTGGTAATTCCATTCTAGAGTAGACTGTAAAAGAAACTTAAAAATGTGAAATATTGTATTGTCTCATAAAATCTTTGTAAACAGTCATGAAACTGTCTGTAGAAGGACACTAGAAGGATTTTATTTCTCCCAAAGCCTAGGGATGAGCTTTCAGCCTTTGTCTAGCTCAGTTGCATGCTTTTTATTTTAAAGTCAAGGGGATTTTTATTTGTATCTCAAATTTTTAAAGTGGAAAAACTGACTCCTACAGTTAGGTCTTTACTGCAGATTTTTATTTTATTTTTTTTTTATTTTTATTTTTTTTTGCTAGAGGAAACAAAATTTTCTTCCTGAAAATATGCTAGCCAGGCTTTTTAAAAAAAATTGTATAAATACAGGAACTTACACAAGGCAAAGTGAGTTGCTGCCCACTGCAGGGTTAGGTCAAGACAAGGAAAAACCTGCAAAACACCAATTTGGGGAAAAGCAGATCTGATAATCTGGTAGATGAGACAGGCTGAGTAACATCAGAAATGCTGCTGGCTTCTGTCAGTATTTGCCATACCAGCTGCAGGATGTCCATGTCCTGTTAGTTTTGTGCTTCTGCTGGAGTTCTGTGTGCTAGAACTGCTTCTCCTGCCTTGTGTCCAAATGATGGGGAGACTGTCTTGCTAGGGGGAAAACAGAAAGAATTGATTGCAGAGTTCTGGGGATGTCCTCTTGGATTGTTGCTGAAATTGTCTCTTTGAGGTGGTGGGAAAGGAACCTACAGAAAAATCCCCTGTGTTTTATCTTGCCTTTTTTTTCCTGAAGGTTGACATATGAAAAGTATCTCTCTAAAGCAAATAGGAAGGCATGTGATTCTGCATTATATCTGTGTGGCTTATTTTTTGACAATACATTAGTGACTAAATTAGGGGCTCTCCAGAGCTGAACACACAAGGTGTTTGAAATTCAGATTGAAGACCTTGGATAAAAGAAGCTTGTATCCTGTCAGGATTGGATGGAAGGTGATGTGCAGTGAGTTATTCCTGAAACAGGTTTGCAGTCACCTGTGTGCCATTTGAATGTTCTTCCTTCTCTGTTGTGCTATCTGAAAACTATGGCTGAAGTCCTTTTTTTCTATGTGCTCATTCCCTCAAAGTCCCTTTTTTGATCAGATTGGGTTTTTTTGCTGCTTGTATGGATCTTTGCTTCAGTGATGTTGCTGGGACGTGGTACTGTCCCAGCCCTGGCAGCAGAAGCCCAGGTACCAGGACCTCTGTTCCATGGATTCTGCTCAAACAGGGAAGGGGAGGTGCTGATCTGCCTCTTCCCCTCTCTTCTGTCCTACAAGGTAGAAAAGTGTCTTGCTCTGCTTTCACAAACAGTAGGACTGAACTTGCTGCCTTTGACTCTGCCCTGCTGGGAAGGTCAAGAACTGGAGGAGGTCCCGTGGTTTTCACAGTCTCTGTCTCTGTTTTCATGGAAGATCTTGGTGCAGATGAAACTGCTGGGCAAGCACCAAAGTTCTCAGGCTGTCCAGTGCAGTGCTAACCAAGTGGAAACTTGAATTCAAGCTACCCATCCCTGTAATTGGCATTCATACTTTGTGAAGCAGTGCTTCAGCTGGGTCTGAAGGATCATCAATTCTGGCTCCTTGTTTGTGCTGCCATCACAATCTTGTGCTTCTTCCTGCTAATCAGCCAGGAAGGGTTTGTGGAGGGTTGTTTGGGTTTGGAACAGGGCTGTGGTTTTGAGATTCCAGGATGCTGAGTCTTGTCCCAGGGACTGGCTTGGATGCTCTCCTGCCTTGGAGCCTCTGCAGCGAGATGTTAGTGAGAGCAGGCTGATATTCCAGCCCATCCCTGTTTTCCTTGGGCTGAACCAGTGTTTGCCTTCTGCTATAACTGTTGAGCAGCTGCAGTGCTGTGGTGTTATATACACATATATATGGTGCTATAAATCCTGTAGTTAAACATTTCCTTGACCCAGCACAGAACAAGGTGCTTGTCTCCAGCTGGTTACAGAAATAAAGGAAGTGAGTTCTAAAACAATATTGCAATTAAGCTGTTTTTTCCTGAATTTTGCACAAAATGTTTTGCCTCCAAGAATGAATTGTGAGGACTTTTACTTTAGGGAATACAGAGGGTGTTGTGGGTGTATATAAAGTTACCCTGTTGTGATTGGTATTGGGCAGGCATTCAGGGAGAAACTTGGCCCTTGCTTTTAAGAACTGTTTCTGAGATAGCAGCATTCTGAAGGTCAGTAGAGAACAAATGGAAATACATCTACAAAAGCATTCATGTTTCTCAGCGCTCCTGGTAATAACAAGCAAGTTTCTGAATCCTCACTTAGGCAGAATTTACCTTTCCATAAGGAGAGAGGGGAAACCAGGCCTTCTGAAGACTGAAAATACTTTGAATAAGCAGCCTTAATGTCTGACCTAAACTTTAGCCTGTTCCTTTCTGCTCTGTTTGGCTGAAGCTGGGACTAAGCTTTCCTTGGGGACATGGATGGGAGGTGCCTGTGCAATCCTGCTCCTGCCCTTCTTTTGCCCACCCCTTTGCAATGTTCTCGTGGATCTGATTTCCAGCTGGGCTCTTGCCACTGTATTATATAAACCAAATGCTCAAGCAAAGGCAGCATAGTCAGACTTCTTGCTGAAAACTTGAAAAATTGACATTGCTTCTGCCCAGCTGAGAAGCTCCCAGAAGTTCCTGTAGCTGTGCTGGACAGATGGTAATGGCAGTGCCCAGCCTACATTAGTTAGATCCATCACTAATGGCAACAACTTTTATTCCTCCCTCCCTTTCTCTAAGTAGAATATACACTTTTTCTGGATTATATAGGGTTATTTTAGTTGGTTCCTTTGCAAGATTCTGCCCTGTACAGTCCTTGAAACCCTCTGTTATGCAAGAGCCTTTACAACCAGTACCAGTCAATGATTCACTTCAGCAATTAAAGCTCTGTGCATGGGTTTGATATCACCTTGGCACATAGCAAGGCATTGCACTTTCTTTAGTGCATTGCCCTTTCACGTGTAACACTCACAGCTGATACTCTTGCTCAGCATTTGGACCTCTTTGGTGTAATCCACGTTGAACCTTGGGGTGTCATTGCTCCCAGCTATGGATCTGCCTCTTCTGCCTGAGCTCCAGAGTTGCTTCATGCCTTCTAGCAAATACCATGCCTTGTTTGGCTTTAGGTAGGATCTGTAGATGTTTGGTTTTTGGTTTTGTTTTGTTAACTTCTAGGATGAGAGTTTCTTCAATACTAATTCTAAAATATTTTAATACTTAAGCATTAAATGTTTAATACTAAGCATTAAAGTCAACAGCAACAACAGACTAGAGAATAGAAAAAAATCTGCTATCAAAGCAAAGACGGGATTCACAACACAAAGATCAGTCTACTAGTAGCTGATTTTTATGATCTGGAAAATGTGAGATGGCTTCCTAATTAACAGTGTAATGAGCTGTGTGGTGAAGATTGCTATGGGTGACAACTTAGAGTGTGTGTGTGAGTGGTAATCCAGCTCTGCCCCACCTTTCTACATATTTGAAAAGAGTGCAGTAGTGGGAGCCCCTGGAGTTACCCTGTCCAGTTGGGGTCTGAGATAAAAAGAGCAGTTGGAGGGAAGCCAACAAGTGCATGAGCTAAATACCAGAAAAAGCTTCCATGTCCCTTGAGATGAGATTTTGGACTAGTTCAACCCAGATGAATTTGTGCAATGTGATGAGCCACGTGCCCCTGGCAGGATGATGTCCTGCTGAGATACCAGATACCCCAGAGATCCTCCCTGCCTGGGCTGGCTCTGTGTGCTGCTGGGCAGTACCTGAAACCTTCTGGTAGTGGGAGCTCACCTGCAGGTGCTGATGGGTTGTGTGGGACTGAGGAGCCACCCAGTGGCAATCTCCCACAGCCTCCCACTGGCCAGGAGTGGGTGCAGCAAACTGGTCTGCACAGTGGTCAGTAGTTGGCCAAATGTCCATCTGGTGGCTGGAGCAGGCTGTGACTGCAGAGGTGTAATCTCTTCTTGCATATGGGTGGAAGGTATTAAACACTTCCTGACCTCTGGTTCTGCATAATTGCCAGCCTTGCCAGTCCATGGATCCATTTTTCAAAGCACACCTTTTTAACTGTTGTGGTTTAATTTTGGAGATTGCACCTATTTTATTAATAATCTAATAAGGTGCTCCTATAGGCATGGCCTTGGTGGTGTTTGGCTTTAGAGAGCTCTTGTTTTCAGTTGACTTTAAAAAAGTCGAAATGAGGTGCAGTGCTTGGCTTTGCTAGCAGTATTTATGTTTTAGTAGTTAGAAAGTGAATCTTCTCAGGAGCAAAATCTGGCTCAAGTAGCTGAAAACTTTGCAAAGGTGTTGCTGCTGCTTAGGCTGAAGAGTATTTATGACTGATAGGAAGTTAAAAGGTTTATGACAGACTTGTATGAAAATATGAACCTCTTCTAAACAAATCTGTACTCCTGTAATTTGCATTGTGCAACCATTTGCATTATGATTGCTTTTTTGGTGCTTCTTAAAGCTTTCTTTAGTGTCTGTTAAAAGACCTTAGTTCAAAGAACCTCATTCCTATTAAATGGCAGCTTTTCCATATTAACACATTCCATGAGGATGCAGCCCACATGAATGCTGTATACTTCTCAATTGTAGATGTGTCTAAATTGAATGTTGCTAAAAATGGATCAGAATGGTTTCCCTGTTCAGAAATATTGTGTGAACAGTCACTTGGGTTCTGCAGTAGTGCAGCTCTAGTGTAAAATACTGTTTCCTTGAGTAGTGACTGAGGGTGGATAGTTGTCTAGAGCATGTTCTCCAAGAGAGCAGAGGATTGCCTAAGTCATGTCAAGGACAGACTTGGGTGATGGGCAGAGCTGGCAGCTGAGATGAAAGATGAAAAAGGATGTTTGTGCCTCCAAGACCCTCCTACCAGAGCCAGTGCCACTCTTTCTCCAGTGGCCTGGCTCTGAGTGGGATGCTGTGCTAACACTGGGCCCTCTGCCCACTGCCTCATCTTCCTTCTGCTGGGGTCCATTTGACCCCACAGCCAGCCAGGATGGCAGGACTGAAATGCTGAGGAGAAGGAAGGGGACAGGATGGCCTTTGGATGATGTCAGCCCTGCCTGGGTGCAGTTTTAGTGTGCCAGGGCAGTTCCTCTCCCCATGCTCCAGCCATTAGGCTTCATCTGGTGCTGTTGTAAACACCCAGAGTGCTTTCTTTGTGATTGTTGCAAGGTGCCCTTCGTGACTGGTTAGGTGGAGCTGCAAAACTGGCCTAAAAATATTCTCTACTCCAAGTTCCTTCCAGTGGCTTGTCCTTCGGCTCAAAGATGTAACAGACAGGAAGGGAAAGTGCCTCAGAACTGGTGATGCCCTGCTCAGGTCTGCAGGACTGGCTGGAGAGATCCCAAGGGCACTGCAGACTCCTGCAGTGGTTTCAGTGCTGGCTTCTGCCCTGGAAGTGCAGCTCATCTGGCAACTGCTTTTCCAGTGGATGTGCAGAAGGGGCTTCCAGGTAATCTCTTAATTTCTTTCTCTCTTTACAAAAAAACCCTCATCCAATGCCTGACTCCCCATGGCCCATGATCTCCAGAGAATAACTTGTTCCCTTTTTTTCCACTTACCCCCTCTCCACACCCACCATTTTTTGTCTTTTGTGTTTAATAAAGTGGGTGACTCAGTACTAAATGTAAAGCCTCCTGCTTCCGGCATCATCTGCCTGTGGCTCGTTTCCTGGAGCTGACATCAGTGGAAGCCTCCCGATTTCCTTATGAAATAGCAAGATATGAAATGTCCTCTGCGCGGTGATCTGGGCATACTTGTGGCCTTCTGTGGTGACTGCTTGGCTCCCTGATCTAAGCTGTGAATAATCAGCTGGTTAATTGCTAAGCTGAGCCCTGGTGGAGCACAGGGTAAATCGGGCAAGTCCTCAGATCTGTTTTGCACTGCAAAATCATACTCAAGTTTGCAGGCGATTTTTAAATAAAGACCAACTTTCAGTCCCTCCTGCATATGCACGGTTTTTATTAAATAAGCATGAGCCTGACTAATGTCTTGCTTTCTTCCAGATGACAGGCTTGCTGACATCTGAGCAGCTCAGGAAGCTTTTAAGGGGGAAAGCTAGCAAAGATGGGTCTGCTTTTTCTTTAGAAAGACTGATAAACTGAGGAGTTAAGGTCAAATGCTTGCTCCGCAGTTGTCACATCTTTCCATAGCTGTTTACATTGATGGGATATACACTGCCATTGGTTTGCACTGAGGGAGAAAGCAAAAAGTGCATAAACCCTCAATTTGTGTCAAAAAGCACGGGTGAGAGTCTATCTGTTCATAATTTCATTAAAATCCTTACATTTTAAAGAGATTGTGGACAGAACTGGAGGAGGGGAATGTCTTGCCCATGGTAAATGGTCACTGATGTCAGCCCCAAACAGTGGTGGCTGGCCACTCAGCTTTGCTGTCTAAAGCCCTGGCTCATAGAGCGTGGTGTTTTTTTCTCTGGTGAAGCAGACTATTTAAGTTAACTGATTTTCTCTTTCAGTTAGGGACTCTTTTGAACTTCTCCTCCTTCTCTCTCTCTCTTTCTCTTTCTCTCTCTCTTTCCTTTTAAATTTTTTTTTATAAGAAGGAGGATGTTCCTGAAAACCCTTGATTTGCAGCACCAGCGCAGGCAGAGGCAGGAGACTGAGGCACCTTTGCAGCTCCTGAAGGCTTTCCAAGGTCTGCTGATGCTCTCTTGGCTCTGGCATCTCCCGAGGCTGCTGTGGCCCAGCCCTCTGGGCATGGAGGTTTCTCTAGCATGGGGATGCTGGAGTGGACCAGCATGTCCTGTACTCCTAAGGCTGGTTAACAGTGGAGCTGGCTGTATCCCAGCAAATAGATATTTTAGGCAGGCAGAAGTGTCAGCAGTTAAAACCCATCCCAAAAATCACTGGGACAGAAGTGACATGCCCAGGGACTTGTTCGTCCCTGTGGGTGTAATCACCAGTGATGTTGAACAGCTCCCAACATCAGCATGGTGTGTCTTGGTGTTAGTGAGGAAAACACTGCTTCTGGAGTGGGCAGGAAAACTTGGTGTCCTGAAGCAGGTACTTATCCTCTTCTGGGCTCACTGGGGAGAGCAGTGGGGCTGCACAGCCCACTGTAGCCAAAGGCCAGCACACTGGGTGAGCTCCTTTCCTCCCCCAGAACTTTGCCAAAGGGTCTGTTCTTGAGGGTTTGTGGTGAAAATGACTCCTGAATTTACCCTTTCTGCTTCCCTGTCACCTGGAAGGCAGCAGCTGCCACTCCCACAGCCATCACTGAGTACCTTCTGGAGGGCAAATATGTATTAGTGGCCTCCCAGTGAAACTTGGCAGCTGGAGCTGTGGAGGAGATGTGTCCCCTTGCGCAATGATGTGCTGGGGGAATCCTGCCAGTGCTGGAAGTTCTCTTTGTGCATAAACCTACATCACAATGTTCCACACAGGGGAGTGGATGTGTCACCTGAGCACCTCAGGCAACTTCTTCTTCCCTAAAAGGTTCTTTTTAAAGCAGGAAGAAGAGGAAAATACACTGCTCTACTGGCTCTACCAAAAAAAAAATTCCTATTTTGGAAGAGTATGGGGAGTGGTGTGAGACCAGGCGTGTGAGGAAGTCTGCTGGGAGTGCCCGGGGAACTGCGCGTTCGCTGCCTGCCACGCCACACCCGGCGTGCTGAGTCTCGGGACATGACGTGGGGATGAGTGGTGCTGGCACCACCGAGGTGCTATTTTAGGTTTGACTGTAATTGCAGGTTGGACCGCCAGGACTGGATTTTGAGTATTCACAGAGCAGAGGGCTCTTAGAGCTCTGGAAAAACTGGCTATCTCTGATCCTTTGCAAATGTAGGAGATGGGCATTTCACGGGCGCTGTGAATTGAACTCCTTGTGGTGGAGCACTGAGGACCTGTGCTAGCTGGTGATGGGGCAGGGATGTCCTCTTCCTCTCTGTCAGAGGGAATGATTACACCTGATAGCCCTGCAGGATGCTTTACACTTACTGAAAAAAGAAAAGTGGGTAAGCAGAGGTCTGAAGACACATGGGCTGGTGGCCTTTAGGCATCTCCCTCTGCAGTGCCTGTCTGCCACCTGCACACCTGCAGGGGCTGCCTTGCTGTTCCAGCAACACAGATGACAGACATTGAGCAGACATTGCTTGTGCAATGGCTCTGCCACTGACAGAAAGTCACAGTCTCCTTTGGGAGCTGGGCTCTGGCGTGCTCTCCCCCAAAGCCTCACTAACCCTTACAGGATGGATTTATGCTGTGCAATGTACTCACATGTAGGATGGAAAGTGGAGACACTAAACTTCACGAGATGAGTTTCTTCATTTTTGTTGCATGATTGCCCCTAGACTTCAGAGGCAGGATGCAGTCCCTGATTTTGGTCAGAGCAGCCACTTGGGCTCCCTGCACCCAGAGGCTGATGTGATGCTGAACCTGGCTGCTGCTGCAAGTCAGAGCAGAGTTGAAGTTGCTCTTCCCTAAACCCTGTCTGATGTGCACTCAGCCTGGTCTCTGTGGACTGCAGAAGTATTTTTCCAATCCAACTTCTTTCTTTTTAAGTTGCAGCTGCAGTTCTGGGCATAAAACCCTCTATTTTGGTTTCCATGATGTTTACCATCCTGAGGAAGCTGGCAGGCTGTGGGTTTGGGGTTAGGTTTTTTGTTTTGCTTTGTTTTTTTGGGGTGTGTTTTATTCCTCTTTTGAAACTTTTCAGCTGGAAGCTAAATTTTCAGGTGATACCCAAGAAATGGTACCAGGCAGTGACTCACTTTCCTGGCTGTTGTAATTTTTAAAGAGAAACAACAAAAAAACCCCACCCAGTGACCATAGTGACCATAATCTTTAGAACAGTCATGAGTTCTTCAGATTTTTTTACTAATTCAAATATTGTGTTTATTAGTAAATGACATATTTTCCTTTTAGCTATGGAAATGCTCAAACATTATGGACTTAACAGGAACAGAAATCTCTGAAATATATGATTATAGTTTGGAAAGCCAACTTAACCTTTCTGGTGATTGATTCTGCTCCTGTTCATTGCATCAGCAGCACACAGTACATGATGTTTCTGTTGCTTGTGCCTTCCTGGCTAGCAGCAGATGTCTGTTCCTGTTTCATTTAGAGCAGACAAAGATTAATTGCTGAGGTAATGCAATATAGTACAGTATGGGCCAGCTCTGAAGTCTGTATTTAATTTAATCTAATCTATTCAGACCATTTTTAATTTTTTTTTTTTTTTAAATTTTGAGGAACTATGAGGTGAGATAGCAGGCAGCATCCTCCTTTGGTGCAGACTAAAGCCAAATAGGTCTGGATCCTTAGTATTCTGTGAGCTTCTGTTGTTGTTTCAAAGGCACCCATAAAATAAGTACATAAAGCCAAATACAAGCTCTGCTTTGCTGATTGACTGGACACACTGAGAACTAGAAAATCAACATCCATTTGTTTTAAAGAGTACAGAGCAGTAGAAGGTTTTTTTTGTTCAGTTTTTTGGGGGGTTTGTGTTTTGGGTTTTTTAAAATTAAAAAAAAATAGTTTGCTTACCTAAAAGATCTGTATCTTACTGCTTCCTGGTCCCAAGTGCCAAGAAATAAAGGACCAAGAGCCGGTTTTTGGGGAGAATCCCCGCGCTCCGGGGATACTCGGGCCGCTGTCGCGCATCTCTTCGCGGCATGACCGCATCCCTGGGAAGCGACCTCCCATCGCTGGGCGGGGAGGGAGGGAGGAAGGAAGGAATGCTGGCTGCCCAGCTCCGGGCCGGGGGCGTGGGAGACGCTTCGGGCCGGGCGAGGGAGCGATTCGCCGTCCCTGGGAGGAGAGAGGAGGGTAAGGAATGCCGGGGAAGGTGTCCCGGGCCGGGCCGGGCTGGCCGTGCGCGCTGCCCGCCGCTGCCCGCTGCCATCGTCCTGCAGCGACTTGTTCTGCTTTGCTTTTCTCCGCGAAAAGTCGTGTGATTCCTCCTGCTGTAGTGGATGGAGGACAACAGCTGAGGGCAGAGCGAGTTTCAGGTTTTGCTGTGTCTGAGTTGGGAGTTTATCAGCACCTGATAAACGCGTGCAAGCAGCAGCGAGTGCTGCCCCGGCTGGGCAGCAGCGAGGGGCTCGGGCGAGGGCTCAGGGTGTGTCTTCCCTACTCTGGGTTTGTTCCATCTCAGTCTGCTGCAGGCTTTTGCAAAGCAGAACTGCTTCAACTTGCATGTTAAAGCGTTAAATATTTAAACCTCTGCCTTGCAGAAAGTGTGAGGAGCTCTGGGTGCTTTTGGGAAGTGGCTGCTGGCTGTGGTGGCTGCTGGACTTTTTGGGATCTTTCACCTGGAGAGGTTGGGCTCTGAATGCTGCCCTGCCATTCCAGCTGGCAGGATTTCATCTCCTAACAGAGGAGTTTGTCTTGCTGGCTGGTTTCTGGCTATACCTGATGCTGGAAGCCAATGCAGACCCTCTCTAAACACTTCAGTAGTCACTAATAGCTTAAAGCACTTGCATACCACTACTTTTAAGTATTGAACTGAAATGCTGAATTTTTTGTTCAAAAATTTAATTCATCTACACACCTGTAAAATACTTGTAGTACAGCTTTTTCACATCCTAATTTTGTTTGTACTGAATGTATCGCTCTAAGGTTTTGCTAAGTTATGTTTTATTAAACTGATACCATATTATCTCTTAGCCAAAAGGCTAAGAAGAGATATTTTACTCTGCATTTATTCTGCGAAGCATCTGTCTCTAAAGAATGATTTCCACAGCTGGAGGACTCTCACACCCTCGAGAAATTCAAAGTAGTGGTGAGGTTGCCTGCTGTTTACAGTGCATACATCTCTTTAACCACAACATCTGTCCTAGGGGTATTGGGCACTGGCTGAGCTGGGAAACGGAGGGAGAAGGAGGAGGAAGAGGAGGCAAAGCAGCTTGAAGGGACCTAGGGAGAGGTTAGTGCTCATCTCCAGCAGTGCCTGATGCATTTTCCTAGCCTTGATGCTGGATGCATTTATCTAACCTTGAAGCCTGCAAATGAGAGTGCATTTTGTGGAGGTTTTTAATGCTTCTCCGAAGTCACGAACTAGAGCTTGCCTGATCCTGAACTGGTGACTGCTGTCTTTGGTTCCCTATCACTCCTCCCCATATTAAGTTAAATTATAGACAAGTGTGGGGAACACCCTGCAGTTAGACTAAATGTGATTTCACTGTCATTGCAGCCTCCTGGGAGGCAAAGCCAGCAGCTTTCCTTCACTTCTGGCTCTTTTGCATTAATTTTTGAGATTAATGTTTCTGATTTTGTGAAGAGTAGATAGGATCTACACCATCTATTCTACAGTAAATAAGTGGTGAATTTACAGAGATTTTTCCTACTTCATGAGCCACTAGGACAGCTATGTAGTGACACTGATTTATTGCAGTCTGATGTTGCTTTCTTGCTCTGAGACAAATTAATTTGACTTCTTTTCCTTTTTCCCAAGTGCTTTCTAAACAAGATCACAGACAACAGGGGAAGGATGGAAAATGTTTTTTCTTTTTTCAGTAGCTTTTTCTAGTGAGAGATCTGTTACTGAAATTCCTGGGGTTTAAGACACTTTTGAAACATAATTACAACACTTAGGGTACGGTTTGTAGTTTCTAGTGTTTTGTTTCTTATTTAAGAAAACATTAATTGACACATTTCTCTGAATGTTTATCATCTGGGCAGCCAGAATTTCAGCCTTGGCTGTCTCTTTCCGGACAGCTCTGTTTACCTTCAGCTGATAGAAGGGTTTGCAAACTGCTTGACCACAGCTGTACCTTCTAAAAGGTTGCACAGAACCCACCCTCCCAAAATTAGCAGCTGAAACTCCCTGTTGTCTAGCTTGCCAGGGATCAGCACCATCATGCTGCATGTTTGGCTTGCAGGAGCTTGTTGGCTGCTGTTGAATAAGCAGTGACTGTACTGTGATTTAATTTGGGGATCTGGTTGATTCCCCCACCTGGGTGGGGGGGAAGTTTAACAGACTGAGTAATGCTTCTGGCTTTATTGTGGCACACTGGGTATCAGCCCCTTTACCTGCCAGAGGTGCTGCCTGAGAGCAGAGCTGGAGCTGCTGGGGGGATGGAGAGTGTTCTGGGCTGCATGGGCTTTGCAGGGCTTTATCCAGCTGCTCCTGAGCCAGGCTGCAGGCTCAGCTCTGCAGCCCACCCTGTAAGGAACTGGGCTCCTTTGGGGCTGAATATTGGGAAATTGAGGGACATGTGCTTAAAGCCTGTTGAGGGTAACCTGCAGGTCTCAGCAAGCAGGTCCCAGTCACTTCTGGGGAAGAAAATTTGCACAGATTCAGCCTTATGAACCTCATTCCTCCTTGCTTATGCTGGCAGGGAACCTACTGTCTTTTACACTATTGCTCTGAGAGTCACCTCATAAAATGAGGCTTGCTGAGTTTTTGCAATGGAGGGTAAGAGATTGGTCCTTTCTTTAAGACATTTATGGTTAAGGTACAGAATAAGCAGAAGGAAGTGTTAATGCTGCTCTTTTTTTGGGAACTATGCAAGAATAAGAATTACTATCAACATAAGAATTTCCTGAGAGGCTTGCATGACTTTTCTGTGTTTGAGCCAGGAATTTAAATGAAGCCTTCTGAGTTTCAGTCCATTAGCGACACCTGACCTCAGCCCCCCTCAGTTTTACCTTCTTGCACTTAAGTTTAAAAAAAATCTCTGAATTTGTTGTTTGCTTTTGCAAGTTCCAGGTAGATGAGTGTTCAGCTCTTCCTTTCCTGAGATGTCTTGAATGGATCACCTGTTCCATGTTGTACTAGCTAGGTAATGAGAATATTGCTCTGCTGTTCCCACTGACATGAACAAACTGTTTCAAAAGTTAGTTAAACCAATCTAGTGGGTTTTGATTTCAAATGTTCCTTAACACTGGAGTAGCTGCTCTACTAAAACTGGAGGTGTGTCAAAATGCAACACTTGGTAGGAGTATTTGTTAAAGAGGCTTTTAAGGATTGATTCATCAGTGCCTTGAGCAGTATTTTATCTGTTTTTTACTGTGCCCTGTAGATTATAAGTACTCTGTAGAGATGTGTAATACGTTTTGAGCAAGGTCTGTGGGCTATAGCTGTGAGCCTGCAGCATGATGGGGGTGTGTGAGTGCCCTTGGTCTCCTCTGTGTCCATCCATCCATCCATCCATCCATCCATCCATCCATCCATCCATCCATCCATCCATCCATCCATCCATCCATCCATCCATCCATCCATCCATCCATCCCTCCATCCATCCATCCATCCATCCATCCATCCATCCATCCATCCATCCATCCATCCATCCATCCATCCATCCATCCATCCATCCATCCATCCATCCATCCATCCATCCATCCATCCATCCATCCATCCATCCATCATTTGGCCCTGGTCTTTCATGGCAGGAGTATTCAAAGAATGTGAGGTCTGCAGAAAGCTTTTAGTGCTGCTCCCTTCCATTTGAGTCCCAAAGCAGTTTTGTGTTTCTGTTCAGCCTTCTTCTGGAAGATGAGAGTAACCAAGCATCCATCCACTCTGCTCCAGGATTGCATCTTATCCCTTGGTGTGCATCAGAGGCAGCTCTGGCTCAGAGGACAGGGATGTGTTAGGAGAAATTTCATTGAGGGCTGGGGAAGCTTTATTTTTTTCCTTTCCATGGGCAATTGGAGTGGAAGCATTTGTGTTCCTCTGACTTGTGCTTCCTTCCAGCCTCTGGGCAATTTGGTGTCATGTGACCAAGCATCCTCAGCTGCTTGCTCTCTGTCTGTTTTCTCTTATCTGGGAGACAGAGGGACTAATGTACTTGAATCCCTGTGAATTTCTGTTAATATCCCCAGCTTTCAGTAATTTGGATGCTGCTGTGGAGGACATGGCTCTCCTGAGCTTTTATCAGAGGGCTGATTCCTGTTTGATGCTGTGAGCAAGTTTGATGCTGATTTTGGGCTTTCTCTGAGTGCTGGCTGCAGTTCAGTTCTGATCATGCTGATCATTATCCAGGCCTGACCACACCCCAAAGAGCTTCCTTGGCTGTGCAGGGCTGTCAAAGGCATGTAAATTGGCTGATGGCTCAGCAGTTGCTTTTACTAAGATTTAAGATGATTGAAGCTAGTGAATCTGGTTCTGTCATGAAGGGAGAGAAAACACTTGGACCAGCATGCAAAAGGGGAAGGATCAGGTTGTCCAGGCTGCCAGTGGATGTTGGGGTGGTGGTTAAAGTCTGTGCAGAAGGCATAGGAATAGTGATTTGCTGCATCTGTTCCCATACTGTTGGAGTGGCCCTGTCTCTCTGCAGCCCAGATCCCTGCTGGGCATCTACCCAAGAGCTGCTCAGAAAAATACCTGGCATCACTTCATGCAGGTCTAGCTGGAGAAACTGAGCTTCTAACCTGGACTTGCTGGAAGAACATACTTGTCCAGAGGTGGATACCCCATTGAGACATGCCTCCAGATCTGGAGAGAACCTTTGGCAAGCTAAGAGCAGTGACTAATTCCAACATGTGTGTCTGCTCCTGATGGATTTGGCAGATTTTTCCCCTGCAGCAGTGGTGGGTTGTGCAACAACTGGAGCAAAGTTTCACAGTCCACTCCCAGGTGATCATAAGCATAGCAGGGAGCTTGCCTCTCCCAGCATGACAGTTTCAGGAGCCTGAAAGAATGTAAAGCAAAGCCTGCTGGTGGAACTTCTGCTGTTTTAGAGGTGCTTCAGAAGCAGCAGCTGGAGGTAATCTCAATATGGAATTGGGATGAAGTGACCTGGAGGGTGCCTGTGCAGTGGGAATCTCTATCTGCAGCCCTGTGTCCTTTCCCTGTGATGCAGCTGGTGGGCTACACAGCCAGCATGGATCAGTCAAAAGGTGTTCTGTGTGTAAATGCAGGGAGCTGGAGAGCTGGGTGGTGTAAGGTGCTCAATTCAAAGAGCCAGGCAAGCTTAAAGTAATTCAGAATTAAAGCTGAATTTATGTAGTTGGTCTTGGCTGTTGAGGTGAGTTTTTTGGTGCTTTGCCTGGCCAAAAAAAGCTGAACTAAGAGAATTAAAGCTAGATTTGGGTAATGGCTTTGCAGGTGTTAGAGAACAGTGGTGTTCAACAGTTAAAGCACTGCAGACCTGACAGCAGAGCTGTGGATTCATTGCTGTTGAGCCTGCTGTGCTTGGGCTGGGAGAACTTTGCTGAAGGGGAGATCCACAGATGAGGATGCAGCCACTCAGCCAGATCTGGCCCCACAAAGCAATGCCTGCTCAAAGCATTGTGTGCCCCTTTCTTCCTGAGGCAGGGAGAACTGCTCCCTGAGTGGGAAGGAACACCACAGTGTTGGTGAGCACAAGAACCACAATTGTGCAAAGAGCAACACCAAACTGATTTCAGAATCTGCATCACCGTGCTGATGGTAAGGGGTTGGCACCACCATGCTGGAGCCTCTCTGGATGGGGCAGCATCTCCTGATCTCTGCTTCCACCAGGGTGACATCTCTCACCAAAGTGTGAAGGTGAGGGTCTGGTTTCAGCCAGTACCTCTGACCAGTGGCTGTCTGAAAGGTAATTGCCAATTAAAAGTTTATGTGCTTCCATCAGCTTGGTGTTTGCTAACAGCCACATCCAGGGTGTGGGTGCTGTCTTGTAGGAATTTGATGAGCAAAACACTGTGGTGAGCATTTGACGAGCACACAAACTGATTATGAGCAGGAGAGGATGGATTTTATGATAGGTTTTCATTTACAGGCCATCAATCCCTCAGCCTTCCTGTCTCCCTCCCAAACACTGGAAACTCTTTACCTCAGAGGACTCATCAGACCAAGTCTGTGCACCACCACGTCCTCCTGTCAATGTCAGCTTTGGGACTGTTGTCTGTAAAACCCCAAAGGCTTTGCTTGGACTGGACCACTAAGAGCAGCCATCAGAGCTGAGGATGGAGATGTTGTGGGTGTGTCTGTGCCCCCTCCTGCCTGCAAACATTTCCAAAAGCAGCATGGCCCCAGGCCTGTGCCTGTGGAGGAGGGCTCCTGCAGTGTCAGGAGGCTGGTCTGACAATCTCAGCATCCTCTGCAGCTTCCAGTCACCTGGGAAGGGGTGCACAGAAAACTGAGGCTTGTATCCCTTGCCAGTGACTCTTCCCTCACTGTCCTGAGGGTGGCTGCTCTGGGCTGTCCTGGCAGCTCTGGAGATGGCAGAGCCCTTTTGGGATGGGCACAATGCTGCTGGCTGCTTTCAGAAGGCTGGGGAGGGTGAAGAGGGGAGGGCACACAGCCACCCTGCTCTGCAATGCAGCTCTTTCTTGGCAGGGACCAGCCCTACCTGCAGAACAGGGGGAAAAGGGGGATTAGGTGAGCCACAGGAGGCCTGGGGGCTGGATCCTGTGTCAGCTGAATCACCAGGTTTCCTCCAAATTGGCCAGGCAGCTGTGCCAGTGCCCAAGCCCCAGGGCTCTGGCACTTGCTGTGGTTGTGAGGGGACAGTGCCTGGCTGTGTGCTGGGTTAGTGCTCACAGGTATGTGGGGTTTTGTCTGAATTGTCTGCTGATGTCAGGAGCTTTTGTCATGAAAAGGGAGCAAAACCACAGGTTCCTCAGAAACTGAGTCACTGCTCCAGACTAGGTCTAGCCCACTGGTTGTGTTGGATTTTCCTTTTTTTTTTTTCGATTGGGTGGACATACTAATACCCTTTTGTTGACTCTTTAATGTGTCTCTGCACTGGCCTGTTTGAGTAAACAAGCTGATATTGTTAATCAGTCATTGCAGAGATATTAAAGTGAGGCAGGCCTGGAAGGGATGAAGCACTCAGTTTTCAGAGTAACGCTGAGCTGCTAAGAAAGTAAATTCTTCCATTTGGATCAGCAGCAAATTCCAGCTCTGTTTCTGTTGGAAGTGTTCAAGTGGCTCTCAGGAAATATTTGGTTGTCATGTGCTTTCAGATTTGAATTAATCTGCCAACTTTCAAGATGTACAAATGCCTGAATATCCCCCTTCATCAGTTTTCTACTAGTTCTCTGTGTAATGGAGCTTCCAGGGCTTCCCCTCCTGGGGAAGTGTCTTGAGAACATTCTTCTCTGTGCTTCAGTGTTTTTAGCTGCTGTCTGAGCAGTTAATCCACCCAAATATCCTGGTTAGCTTCTGGCACTTGTGCTGGAAGTGCTGAGTGCCTCAGCAGAGGCATCCCTCCAGTGGCAGTCCCTGCAGTGGCCTGTCCCCAGGTGGCTCACAGCTGTCAAAACACACGCTGGGACAGCTTTCCCTGACCTGCCCCTACTGCAGTTCTGCAAATAAACTCACCCCAGTTTGGTGACTGCAGTGTGTTTAGAACCTGTGAAATTTGTTTGCACAGGAACTTTATACAGCCTGTCTCAGGGAAGGAGTTGAGCAGCTCTGATCTGTATCCCAGGTTGTCTTCAGAGGACAGAAACAGGCTGCAGTGTCTGCCAGGCTCGCTCTTCTGGGTAGGTGCCTTTGTGCATCCATGTGTGACAGAGCTGCCCCTGCTTTTCTTCTGTGGGGTGAGGGATGAGGCAGGATGAGGGATCTGGAGCAGTGATTGCTTCCTTGAACACTTTGGTTATCTATGCATTGACCCATGGGCTGTCAGCCCCCAGACTAAAACTTTTCTCTTGTTCTAAGGTGGGTTTTTGAATCTCTGCCTGTCATGCCCTGGTGGAGCCTTTCTTGCAGTGTGAGTGTGACATGGCCAGGCGTGAGCAGCATGGAGAGTCCCCAAGGGCTTCCAGAGAGGCAGCTGATGTGTGATCCCTGTGCCACTGTGATAAAAGGGCCTTTTATGTCCCACAAGACAAAGCCTCTTGTTTAAAAATGCAACTGAATGAAAAACACGACTCTGAATGCCCTAGACTCAGCTATTAAAAACAAACAAACATAAAAACCCCCACACAACAAGAAAAAGGAAAGCTCCCCTGCCCCCCAGCCCAGTGTCCCAATGATGCTGTAATACCTCTTCACTGCAGAAAAGCTCTGTACAGCTGCTCTGGGAGCTGTAGCTTGGTGGCCCACTCACCTTTCCATGGACTGTTGTGTTATAACACCCTTTCCCTTCACAGACAGCCCTGACAAGGTCAGGTGTCTGCTTTTTCTCTGCTGGTTTGAATTTTCCCTCCCTCCTCTTAAGCAGAGAAACAGAAGGAAGAAGTGATATTATAAAAACTGAGAATGAAACCTCTTTTATGGACTGAGCTGAACAGTCTAGGGACTGGAAGGAAGATTTTTTTTTAAGTCAAGGCCCGTACAAACAACTGTAGGGCATATCCAGAGCATAATAGTTACCTGATAAAGTCAAACAGAGCAGCATTTTTGAAGGCTCTCTGCTTATGGTGTTGTTTGCTGCTTCTTTTGGTGTTAAAGATGTTAGAGATAGCAGAAAATTAAATTCCAATTAAGTGGTTAGGTAATGATGCTTTGGGAAATCCCTTTCTAAGGGAAATCCTCATGGTTTGAAAATGAATTGGTGCAAATGAGAATTAGGAAGAAGGCAGAACTTGTGGAGGAGCTTTGGTTGAATTTTCAGCCTTTAGCTCAGCCTCTGCTGCCTGGCAGCTCGTGCCACCTGCCTGCTTAGCCAAATCTGGCTCTGTTCTTGGTAGCATTCTCCAAGTGTTTCTGCCAGTTGTGAAATCCATCTCTTGTATCACGCAACAAGCATGCTCAGAGCTGATTTTCTTGCTAAGCAACTCCTTTATCCCCTGGAAATAGCCAGGTTTTGGTGGCACTGAGGCTTGGCCGAGGCACCCATGGGAGTGCTGCGGGGCAGGGGCTGCTCCAGGAATGGAGACAGATCCCACACTGGACATCAAGCAAGACAGTCAGTGCTGCACACAGGATTCCTGCATCTCGCAGGGACCTGCATGGTAGCATTGCCTTGGTCAATTAGCCTTTTTACTGTGAAAGAGTAAAAAAAATTACTTTCATAAGAAATTATGTTTTAATCTCTGTCCGTCTGATGCAGGTTTGCTGCGATTCCTCCCTGTGCCCCATTTTTTCTACTTGAGCCCAATGAAATTTGTTGTCTTGCTGCTGGTGGCTTTGACTGATACCTTGTTGAGCCTGCTGATGCTGGGAGGTGGGGTCTGAAGTGCTTTCCTTCATGGCTCTGCAGTGATGCAACTCTTGCTGAGTTTCTCTGCTGCGAGCACCTGTCTGAGCTGCTTTCCCAGGCTGCCACACCTGCCCATTGCTCTCATCTCTAACAACTTCATTCTTTCCAGACTGAGTGAAGTGTTACAGAAAATGAATATTTGCAGCTACAGGCAAACTTGTGTGAGTGCTTTTGAAGGCAGCTGGGAGTCTCAGACAAAAGAAGGTTGCTGATCAGAGCACAGGCATTTGTTAAACTGAGCCTCTTGTTGCTTGAGCCAGAGCCAGCCTGTTCAGGATCCTGGCTTCTGACAGTCTGTAAACCTCAATCCACCCCTCATCCTTTTGCTTACAAAGGAGGAGGCAGCTGTGTCTGTTCCCATAGGCAGAGGAGGAACCTTTTATTTATCAGCTTCAGGATTGTAGTGAACAATTTGGGAGCTGGAAAATCTTGGTATTCAGATCTCGTTTGAAGTCACACCAAGCCTGCCTAAATCCCCATGACAGACCCAGAGCTAGAGCCAGCAGTGGTGTTAGAATGTGCTGATCAGGGCCTGTGTTTCTGCTCCTTGTTGCATCAGTCACTGCTCTCTCATGGTCAGAGTGCCACCAGGGCATCCGATGCCCTGTCACGAGTGTCTGGGATGGGGACGTGCGTAGGTGTCTGACTTTCTCCCATCCCTGTGGTGATGCCTCCTGTCCAGGCTGGCTGGGTGGCTCCTCATCAGTGCTTGGAGAGGAGCATGATGGCAGATGGGTGGAGGAACTCTGTGCTCCATCCTCTCTGTTTCTTAAACACCAAGCAGATCTGATCCAAGCGGAGTTTCTGCGAACTCAGTCTCGCTGTTCCTCATGCCTGCTCTTCTGGGCTTGCTCATGGTGCTTCTGCCATTCAGGGAAACAGGGGCCATGCAAACAGCCTGTTCCTTGCAGTTTTTTGGGAGTCTGACTCTGGGGAAACAAGTAGGTGTTGATTCAAACAGTTTTCTTGCAAAAAAAAAAATTTCTTGATATTTCCTTTTTGCAAACAGTACCAGGTATCCTACTTTGTGCCAAAATATCCTCTCCACATACTGTTCAGAATCTTTTATTTGGGTTTGGTAGCTGTGTGCTCTCCGTTAATATTTTGACACTGGATTCTGATTTTGTTCAAAGTTGTGGAAAATCTCTGGAGATGTGAGTTCTGAGCTACAGAATACACTGACAGCAGGTACCTTAACATGTTCAGAACACCATAGTCATAAAATAACACACAGAGCTAAATATTGACAAGGCTAATGGGCTTTTTGACTTGTTAAGGAGTGTATTTCCCATCTCTGAGTTTGACACATCTGTTTTCTCAGTGGAAAGATAAATATGGTCCCAGGAACTGTGGTGACACTGGTACTGATTGTTGCTATGCTGCTGTTGGAAACTGTGTTGTTGAATGCAGCCTGGTTTCATACAGTGTTCTTTTTCTCTCTTTAGGTACTCCCTAAATTCATGAGATGGCCAACACCATGCAAATCTCCAAAGATGAGCTGGAGGAACTCAAGGAGGCTTTTGCTAAAGTTGGTAAGTCACACAGAGGAGGGCACCTTGCTCCTGTCTGCTGCACATTTGAATTGGATTTATCCCACCCCTGTGATGAGCAGCAGTGCCAGCAGGATGTGGGCATTCTGCTGGTCTCATGAATGTCTCTGTGCCAAGGAGTCTCTTGGCAGCTTTGCTTCTGGCTTGTCACTTTGGCCAAGGAGCACAAAGGCAGGGACAAGGCAGTCTGGCTGTCAGGGAGCACTGGCAGACAGCCCTGCACTCTTGCTCCAGGGTGGGCTTTGCTGCTTCCTGAGGGCAGAAGAAATAGCCAAACAGGTTTTGCATTGCTTTGGCCTTGGCAGCACTTCAGGGCTTGCAGAGTGCTTGGTTCTGGTGGTGTTGGTTTGGCAGATTGGCTGAGCTGTGTGCGTGGTCAGTGTAGGTGCTGCGTTTCTGCCTTGTGCACGGGCATTTTGGGGCTTGTAAACAAAACTGAATTTGTTTACCTGGCCTCAAGGGAGCAGCTTGTGGTGATGATCAATGCCTTGTGCTGAGCACACCTCCATTGCCCTCTGGTGGCTCCATCTCTGCTGACCTCCCTCAGCCTGCCGAGCTCCAGGGGCTGCACAGCCTCCTCCAGGGGCTGCTCCTCCTGCCTCCCAGCTTTCCCCCCGTGCTGGCATCACAGAAGCCTTTGGCAGGCTGCTTCAGGAAGCTGAAATGGGCAGAGAACTGACCTAATGGAAAACATGTTTTTCTGTTGGTTTAGTTTCTTGATATGGCCTACTGAAGGGTCAGAGAACCAGCAGGGAGGGGTGGGATGGGTGCTGGAGCACAGCCCTGGGGGACTGAGGTCAGTGTGTTCAGCTGGGGAACCACACCCAGGACTGGCACTGGCCAGGATCAAGTTGCACAAGCAGTGAGAGCCAGCGTTTTGTTTTCCTAGCTGGACATGGGCATCACTTGAGCACTGGTTATATATATATATATATATATATATATTTATAAAATCATAGTTGCCTCTTATCTGTACTGGGTGGTACCACCCTCTAGGGCGGGGTGGCTGTGAAAACTCTCACTTGCCCAGAATTTCCCATCTGCAAAGGGAAATGTGAATTTCAGAGGCAACTGATTCTCATGGACCAGTAACCCCTGTTGGAACGTGAAGCAAGTTGCATTTTAAGGAGTTCCCTCTCCTCTCTTGCTCTTAAGACTTTTGCAGCAGGTAGAAGTGACCTGCCACAGAGGGAGATGTTCCTTGGGAGGAAGCATAGTGTTTCTCTCTATCTACTGTGCCTCTTAGTGCAGTCTCATTAAGGCTGAGATGTAGGCAGCCTGTTCTGTCCTTGGATACATTTAAAATTATTAACCTCTCTGGAATGTGGTGGCTTTTAGTCATTAGTGTGGGGGAAATGATCAAGATTGGGTTGGAAACATGGAGGAACGCAAGTCAAATCCTGGTTTCTTGTAGGAAACCAGCTCACCCTGCTCAGGATGTGGATCCCTGTTTGGTTTTAAATTATAAAGGCAGTGTCAGAACTTTAATGTTAATGAGAAATGTGCTAATTATCCTGGACATACCCACAAATGAGATAGGATCTGCTAGTTCTTTTCAGCTGCCTTGTTTTGTGTGCTTTAGGCATGGTAGAGCCCACAAGCATGTGGGACACACCTGTCAGGAGTGTCTTTAATTCCCTTTATTCTTGCCTAAAGGAGCCATGTTTGCCCTGGGATATAGAGCTGGTCACTGGCTGGGTGACTGCCTTTCACTGTGAACTTCTAATAGCATCTTCAGGGAATGTGGACAGAAGCTGGACTAAGACTGCTGTGTAAAATGAAGCCTGTTTTTCATCTCCTAGCTCTCTGGAAGATTTGGAACACAGCTGAGAACCATGGTTATAGCAAAACTCAGCTGATTGGCTTCTAGGATGTCATGAATGAGATGTGGGGAGGAGGAAACATTTCACAGGGTGATTGCTGCTCACCAAGATGTGCTCTGCTCCAATGCACAGCTGGTTGGGCTTCCTGGAGACCTGCTTTAACTCCAGCATGGGGCAAGGTGCTGCTCTGGATGGGTAGGTTGATGGGGCTTTAAAGGTGTGTGTCTGACCAGCTTTTCTGTCTGCAGCTGGACTGGATTGAGACATCTGGGGATGCTGGAAGGCAGTGAGGTGTGTTACTATGTGCTCTGTTGCCACTTGCCTTCCATGCCCCTTGAAGGTATTTCCTCTCTCCCATGCAGCTGATGTGCTGTTCTCTGACAGCCAGCAAAAGGCATGAGTCCCATAGACATCCTACTGCTTATTAGAACAGTCCACAGGTGAGAAACCACTGTTGAAGGTTATCACTAAAGCCAGCTATAGCACAGACAAGCAGCTCCCACCATCCTGCGGGCAGTTGTTTTTCCTGGAACTGATCCAAGTGGTAAAGAGCAGTGGGGGGAAATAGCTTTGTAATGTTTGAAAACAGTAATTAGTGGGGCATTGGAACTGTCTAGGCTTTGAGTGACCCACAGGTTGGTGGGAGAAGAACAGGTTGCTCCAGATCTCATTGGATCTCTGAATTTGTTCTGTGGAACAGGTGCCTGTGTGTGTGCTTGGCCAAACAGGGGCACTTCAGAGGGGAGGCGTGGCAGAAAAATATCCACGAACTTGCTCTGTTTATTTGTCTTCATTCTCCCTCCTTCTAAGATAAGCAGAGATAAGCATCTTTTCTGGAAACACGAAGTACTCAAAAATCATAACTGGGCTGAACACTTTGTTCAGCCCTGCAAGGTGGTAAAACAATGCTCCGAAACGTTTGCTTAGGGTAAATAGGGATCTGTGATCCTATGCTCCTGCTGAGCAAATGTCCTTAAAAGGAAACGTGTGGGTTACTTTCCCCCTCTCGCATCCTGTTATTTAAGCTATTTTAAGTGCTTGTCCTCGGAGGAAGCTGAGCTGGAGCTTGAAGCAGCTTTTGGGATTCGTGGCGGCTTTGCTGCACCACCTGCACATGGCAGAGGTGCCGTGCCTTGTGCCATGACCTTTCCCAGGTTTAGCACGCTGGCATGCATGCATCTTTCAGTAGAAATAGGAAACTTCAGATGTGCTGTAGTTTCCTTTCCATCAGGCAGACTATAATGAATCCAGGCTGCAGCTTGTCTGTTAAAACCATTTTGCTTTCTTCCATTAGTAATCCTGGGCAGGCCGCCGGACGATTTCATTTGGGACAGCTTCTATTTTGACAGCCTCTTCAGCTGCTGAACACCAGCTCAGGTTTTGTTAGAGAGTTCTGCCTGAAGTCAGGGCCTGTTGCAGGACATCCAGCAAGGCACCGTATGGTGGGCCTGCAGGGATGCTGGAAACAGTTTTGGAACTGGCTGGTACTGCAGAGGTGGATTTTTTTTGGTGTTTTATTGTTTTTTTTTTAAATGCTGCTTCTTTGTACATTTGATGCCAGAAGGGGAACAGAGTCAGTAGGAAGGGAAGCAGCTGCCCTGTGGAATAGGGGTTGCAGGTCTATTTGTCATGTCAGGCTGGTTGACATGTTAAGAGCAGATCCATTTTCCATCTCATAATCACTCCTTGACTCAGCTACCAGGCCAGAACCACAGTCCAGCACCACTTTAAGGTAAAACCAGCAGTTTTAACACTCAAATCTGCCCTTCTGTGGCCAAGAAGCTAAAATTTGAAACGAGAGCATCTTCAGTGCAAATCCAGTAACTTGGTGTGTGGTCTTGCAGTTAAACTAACAGACCTGATTTACTTGTAATTCCCACTCCAAGTGTCTGGCACATGGATGCCCTTTTACTCTGTGAAGTAAATCAGTGATTAATTTTTTTCCCAGAATGGGAAAAGTAGCTCATGGTATGGAAGAGCAGCTCATACAAGTGGGTGTTTGGGATATTGTTAAGGGTTGTAAGAGCTTAGGTCCTGAGTCCTGAGAATTAAAAGTTTTGAGTGAGTTAAGGTGTGTCCTTCACACTTGATTTTGTGCCCTTTGTCTGAGCTCAGTGCAGCCTTTGCTGATGGGCAAAATCTCTCTTTGTGCCGTGCTGCTGGCCCATGTGAGCTCCCTTGTGAGTGTGCATTTCAGTGGCTTTTTGTGTGGCAGAGCTCCTATTTATTTTTATTTAGTGCACAAATGTAATCTTTGAACTAAGCACACCTGGAGGACTGGGCAGGTGCTGATTGCAGGAGTGAATGAAACCAAACTGGGCAGATGTTGACCCAGCTTGGAGTAAATTTCTCACACCTGAGCTGCAGGGCTTCATATGTAGAACCAAGATCTTAACAGGTTTCAGCATCCTTTTATCCCTTACTGGAGTTGCAGACTTTGGAGCTCAGTTTCCTGATGTCTCACCTAAGAAGCTTCTGCCTCATTAAATACCATGTAAGGTTTTATCCTGTCTGCATCTGAATAGGCTCAGACATAGCACATGCAAGCCTGAATCAGAAGCATTTCTGAATACTTAACCTAGACAGGTCAAGAGGAAAGCCTTTACCAAATCTGAATCAAAATTGGATCCCATCAAGGATACAATTTATATTTTGAAGTTTTGTTTTGCTCTGTCCTGTGCCTGCTACTTACATCTACTCTAACATTTGGGTAGCTGTAAAACTTAGGTGGTGGATTGATTGGAAGAAGTGCTGAACAGATGTTTCTGCATTTACCTGCTTAATTTGGCAGCATGCTGAGGGATTTTGGTTGGTTCAGTCAGGCACAGGCAAAAGCAAAGGAGTTGGCTGCAGGCTGAGGGTGAAAGTAAAGTTTTGTTTTAGGTTCATAGGCCCTGGAAATTAGGAAATCCCTTCTTGACTTATTTTCCTCACTGGCTGTAAGGAGGGGAAAAGATGCATATTGTAAAGCTAGATTCAGTAATAAATCACAGCTTCTTCTATTACAGTATCTTTATCTAGAGGGGAAATAGTTTGCTCATGACATCTCAGGCTGGACTGTTAATAAATCTTGCCTTTGTAAGCTTGTATTATTTCAGAATAAAATTCTAAAATTGAGGGCCAGAGAGCAGCCTATTGTTATCATTAATCATTGCCCCAAACCACTTTATTTCCTCAGCACTGTTGTAAACACTGACTTTTTATGAAGTAGCTTAGTGTATTTATTATTCCACTGGAACTGATGCTGTTCCTTAGTCTGAGACACAGAGACTGGGGTGTAGGAGGGAGTACAGGTTTGCTCTGGTTACTTCAGGTATTTGCCACTGAGCAGTTTCACTTTCTTGCAAACTGATAAAAACAATTTTGAAATCCCATATTCCCATATGGATCTGGAAAATGAGGACTGGTGGATGCAGTGGTTGGAGTGGTGGTGCAAACATGCTGCTTGCTGGGACACTGCTGTGAAACAAAACCTAAAAACCACAGAATCCTCATTAAAAGTAAATTGACCTCCACAATTTGGTTAAAATAAAATAACCCTGGACCTTAGAGCCATCCTGATTGTTTTCTTTATTCTTGAAAGTATCTTCAAGCATAGTTTCCCTTCAAGCATAAATACTGGCCCCGGTGACTGTGGTGATATTCTCTCTTGAAGAAAACCAAATTCTGGGGCTGGTGCAGCTCTTCAGGCACTTAATGAACTCCCCTGGGCTGTCTGTAGCACTTGCCTACAGCAAAGGGATTTTAGCATCCTGTTACTGAGCCAGTAACAGCACAACATGCCCTGAATCCCTGCCTCCCCAAAGGTGGGGCTGGAGGGTCATACTTATGTCTTGAGGTGTGAATCTGGGCTGTACAAACTACTTCAAATGCTCTGTCTGCTTGTGGACCCAACCCTGCTGAAATCTGGGTGCCAGCTCTGCTGTGAGCAGCACTCTGGGGATGCTGGATTTGCCACGTGTGGACAGTAGATGTGGTGATGTCCCCAAAGAGGTTGGGATCTGTGATGTGCAAAGCTCCAGTGTCACACTAGATTCTTGTTTTCTTCCTCAGTTTAGTAGGTGACACTATCTCACTAAACACATGGTGCTGCTGTGGCTTGGTGATAGACTGTGAAAGCAAATGTCCTGGCAGAGCATTCTTGGGCAGCAATAAAATATCTGCAATTTGCTGTCAGTGTTAAATGGAGAATATCATTGACAGTGTGATAAAAATGCAACAGCAGAGCTGACTTGGTGTTTTTAGTTCAGAATGTAAGAGGTGCTGTGTTTCATGGCCATCTATTTTTAACATGCAAAGGCTGTGGCATTTAGATGTAAAAAGAGACATTCTGGAGGTTGTTTATGAAAATACAGATGTTCTGTTGTGAAACTTTAACACCAGACTGGTCACATGTGCCCAGAGTCATCGTGGTCAGTCCTGCTTCAAAGCTGCTGCTGCCAGGGCTGGAGGGTTCCCAGGCCTTGTGCTGGGGCACTCTCTGAGGATGCTGTGTGTATTTGCTGGGTGCCTTTGGTCCCTACAGGTGTCCTTTGAACAATGTACTCCCTGATATATTTGGTGTGGCCATCCTGCTGTGTGCCCAGGTCCCCAGTGTGCAGGTTGCTCTCCGTGAAGCTCTTGGACATGGGGGTGGGGGGGTCACGTTTTGCCCCTCTCTTGGGGGTCAGTTCTGTCAGGTACAGACAATTCTAAACCCTTCTGCTGCCTCTTCTCTTCCTCAGACCTCAACAGCAATGGGTTCATCTGTGACTACGAGCTGCACGAGCTGTTCAAGGAGGCCAGCCTGCCTCTCCCTGGGTACAAAGTGAGAGAGATCATCCAGAAGCTCATGATTGATGGTGACAAGAACAAAGATGGCAAGATTAGTTTTGAAGAGTTCGTCTATGTAAGTGATATTTCTGAATTGCCTGCAGCCTGGGGGGGCACTTTTAGACAAAGCTAAGGAGAAGTGGTCAAACCTGACTTCTCAGCCACTTACCCTAATCCTAATTTTTTTTTTGACAAACTCGTCATTCTAGCCATGTAAATTCTTTGTACAGTTATCTGTATATGATCAGTCTTTTGTGCTGTTATTGACAGCCTTTAGATTTGGACAGAGGAGAAATATTGGTTGGTTTTTGAACAAAAGCCAACCAAGCAACCAAAAAGAATCCATGTGGTTTTACTGTGTGATGGCTTCATTGGAGGCCAAAATACTGTTTCCACATGATGTGACAACTGGAAAGAAAGACTTGCAGTGATCCAAGCTTACAGTATTTACTGGAAGCTATTCAGTTTTTCCAGGCACACAGATGAATGCTTGTTTTCCCTGTGTATCAGTATTATTTCCTTTCTTGGTTTAATGGGACTACAAGTATTTGCTAAAGAGCTGAAAGGGCATTTCAAGACACACTTGGATTTGTGTTAGGTGCTAATCTAGGAAAATTCCAATCTCTTGCTTTGAAAGGGAAGAGCAGGAATAAGGTGATGGGTACAAGGTGGAAGATCAGTGTTTTTTATTAAAAATAGGCCAGAATTTAAACATTTATTAATTTTTACAAAAGCACAAGACTTCTTCAATGTTTTTCATCTTTTTGATGCTCTGATGACCGAATGCTAAAGGAGTAATTAAAGTATGTGCAGTACATTGAAGGAGCTGTTTTGTGTCAATTAGTTTTCTTGATATTTCTTAATTTATCTTCACTTTCTGTTCCTTAATTGTTTTCAGACCCTCTGAACTTTTTGAGTTCGGAGTCAACTAGTAAGTTGGGGTTTGCAGTTTGTAAACACTTGCATGCTGGGTGCATGTTTCAGCTGTTGGTTTGAGCTGGTCCATGACTCTTTGCACTAGAAAGGAAGAAATAAATCTCCTCTGTCACATTTGAAAATACCAATGATTGAGTAAAGACAAAATGTCTTAGGGCAGCTGAGGTGTACACTAGCAGCAATGCTTAGCTGTATGATTTTTACAGACTGAACTCTTGCTCTGAGCATTTTTGCTGGAATTTATGATCCAAAGAATGCCATGAACTGTCTTTACATTGGGACCAAGTGACTTAGTGGTACCT
This sequence comes from Serinus canaria, assembly GCF_022539315.1. NCBI lineage: Eukaryota > Metazoa > Chordata > Aves > Passeriformes > Fringillidae > Serinus > Serinus canaria. The sequence continues at coordinate 7,579,691 of NC_066318.1, forward strand.
CAGCATTCGAGCACATATTCTCAGGAATATAGTAGTTAACCCAGGAAATTTTAAAATAAATAGGTCTAAAACAACATCCCTGTGGTTAAAGCCAACCAACCAGAAATCCCCCAACTTTTGGACTCTCAGATCTTCTGTCAGCTTTACCTGATCAACCTCTGCATGCCATCAGGGGATTATTTAACTGCACTGTATTATCATTTTGACTTGCCACCTTCCCTGTGTTGAAGGGACAGGGAAGGTAAGGTTTGACAACCAGCACCCTGGCCCTGTAGTTTCATTATCCTTTTCTGGGTAGCCTTTAGAGAACCTCTACACATTTAATTTGTGTTTTCAGCTTGGTTTAAACTAATTTAGCTTAATTTTGAGGGAGTTACAGTAGGCTTTCCAGCCACTGAATGTGTTTTTTACTAATAGCTGCTCAGTTCTGTAGGGCCTTGGGGCCACTAACAGTAGCATCCAGCCTGTACAAATGGCATGTGCAGTCTTCTGTGCTAAAGCATCTTTCTGCCCTCCAGCAAGAGGGTGTTTCACCAGTTAGGTGAAGCCTGCTGTTGAGGAAGGGGGAATCTTTACTTGGAGCACTCATTGTTAGACTTTATTGCAGATTTGACTGTTACATGCTTAAAGAGAGTTGTTGTTGGGTTGTGGATGAAGTTTTTTGTGTGAAATAAAGTCACAGTCACATGAGCATCTGGCTTACACAGAAAGGTTAAAATTGCACCACAGCTTTCTCAAGTTTGGCCCTGCAGGACCTGCTGCATGTGTTACCTGTGCTCAGACTGCAAAGGTTTTTTGGTTTTTTCCTTGTGGTCTTTTGAAATCGACTTGTAAAGGTAAATCTATGCAAGGTACTTCATGCCTAATGCTTCTGTTTCAGTAGGCACTTGCAGTGTGTGTTTGGGAAAGTGGGATGACTGCCCACTGTCCATGTCAGATTTAATACCACTACACCCTTGCTGGGCCCTTCACAATTGCTGATTTTACTGTGAAGTTTGCTTTAAAGCTGAGAATAAGCAGCTCCTCCTGTGGTCCTTTTTGCTTACGAAGATGGATTTTTCTTGCCTAACAGAGCACTTTCAATTGTAGATTTTCCAAGAGGTGAAAAGCGGCGATATCGCTAAAACGTTCCGAAGAGCCATCAACAGGAAGGAGGGAATCTGTGCCATTGGGGGCACCTCAGAGCTCTCCAGCGAGGGCACCCAGCACTCCTACTCAGGTACCACTCTGCCTCTAACTCTGCTCTGGGGGTTTGGGAGGCTCAATGCCAAAACCAGCCCATTTCTACCACACCATGCCATGTGCTGTGCTCTAGTTCTCTGAGAGCTGAGTGATCTCGCGTCAGGGTGAAAGCAGGACAGAATTTATGTGCTGCAGATTTAATAGTGTTTAAGTTAAATGTGTTCTTATTTGCTTGCTGATGAAGTCCTTGTGTCTCACTTGAGTATGATAAAGTTGTTAAGTAACAAGTTAATAACAGGAATATTCTGATAGTTGTGAGCATCTTCTTTCTTAAAACTTCATGTGACTAATAAGATGTGTGGTAATGATAGAGGGGATGTTATTTCCTGGGCTATTATACTCTGCTTCTTTTGGGAAAATCTTTGTTATGAAAAAACCTGTATTAAATTTATGATTGGTTATCTTAGAGGAAGAGAAATATGCCTTTGTAAACTGGATCAACAAAGCCCTGGAAAACGACCCCGACTGTCGGCACGTTATTCCAATGAACCCAAACACTGATGACCTGTTCAAAGCGGTGGGAGATGGGATTGTGCTGTGGTAAGTCATGATGGCTCCTGAATTATAGAAGTTAAAAATCAGCAAAATAACTTTCTGAAAATGCAGTTTGGGGAATTTTCATCCTGTTCTAGGCTGGTTTTGTGGCTGGTGTGTGTTCAAAACGTGTTTTGCACATATAAAAAGAGGCTCAGTCTCTCAGGCTTTCATTGCCACTGTGTGATGGCTCAGCTTTGGTGCCAGCTGATACTTTCATCCAGTGCTTTTGTTTGGGCTTGAGACTGAGTTTGCTGAGGGGGCAGAAGGAGCTTTGTGGGAGCAGGAGTTGTCCTGGTGCAAACTCAGCCTGGTGCTGGGTAGCTTGAGGAGAGGCACATGTGATAAATGACCCATTCTCTTGGGTGTTTAGGCAGACAGTGTTCTCCATGGGAATGTTAGTGACCTTATTATGCATTAACCCAAAAAAGGATTTTCTGGGAGTCTTCTTGTTCTTTTTAATAACTGCACTGAGTAGGTTTGGTGACTTATTCTGTTACATGCTGAGAACAGAAGGCATCCAGGGCTGCTAAATACCAGCAACCTTCTGTGTATGAGATTTTTGTTGGTTTTATGGGTTAGGTTCATTTGTTTTATTTTAAGTGAATTAATATAGTGGAGAACTGGATCAACCTGGAATTTCAGGATCTCTGTATCAATACACAAAGTAAGTCTAAGTGAGTTACCTCTTCTCTTTAACTGCTTTTATTTTCTAACTTTAGCTCATGATGCATATTTTTAGTGTATTTATTTCCCAAGTTTCAAGTAATTCATGGCTTTGGGCAAAGACTGAACTGAGTAGGAAGTAGTTCATACTATAAAGTTTAAATTTGCCATTTTTGGTGTTGATTAAAAATTCATTGTGCTCACATGCTCCCCACTGAGCTCTCCAAGTGTTTGTTCTTTTTTGGGGCAGGTTTTCTTGCCAGCAGTAGTAAACCTTTACAATAGGAGGAAGTTTGTTGTCTTACCAGAATGTGCAGTGGATGTCAGCAGAGCATTGAGTCTTCACTAGTTCAGGGACTGCACTGTGAATAATTCATGTGCTCTTTTTGCTCCAGCAGCTGAGATCAGTAGTGGCTGGGAACATGTTTAAAGTTTCAGGCTTAGCTATTAGTTACAAATACAGTCTTGATAATGTAAATATTAACTTCTGATTTATGCAGTCTTGATTTTTATGTAAAAAAAAATTACACAAAAACAAGCAGGCTAAAGGGAATGTGCTGTGGTGAGTATTGTCACAGTGCATTGAGTTTTGTTCAGATTAAATACTAAATGTTGTTCATATATCCCTGATTTTCCTCCTAACAGCAAAATGATCAATCTTTCTGTTCCTGACACAATTGATGAGAGAGCAATTAATAAGAAGAAACTCACACCATTCATAATTCAGGTATAAAGCATTTCTGTATTTTATTTTCTGAAATTCATATTAATATAGAATTAATGAATGTAGCATGGTGGCTCAAGGCATTATTGTGGAATGTTGAAAGGAGCAAATTTTATAGCTTCTGTTTAATTATTAAATGCAGTTTTGTACCATGCATAATTGACAGTTCTGTGGGCATGGTTAAAGAATGCTGAATTAATGACAAAATGGGTAAAGTGGCTGAAGTGTTGTGCACATGTGATACTGCTGTGGGGATTATGTGCAGCACTGTCTTTTTTAAACAGTGTGATATTGGTGTTAACCATGAATCATTTCATACTAGGGCAGGTTGTTTTTGTGAGGATCCCTCTGTGTGTGTAAATTAGCACTTCTCTAGCCTTGTTCTCCTCGATGCCACTAGATGCAACTAACTCAGAGGCTGAAACTAAATACCAGAGGCTGAAATTAAACCCTGGTGCCTGGTTCAGTTCTTATTGATTCAGCCTGCTGCCACCACAGCTGCCTTAAAACTTCAGCTGGGAGTGTTTCCTCTGAGCTGGAGCAAGGACAAAGGGGGAACCTGCACTCTGCTGGTGCTGGATGAAAGGGAAAGCAGCATCTCCCTGGGCTGTGTGTGACTGGGCTCTGCTGTTTGCAGGAGAACCTGAACCTGGCCTTGAATTCTGCCTCTGCCATCGGCTGCCATGTTGTCAATATTGGTGCAGAGGACTTGAGGGAAGGGAAGCCCCACCTGGTCCTGGGGCTGCTCTGGCAGGTCATCAAGATCGGCTTGTTCGCTGACATCGAGCTCAGCAGGAATGAAGGTAAGGAAATCCTGAGTGATTCCTCTGCAGCATGGGCACAGCATGGCTTGTGCTGTCAGCCCCAGCCCTGCCTCTGCCTCTTCCCCCCCTCCTCTCTGCTGGGAGGAGGATCACTGGGGCATGTGCCAAACTGAATGTTCTCCAGCCTGTTGGTAGCTGTGCAGCAGGGTGGTGCAGGTGGGCTCTGCCAGCCTGGTGATGTGTATCAGCCTTGGAGGGCTGGCTGAACACCAGCCTGTAAGTCAGGATGCAGCTTGGCTTCAGCCTGGGCACACACTGCTTGGTGATGCCCTAGGCTGCTCCAGCTGCAGGCTCCTGTGGTGTTGGGATGTGGCAAAAGCTGCTTGGATCCTTTTAGGATTATAGACAACTGCATGGCTTTCTTAAAAAAAAAAAATTAAAAAGGGGGCTTCAGCTCTGGTTATTTGGTTCTAAAATCCTCCTTGCTACTGTCAGTGGAGCAGCTTGAGCTCTCACTTTGTCCTTGGTGGTGAGAGACTGATGCTGCAGGGCTCTCCCTGTGCTCCCTTGGTCCTGTATGACAGCCTCCAAAATTTAAACTTTTCAAATTATCTGAAGAGCTCTGATATTCCTGCATGTGCTATCAGAGCATCCAGATGGATGGAAGGGCTTCAGTGTCTTTTATTTAAGCTTCCCCATCATGAAGTGTTGACATTGTTTGGTTTAGATTGAAAATTCATGGCAAAGGAAGCACTGGCCAGCTGAAAGGGTGCTTATCTTGGCTCCTTTGGGTTTTTTTAATGGTGCTTATGAAACTGCTTGGAAGCATTTTTCATTGACATAGAAGTGCATTTGCATTTAGCTTCCTGTCATCAGCTTAAAAGACTGCACATGAAGTCCAGAGAATTTTGTTACAGAAGAAAAGGGAAAATACTTTTTTACGTATATATTTCTAGATCATTTATACTCCTCTCTGTGTAACAAGCAACTCAGGAAAACTCTGCTAATACCCAGAATATTCTGTCATAATCAGTAGATGGTATTGTACCCCCTGAAATCTTGCTGCAGCTCGAATTCTGCAGGTTTGACTCTCCCCTCACAATCCTTTTTCTTGTAGCACTGGCTGCCTTACTTCGTGATGGAGAAAATCTGGAGGACCTTATGAAGCTATCCCCAGAAGAGCTGCTCCTAAGATGGGCCAACTACCACCTGGAAAACGCAGGCTGGCACAAAATCAGTAACTTCAGCTCAGATATCAAGGTACCAAAGCTCTCCTGGTTGGCAGTGCCTGGGAAAAGGCTGGGAGCTGGACAGGGATGTGTTTGCATTGCAAATGAGGCCTTTCATCCTCAGGCAGGACCTTTCTTGACCCTAACACACTGAGTGCTCTTACCAGGGGGGTTTGGGTGTTGTTTGTGAGGTCCTGCAGTGCTGTTCTCTCTGCCATGAGGGTGAGCCCAGTGCTGAACTGTTTCCTCCAGTGTGCTGTTGTGTGTTTTAATCAGCTGTGGAACTGGTATTGCTCATATGTTTGCAAATGTCCTTAATCCATGTTTTGGTGGAGATAGCAGGGGGAAATGCTTCACTGGAGAGTGAGACTTCCACACTCTCTTGGCATTTCATCTAAACTGTCATGGGCTGGAGAGAGGAAGGGAGACAAGAGCTCTTGTTCTTCACCCTGGGTTTAGTAGGAATGGGAGTGGGGACTCCTAAAGCTGCTTTTCACTTGTGAGTGGGGGCACTGGTGAGAAATAAATGGAGGGAGGTGACTGTGGGTCAGTGTGGGGCATCTGGACACTGGTCTCAGCAGTTTTCTGGAGCTTATTCACATGGCCAGCAGTTTCAAGTAGGAGAAAGAAAATTGAGATAGAAAAATAAATTGATAATTGAGGTGTGTGAGGATCATAGATCTGACCTGTTGTGTGCATGGTCACTCTTATTTCCAACTGCAAAATTACTTACAGTTTTGCTGATAGCTGTTGGCTTCTCTGGTGCATCCCCTAGACTGCCATGATATGCTGAGGTCCTCCTTAGTGCTGAGGACCAAAAGGACATGTAGCTAATAGATAATCACCACAGCTCTTGGCTCCTCCTGCTCTGTGACCATCCCTGGCCTCTCTCCTCCAAGCTGTTCTAGCTAATGTGCAGGCACAGAAGAAAACATTCAGACATCTTTTAATCAGCTTTTTGCTTGGAATTTGTCTTCACTGAGCCACTTTCATCATTGCTGTGGCAGTAGGAATGGCTGCCTTGTTTAGAGGTTAGGGCAGCCTTGGGGCATCTGGGGGCCGTGAGTGTGGGTCATGGGGTCATTGCTTCCTCCAGCCACTGCAGAGGTGGCTGTGACACCAGAGCTTGTAGCAAAGGCAGCTTTCAAACAGTCAAACCACATAATTGTCATCTTACATATTTCTAACCTTTTCCCTTTGTTTCCTTTCCTGCTGCCTGGATTTCTACCATTGTGCTCTCTTTTAAGCTTACAGATTTTGGCAATTCAGTAAAGGTACATAAGCCAATTATGCATGGTGACTTGCTAAAAATGAGCTTGAAATGAATTGTTATGGTGTATTCACTGCTGTGCAGGAGAACTGAATTTTCTTTTTCATTCATTCCAGGATTCCAGAGCCTATTTCCACCTCCTCAATCAAATTGCCCCCAAAGGGCAGAAAGAAGGAGAGCCTCAGATTGATATTAACATGTCGGGTTTCAATGTAAGTATTCAGGCTGTCATGTCCTCATCCTGTAGAATCCTGAGCTCCCTGTACCCTGTCATTGCCCCATGACATCTGGGTAACCTGGTATCTTAATTTCTGGAGCGTGTACAGTGTCAGTGACCGTGTGCACACCTCAGGTGTGTGCTCAGTGAGTGCTTGCTGCCAGCCTGGTCACTACCCTCCAATTAACAGAGATGATTGAGAATTCCTCTGTGGGCTTGCTCCATTTGGGAGCATATTGACTTCTTTTGAGCCACCAAGTTCCAAAAGCGTTAAAATTTGACAGCATGTCAGCTTGGAAAGAAAAGATTGCTAAGAAAATGCTAAGAAAAACAGCAAGAGAAGCCGTGACAATGGCACAGCAGCAGGGGTCGGTGTGTGTGCCTCATCCCTTCACCCAGCTTGTGACTGATGCCAAACATGGACTTGTGACACTGCTCCAGACAGTGGTCAGGAGCTTCCCATCTGCTGTGCAGTGCAGCCCAGTGTGTTCCATGACAGCTGTTGTCCGTTGATCCCTGCAGGAGAAGGATGACCTGCGCAGGGCAGAGTTCATGCTGCAGCAGGCAGATCGGCTGGGCTGCCGGCAGTTCGTCACGCCGGCCGACGTGGTCAGTGGCAACCCCAAACTCAACCTGGCCTTCGTGGCCAACCTGTTCAACAAGTACCCAGCACTTACCAAGCCTGAAAACCAGGACATCGACTGGACCCTCTTGGAAGGTGATGGCCGTTATCAGTCACAAAATTAGCAGGAGGGGACTGGCTAAAGTAAACAGTTGTGTCACTGGAGGCTGTGCCCTGCAGAGGTGTCTCTGTTGAAGTAACACCTATGATTTGAGGCTTCAGTGCTGCACTGGTTGTTTACTCATTTGGGGCAGATGAGAAGGGCACCTGGCAGCCTGTTCAGCTGCTCTGACCCTGTTGTGGAGCCTGAACCTGTAGGCACACTGCCAGCACCCTGTCACTCACCATGCCGGGGAATTTGGTTTTGCCATTTCCTGTGATGGGCAAGGAAACCTCAGAAATGCAGTGAGATGTCCATGGGAATGCTAATTGTTGGCACAACTGGGACTGGGCTGTGACAGCAGTTAGCTAACACCCATGTGAAAGACCTTTCTGCTCCTTTTTCTTGCAGAAAGTGCAAAAGGCTCTTCTGAGGCCTGAGGAAATCAAAATAACATCCAAGACTAGATAGCAGGGTCACCCTCTTCCTTTGAAATAAATGATTAAAAAAATACTCTTTCTCTGCTTAAACCTCCTGGTGAGCTCTGCTGCTCAAAGCTCCCTGCCTTGCAGGATGGAAATCCCTGCTCAGCTTTGAACTTGCAGAATTTGCAATGAACCTGTTTTCCATCATGTAGGAGAGACACGTGAGGAGCGGACCTTCCGCAACTGGATGAACTCCCTGGGTGTGAACCCCCACGTAAATCACCTCTATGGGTAAGCTTTAGGCTCTTGGAAGACACAGCTCTTTTTTTCTTTTTATTGTTGTTGAAATTACAAACACCTGTAAAGAATAGTAATTATTCATGATGTGACAAAGTCAGAGTGCACTCAATTCTTGTAGCATTAGACTTAATCCGTGTTTTCCTCTGTAGTGATCTCCAAGATGCACTGGTAATACTGCAATTATATGAGAAGATCAAAGTTCCCGTTGACTGGAATAAGGTTAACAAGCCTCCTTACCCTAAACTTGGAGCAAATATGAAAAAGGTAAACATGTCAAAAGACTTTAAAGGAAGCCATGGACACTAAAACTTCCTGTTTGAGGCTTCCAGTCCAGTGTGGGTGTTTGTGAGTGATTTTGCTGTTTAAACTCTTGTCTTGTGTAGCTGGAAAACTGTAACTACGCTGTAGACTTGGGAAAGCATCCAGCTAAATTCTCCCTGGTTGGCATTGGAGGGCAAGATCTGAATGATGGAAACCCAACGCTGACACTGGCCTTGGTCTGGCAGTTGATGAGAAGGTAGGACCCCTCTCAAACATGTCAAAACTGTGAATGTACAGAATTTGGGAAGTTTCTTCCATGAGAGCATTGTATTACCTGGAACAGGTCATCCAGAATTAGGGTCAAACCTCTGTCCTTTGGGGGGTGTCTGAGACACCTGGACAAAACTGTGATAGAGCTGCACATGACAGGCTGGAGCAGACACCTCAGGACAGCCTGTTGGTGGACCTGTGATCATCCTGTGACAAGGATCACCTCTCTCACCTGCTCAAGTCTGGTCCACAAGCAGAAAGCCTGACCAGTAAATTACACAACTTAAATGTTCTGATTTTTAGTTGGAAATTGGGAGGGAAATGTTCTGGGGCTGCTTTATAGATCTTTTTTTTTGTGTTGGAATGGGGGAAAAAAGAAACTTAATAACAGATAAAATTGATCTTCCTGTTACCTAGTTCTGTAAAATTGTAAGATTATGCAAATATATGTCTGGAAAAAAGGTGTGTGGTAGCTCCTAATTTGACATTAGAGGTCTGAATGCCAGCTCCTGAGGTAATCCACACCTTTTAGGTAATGTGTTACCCCTATGGAGCAAATTCTCAATGTTAAAACAGTTTAACAAGTGTCCTGAGCCCAGGCAATTTTCTGAGCTCCTATTAAAGGACATGAAATGCTAGAAAGATTAATGCTTTAACAGAAATCACACTTCAGATAAGATACATGGTTCTTTCTATTTGCTAAAGGAGTTAAAAAAAAAGACAAACCCAAACCCAGAGCTGAGACTATGTAAAGGCTTTCCAAGCTGCCATGGCTCATGTTGCATCCTGGCTGCATGGCTTTGTCCTGGCTCTCTGCCTAATCTTGTTCTCTCTGCTGGTTCTCAGGTACACACTGAATGTCCTCGAGGACCTGGGTGATGGTCAGAAAGCCAACGATGACATTATAGTCAGCTGGGTAAACCAGACCCTGAAAGAAGCTGGCAAGTCCACCTCCATCCAGAACTTCAAGGTACAGGTTCCCTTCTTGCCTACAAAAGGATACAAATGCCCAAAATTTTTTTCCTCAGTTGGAGGAACAGCAGGGGCATCTTAGGGAGGAGTTTAAACAGGGCAGGATTCAGACTGTGCTGGGAACTGAGTGGCTTCAAGCTGCAAGGCAGGAGAATGTTTAGGACTGCCCATAGTGGGGAATAGTGCCTGAGGAGGGAGGATGAGCAGGATCTGGGGCAGAGGTGGGAGGTGAGATGCTGGCAAGCAAAGGGGCTGGAGCTGGTGTGCATTTGGAGGTGAGCATTGTGCCTGGGGCTGTGCTCAGCAGGGCAGAGGTGCTGCCTGCACAATGATTACTACTTTGGATTTCCAGAGCACTTGCAGTAAATTGGAGTAACAGTGTTGTGTTATCACCAAAGCTGAGGCAGCAGTTTGGCTTTCCCTCTGGACCACCTGGGAATAGTCACTAACTTTGAAAAGGCTTGTTTACAACTTCTTTGGTTGCATGTTGGAGAGCAGCTGGATTGAGGTGAGAATTATGGGCACTCATCTTTACTTCTCTGTCCCTGTATTCTCTAGGACAAGACTATCAGCACAAGCTTGGCAGTTGTGGATTTAATCGATGCCATCCAGCCTGGCTGTATCAACTATGACCTAGTAAAGACTGGTCACCTATCGGAAGATGACAAGCAAAATAACGCTAAGTAAGTTTGCTCTCTCAGAAGCTGTTTGCCATTGAAAGGGTGCACATTCAGTGTGCTGGCCTCAAGCTGCAGGTGTTTTGACCAGTTTATTGCTGTGGCTTTCAGTCTCTTTTAGCACAGTACTTTGTACACAGGCAGCACTTATGAAATCGAGTTGCTGTCCTTGCCCGTGACACTGGAGGGAGCAGTTGGCTGAGCTCTGGCTGCTGAGAGAAATGCAGAGCAGCTCCAGCAGTTCTTACCAGTGATACTCCATTTCTCACCTGTTTCTTCAGGCACTTGAAGTGTTCAGCTGGTGGCTTGGGGTTTTGAAATTGAACCCTTGTATGTCTTATGTCTTGTTGAATCATCACAGATTGTCAAGTTTAAAGTATGCATATTAAAGCATGCCTTTGAAATGCGTGTTCTGTGACTGTTCTGCAGTGGCAGAATGACAGCAAAATTTCTGGCAGATAATAGTCTCACTTTGTTATTCATAAGGAGCAAACAGAAAAGGAAGTGTTACATGATTAATCCTTCATTATATATGCTATTAGCCATAACAAATATTAATTAAGATTCTTTAACTGTCAGTAAAGTAGACTTGACATTCAAAGGTCAATTTGCACATTAAAAACACTTTACTATGGAAAAGGAAAACAGCAAAAAATGAGAAAAACTTGTAAAACAGAAGGATGTGGTGTGAATAAACTGTCCCACATCTTAAATCTTAATAAAGAATAGGTGAAATTGTGTTGGATGGGGCAGGATTTGACTTGCCATTTCCTGGTAGCAGTCTCAGTGCTGACCACCTTATTTTTCCATGGTGAATAGGTATGCTGTGTCCATGGCAAGAAGAATTGGTGCCAGAGTTTATGCTCTTCCAGAGGATCTTGTGGAGGTGAAGCCAAAGATGGTCATGACCGTGTTTGCCTGCTTGATGGGCCGAGGAATGAAGCGAGTATAAAAGGGATGATCCACGTCAAGAAAAAAAAAACCAAAATGCAACAAAACCCAACCTGCCACCCTGGGTGCATGAGTAGCAGATGGGCTGTGACCACGTTGAAATGCTGTTGGCCTTGGAACTGTTGAAGTTCAAAGGACTTTGTTTTGCTTTGCAAGACAAATTTATTAAAATTCTCAGGGGGAGGAGTTATAACCAAGAGATGCGCTCTTTTCCCAAAGGAAAGTTTAACTTATCAAGAGCTCACAGAAATGCATTCATAGCAGACCTGCATCTTGCAATATTGCTCTGGAGCTGTTTTCACTCCATTATTTCTCAAATACTTGATGTGTGGTTTTATACCATTGAGGGCTATATAAGGTGGTTGGTATAAGTTGTAATGGAAACAAATCTAATTTCTATCTGCAGTCCACTTTAATTTCTATCATACAGTCCAAGCATATTTTAGGTTTGACCACATCCTTAATTTTGCAAATAAATCTACAGTACAAGTTGGGACCTGCAGGCCAGCTCGCAATGCTAAATGAGAAATGTGTAATTAGGAAGATGTACTTCCTCTGGTATTCTTTGTACATGGTGCTTTTTTGTACATCTAACTATTTTGATTACTTTACAAATAAAGCATGGCAGTTTTTTCTCTTGCTGCTTATAAAAAGGGGTTTTTTGTTTGTTTGTTTGTTTGCTTTTTAAGGTTATACTGCATATGATAATACCACCATCCTTGGACCTCTTGCAGTAACATGTGATCATGTTGCTGATGGCACGGTTACACCTGAGAATGGAAGTGAATGCATTTTTGTATGCATCTTGGTTCAGTTCTGTGCACCTAGAAAATAATTTTTACAAAAATCTGCATGAAAACTATAACTTTTTTATTTAAAATGCTGTTAGATACAAAACCATACTACATTGTGGAGAGGTTTTGTGCAGGGAAGAGGCAAATGGTATAAACAGCAGGGTTCAGTAAAGTGAACAGCAAATGTGCTGGAATATAAAATTATTTTTAGAGATAAATGGAAGGAAGCATTGTCGCCAAAGAAGGAAGATGCTGTATCCATAGGATTTCATATTCTCTTGCTTTGGCAAGCTGTTTGCTATATTTTGAGATCATATTGCTATTCCAAGCTATTCAAAGTGATGTAATATGGTGGCAAAGCATCAGTTGAAATAAAAACATTTAAATACACGTTTCTCTCCTTATTTGCACTGACCCAGCACTGCAGCCTGTCTTCAGTTGCAGCTGGTGCCCCACACACAGTCTTCACCTTTATTGGCCTGATGTAAATCTGTTGCCAGGTACTGGTCCTTCAGAGCATGGTGAGAGTTGGTGCTGCTGGCAGCACAGCAAAGTTTGTTTGAAGCAGCAGCTTCTGTGTTGTTGTGCCTTGGGGACTTCAGAGGATTAATTTAGTGAAAGGGAATTAATTTTCCTGTGTGTAGGAGATGAAAAAAGGCCAGGTGAAAAGGAGATATTTGACAGGGAGCTGAAGAGGGGCTGGGGCAGCTGGGAGGAGATGAGCAGGAGCCCTGCCATCTGCAGGGGTGGCACCAGCTGGGAGTGCTCCCTGCTCTGGGTGTGGGGTGTCAGAAAACCACCCCAGTGATTCCCTGCACGAAGCCTTGGGCAGAGCTGGCTGGAAACTTTCCACTGGGACAATTTTTTTACAAGAAAAGTATGTTAACAAAGCTTCCCACAGGAAGTTGCATGTTTTCACTCAAGATGGAGCGATATACCGTAAGTAGAGTCACAGCCATCCCTCTGAAACTGTTCTGCTGATTTATGGCACTGGCTGGGGGTGTGGTGGGATTAAGGTCAAAATTCTTGGACTTTGGAAGTGGCCGTGTGCATCTGTACTGTCTTGTCTCTTTTGCCTCTGGTACCAGGTTAAAGGGGCAGAAATGGGTACTTTGACAATTACAGAATGGGAAAGTGTCTCCTTGTGCTGGATGCATTTAAGAAAGAAAAGTTTGGGGGCCAAGCAAAGTGGATCTCTCACACTGAAGGTCCAGTGCAGCCAATCAGGACAAACCCAGTGCTTTCTCTCCAGTGAGCACTCTTAACAGCAGGTTTTCAAATAGTTTGTTTTGTCAAACACCCCTCAAATTTTCAAATCACATCAAGGAGATGTAAACTTCAGCACGTTTCCTTCTTCCTGCAACTCTTCTTGCTCTTTGATAATAAATTATTTGTTAGTGTTTATACTTTGTTTTGCTTCTTCAATTACATGCATTTTGGTTTGCAAGGTTTTTTTTAACGGTGTCAGCTTTGTTCAAACTAGTTTTTTTTTTTTTAAGTTGGACTTGCTGCTGGCCTTGTGGGTGCATGTTGTCCTTATCCTTCATCTTAAGGTCTTCCTTCAAATGTCTTGCCAGCCCAGACTGACTCTTCAGGACCTGTGTGTTCTGGCCTTCTTGTATTCCTTGCAAGTTTCATTTTTTGTGGATTAAAAATGTGGCCACATGTTTTCCCTGAGCATACTGTGTATAACTTGTTAAATAGTTCTATGACTTTTTATCATAGCACAGAAGAAGCAATTTAGTTGTGTTCCTGTTACTCTTTAATGAGGTGGTGGTGTAAAAGTGGAAGGAATGTTTTCTCAAAGTGTTCAGAGAATGAAAGGCTCTTGTCCATATAAATTTTTCACCAATTTGTATTATTCAATAGAAAAATTTGAGTATTTTAGGGACTTAAGAAATTGCTGAGGTGGACTTTGCTTGCTTTTTTGCTTCTGCCTTTTTCTATTGCAGCTTGATAGAGAGTAATGCAAAATCAAGAAACCAGCTGGAGTATTTTTCCACCACTTCTCAAAGTATGTGAAGCTGAGGGAAGTGAAGATGATGAAACAGCACAGACAAAGTAAGCAAAAATTTATTGTATTGACCATTAAATGCTTTGCACAAACCTAACCACAAATATAATGAGGTGCAGCATGTGTGGTTTTGTGAAGCCCCCCTTGTCCCTTCCCTGGTGTAACAGCAAAGGTTGGTCCTGCTCTGCACTCCATGGCAGGCTTCCCATGTCAAATTGTGCAGGTTTGTGTGTTTTCAGCCCCAAACAAGGGTTTATTTCTCTCCTGCCTCTTATCAGCTTGGGATAATTTCTCTAAGGACAGGGACAAATGTGGTGTGTCTGGCACACATTCCTTTGCTTCCTTCTGTGAGCACCCAGTAAACATTGGATAAGGGCTTTTAATATACCTGCACAAATGGAAAATTCCATTTGGGAGGACAGAGAAGGCTGAACTGTCTCCCAGCAGCTGAAGGGAGGCAGTCTGGGGATGTGGCACTGGAATTGTACTGTGACAGAGCTCCTTAACAGCATGCAGGGAAGCACAACTTGTACAGACCATCCCTGAGACAAATGAGCTCCTTGCAGGGCTAAATGCAGAGCCACATTAGCCGAGGTTCAGTGCTGTGAGGAACACCTGAGTGATGAAATGTTTTACATGGTGGTGGTTTTGCCCACACCTCCAGCACTGTCTTACATTCCAGCAGCAGAGATCTCCATGTGCCCACAGTGGGAAGGTACCACGTGCTCACAGTGATGCTGATGGGCCTTTTCTAAGGACTCCAGATGTCCTGGAGCACGTGCAGTTGATTCCTATTTCATCAGTACCCAGTATGGGCTGGGCACAGGAAGGCAGCCCCTCCCAGGCAGGTCACACCTGGCTGTGGTCAGTTGGGAAATGGGGAGGGCAGAGGGAATTGTGCTTCCCAGCCCCACATCACCAGCACAAGCCCCAGCCCTGAACTTGCCAATGTTGGCATTTGCATTGAATTTTGGCGTTAGCATTTCAGATTAGAGTATTGCCCATAAAGGAAATAATATATTCCTATATAATGAAATTTCTTTATTTGCATATAAAATCCATCTGCCATCAAAACCATGGTTCATAAACACATTTCAAGAAAACGAATCAGCTGCCTCCACTTTATGAGTGAAACCCCATTAAAAGGTGGCCAGCAGGGTGCCCCATCCCCTCTCACTGTACCAGGTGTGGCAGGCGAGTGCCAGCAGGATGAGCTGGCCGGGCAGGGCGGGGGGCCTGGGCGCCACGCTGGTGCCAGCCCCCCTGCACCTGTCCTCAGTGGGCAGCTCCAGGGGCACGGGGCAGTCCCCCAGGAGCCCGGGCAGGGGCTGCTGGGGGGCTGTGCTGTTGGCAGGGCCCGGGAAGGAGCAGCCCAGCCCCTGGATGAGCGCGGCCGTCCAGCGCCGGAGCCAGAGCGCGCTGCAGTCGCAGCTCCAGGGGTTGTGGGACAGGAGCACGTACCTCAGCCTGGGCAGCGAGGAGAACAGGCGCACGGGCAGCGAGCTGAGGTTGTTTTTGCTCAGGTGGAGGAAGTGCAGCTTGTTTAGGTACAAAAAAGCCGAGTCTGAGATGGAGGAGATCTGGTTGTTGTTCAAGTACAAGTTTCTCAAGTTGAGCAGCTGCCTGAAGGCGCAGTCGACGGCCGTGATTCTGTTGGCTTCAAGGTGCATGGTCTTGAGCTGGATCAATCCTTCAAAAAGCTGATTAGGCAAATCAGTGATGAAGTTGTGGCCTAAATTTAACATGTCCAGTCTGAGAAGCTTTGAGAAAGCTCCGTTTTGGATGATCCATATCCGATTCTTCCTGAGATTGAGATCGTTCAGGGTTTCCAGGTCCTTCAGGGAATCTCTGCCGATGGCCTCTATGTGGTTGCCCTCCAGGGACAGCCTCGTGAGGCTGGAGAGGTTCCTAAAGGCTTGTGGGACATACCTCATGTTATTGGAGGCTAAATCAAGCCTTTCTAAAGAAGGCAAGTGTGAAAATAGAAGTGGGTGGATTTCGAAGATGTTGCAGTGGGACAAATCCAGGCTGGTGAGGTTCAATAGTCCTCTGAAAGTGTTTGCATGCAGGTGGGTGAGGCGTGAGTTCCTGCTGAGGTGCAGCTCTTGCAGTCTGCTGAGAGCATGGAAAGTTCCTGGGGTCAGGAAAGTCAGGTTGTTCCCATCTAGCCAGAGGCTGTGAAGGAAAGTCAGGTTTCTGAAGGTGTTGGTGTTGAGATTCCGCAAATAATTGTTGGAGAGGTTTAGAGAGATGGTGGAGGGTGCTATTTCTCCAGGCAGGGTTTTCAGTCCAGCTCTGTTGCAGAGAATGGTCTCTTCAGGTGTACATTTGCACATGCTTGGGCATGAATTGGAGCCATTCATACCCAGCCCAGCCTTTGCTGCACAAGTAAATATAAATATAACGAGAGAGAACATGACCAGCCACACATCAGCCACAGCATCTAATACCTGATGGAGAGTAGAGAAGGAGGCAGGAAAAAGAGCATGTACCTTTTTGGGCAGGTGAAGCACAGGCAGGGCAGGGTTGGTTGGACTGTGCACAGTGAAAATAAATCAGCTGGATCCTCGTGCTGCAGCCCCATGGGGATTAAGTGTTTGGGCACGTCAGAGCTGATTAAGTGCTGCCCTGAGAGCAGGGAGACTTCTCAGCCCAGGGTCATGCTCTGACAGTGGTTTTTCTCACCTCCTGCCCTCTGCAAACAGCAGCAGGTAACAGACTTCCCCTGGCAGCTGTCTGGGAGAGGCTCCTGCTCATGGCTTATCGCCTTTCTCAGAGTCTGCTTGGAAGCTGGCTCAAAAAAACTTTTCTGGGAGGAATTTTGGTGATTTTCTCCAGCTAGAGCTTCAGCAAAGGCAGTGGAAAGTGGCTGTGGAAAGTGGCTCTGCCATCCAGGTGTGAGGTGAGAGCTCTCACACTGACAGATGCCCCAGGCTCAGGGATTTCCCTTGGTGATGGCTGTGACTCTCCTGCAGATGGGAGACAGCCAGGAGCTGTGGAAGCTTCATGTTCTCTGTCATGAGAGACCTTTCTCTGACATTTTCTCTGTGAAAGCACAGGGGAGTGCTGTGTCCTGCCAGTGCCTCTTCTTGGGATAAGCCCTGAGCCATCTATGAGGGGTGAAAAATGGTCCCTGTGGTTGAAACGTGGAGCACCCCAAGGGCACACTGTCCTTCCCAGGGCACTGCTTGTCTCCAGCAGGTCTGAAGATGCCACTGAGCAACTGGAGCTGGACTTGCATCCCTAAAAATCTGTGTCCTTGCCCTGCTCTGTTTTGTATCCTATATCCACAGAGCAAAGGGAAAGTGCATTTGGGGGCCTGAGTGATGAACTCAAGAGCCAAGGATCAGCAATCTCCAGACTGATCATTCTGCAGGAGGACCAGACCCAGGACTTGCAGCTGATGGGTCAATAATGACCAAATTGCTGCACTTGTTTTTGTCACTCTAAATGTTTCTTTTCCACTTCTCTCTGCTGGAGTTCTCATGTGTTCTGATGTACTTGAAGCACCTTTTGTCAGCCCCCTGCTTCCAGTGCATTTCCTTGCTCTTAATTTCTTGTTCTGGCTCAGCTTTTTCCTTTTTTTTCATGTTTTACAGGTTGGGTTTTCTTTTTCTCCCTTGTTCTGTCAGCTCTGTCCAGACAGTGGCTAAACCCCCAAATATACAGTATGCCCAGCAGTAAGTGTGACCTGGACAAGCTTGCAGCTCTGTTGTTTTCTCAGCAAAAGCAGATTATATTTCCTGTGCTGTTAAATCACTATGTTGGCTTCAGCTAGTTCTGTTTTCTTCTTCATTTTTTTCAAGCAGCAATCCCCTGAAGAGCAGCTTCTCCCTGGAAGCTTGGCCAGGATGATCATGTTGTGTAATGGAGACCATCTTCCAGCTGTAAACAACATCATTTATTTAGTTAGACAGGCTTTGGTGCAGTGTTACTGGGAGCCAAAATCTGGTTTCCACCACGAGCAGCAGTGCTGGCACCATGCCCAGGGGCTGGTCCTGGGAGCCCCAGAGGAAGGTGGAAATGTGCCCTGCTCACCCCATCCAGCTGATTGGGTCTGGGGTCAGGCCAAAGGTTTGGGTGGGTGAATCTTTGTTTCCTGGGTTCCTGGCTCAGCTGGGACTGCTCCTTCCAGGACATCACCTTGGAGGGCTGTCCTGCTGCTGGGGTCTCCATGGCTTCTCCTGCCTCCTGATGCAGCACAGCTGGGAATACCCATCCCTCCGTGGCTTTGTCAGGGCAGCCCTGTGAAGGAGACAGGATCCTGCTGATCTCTGTGCAGAAGAAGTGAGCTGCAGTGTGTGCTGGGAAATGCTTTTGCCTTTAGCTGATGTTTGTAGCTCAGGCTGAAAAAGATGGATCTCTTGTTCTGGTGTCCCTTTTATTCTACACAGGCTTTATTTCTGGTTGTAGTTCAGGTTGTAATTCCAGCAGTGTCACCATGTTCTAGCTCTTGGTAAAGCCCAGTGCTCTCTGTGGTGCAGCTCTCCTTGATTTCATATTGGAAATTTTCAGACCAAAAGCATTGCTGCCAGATGTTGCTTAACTGGACTCAAACACTGTGGTGGAACAGGACCATTCTGCTGCAGAATGTTTCCTTGCTTTATTGCCTAAAGGGCCAAGGAAACCCATAAGTATCAAAGTGACCAGATTTTTACACTTTGTCACAGCTTTGGCAATTCCAGTTTCTGCCTGTAAGGATTCCACAAAGCATGGAGGTGGGGTGGCAGCTGCCTTGAGAGGATTTTGGCTGTAACAGAGTGGCCACAGGAATGTCCTGTGTGTGCTGCAGTGCCCACCAGTGCTCCTGTGCTCAGCATTGCTCCAGCTTCCTGAGCATCTCTACTGCAGTCACTGCCACACCAGGTGCTGCAGAGACAAGGTAAGGATGTGCTCCTTGAGAAGAACTGACACGTGAGTTTTTTCTCCACCTACCTTTCTGGCAAACTTTCCCTTTATGGTCTGTTCAAATATTAGCATCCTGCTCTTGGGTTCCCTTTTCCAGGCTCAGCTCTTTGTGCTCCACGTGCAGGGACTCTGACTGTCTCTCTCCATCTGCTTGGAGGGTTTCTGGAGTGCATCATGTGTTTTGGCTGAAGTGGCTCATCCACCCTGCTTCAGTGGAAAAGCTGAACCATTGTAGGTCTTCTCTTAAAATGTATCCCACCCACCACATGACCATGGTTGTGTTTTTGTCTTTTTTTCAGTCACTGATTTATCTGACATCTGGGATTTATAGCCCAGCTCTTTCCCTTCAGAAATTGTTTGTAGCTGATGTCAAGAGCCTTGCCTAATACTGTGGATTTTAAGGAGATGAATTCTCTTTAGAAGATGGAGGCAGTAGTCAAAACTTCTACTTTGGGATGTTCTTGCTGGTCTAATAAGTTAAAAGAGCAAGGTTTGCATTCTTTAAACTTTTTGTTGAGAAAAGTTGGAATTAGTAGAATCACTTAATAGCTTTGTTGGTTAAAAGATTGATTCAATAATGTGGAATATGCAAATGTCAGAAATAATCTGACACCCCCTAAGCTTTATCTAGCTGGTGAACTCTCCTTTGTGTGTATCTCAGTATTCTTGGAATATCAGAGGAATTTCTAATAAAACACTTAAAAAGTGGGAAGCTGTTTGCAGTGGTTATAGTTCAAAATAGCAAAGGGAGGAAGATTTTTATTTTTAAAAGATCCCTGGAAAGAAACCCTTTGGGTGCTCTGTAACTCTACAAAAATTTCTACAGAGTCCTAACCCTTCCTAAATACCACCTTGAGACCCTAAAGAGAAATGTGAAGCATTCTCCCCATCCTTTAAATGCCAGGCCATATACAACTATATTAGTTCAAATAAAGCAGAAGTTAGACAGGAGGGAACTCTCTCCCACAAGATCTGGGCACTTCTGCTGCTCATCACAGCAACTGGTTTGAGAGAAGTGAGGAGAAAATGACCTGTACTGATAAATGATGAAAGCTGGCTGTGGTTCCTGTTGTGGTCTCAGCTGCTGAAATGCTGCTCTGCCACTGATGCTGCTATGCCATGAAGGCTCTGTGCCTGTTGTTGGCAAGCCCTGGAGTCTGGTGGTCTGTGTGTGCTGGGGGCATGGCTGGGAGCAGTGCAGCTCTCAGGGATGGAGTTTTGACCAAGTCCTGCTGCCTTCAGCAAGAGCAGACATGCCCCAAGAACAGGCAGTGGTGCCAGGGTGTGTGCACTTCCTGCCTTTAATAGCAACGGGCGCAGCTTGTTTTCAAAATCACTTATCTGCTTGTTTTCTCTACTCCTTTTAGTAGCTTGTAAAATGCTTACAGCCAATAATTTGAACAAACAATGTCATGGAGGATTACCTCGATCTTGGCAGTGCTGTTGGCTGGACACAAACATCTCTCATAAAATAAATGCTTTGGAGAAGTTTTCTGCATGCTGAAGGTGGGAAGGGCATCCCTCTTCCCTCCCTAATGCCTCTGTCACACTCACTGAGCTGCTCCAAAACTGACCTCTTCCAGCACAGAAGGTCTGTTCTCTCAGAGCATCTGATGGGCCCATCTGGGTGGCCCTTGTGGCCACTGCTGTGCTGCTGTGAAGTGAAAAAGCAGCACTTTAAACAGCTTAGTCCTTCCACATGAAGTCATGGCTCCAGCAGGGAGAATGGAGCACTGAGCAAGGTCTTGCCTTTGAGGATGCTGGCAGCTCTCCCTCCTGGCCAAAACACGGGGTTTGCAGACAGCCCCTGCCAGAACTGATCGTGCTTCAGAGGTACCTGAGCCAGCAAGAACCATGGGTGCTGGATGGGAGTGGGACTCACTGCCTCAACCTTCAGCCTTCCAGGTCAGTGCTCACAGCTGCTCCCTTCCCTGAGTCCCCAGAAAGGATGCAAGCAGTCAGCTTCTCTGGAGTGCTCTGGGGCTGGGAAGGGTGAGGTAGATTCCCCAGTCTTACTTGCAGGACTGAGCAATGAATCCCTAAAGAAACCCTTAAATAAACAAATGCAGGAAGGAGGAATGCTTAGAAAAGTTTATGGAATGCTGGAATGTTTGGCACAACACACCCCAGAATCACAGAATGTTCTGGACTGGAAGGGACTCACAAGGATCATCAAGTCCAGCTCTCCCAGCCCATGCAGGGATCAAACCTGCAATCCTGGCATTATTTGCACCATGCTCCATCCAGCTGAGCTAATCCCAGGCTCTGGCATGATGAAAATCATCATTGCCCTGGCAGCTGGTGCTGGATCCCCAACTCCTGCTGCCAGCCCTGGCACCAGAGAGTCAGGGCATCAACACCACACACAGCCACAGTGATCTGTGCTGGGTTATGCATCCTGGGGAGCACAGTTGTAAAAGATTGTTTTCCCTCTTGCTTTCTCCAAAAGGAACAAATCAAGCTCATGAATACAGTTTGCATCTGGATCTCACATTACTTGGAGCCTTTGGCAGGCTGGCAAGGTTTAGCCCCAGAGGTGGCTCTGACAGCCTGCTGGCACTGTCAGGCTGCTTGTTTGGAATATCCCATCTCTGACAGTGGCAGCACTTCCCTGCAAAATCCAAGACCTGGGACTTGGAGTGCATGGATCCTTTTCCTTTTATTTGTACAGTTGATCAGAAGGTGCCATTTGAGTTGTGGGTGGTGGTGGTTTGGGGTTTTTTGGGTTTGGGGTTCTTTTAAACACTTCTGGTGACTTTTGACCTCTTTAGGTGCATAGGCTTGAGGACAGAAAGACAAACCTCAGGGCTGTATGTGGGCCTGCAACAAATTTCTTGCTCCTCTTGAACGGTGAGTTTTTTTAGTTGGTGTCAAAGACATACTCAAAATCCTTCCCCAAATTCAACCCCCAGACACCTCAAGCTTCTACTAATTTAAAATCAAACAGGTCCTGTGTTGAAAACTCTCAGCTGTTGTAACTTTGCAGCCAGATGAGCAGTGAAAAAGCTCTGCCCTGTGCTGAGCTGTGTGCTGGGCTCTGCTGCAGCAGATCCATGTGCTGGATTCACCAGCCTGGCTGGAACACACATCCCACAGGCTCTGGGGGCATTGGCTCAGCTGCAGCATGACATGGGCAAGGTTCTTTTGTGCATGGACAACTTGAGCATCTGTTTTACAGCCACACAAGATGCTCAGAAACAGTGAGAGGAAGAAAGAAATAGTGGGGGAAATAGAGAGGGATTTGTATATTAGTGAGAGGAAGGTTTGCAGTGAGGACTTGGGATCAGATAAGGAATCAGGTGCACTGAGCATTGGCAGGGGAAAGAAGAGGAGCAGGAATTGTCAAAGGGCAGCCTGAGCTATGACCCCATTGCACTGCATGCATCAGGGCCATTTCTTGTCTGTTAAAGTCTCAATTCTGTAGGCAAAACAGAATAAACACAGTCAGTATCTGTAAGGATCAAAAGTTGTGTGGAAAGGAAAACCACATTTAAGTCTAAACAAGTAGTATTTGTTATTTTTGAAAAAGAAACATTCTTGTGCATTTTTCCTTCGCTGGGTGTTTGCTGAGGAGTGGAGCAAAACCTTCTACTGATGGTTTGTGTGCAACTAGCAGCAAAGACTCCCGGCTGAGGGTGTCCTGGCACATCTTGTTACCAAAAAAAAAAAAATAATAAATATGGTTCAGAGTGAATGCTGACATCTCAGGTCACTCACCAGTGGGCCAACAGTCCTGCAGACCCCAGGCAGGGTCCACACAGGGGAAGTTGGTGGCAGAAGGTGCATCTCTGCTCCTCTGCAGCAGGACTCATGATTTTCTCTCTCTTCTGTGTGCTTGCAGCCCAACAGTCCTGATCATGGACTGCTTTGTCATCATGTCCTTGAAGCAGTAAATCGTTGCACTGTGGTAAATAGAAATGCTGTGTGGGATTCCCTTTCTTTAAATAACTCAGTCTCCTTTTAGCACAGAAAAGGCTAAGAACTGGACTTTGAATTATGAGGCAGATAAAGACAAAAGCTGCCAAGGTCTTCTCTCTGCCTTGAATGCAGCACTCACCTCCAGGGGATGGGTGTATATGAGTTTGCTGATAAGCTTTTTCAACACTCTCTGAAGTTTTTCTGGTCAAAGACACAGCTGGGCTGTGGTGAAACTGGTGAGACTGTTCTCCACAGCCTGCTCAGCCCCTGGTTCCCCTGAAGATGCTGTTAAAGGGCTGTTTTCCATCTCTCCTCTGGGTCACTCTGGTATCAGTAGAGCTGGTGATGGCTGCTGTCCCTGGGGTGCTGCACAGTCCTGGAGCAGGGCAGGCTCTGGGGTTCCCCCAAGCCCCCCCAGTGGATACACCTCAACCCAAGGCTGTGCTGGTGTTCAGAGGATGGGATGAGCTTGGGTCCTGTGCTGGCCAGTGATTGAGAGCCAGGGGCAAAGGGATGTGTCACTGCCAGGGGCTCCAGTGGTTCTTTCTGTCTGGGACATGAACCTTGCTGGGGAGCACAGCACACGTGCCCCCAGCGGATGGGCAGCTGTTGCAGAGATCACACTCAGGCATCAGGGCAAAGTGTTTAACCCTCTGGGTGCTTCCTTTGCCCTGTTCTCATCCTCCAGGAGCCCCCTTGGAGCTCCTTCCATGGAGAGGAGGCTGGGGCCGGGCACAGCATGAGATGCAAGGAAGGAGCAGATGTACAAACTCTGTGTGTGGGAATGGGAGTTGGCATGAGCTCGTTTTGTCATGTCCTACCCCAGTGCAGCCTCAGAACCAAGCCTGCTGTCAGACACATCCTGCTGCCTGATTTGTCCTGATTTGTCCTGATTTGTCCTGATTTGTCCTGCTGCCCTCCTCAGCCCCAGCAGTGTGCATGTCTTTGCAAGGAATAGGGCATGGCTTTCCCATTCTGACTGGGGGATGGGATCAGCCCCCTTACCCAGGCAGGGCTGTTGTGAATGCAGAGATGTTCCTGCACTTTGTGTCTCTCTGTGTTCACATTACAGCCAGTTCTGCCAGGACTGACAGCCTATTTCATTCTCAAATGTGTTAGCCAGTGCCAGGGCTCCATGGACTGCACGGGAACCCCGCTGCCCTCAGAGATGCCCAGATCTTTCATGGAGGCTCCCACGTGTTGTGTGTGCATGTGGAGGGCAGAAAGGGGCTGAAAGAGTGGGTGTATCCTCCTGGCCCAAGAGCTGCAGTAGAAAACCACAGGGATATTTGTGTGAATTTCCTTTTTCTTGCTTGCTTCATTTCCTTTTTATTTTTTTTCCTTTTTTTCTGGCTGTCTTGTTGCTCTCTCCTGATTTACTGCATGTGCTCACGTGGCCTTGGAAAGGGGGGTTCTCAAACTGTTTTGCTTCCAAAAGGAAAAGAAGCTGGCAGGCATTCATATTTCAGTTCTGGATTTATGTAGGTTAAAGTCTCCCAGTGGAAAAGGGAAGATATGAGAGAGCAGATTGCTGGTGGCAATACTCACCAGAAGGAAAAGGGAAAAAAGGAGCACGGAATTCTGGAGGCTTGAGAGGTAGGTTTTCTATCTGCTGCTAGAACATAATTTCCATTGATTCCATTTGTGCTGGAATGTCTCGTGCCTGCAGGGAGAGGAGGAAGGAGCAGCTCAGAGCAGATCCTCAGGCACCACTTGTTCATGGCCAGAGGGGGGGACTGGGTTTGTCAATGAAACCTTGTTCTCTGTAGTGCAGAACAAATAATTATGGTGTGGTCCCTCTGCTAGGAGTCAGGGGGGTATGGAAAGCTTTGTGATTAATTCTGAGATTTCAGATTCTATATGTTAAAGTAAAGGGCTCAGGACAGAAGGGTGAAATGGGACTCCAGACCCTCTCTGAGTATTCGTGTAAAACAAAAAAGCTTTCATTGGGTTTAGGACCCAACTGGATACAGAACATGGGCTTATGATCAACTATTTGGGACTTTAAATACCAGCCCTCTGCAGAAATTCCCCTGCTGAATTTTCATTGTTGAGATAATATATTTAAAATTAAATTTTTGTCAGCATGTCCAAAGTAGTATATTGAGTATTTTGCATTGAGCAGATGATAAGCTACTTTACATTAAACTGTCGATACAGAAAAATATGTTTGAAATTATTAGTTGCCTTCTGTTAAATGAGAGATCATTACCCAAATCTGTTGACTTGGTGAAAAGTTCTGTTATTTTTAGAGTTCCTTGAGGATTCTTAAATGCATTCACTGGTTTCACAAAAACTTAATTAAAAATTAATTTCCTCTTTCTAGTATATAAAATAGAATACCTAGGTATGATATCTTCTTCCTTGACTTAGAAAGTCTTAAAGTTTGCAAAATGTCCTGCTCAGAGTGCAGACACAAACTGTTGAAATGCAACAGAGACAGACCTGTCAATTAACTCTCTTATTTTAGCTGGTTTATAGCTACATTTTCCCCTACTGAAATCCAGTCCTGATATTTCTAAATGAATGGCACGTGGCACCGATAAATCCAGTGCCTGCAAGGACTGAGTTTATTGCTTGTGTCTACATTGAAATTGTCTCTTTTACTATTCTGATTAAAGCTGTCATGAGGGAAGGAGATGCAGATATGTGTCAGAAGGACACTGACAGTGAATGACATTTTGCAAAGACCCTTCAGTGTCTTTGTGTCCAGCCCTGTGAATTGGGGGGAAAAAAAACATGACAGCTTGCTTTCCTAATAGTCCTTTTTAATGGCTGCTTTCACATCTGCCTTTTTATATTATTTTAACTGCTCAGAGTGCTGGAAATAGCATGAGAAAACTGAGAAAAGGATCATGAGGAGCTTCAGCGTGGCCTTTGGGTCACAGAAGCTCCCAAAGTGTCTCCAGCTCCTGAGTCCATAATCCTTCTGCTCTGCTGGCCACAGAAAGCACCATCTGTAATCACAGATAAACCCCAGCTGCTCTCTTCTCTGCCAGGCTAATTAAAAAGTGCTGTGACGTCCCTAGGGCTAATGTGTTCTGTCAGTGGGATGGAGGTAAGGAGTTCAGCAGGGCTGCCTGGTATTTCAGCACTCAGCTTACTGACATAGCTTCAAATGGTTTTTATTTTATCCTGTCTGTGTGAGTTCAGAGCTCAGACAGCTGCAGAGTGCACATCTAACACACGGTTTCTGATCTGCAGGTGAGCAATGGGATAGGAAAGTGCTGCCAGCCCATGAATTTCCTGAAGAAACTCCCTTTCCACCAGCACCAACATGCAGAGCAATTATTCCCTGGTTGTCACCACCGGGGAAAGTCTCCAAGTCCTGTCTACAGCACTGACAAACTCATCAGCTGTGTCCTACTCATCCCCTCCCTGCCCCCTCACCTCTTCAGATTATCAGTTTTCACTGATTCCAGCCCTCTTCTCTGCCGTTTTTGTTCTTGGCTTGGTTGGCAACAGCGTGGTGGTTGTGGTGCTCTGTCGTCACACTGGCCCCAAGACAGTTGCTAATGTCTACATTTTCAACCTGGCCATGGCAGACCTGCTGTGCCTGGCCACCCTCCCCTTCTGGGCCACCTACTATGCTCAGGGATACAACTGGCTCTTCGGGTCTCTCATGTGCAAGATCTCCAGCTCTGTCCTGTGTCTCAATATGTTTGCAAGTATTTTTTTCATTACATGCATGAGCGTGGACCGGTACCACGCCATCGTCCACCCCATTCACTCCCAGAGGAGATCTCCACAACAAGCTTATTTTGTAGCA
The DNA here is from genome assembly GCF_022539315.1 of Serinus canaria. Classification (NCBI taxonomy): domain Eukaryota; kingdom Metazoa; phylum Chordata; class Aves; order Passeriformes; family Fringillidae; genus Serinus; species Serinus canaria. The sequence continues at coordinate 7,606,318 of NC_066318.1, forward strand.
CTGGTGGTCTGGGGCCTCGCCTGCTTGTCCTCCCTCCCGACCTTTTATTTCCGAGACACTTTCTATGTGGAGAGCTTGGAGGTCAATGCTTGCATTATGGCCTTTCCTTATGAGAACTATGCACAATGGTCTGTGGCAACAGCCTTCCTGAAAAACACCCTGGGCTTCTTCATCCCCTTGGCGGTGATCACCACCTGCTACATCTGGATCAGGAGGCACTTGCTTAAAGCCCAGCAGTTTGGGAAGAGCAGGCAGAAGAGGGACAAGGTCCTGAAGCTGGTGGCTGCTGTTGTCATGGCCTTCCTGATCTCCTGGCTGCCCTTCCACCTTCTGACGTTTCTGAACGCCCTGGCCCACATGGAGGTCATTGCCAGCTGTCAGGTGGTGGGGCTCATCGACGCGGCGCTGCCCTTCGGCATCTGCATGGCCTTTGCCAACAGCTGTGTCAACCCCCTGCTGTACTGCTTCATTGGCAACCAGTTCCAGGAGAAGCTGCACCGCCTGTTCAAGAGGAGGGTTCACCAGCTCAGCAGCCACCGCGAGAGCTCCTCTGCCAGGAGGGGCAGCTGCTTCAGAGAGCCCGAAACCCCCGCCGGCAAAGAAGGGGAACCCGAGTCCTTCCTCTAGGCTCTGGGGCACAGTGTGGGGTGGTGTCAGTGCAGCTGGATGTCCCTGCAGCTGTGACATTCCTTTCTCCTCTTCCCTTGGTTTTGTGCCCATTCATTCACCAGCTGTTTGAAGGAGAATCTGGTTTTGTCACACCTGGGGATTTATTCCTCCTTCCTTTTCACAACAAGAACTCAAGTTTCACACAGAGGGAAGGTTCTGACAAATAACTATATTGATGGCACTATAAATATCAGCTTTTTGTATGGCTGGGATCAGGCAAATGTTATGTGTAACACCAGAAGTCTAAATATACTGAAGGACCATTACACCATAGCTACAATTGCATAGGTGCTGAGTATTATACCCTAAACTGATTTTCTGAAAGAGATTCTCACTAGAGAATGTGTAAATAAAGCAGTGCAGATATTTCTGTACCTACCTGTAAGAAAATATTTTGACATTTATTTTGTATATTTTAATTTTTTTTAAATAAATGGCTAGAGATGTATGTAAAATGCTTCAAATATACTTGCAGCTTGCTTCAGCCTGGGATCCTGACAATCTGTGGAGATGTGGCTCTGCAGACTGCTGAAGGTGGGAGGGTATTCTTGTGGGAAAGTAAAACCACAAAGTGCACATTTTTATACCTTTCTCATAGCAGGTGACATGTCCATAGGCCAGATGGTCCTTTCTTTGATTCATGTGGTCACTTGTGACAAAAATGCTGCAGGAAGTGAACATGCAGTGTCCCACTGCTGTGTGAGCATGCAGAGCCCCACACACTGTCCATCAGCCTTCGTGGCAAGTTCTTGCTGATTGTGTGGGCCTTTTGAATTTTAAATGTCAATTACTAATGTGAATTTGGAGTACTGCATACAGAAATCCTGAGTGACTCTCTCTTGTCACCCAGAAGCAAAACCATGGTGTGAGTTTACTCATTTTAACTAAAAGAATGAATGAGAAAAAAAGTATTTGGAAAATACTGAATCTATTTTGATGTTGCTTTTGATGCTTATTTGAAATTTTATTTTGCTGGAGAGGTCCTGGTCCTCTTGGACCCTTTGGTAGGCTCAGTTTAAAAGAGGGGTCTGTTAGCACCTTTTACCATTGCCTGCAGGTTTCCCCAGGCTGAGTGACCAAAGATCACTAGTTTCAGGGAATTGTCTCTGATATCAGAGTTACTCTTGAAGCTTGAATTCACAGTTTTTGAATTCACAGTCCCAGCTGGCTGGAAACCATGGGAACCTGGTGCAGGTTCACTCCTCTGGTAGGAAGGGGTAAGTTTCGTAGGAAGGGGTAAGTTTCTTCACTGTATTTTACAAGAAATGTGTGAGTCTCAGAGTGATGTGAGATGAAAAGTTTGTGCAGAACTTGGCAGAACAGGGCCTGACCATAAGTAACCCCCTGTCCCTGTCCTCCTCTGGTGTTCTCTAGTGGGGTATGTGGCTGGAGAGATGCTTATCCCTGAAAGTGGCAGAGCTACTCCTGCAGCTCCCCTGGAATGTTTTTGTTGAAAATGTTCCTAGGAGCTAATAGTGTCTGGGGCGTTGGATATTTCTGGAAGGACAAACTGTTAATTGCTTAGCAATGAGGACAGCAAAGCATTTGTGCTACAGCAAAACAAACCAGCACACTTAGAAAATCACCAGGTGCTCAAGGCGGCAAGCTCAGAGGGATAATGAGAGGTTGTGGAAGCTTTTTACCTTTGCTGCAATACAGGTCGGTAAAGAACTCAAGTGGGACATTAATTGATGTCTTTGGAGTCTCAAATCAAAAGCCAACCTGCAGCACCTGAGCTCCTGTGCCACAGCTGTGCCTGTCCTGAGAGGAGGACAGGGACAGGCTGCTTGTTCTCTGCATGTCAGGTGGGACCTGCTAAAAACCAACAGTGTTTAACAAGGATTCTGCCTTTTCCCTGGTGTGCAGACTTATGCTGATAGGGAAATACTACAGGAATCTGAAACCCAGTTGCTTTTACAGCTGTGAGAGGCTGGAGAAAATGAGAATAAAGCTTTCCTGAGGAGAGAACAGCAATGCAGCATCTCCCACTGTGGTGGGACAAACTCCTGGCTGGCTGCTGGAGGGCAGGGACTGATAACCACTTGCAGAGGCTGAGACAGCTGCACCCAGTGTCACTTTCCTACAAACAGGGGAGCAAAAAACGAGTATCAAATGTGAGGTGAGCTGAGAGGGGAGGAAAATTCTTTCTTTCAAAATGCAGTTTCAAAAGAAGTCTACTCTGAAGGTCATATTCTGCAAGAGTGACAAACTTACTGACCCCAGTGTGACATTTTTGTTTGCTAGATCTGCCTTGTACCTCTAATAGGTCATGAATTTGAGCAGTGTGGTTAAACAAACATCCCAAAAATTCTGTCTCAAGAGGGGGGAAACAGGGGAGGTTCTGTATCAAGGATTTTGCTTTATTTTTAGAGCAAACTGATTAATGTTGAGCTCTAAGAATTTCTTCCATCATACTCAAGTTCTTATGAGATTTTTGAGGGAGTTTTAAAATAAAATGTGTGTGTGGGAGGGGTTTCAGAGTTTCCTCATATTGTGTTTCTTTTTTCATGGTTTTCAGCAAAAGAATGAGGATGGAAATTTAAGAAGGTTTTTCCTTGCAATTTAGAAGCTTCTTTTTTCCTCTCAAGAGAAAATTTTGCTCCTGTTTGAAAATTTTTCTAATAGTTGTGTAGGGCTGCAACCTCTGTCAGTCAGACCCCAATATTTGCAAGGTCCTTTGCAAGCCCTGTGTTGCCTTAGGGTCTCCCAAAAAATGCAAACCCCTCTCCAAGGCAGGAGTCCTGCAGCCCTTTCCTGGGGTTGCTCAGGTCAGCCTGGCCATCCCACAGCACCCACCTGGACTTTGGGAGCCACTCACACTTTTGGCAGGGACTTTGGGAGGGTGTGTGGTCACTCTGGGTTGTGACCTCTGCAAGTGCAGAAAGATGGATTTGTGAGCAGCCCCTGGGTTTTGGCTCTGCTGTGGTGCAGCAGGGTCAGTGGAGAGGAGAGCCTGCTGTGGAAGGGGTGTTTTGTGATGGACCATCTGGAAATTCTGGTGGGTTTGGAGAGGGAAATCCTGGGGCACTTCTGGACCTGTTAGATGGTCTTTCCCCAAAGAGAGATGGGAGGGATGGCTTCCTACATGGGTCAGTCTGTCTCGGATGTATTTTCTCAGCAAAACCTCTTTGTGGCTTCCTTCTTTAGCTCTAGTTGATTACTCAGACCACTTTGAGCATCCTCAGTGTGTCCCTGAGCTGACTTGACCACACAACTTCCATGTACTCAGCAGAGAAAGCCACTGGCTTTTTTCTTAGGAGCTAGTGCTGGGTGGTGAGCTGAATGTTTTGTTTATGTAAGATATACAATAAGAAATGTTTGGTACAGCATGTTCTCCCTGAGGACTCAACATGGCCTGAGTCTTGTGCTGGCACCCACTCAGCCCGAGAGTTCTGGCAGTTCCTGCCAGATTCTGAGCAGGAATATCATCTTGCCACTCTGTAGCTGACTGCCACAACTTGGCTTCCCTTCACACCTCCCCTGGTCCTGGCTGAAGGGTGAGGAGGTGCCAGGGAGCAAGGGATCTGCTCATGTTCCCCTGAGAAAATGAGGCCTTTGGGATATTCTGAGTGGTCCTGGCAGGAATGCAGGAAACCTGAAGCGTGGGGGTTGAGGTGGTCTGGGAGCCTTTGCTCCACGCTGGCAGCCTTGCTGATCTCATCTGAAATCTCCTTCCCACGGAGGAGAATGACTGCTGGTGTTGGGAAGGGCTGCTCCATTGCACAGGGTCCTGGGATGTGCTTTGCTCACACCTGCCTGCTGCAGCATCCAGTGGGTGCCACAGAGAGGGGCTTGTTCCTGTGGCCCATGGGCTCTGCCAGGAAGGGTTTGAGTCTCCCATGGCTTTGTCTTGTGAGATACCTGTCCACAGAAGGAGCCCAGGCTGCTGTCTTCAGCATCCCATTTCCTCTGCTTTGGGTGCAGTGGTCATCCCATTGCTGTGGCTGTGGCAGAGCATCCAGGGAGGCCCTGTCTGGGAGAGGATGCTCCCTCCTGCTTGCCAGCTTTCATTAGAACCAAAATGGGAAAGAAAAAATAATGATAAAAATGGGTAAAAATTGTGATTTGTTTCTTGAAGTCAGTGGGATCCTGGAGTAGAGTGTCCCAGGTCAGGGAGCAAGCCAACCTCTCTCATTGCCTCTTTCAAATGTTTACTTTCCACTTCCTCTTCAGCTGAGGCAGAGCCTGGATTTGACACTGTAAGCTCTGGATAGAACTCAGTTAATCCTCAAAGCACTTCACAGGGGCAAAGCAGAGGGATATGGAAGTGGATGAGCGTCATGACATTAATTTCATGAGGGACATCTGAACTTGCCCCTGTCCCCTTCTGATGCCAGTAGCTCTTTGGAGTAAGCAAACATAAAATCACAAAGCTCTGCTTCATCCCTGTAAGACAAGCAATTATGGGAAGCCAGGATCCAGTGTGATTTTTGGCTTCTACTATTGTAAATTTAAATAAGAAAGTCAGCAACTGCAATAGTGCAAATGGGATTTATCTGACACAGCAGTCAATTCTACGTGACAGACAGCTAAAATGGAACAGAGACAAGGCTGTCTCTAGAAATCACACTTTCCTTGAAACAACTGTAAGAAGCCTTTCTAACAGGAAGGGAAATGATAAAATCATTAAATGCATTTAGACAGAGATGTAATGGATATATGAGATACAATTACTCTTGAACGACGTGTGGGAGAGCTTGTATGCAATGGAATAAAAAGATGTCACTTTCCTATAATACATCCGTGAGGAGACAGAACCAGCATTTAATTATTACTGTTTGAACTTGGGTTTTACTGTGTGCTCTGCATTCCCTGGTGATGCCTCTGCTCTGAATCTCTCTGCCCACACATATTGCAGTTCATTCATCGTGGAGGAAGCACATGCATGTAGAGCTGTTTGCTGTGCTGCAGGCACGGCGCTGAACCCTGAAGTAACTTGTCTAGTAACTTGTCTGTGCCTTAACCTTGTTCCTTTGTGCCCTCAGCCATCCAGCCCCAGGCACTCTGGGATGCCCCACTGGCCAGGGTGCAGTGCCATACCCAGAGCACAGCCTCCTTCAACAAGCACAGCAAGAAAACATCTGCAGGAGCAGCCAGGACAGCCTCCAAACATCAGCTCTTTCGCAATGGCAGGAGAGTGAACATGATGGATACAGCGTGTGCTAGGCATGCAGATGTGTTGTGGCAGGGTGGAAAACGTGTAGCAAGCACCCAGTCTCTGGAGAAAATGGAGCACTCCAAGAGGGGATGTTTATGTGACACACAACTATTTAAGGCCTTCACTTGCAGGGGAGCACGGTGAGCTTTCTCAGTAGGTGCTGAGCATTGCTTTGTGGTTTTTGAGTGCTTCGAGGAGTTTTACACGTAGTGAAATAGATCTTATGGTACTCATGTGCTCCATCTCACCCTGCAAACACCTCCACTAATCACAGCCAGGTTTCTTCCAAGGGAAGGACTCTGCAAGGAAGGACTCTTTGTCTCTCTACTGTTGTGCTTATGAATCCCTTTTTACCATGAAGTGCTGAGTGTCCTTGTTTACTGTATTAGCTGTCTGCTGTTAGCAATGCTGCTCAGCACTTGGGTGGTTGGGAAATTCTAAAAGGCTGTTAGATAAGTACAGTGTGCAGAATTTGTTCTTCAAAGTGATTGTGCTTCTTTGCAAGAGTATTCCTCCAAGTGCATTCAGTGTGCAGTAAAAATGTTTGACAAAGGTCTGCTTAAGAATGTACTTCTAGACCAAGAGAGACTTCATAATGTAATCGACATGTTTAATAGTGAAAAAATTAATTTTTCTTTTAAATCTGTGCTAATAGACTGCTGTAGCTCAGTATGTATGGGCTTTTACTATGGAAATTATACAACCCAAGGGAGTTGTTTTCAAGGACAAGGCTAAGTAAAAAAGACTTTATAGTATGACACTAAATATGCAGTATTAACTGGGTAAAGCCCTGTGGACTTCACTGGCACTCAGCCTGGGATCTGACAGTCTTTCATCTGATTTTATGTTGATCTTCCTCCCCTGCAGGAATGCAGAGAGACTTTTCTTCTACCCACTGGAACACCCGAAAAAGAAATTACCAATAGGAGTTAGGAATGTTTATTCCTTCAGCTCTGAGTCACACATGAATCTGAACTATGACACAACAAACTGCTTTTCTAGCTATTTTTATTCTGATGTTTGATACTTTGCAGGTTACTTTGGGATGAATGAGGAGCACAGATAATGAGAATAAAAAGTTGTTAATGTTGGGCTACTCTGTATCTAATTCAGCTGCAGTAGTAGCCAGAGCAGTCTTCATGCTGAAGGCAGGAGCAGATTTTATCCATACCCAAGCTGGGTGGGAAATGATGTACTTGCTGATTGCAAAGACAGCACTTGGATTAAGCAACACTCTTGTAAGGCATGCCATCAAAAAAAAAAAAATCCACCTTTTAAAAAATGTCAGAGATTCAGGTGGAATGAACAGGGTGGATTCAGCAGGAGGGTCTGTTGAAAGCCTTTGAATAATTACTGAGGAATGTTCACAGGCTCTCCTTGGGTGGCAGGGCAGGTGACAGCGCTGAGGACTTGTTGCGACGCGGTTGGAGACTCAGGAAGAGTTGAGAGGTTCATCCCAGAGCTCCCTCCCACTGTGGATCCTGCCATAAGTCTTTGATATGGTCATGATGCCACCTGTGCCTGTCCTATAATCTTTGTTGTGTTGTGTTCAGAGCAGCTGAACCCATAATAAAGTAGGGCAATGCTGGCAGCTGGCACCTAAAGATGTCACACAGAGCATTTCCTTTGGCCTTGCTTCCTTTCTGTCTCAAACCAAATATTTAATGACAATACGTAGAGGAAATCACTTCAGCTTCACTGGGGTCTTAAACCCTTCCTGTGACTTGTTTGAGAAGAAAAATACTCCAAAGGAGCAGAGGAGCTGAGTCAGAGGCAGAGCAGCACAGCAGGGATAGACAACCTCGTGCTTCCCTTCATCTGGTGACCAAAAGGAGTCACTACTTTCCTTTTCACGGGGATGTCCACAGAACTCCCCAGAGAAGCAGCCTGACATAAATCACCCTTCTGCTGGCTCACATTCACTAGCTCTACAGGCTCCAGTCTTCATGCTTTGCCTAGCAAGAAGCGTTTGCCTGCTCTGTAAACAAATTTCATTTCAGCTGATGGAGGAAGTCACTGCTCAGCCACACCATGGCAAAACATATTTTATTTCCCCATATGATCTCACCTAATCGCCCATACTGCTACAAGCATTTGTTTAGCACAAAGCTTGGCCTGCAGAAGCACAGCGATTTTGCAATGAAGTGATTGTGCTTTTGGCGGTTGGGAAATTCTGAAAGGCAAATCAAGAACCCCTTTCCTGAGGCCATTTTGCCAGAGTGCTCTCTTGCTGCAGGCAATGCTCATTTCCCTTGTTAGCCTCTTCAAGAAAGCTAAATGCTCCAATTAAACAATTATGCTGGTCTCTGCATTAGAAACCTCAATCCCATCCCATGAGTCTCTTAAATGCTCTGTGATTCATCAGAGTTTTCTGCTTTTGCAGACCACTTGGCAGAAAGAGACAGTGTTGGAGTGCAAGAGCTTTGTTCAGAGCAGGGGGGGTGAAGCTGTGACTGCAGTTTTGGATCTCACCTGGCAAAACCCAAGCTGAGTGGAAAAGTGTAATTATTTTATCTTCACATCCTCTTCCCCTCTGTATGCTCTTGCATCTATCAGTTGGATGAAGGCACGTTTTGGTTTTGGGCTTTTTTTTCAGGAATAAAATATTATGTGTGCCTCCTAGGAAGCTGTGTGGATAAAACATTGCTCAAGGCTTTAGCTGCAAGCCAAGTTACAGAGAATCAGCTCTGTATTCTGAGCTATATTGAATGCATTCCAGCTAGGAAACAATGATCAGTTTTGGAATATTTGTCTTAAAATCCTTCTGAACAAAGTCCTTTACATTTGCCTAATGTTTTTTACTTTTGGTTAAGTCATTAGGTGATATAATGATGTATCAGACCTTCTCTGAAAGAAGAAAGAGGCCACCTAGTGCTGAATTACAGACTGCTGTAGAAGACTATCTGCTTGGAAGGTATGAAAACAACTTCAATGCAATAATAATACTTTTTGTGGAAGGTGGTTTTTTTTTTTTTTTAAAGAACCAAGATTGTTAGACATTAAGAATCAGATCTCAATTAGCCATACTTTAAAAATTCAAGTGTCTGTTTTACAGGTGGATGCTTGCCATAAAAACTGAATCTTTCAGCTCCTGGAAGTTCAGGTAGCCCTCAGAAAACAGTCCCACTGGTAATTAACCTGACCCATTTGTGAACTCCCCACTGCCCCACAGAACTCTGTCCCAGCTGAGCAAGGGGTGCAGGGCAGTGAAAGAGATCTTCATGAACCTTACCTGATGGTGCCAGACCAGCTGCTGGGGCAGCACAGGAAACCCCAGTGGGCTGCAGGGATCCCTCTGGCACTGCAGGATCTCTGGCTTGCTTTATAGGCAGTCTTGAAAAAGGTACCCTGCAGTTTGTTATAAATCTGAATTATTACTGGCATGTCTCCTTTTTCTGCACGGACTTTTATGAGAGCATGGGGGTATGTTTGGAGGAGGGTCCAAACTGATGGGGTTTTGACCTAAGGTCTCTTTGCTGTCTTCTGGAGATTCCTGGCTTTTCATGCACTGTCAGCAGGAGGAAATGTTCTCCTGGGAGACTGTGCTTATCACACTTGAATAACTAAGGCAGATGGCATGAATAATCCCTCAAGGCATGTATCAGGCATCTCTGTTAAATACTGGTATTGCATGCTCCAGTGTTCAACCACAGCTCCAGTTTCACTCTTTGCTTTCAAAGGTGAATCTACTGTACAGAGTCCAGGGTAAGAAGTAAATCCCCATTTTTATCTGACAGGAGTTATTACACAACAAGAAACCATTTCCTTGAGAGGAGAAAAATCACTTTAGCATTTCCTCTTCTGAGCCACGGTGTTGTCCAAAAAAGGATGGCTGACACAAAGTTCTTAAATTTTAGATTTGTCATATTTTAGTGCTTAGTTTCACTCATCAGTCACTGAGGGCTGGAACCTTCTGTAAGTTTAGTACTTTTCAGATTAGATCCTGAGTATCTGCTTTGAAACATCCAGAAAAGGAGGTGTCCAAAATCAATGTTTCTGTGCACTCGTGCCTGTCTCAGTTTATGCAAGCAGTATCATGAAAATACCTCTTCCCTACAAGTATTCACTGTGCACATCAATGCTTCAGTAATTTCTGCAAGCACAGGGGACAGTCCCATGATGGGACTGCACATGGCATCAGTGCATGCCCTGGTGAAATGGAATTCCAGTAGGTCAGTTTAATTTGTTCTGTAGCTGTAGTAATAAGAATGGGGTTCTCTTGTACAAGGCTTCTCAAAAAAAATTGCATAGAAGTACAGGGTAAGTCAGAAGATAAGGTAAGATCACATGTAAGATTGCATATTGATGAAATCAGCTTTGTTCTGTGTTTGAGGCATTTTGCTGCAGGCATAAATTGTTGTGTACCAGATTAGATGGGGATAGCAATATAAAAGCAAAAATAGTAGTACTTTTTAAAGTTGCATAACTTCAGAGAAAAAGCTATATTTAGAGAACTCGTTGTGACAAAATCTACAAACATGGATATGATTTTATTCCTAAGTGAATTATTTATTATGTTTGGAAAGTGTGGCAGTTTCATGTGGCAATTCCAGCTCTTTTACTTATTTCAGTAGAAGCTCTAACTCAGTCTGGCATCTATGTGGGTAATAAATTCCAGAGCAAAACAGTTAGATTGCAGCAAATAAAAAACAAAGTTAGTCAAAAGTTAATAGGGACAGAAGTCCTTGGAGCTGGGTTTTAATGCCTCACAGTTATCTAGCCCATAATATCAAGTCTGTCCCAGGTGTGGTCTTGGATATGTGTTCTGTTCTTGAAGAGGACAGTTCACATAGGCCAGTGGGAGCTTAAGGGTTTCACTATGTCTGTCTAATATCTGAAATTCCAATATTTTAAGATAAGAGGGATATTTATAATGTTTATAATTGACTACTATTATCTCCTGCACAGTCTTACTTCAGCCAGGTTGTGTTTTTTCTAACTGTTTGGATATATCAATCCTAAAAAAAAAAAGAAATTCTATGGAAGTGCAAGACTGACAGAGTACTATAAGGGTGTTTTTTTATAATTATTCATTGTAGAAGTAGTCCACTGGTCTGCAGGGATCGTGGGCAAGAGGTGCCAAACCACAGAGCTGTGTTTTCCATCAGGCTGGGAGACCATGACGTGCGCGGTGGAACGTGATTTGAACACGCTGCAAACAAAAGGGCAGGAGAAAAGATCTGCACACGCAAACTCACACACTCCTAAGTCATGGAAGGTGTCACAGGCACCACTGCTGATCCCTCCATGTCTACACAGCACTGCCTCCACCCATCAGCCACTGATACCAGTATCATTTGCAAACCAGTTGGGTTGATCCTGGAGAAGAAAAATATTCGCTACACGGAGGTCAATATACTTCAGGTAAACAAATAATTTGTGCTGCTGATCTTTATCTGTTAGGAAATCTTGTTGGAGGCTTGTCAGCTTTGAAGGGAGCAGCAGACTTTATCTTTGTGTCCCCCTCCAAAACACAGTCCAGGAATGATGCACTATAATCAGAGTCTACAAACGGCGTGTTTGACCCTGCAATGAGCAGTGGCACAACTGAACACTGGTGTTCCCTTTCCTGTACATATGGGCCCTAAAAGCAAATGTGCCGTGTCTCTCTCTGGTACCTTTACAAAACCTGTTCTCTTTCCTATCTGAAGCCAAGTAATTACTTGAGTAAATAAATACCATGGGGTAGATTTATCAGCAGTTCTAATTTCTGCCTGCAGAATCCTCCAGTGTTTTCTGTCTTGTGCAACTGAGGAAGTATTCATAAACCCCTAAGATACAAGAACTGAAGGAATGCTCTAGAGCTTTTCTGATAAGCTTCAAAATTCCCTGGTACTAATGTCTTAACTTTCCAAAACTGAAGAAATAATACAGATAAAAATTGCACATAGAAGGAACACACACAGACAAAAATGGCATATTTCAGCCAAGTGGGAACATTCTTCTGTAAGATTCTGTTTAACACCACACTATCAGATTTTTTTTTTGCCATTTGCAACACAAAGTAGGGCTAATATTGAGAAATCTAATGCTGCCCATTAATATCATACACTTCAATAACTCCTGAAGGAAGACAGAGGTAGCCAAATCTTCTTTGCATTCCCTTTTCTCCCTTTTGCTTTTGTGTAGCCTACCAAAGCTGACAGGTCAGCGTTTCAGATCTGAACCTCTTTGTCCTTGTTGGTTCTACTCCTCTTTTTTAAGCTTACCTTTTCTGTTTGGCAAATCTTTGGCCATCTATACTCATGCATCTTCCTACTTGGTTCAATCACAGAACTTTAGTACTGCATTCCTCAGACCTGAAGTTAGATTTTCTGCCTGATTTTACTTGTCTTTTGTCTCCTGTGGCATGGTTACTTTATTTTTCCTGGCTTTTCTTGGTTTCTGTAGAACTTTTACTTTTGTTTTCCTTTTGATAAGAGCCATGTTTCATTGAGTGATTTTAACTTTCAATGCCACAAGTTGCATATGGTCAGACCTGAGAGTTGGTTGTTTACAGTGAGTTTCTCCCAAATTTGTTAACCTTGTCCTCTTGCTTCCCTCAAACCCCACCCCAAAGATGATGACAGCAGTGCTGGGCTGGCACATGTACCTGTTCCAGAGTATAATGCAGGAGCCCTGCCTTGTACTCCTTTAAATAAAAAAACACATCACCTCCTTCCGTTGCTGGACTTTGCCACTTATTTACAAAGTGGGGAGTTGTGGCTTCTTCCTTTCCTCCAGCTTCTTCTTCCATTTCAACTTAGAAAATCCAGTTTCTTGCAGTTGGAATGCTTGGTAATACCAGCAAAGCCCTTAAATCTTTGAGAAGAAAGGGTGTGGTGGGCTGCCAAGGCACCTCTGGCCTCCAGCATCAAACCCTCTTTCTCCAACTTTCAACACATACAGAAAGGCCTTACAGAACAAAATATTTGCAGTTGGATTTTTTTTACTTTTTAGCAAATACATTTCTTTTCTGCACTGAGAAAAATCCAAGGAAAGCACGAAATCAACCATCCAGTAGTTATGCCTGTTTCTAAATTTGTCCCAGGCTCTGTACTGGAGAAGAAAACACCTCCCCAGAGGATCTTTCTTTAGTTCATTCTAATTGTTTTTCTGTGTTTTGGTTTTTTTCTTGATCACTGCCTGATGTAGGAAACAGAGTGGTATTTGTCCAAGATTTTTGATCAAAAATCTTTCTATGGGTCAGCTCTTTTTTTTTTCTTTTCTTTTTTTTTTTTTTTTTAAATAGCCTTCTAAACTTCTTCTGTGAGTCATGAAAAGCAATTATTTGAGTAGGTGTAACTGTGAATGTTCCTCTGGGTCTCTGCACAGACTGTACAAAAAACTACCCTCAAAAATTATGACATGAATAATCTGTGTAGTGCTTACTAAAGAACTGGTCAGGTATTATTTCAGTGTAATCCTTTAAACTTTTTGTTGTGGGTCTTAATCCTCCAAACTAATTCTCAGTAATGTGCCTTGGGACACCACTCAACAAAGTTAGTTATGTTGCTTCCTCTTCTTTCTCCCAGTAGGCAGCAGGGCAGAGGTTTTCCTGCTGGTTTTTGGATGGGACAGGAACTTGCTGGGAGCACAAGAGGGGTGGGGGAAAGGCTGATGTTGTATTTACCTTTGAATGGAGGGAGGGAGAGGGGCTGCTCAGAGTTTGTTTTTAATCTGGCAACCAAAGCATTCCTGACTTCCTTCCCATTTCTTGGAAGCTTTATCTCATAAAACTCCCCCTATTGAGCAACAGTTTTGTTCCTTCTCTGGAGCAGGACTACCTTGGGAAGGTCCAGCTGGAGCAGAGAGTAACCACAAGGCAATTCCAAACCCAGCACCTGCCAGGGGCTGTTCCTGCTGGAGGGGTGACCCTCTGCAGCCAGGCTGGGGCATGGTGCTGAGCTGGCAGGTCTCCAGCCCCCCTTGAGAGCTGTGCTGGGAAATCAGGCACCATGCTGGTCAGATTCCAGACCAGCCCCAGCAGAGTGGGAACATTTCTTCCTAACTACATCCATGTAGGAGTCAAAGAAGCTCCCAGGGGTGTTAACCAGTTGGTCAGTTGGAGGGGAGAAGCCTTTGAGGGAAGGGCTTTCCTACACAGGGGGAAAGATGTCTGTGCTCTCCTCCCTGCAGTGGGGAGATGCCTCTGCCTTGGCCCTCTGGGAACTCTCTGTGCCAAACTGAAACACAGGCACAAGACTTCAGATGCAGCCTGTGTGGGTGGGCTCCAGGCTGGTGGAGGCAGGCTGTGGGATTTTAACTTCCAGAAATGCAGGGCCATAGGGGAAGCCTAACAAGGGTGAATGTGGTGGGATAGGGGCCTGGAAGAAGGAGGAATTCTCTGTCTTGCCCTCCCTTTCTACTGCTGCAGGAACACCTGTATCTTTTGGTGAGGTCCCCCTCACTTTTCTCCACCCCTTTCAGTGAAGTCATGGAGCTGAGGAATGTGCACATGAATTTTGGGAGGGAGAAAATCACCCCTCTCCCACACACAAGTACAGCCCTTGGAGCCTACAGTGTCCTAAGACCTAATTGCACCCTGTGGTATGATAATTTAACAAAAGATTAGGTAGTTTCTTGTGTTATTGGCACTCCTCCCCAGTCTGTCTGTGTCTGCTACCAGTTTCTGAGAGGCTGCCTGAAGCTCAGCTTTGTTGCTTTGTTGTCTTGCAGGGCTGTGGAGTCCACAGTCCTTCCCCTGGTAGGTGTTCTTGGTGTTTTAGCCCTGGTGTGACCCTCCAGCAGCCATCAGGGAGCAGCAGCTGGTCAGGCTTTGCTCTCAGACAATGCTCTGCAAACACAGGCCAGCACCCCACAGCTGACTGGGGATCTGCCCCCACATTCCAGGGCAGGTTGGCTGGTGGGTGAGGGAAGAAGGAAGGGGAAGGGGTTACAGGTTTTGGTCATATGAGGGACCTCTGCCTCTCTCTTCATTGCAGTCAGCTCCTGGAGGGGATGTGGCAGCAAGGGCTCTGGGCTCTGCCTCTGTGGAGGCACATCAGCTGTCCCTCAGGAGCCACCTCTGTACACAGCTTTTTTAAATAATCACTCATAATCTTTAATCCTGTACTACTCCTATTGATAAATCAAACAGGTGCAAGGTCTTGAGTTGCTCTGCACTACAAAATGCTCTGCTAGAATAATCTTAGGTTAGATTTGTAGCTTGGTGGTTCTCCCAGTTCCCATATGGGAGGGAAAAGAAAGATGAAATTGCCCTCTTGAGCCACGTGTCTGCATTCCAGGCATATCCCAGCCTCCCACAGGCTCCCTGAGAGCTGTGGGTGAGCAGGAGGATGGAGTGGAGCAGCAGAGAGTCTGTGTCAGACTCCATCTCAGGATGGATGCTTGCAGTTCCCAGTTCCCTGTTGAGTCTGGCATGCTACATGGTCTCTGATTTAAAGTTTGTAAGGAGGTACTATGAGCCATGAGAAAGTGAAGTGATGCCAGTAATTCCATCAATCTCACCTGCTTTTACAACGTAATAAAAAACCAAAATTTTTTCTGACCAGAAGTTCTAAGAATTCTTTTCTTTGGAATCATTATAAAAAGCTGACCTTTTTGTATTTACTACAATTAACTTTTTCTGATACATTTTTCTTCTAAATGACCAAGATAAAGATAATTTATTTTACTACATCAAGCCATTTTATGACTTTTTCAGCAGTGCTAAACCCAAAAATTGTTAATTCTATTGGACTAAAAGAAAGATTACCATTGAATTCTCTGAAGTCAAAACAAAATCTTTCTGTAGAGAACAGATACAAATTTAATGTTGCCAAAACCCCTTGCACAACACTACCAAGTTACTGCTCTTTTGGAGAATTGCTCTGTGGGTGAATTTTCAGCTAGATCTAACAGCAATTGAAAGAATGAGACTGGTGGGCTTTTTCCATCATTCCTAAGACTCTGTGGCAAATAATTTTTATAGGAACTTAGAATTAGAGGCTTCTAATGAGAAGTGCCACAGCTTTTCATAGCAATATGGTAGAAACAAACACAAAGTTATGAAACAAATAGAACATTCTGAGTATTTAGTTTGGCAACTGCCAATTATTTTTCGAGTAGTTTCTGATTTCATCCTTGAAAACTGCTCTGGGCACGGCACCACTGAGGGCTGTCTGTGCCCCTCACAGGAAGGGCAGAAGATTGGTTTCTCCTCTGCAATTGCCTTGGATCCAGTCATGTGCCTGTAGGGCAAGGGGGATTGTTTTGGTATTCCCCGTGGGAAATGCTCAGACTGTCTTTTCCTGGAGGTGATGAAATCCTGATCCTGCACTGTCAGTTCTGTTTGCAGCTTTCTGATGTGTGCTTTTGTTTGCCTTTCTCTGGCCTTGACACAATTTCCACTGAATCAGGTCAGGTTATTACTGCAGTGAGGAAATAAAATTCTTAAGAGAATAAGTGGTTCTGACCTGGCAGTTACTTCCAGTCTTTTCTTTCTTCCTTTCCCAGAATCCCTTCCCTTACTCACTCCCCAAACGTCACAATCTCTCTGTGATAGTCTGTGATAACCTTTAGAAGTATTTCCTTGCCAAAAGCCAAACCAAATTCTCCCTACCAGTTAATATCAAGGCAGCACTGTAAATAGTAGTGACCTTCAGTTTTGTTTAAGCTGCTTTCTGCTTTAAACTGTGCACATGGCTTCCTACAAAATTCATCATCAAATATGATCCCCTACCAGATTTCTAATCTAATTGACCAGCTCTGAGGAAGGACATGGCATTTTACCTAAGGCAGATTGAAATTCAGTCAGAAGATCTGGGTTGCAGTTCAGAGATCTGAATTTGTCTGGTGCCTCCATTTCTGAGCTTGACCTTGTTTCCTTGTTGTTGCTCAGGTAAACCAGCCTTCCCAAAACATTTCATCTCTTAAGAGAATGAGGAAGCTTTTAATTTTTCCTGTATGTGCAGTCCCCAAGAAGGGTTTTGAAGTCCTGATGAATTAGGGTATTTGTTGGAGTACTCTAAAGTTGAAAAAGAAGCATTGTACATAAGCAATCATAAATTCTGTTCTCAGCAAACTTTAGAACATCAATAGATTTCTTTTTTTGTACATTATTTAATTCTGAAAACTATACAGATGGTCTTTCAGATGATGTTCAAAGTACAGGAATACTGCTGTATTAATAAGGAGTACGAAATGTCTTCACAACATACAAATCATGAAAATGTCTTCACATCATACAAATCTTCACCATCTACGTGAAGAGCAAGTACTCAGTGGCAAAGTGCACTTCAGTCTGAGAGTTGGAGTGTGGGCAGAGGCCACTGTAACCAGCAGCTAAAAGATCTCTCTGCATGTAAGAGCTAGGCAGAAGTGTGGAGATTGCACCACAGGATGAAGGGTTTTTCATTAGGGTTTTGCACAATATGTAAGAGTTTTCACAAATCCTAAATGCTTACTTGAACAAGTTGTTCATTGTCTAGAGTCAATGTCCACTCCCATTTCCTGCTTTAGATTCCTGTGACTTCAGCCAAAGTGAAATACCATTCTGAAGTTTTACTAAATCTTTAGAATTTTCATCTGTTACATTAATAAGTTTTACAAATAATATGAAGCAGTAAATTTGTATTAGGACAAAATATTAAAACTGAAGTTCCTAGGAGCAGATGGGGCCTTTACCCATTAGGGTGGTCACCATACACAAGGAGTTTTACCTGGCTAACTGGGCTGACCTCCATGTACTTTTTGTTAGACAGGCACTTCTGTCTCAGAGGTTTCTATACTGTGGTGTTGGCCTCAAGGATTGTCTCAGTCAGAATGCCTCAATCTTAAGAATCATATGGAATAAAATTTGGGAGGGTTATAATTAGCAATGAAGGTAATAACTAAGTAACATTGACAGCAATGAAAGCTTCCTGATTAAGAGTGCTGTAGCAGCTTATACAAGACATTTATT
Source organism: Serinus canaria (assembly GCF_022539315.1). Classification (NCBI taxonomy): domain Eukaryota; kingdom Metazoa; phylum Chordata; class Aves; order Passeriformes; family Fringillidae; genus Serinus; species Serinus canaria. The sequence continues at coordinate 7,624,029 of NC_066318.1, forward strand.
TTTGTTTACACCTTCTCTCAACAGGGTGTTTGTGTGATCTCCTAAGGCTTTTACAGTGCTTCAAACAAACTATCTTTGTATTTCCACTGCCATTTGAGTTCATGTTATGTTATCTCTCTTTTGGGCATGTACAGCACCAACAAAATCAATATCAGAAGCAGAAACAGAACTTTAAAAACCCAAACTCCTGCAGCTGATACTGCTGCATTTAGTAAGAGAGGATTGAAGTGCATGCTAACCTTGACCTGAATGCCAAGGTAATGGTGATGAAAGATGGTACAGGAATGGGTGCCCCTCCCAGAGGAGCTGACTGAGCTCTGCCAGGCATCCCTACAGCCCCTGAGCTCATGTGGGGAATGTGCTCCTGGAGATCCCTACAGCCCCTGTGCTCCTGGAGATCCCCACAGCCCCTGAGCTCCTGTGGGAACCAGCTCCTGCTGCCCAGATTTTCCAGCAGTGCAAGCACTCAGGTGTTGTGGTGGGCAGGAGCAGCTCAGGTGAAGGGCAGGATGGGGCAGCACTGCCACAGGGAGGGAGCTGCTGTAGCAGAGGGCCCTGTGTGTACTTTCCACCAGGAATTACCAGTGCTGGCTGCTTATGAAGGAATAATAAGTGAACTTTGTGTTGCTCTGGCGAGGGAAGTGCAGCTGGTCTGTGTCAGTGTGTGTGTCTCTGGCACCTAACACTGCGTTGGTTTTGATGCTTTGGAAGATGATGATGATTCACACTCAATTCTTGCTTCTCTGTTAGTCATGGCCTGGTGGCTGCTTTCCTTCCAGGGATCCCTGCCGTGGCCAGGAGCTCTGTCTGGTGCCAGCAGCATTTGTTTCACACTCACAGGCTCTGTTTGCCACCCTGGTAGGGGTCAGGTTTGCAGGGCAGCGCTCAGGACAATGCAGAAACACATGCATGGAAAGTTTTTATCTATGCAAATAAAGGGTGAGGGGTGACTGCTTCGTGGGCAAGATAACAGAGTGTTTAATGCTGGATTTCCTCTAACAGGTGCCAACTCCTCAGCACTCACAGGCAGCAGCTGCCAAGGCAGCCAAATCCAGGCACCTGCAGATGGAAAAGCCCTGTGGTGTGCTTATTCCAAACCATGTGGCTTCCAAGGTCCTTTGTGCTCAGTATGATTTTAGGCATGTTATTTTTAATACACAGCCTCTTTCTAGCATCAGTAGTTAAACTAATGTTGTTACTTACAAAAACAAATATCTTTTAATTGTGGTAAATCCTAGGGACAGACCAGGTCATGGTAAGGGCAGTAAATAGAGGAGAGACCAAAACAAAGTGAAAAATTGTTGAACTCTGCTGCTGGCACTTGTGGAAGAACATTGCATGTCTTTAAGGCCGTGCTCTGTGGGAAGAGGGGGCTGCTGGAGGGAGCACAAGCTGCAGGACATAAATCCTTGTATTAAGCAATACAGGAGCTTCCTCCTATCTGAACAGGAGGAAATTGCAAGAGAGATACCCAAGCAACAGGTGAAGTCCCACATTGCCTGAGTCAACAGAATCCTACCTTGTATGTGTGTGGTTTCCACAAATGCACAGGATTTTCTAGGCTGGTGGAAAGTTAGGGAGTTCGATATTTCCTTATCTTCAATCTTCAGAAAATACCAATTAGATGCTGTTTGAAAAAACAAAGTTGATATTTCTTGCAGCTCTTTCAGCATGTTCCTGTTGACTCTGGGCATTTAACTTCAGGCAGTTGGCAGACAGACAGCTGTAGAAAAATAATCAAATTGTTAATGATGCTCATAATGTTGTCAAAATTTTATTTATTTGTGAGATTGCCTAGATTCTTCTGAGCAGAATCTAAAATGAAAATTTTGAGTCTTGCTTTCAGACTTGGAATGCTGATATGAACTTCCAGTTATATAAATCTGAATCTAAATCTCATCACTGCTATCTCTTTTGACCCAAATTTAGCCATGAGTTTTTTGCCCATTTTTGAAGAAAAGTTCAGCAAGCAGTGAATACAGCTGAGCTACAGAGAACTAGCAGCAAGTTTGTACTGGAGTGCTAAATACACACAAAAGGAGCTGTGAGGGATGGATACACTTCCACATTAATTTCTACCTTATCCTTGCCCTGGAGAGGTTATGTCTCTGAGCAGATGAAATAATGACCTTCTGCAGTTGTGGTTGTTGTTATGACACTGCTCTTTATTGCAGAAAGGTGCCCCATGATGTCATGTTCAGTACCTAAAGTGGGGAAGGAAGGGAAGGAAGGAAGGGAAGGAAGGGAAGGAAGGAAGGGAAGGAAGGGAGGGAAGGAAGGAAGGGAAGGAAGGAAGGGAAGGAAGGGAAGGACGGGAAGGAAGGGAAGGAAGGAATGAAGGAAGGAAGGAAGGAAGGAAAGGACGGAAGGAAGGAAGGAAGGAATGAAGACGGAAGGAAGGAAGGAAGGACAGGAAGGAAGGAAGGAAGGACTGAAGGAAGGAAGGAAGGAAGGAAGGAAGGAAGGAAGGACAGTTGGAGTGATGGCATTTGCCTTCCCTGGTCATGGTTCTGTGTGTTGGGGCCTTGTTTTCAGGGATGTGGCTGAACTGCCTGCCCATGGGAAAGAGTGAATTAATTTCTTGTTTTGCTTTGCTTGTGTGCATGGCTTTTGCTTTCCCTGTTAAACTGTCTTCTTTTCAACTCCTGATTTTCCCAACTTTTACCCTTCCAACTCTCTCCCCCATCCTGCTGGTGAGGGAGTGACCTGAGTGGTCACTTGGCTGCTGGCTGGAGTTAAACCCCAGCACACCCAGAGCTACAGGAGAGGCTTAAGCAGACAAAACTGGAGAGCCAAGAGCTGCCTCCTGTGCCAAGGATGGGGAGAGAGCCACCCCCCTGATCCCCACTTGTGATTTTACTGGAAGTGGGAATTGCAGTAAATCCCTGCAGTTTGCAGCACAGCACATTCCTCCTGATCGAGCTCCAGTGCTTCCTCTCCTTGTGGTGTCAGACTAAATCTTGTTTCCAGCTTTTTGTTCCAAAGGCTGGGCCAGCCCTATGCTGTTAGTGTGTTTCACAGCTGACCTGGTCCCCAGACCTTTGTGAGGGGACAGTGTTACCTACTTTCTTGAGCTTTTCACTGTTTGGCCTGTGCTGGGTGACTGCTGCAGGTGGAACATGCACTAATCCATTTATGCCTCTTCCTGCTCCCAAGTCTGAGGGAGGAGAGGGTTTGATAAAGGCTTTCAGTAAATTCCTGATGGGTCAAACAGAGAAGGGAAGGTTATCGTGAGTCATCTTTGTGTTTAAACTCCAGCCCCTTCTATGTAAATAAATTACCTTCCTCAATGCCAGACCAAGTAACTTTAAGGAAAGTTTGAAAAAATAAACCTCACGACTTTAAAACAAACCAGCCAGAAAAGAGAAACAGAGCCAGACAATTGACAGTATCTTGGAGTTGCCTCTTTCCCAGCTCCATGGCAGCTATTGAAGCCTCCTACATTTACACCTAGCAGGCTTCACCTCATGTCTGTGTTTCAGGCACTCTGTGGGCAAAGAGGGGTTGCTGCATTTAGGACACACCTGCCTGTTGGTGGTCCCTCCTGTCACATGGAATGGTGAGCACGATGAAATAGACCTTGTGGCACCTTGAAATGGACAATTCCAACCAGGCATCCCTGCTCCCCAGGCCTTTCTGAGTATTTTAACTGGTGAGAACTGTACTGGGGGCTTGGGTTGATGGCAAGCTGAGTATGTCAACCACGTCCTGTGGTGCATCAACCCAGCATCAGCATGAGGGAGGGGATTGTCCTGCTCTGCTCTGTGCTGGTGCAGCCCTTCCTGAGTCCCATGTGCAGGTTTGATGCTTCTTTGTAAGAAGAACATCAAATTACAGAGCATGTTCAAAGGAGGGCAACCAAGATGGTGAAAAGTCTCAAGGGCCAGACTTGGAGGAGTGTCTGAGCTCACCTGGTTTGTTCAGCTTGGAGAAGAGAAGGCTGAGGGACCTCACCACAGTCTGCAGGTTGCTCAGGGAGGGCAGAGGAGGGGGGCTGCTGATCTCCTCTCAATGGGAACCAGCAAAGTATGAGGAAATGGGATGAAGCTGTGTCAGGGGAAGTTCTGATTAGGCATTAGGAGAAGGTTCTTCACTGGAAGAGTGGTTGGTCACTGTAACAGGCTCCACAGCGGGATGTGGCCATGGCACCAATCCTGTCAGAGCTCAAGGAGTGTCTGGAGAACATTCTTGGTCATTTGGGATAGCTTTAAATAGTCCTGTGAAGAGCAGGGAGTTGGACTCCATCTTTATGGGTCCCTTCCAGCCTGAGATATTCTATAATTCTATGATTCCTTTAGCTCAACATGGACTTGCAACACAGGAGGCTTTTAAGTTTTCCTCTGTCCAGGACTTGCTGACAGAGTCAGAGTTTGGAAGAACAAGGAAAAACGATTGCAACCTACAAGATGTGGCATGGCTTGGTTAGAGGTTACTGCAATATTTAAAGCAATTAACATGTCTTCATAGGGTTCATTAAGCAGGCTTTGTGAAAATAGATATGATTATCCTAAGCTAATCTGGCAACTTCCATGGGAACATACTGTGTCCCATTTGGGAAATAAAAGGAATTTTATGTAGCCTTTTGGAATCCAGTTTTCTACCTGGTCTACAATTACTCTTTTTGCTCATACAGAAGTCCTGTAATCTGAATATACTGCAAATAAAGAAGAAAATGGCTGTGATATCTGTGGGGCATCCACCTGACAGATGATAGTGTAGTTTAACAAAGAATTAGAGCAAGCCTGACATTTCTTTCTTGGTCTAAATAGTCTAATCCACAGAAAATATAGTAGGCACAGAAACATGAAATTATTTGAGTTTTTCAAAACAGAATCTAAGGAATAGAATTTATTGGAAGAAAATAAAATGCTAATAGAAGGAAATTGATGATAATTTCTCATTTTGAATAAATACAAGTATAAAATAATCACATTCTTTTACAAAAACTGTAAACACCCTTTGACTACTACTTTAAGCAAACTATGAGTCCATTGCTATCTAACTTCTATCTTACCTGTATAAACAAAAGGGAAAAGTTTATCTAAAAAGGAAGTTTTCTTCACTGAGTGAGACTCTACCTCTGGTGGTTTCCAAGAGTTTTGTCATAAAAAGAGCTGAAGGGGATGGGAGGAATAAAATATATAGAAAGGTGTTTTGCTGTGGATTGCTCCACATAATTTTTAGGCTGTGCTGGCATTTTATTTAAATGCTTTGTCCAATAGACACAACTAAACTGGTGCACATGGGAATTTGCTCCGGTACTCAAATGTTGCTATTGAACAAACAGCTTTATTCTCAATAAATTCTCAGTTCTTGGCTCTGAATTTGCCCCTCAGCAGAGCCAAGGGCATTGTTCCCACACTGAGGTGCTGCCCTTGTGCAGGTGCTGCCTTGGCAGAGAGCACATTCATCAGGCTCCATTGCAAGGTGTTTCAAACTGCGTGTCCAAGGAGGTCCCAGATCATTGCTGGGGTTTGAAAACTTGGCCAAGGATAAGGAGGAGGAAGCTGGTCCTGTCATCAGCAAAACCAGCCCTGTGGGTTTCAGTCCTCTTAACACATCTTGGTTTCTTCAGCAACTGTAAACACACGTGAGCCTCCTAAAGAAAACAACTGTCATGGAGCTTATGGAAGAGGAAGAAGTAGATATTTTTAGAAAGAGTTTGGAGGTCATCTGAGTGTCTTTGACCAACGTGGCCAACTCAGGCTCCAAGGCTCATCTCGTCTTGGCTTGTACACAGGCTGAGCTTGGCATCTCAGCAGAGGGGTGAGGAATGGAGATAGTGATAGTAAACAAACAAGTTGTGCTTGCTATCCTTCTTCCACAATCAAGCTTGAACTTTGTCTCTTTCTCACCATCCTGCTGTGAAATTGGAATTTCTGTTGTGATTGCATGTGGCTTAGGTTGTGTGTATGTTGGTTAAATTGTGTCTGGGTTATATACCAGTTGGTCCAAACTGGAAAAAACAAGAACAGAGGCAAAGGCATCTCTCAAAGAGAAAAGGAAATAGTCAACACACACCTCCCCCACACTTCTTCTACTTCATTTGCAAATTCTTCTTCATTCACAACACAAAATAAGTGTGACCAAAAATTTAGCACCTAGCAGATTTCAGTAATGGTGAGAAGTCAGGTGTTGTGACCAGACAAAAGAGACTTAGAAATGCATTTCAATCCAATTAGGCAGACACAGCCAACTGACTCAGAGAGAGAGAGTTGCAGAAGGACAGCTGAAGGGTTGGGATGACATCACAGAGTTATTATTTCATTATTCTAAGGTTTCATAACGTCATCACAACATTTGAGTATGTGATGAATCTACCATATTGTTTAAGCCTGGGATACACAGATTGACTCTGGAGCAATGGCAGCTGTGATTTCCTCTTCTAAAGCCTGATCCCAAATCTTTGGATGCCCATGTCATCTCAAAGGTCATCTCAGAAGAAGAGCTGAGTGGGGGAAATGTTACAGGTCTTTACTGGGTTTGGGTTTTTTTTAACTCAGAAGAAAAGTATCTTCTCTTTTCTGGCATTAGTCAGGCAAGAATTTCTGTTTCATGGGCCATGAGGACATGTCCTGTGCACTGCTCTCTGCCTGCTGAGCCTGTGAAGTGCCATGATATATCCAAACTGCACCTCTGGGCTTCAGAAATATTAATGACTTTTTCTGCCTTTTCCAACTGAATTGCTTCTCTATGGCTGTCAAAGCCCTGCTTTATTTTCTATAACTTTAAATTATTTTAGGTTGTTTCTTTGAAGATTTTACTTGTTCTATTTAATTATTTTTTTCTTTCCCTCATCTCCAGCAGCTTTTGCTTTGGTATTGATTTTTTGGAAGATTTTTCTCAATTTCTCTCCTTCAGGAATCTCATTTCCACTACCACAGGTTCAGTAAAACAGATCTCAGGAATTTTAGCAGAAATGTTTGCTGTGACAATATTAAAACAGGCCACCTCTGATTGCCTCTGCTCACTCTGAGATGAGGACAAGCTATTTCTCCTGGCTGTCTTCTGAAGGTAAAAATAGTTTCAGTGTAAAGCAAAACCTGACTGCTTGCTTCAGCCTAGATTTCCATCCTCTTTGCTTAATTTCATGTAAAAAAGGCAAAACCCTATTCACCTGATAGGCAGGAATCTGGACTAGATGTACATTCCTGTTTCTGAGCCTGTTGTCATATAAATGCTCAGGCTAAGTTGAAAGAAAAAAAATAAAGGCAATTACAACAAAATTTAAAACAGACTAATATGATCTAATCCTCTTCAAAAACATTTGTTTGTTCTGTTTCCACTGGGGAACTACCTTCAAACAGTAAGCAAAGAACCACCTTAACAAATAAATGTATTAAGCTGATAAAGACTTCAGACTTGCTGGTTCTACTTTATCACCTTGCTAGGATCAACAGCTTTTCAAATGGCTGGAGGATAGAACAGAACAGAATAGAATAGAATGCCTCTTCTGTTTGGGTTCTCCTGTAAACAGGTGCTTAGGTTGTCTTCAGAATTTGCACCCTTGGCCTCCCTGCTCTTTGTCCCTGCCTGTGGTTACCCATGTTCAAAGGAGCTTAATCCAGACTGTGCAGAAAAGGGATGTCAGAATAACCAGAGGAACTGAGATGTGATGAGAGGAATTTGGTTTATTTGCCTTAGAAACGCCAGAGTGAGAAGAGATCTGACAGGTCTCAGTAGAAAAGGGCAAGAGGAAAGACAGAAGGAAAGGGGAGAAGTGGGGAAAAGCAAAGGAGGAAAATAAAGTGAATTAAGCACAAGTACAGTTGTTAAAGGTACATTTTGTCTTCTTAGGTGTCAGATTGTGGAAATGCTCTATCTGGAGTAGTGGGTGGAAAACCTTAACAGGTTAAAGTGAGGTTTGATCACTTTGAGAGGAATGGAATGAGGCCACTGTCCACAGAATATTGGATTGTCTCCTAACTCCTGCTTTGTGCCTTCTGACACCACTGTGACCCTTCCTGCTAAAGAAGACAACTAGGATAAACCCTGGCAGATCATCCATTCTAACAAAATTTTACAGAAATATTTACTTCCTTTTTCCTGACCCTGTAATAGGAATGCTTGATATCTTCTTTTGGTAAAGAAGATCCAGGTGCCAAGTTGGCAAATACCCTTTCTATTTTGGAGCAAAGCAAGTTAGCCATTTGCAGTCTGTTTTATCATCTGTGACCTCAGTGTGCCTGTGAATCTCCTGACCTTGCTCAGAGCACCACGTGGTGATTGTGTTCTTGTGTTTGCAGTCATTATCTTTCAAAAGGAAAGGCCTAAAACAAGTGTCCATGCCATTAAATATTGTGCTTGAAATATTCAAACTAGTAGAGATGTTATCTGCCCTTGATTTAGGCAAATAAGGAAGGACCTGACCTCAATCTTTATATAAACAGCCAGCAGCATAGCAGTAAATCTGTTTGCTAGCTGGCAGATGGAACTCTTCTCTAGGTTTCAGTTTCCTCTCCACATCCACATCCACTTCAGCAGCCAATGCACGTCCTTGGAGAAAGAATATTCATTGCCAAGGGAACCCTGGAAAGCCTTAGCAAACAGTCAGGATAAATGTACCAGGATTTCTGATTGAACTCCTACCACCAGTAGTCTTTTAGTCTTTGGTTGGAAAATGTTTCTTTTACAGCACTATCAGCCTCCTTGTAATCTTGTTGAGGTTAAAAAATAAAAAAATCTATTTATTTAGTGTTTCAGGTATATACACCCAGGCTATGTCCCAAGTGCATGAAATTTGAAGGTAAAGGAAAAAATGTGATTGTCTTAGTTAAGCTCACTTTCCAGGGAGCAAATAAAAAATAACAACAGCAAAGGAACCTCTCATTTCAAAGTGAAAGCAAATTTTCATGTAACTAACAGAGCCCTGCCTCACAGGATTGTTTCATGACCACAGAAACTTGTATAAGCATGGTTGGCATTTCTTCCACAAACTGGACAATTGCTGGCACTACAAGCACCACTGGAAACAATGCTGTAAATTTACATTTTGGTTAATATCTACCACCAGAATGTCCTAAATGAAATGTTACCTTGAAACATCTGTAGAAGGAAGTGATGTGTGCTTAGTTAATGAAATTCTGCAAAGTGATGATCGATAAACACAGGATCTTATGCTTTGGACATAAACTATTGATTTTTAAAATGAAAATTAAAAATTACTATTTCAAATTTTCTCCATACTGCAACAGCTCTGGGGTGGTTGTACTAAGCCTTGAATTATAAGCTCAGAAGTGCATGGGGTTGGGTGGAATTTTGGAGAGATGTTTCCTGGGAATTTTTCCAGGTGCTGCACTGTGCACCTAGGAAAATAATCATGCTACATGATGTCAATAGGACAGGATCTGCTTTGACTAAATCATCTAAATCACATCACTTGATTAAATTCTTTAATCAAGGTGAGTCCTCTCTACTCAGAAGCTGAAAATGTGATGTGTTTTAACTGCATGCCTCAGGCTGCTGAAACAGGGCAAATACTCTTATGTGTACTGGTGTGGGAGATATGCCTGCAGAGCATGGATCTGGATATGCAAACAATTACAATCTCTGTGCACATTTCTTGGGTTTGAAGTAGCCCTTCTACGTAAACTCTGGGGCTTGCTATTATTTTTAACTTCTTACTGGGTACCAGGACTCAGCAATAAATCTGTAGGGCAGTTTTTCACATGGTCCTAAAAGCAGTTGCAAGCGCTCTCTGCTGTGTGGAACAGTCCTGGAGACTTCCCATAATGGACAGAAAATCTGGTTCTCTCCTTTGGCTTTTGCAACTCTCCATTAAAAACCCAAACCAACAGAGAGAAGGTGAGCCTTTGGGGATAAGAAACAGAACATTGTCCAGCCAGCACACCCAGACTGTCACCATAAAGCAGAGCATTTCTCACAGCTAGTCCCCTTTGGATCAGTATTTGCTGTCCATCAGTTTATTGGCCCCTTTCCAGGGACTGCTCAATCCACTGTTTTTAGTAGTGTCTCTGACTTGTCCTGGTGTTCCCTGCCAAGTGCATAAACACAGCTTCTTGTGTCTTGCTTCATCTCATGGAAGGACGTCAGTGCACTTCCTTGCTTTGCCTTCCTGCACTCCTGTTCAAACTTTACTCCCTTGTTTGCCAGTCAAGGAGAAGTTTATAAGGAGGGGTGCAGGAGATTATAAGACTGCCAGACCAAGATTATGCAAAGAAACTCATGACTGTATAAAATTTTGCAAATCTTCACAATCCAGAGGTGTCCAGATGAGTGCCAAATGTTGATACAACAGATATTGGCCTTTATGTAATTGCCCCAGCTTTAAGGAAAGAAACCCCAAACATGTCTTCATAATACTTTTTTTCACTTGAACATTAAAACCAGCCACAGAAAATGCAGGTCCTTTGAGAACAAAAAAACAGTGTAAAACTTCATACATCAGTCTTCACCTTTCAGGAAAGTGAAGTGTACTTTTTTTTATCCTCTGGAGTAAAACATTTGTAGGGGTGGGCACCCTTGGCACTACAGAGCAGCTGTAGCTTAGTGGAAGCAGGTTGTTGCCATTGGGTATGCCAATAATTTTAGCAATTCACCTTTCAGAGGTACAGCTGCACTGAGACTTCACATCAGGGCAGTACTCAGTCCCCTGCCTTTCTGTACTGAGACTCCTTGAAGTCTGACAGAGACTTCAGCCCTTCCCCCAAATCAATTAAAGTGGCAATTCTGTGGAACACTGATCCAAAACTGTAATCCTAGAATCCTCATGCTGAGATGCTGCCTAATAAATTTAAAATCTGTGGGCCCTGAGTTTAGGCACAGGAAGGCAGGCAAAGTCCAGAAAATCCTCAGTGCTGGGAGTTCTGATAGCTTGGTTAAAATCAGTGTTCCATTAGAAAATGGCTTCTCTTTGGCTGTTGGCTCAGGTGAGAGTGTGCTGAGAGGATCCACCCCAGAGCAGGTGTTGCCACTGCTGCCTTGCTGATGGCCATGGGAAGCAGGGAGTTGCCTTCCATCCCTTCCACCCAGCCATTCTCTGGCCCTTTGGGGTCAGGTACGGCTGTTCCTGATACTGCAGGAGAAAAGGATGGTCTGGAGAGCCTGAGGGCCTGGAAAGGAATGTCAGGGGAGTGACCAGGTTGGTGGCAGCCAGGGTGAGTGTTGTGGGTGGTAAAATAACTTATGGTGTTTCTTGCCGAAGCTTTTCTTCCCAGTCAGTTATGGATTGTTTTGGGGTGGTCAGCTTTCTTCCCTGCTTAAGGGGAATACAAATGCACCCCCTGATTTCAGAGGGAAGGATGTCCTGTGGTGAAGCTCGAGAAATGACAGGGTCTAATGCTTGTGACCGCTGCAGTTCACATGCTCTCTGCAAAACTGGTGCTGTATTAAATACTTGAGCCCCACCTCTGCTACCTTGAAACAAGGTAAAAAGACCAGTTTCTTCTAGAAAGGATTTCTAAGCCTAATGATGAGAAGAGTTGGAGGAGATCCAGACAGCAGAAGGAATAATAATAATATCTCTAGTATTTAACTTCTTTTAAACGCATTTTTTTCCCAAATTTTGAAAATGCTCAGCTAAGTAATTGTTCTAGTGTCCCTTTTTCGTTTTGGACTCAGAATCATGTTGTTGCAGCAGGTGACTCTATGGCATTACTACTTCATTTCTGGCATTACTACTTGATATGAGGTTGTTTTTTCTTACATGAGAAGCCCCAGTGACTTTGATAAGGCTCTTTCTGAGAGTAATTGCTGACCTGCAGGAACAGGTATCCCACAGAGGAAAGTGTTGATGGAGGTATTTCCATTCCAGAGATATCAGGCAGGACTAACAGCCCGGCTTTTGTCCTTTTGTGAAGGAGGACAATCACAAAGATAATTCTCTTGGCTATCACATAGCAGGACTGCATGTCAATATGTAAAATTACCTCAAGGAAAGGACTGAGCTGAAAGGTCTTCTTTTTGCTGTGTGATAGCCAATACCTGTATTTCAAAGACTTTCTGTTAGTCAAAAGCTTTTCAAGAATCAAGAATATGCATTTATGTTATCTTCTGTTAAAAGCTTTTTTTTTTTTTTTTTTTTTTTTTTTTTAGCAATTAGCAAGAAAATATAGAACTGGGGGGCTGGGGAAGAGAAACCCCCTACCAGCATCTCTTGGCTGTGCTGAACTCCAGAAATATTGGCACTTGATGCTGGGGAAGAATTTAAAAATGAAACTTTTAATGGTTGATGAACTCAGTACAGCATATTTGAAAATTACTCCTGTACTCACTCCTAGGCTTTGCTTTACTCAATTAAAAATGACTCCTTAGTTTCTACTGGCCCCACCTCTGAAATATTTCCTAATAGAAAAGTCATTATATTCTGACACCTATATGCTCCCTGATTATTAAGTTTTGATAATTGCATGCTTCCAGTTTTTCATTTTCCCATGCTTTATCTCTCCCTTTTTCTTCGTTGGATCTTTTATTACATCCTCCCTCATGTGATACCCAAGGTTTTGTGTTTACAGAGCCTTTCAGTTGCTCAAAGACGAGTTGAACGTGTTTGGAACCTGCCCCTAGGGTGGTCAGGGAGGGGGCAGGTAGAGTGACACCTGCCTGATGCGTCTTGGAAAGGTTTGGATGTTTGTTTGGCACAAGGCTGCAATGATTCATGGAAAACACAGATGCTCTGTGCCAAAAGCCAAAGCAGAACTGGGGGAATTAGGAGCCCTGGCTGCAAATGCTGTTGTTCACTGTCCTTTGGTAACTCTAATGCAAGTCTGGATTTCAGCAGAGATTTCCAGATGGTTGTGTGATTTGAACATCTTTGACCTTTATCAACATTTAATCATTTCTTGGTTGCTTTTCTCCTTATTCTATATGGAGCCCTGTGTTTGAAAACAGCCTTTTTTTTCCGTATGGCAACTTCAGTAATCTCTGTCAGATTGAGCTCTCAGGGACAGGAGAGAGGCAGTGCTACAAGAAAGACCATGTTATCCTGGAGTTTTGGTCAGAGGGCGAAGTGATTGAGGAGCACATTCCAACTCTTGAATAAAATTAACTAAAGTGGAGATTAATTTTCCATAGATACAGACCTGACAATCTTGCCAAGAGTCATGAAAACACCTTCCTTAATTTTGTGGTTGGAGACCTGTGGCTTCCTCTTGAGTGACTGGGACAACAAAATCTTCCAAGCTCAGTGTTGTAGAAAAGCAGTTCTGCAGAACCTTTCCGTTTTATTAGTATATTTTAATTTATTTCTGTCTTATAAGTTTTTTCTACATGCATATGTAAATCTTCCCCATCACTAATTTGATTACTGCATATAGTATTAATGATTTGCAGGCTGCAACCTGCTGAAAAGGCCTGAGGGCAAATCTGCTTGCCATACAGTTTCAAGTCTCCACCCATACTATGAGCATGACTTCGGCTTAAGCATTTTGCATTTATAGCACTTTTGCAACTGTTTCGTTGTAATGAGATAAATGAGTGAGGTTTCAGCTGCTTCTTTTGTATTGTGATAGCTGACTGTCCATAGAGGCAAGTAGGAGTGACCTTGCTGCATTTCTCACCTCTGGGATGGCTTTAGAGATGGATCCAAAAGTCCTAAAGTTGGAGAAAATTGGATTAAGCACCTCATTGTGATTTTGCCAATACAGATCTTTAATATGATTACATAATTCGTAATAGAATGAATTACTGTTATGTTAGTGAGCCAAACTTATCCCACAGTACTGAAAACTTTCAATGCTTTTCTGAATAAAATTTTTTTAGGATTTCCATTTAATGAACAAATTTGTGGCTTGAGATTCATATTGAGTAGATGTGTGTGTCCTGGTGGCCTGTTGAGCAGCAGCAATGAACATCCCAGTTATGGAGAAAAGCAAAAACTGATTTAAAAAAAAAAAAAATCCAGGAAGGATATATAATACGTCAACTCCTTTTCCCATGAGCAAAACCTCCTCACCCTGAAGGGATTGGCAGCATTGGAAGGAAAATTTGCTCCCTATCTTTGTTGCACAAACAGTTGGATGAACCATTAGAGCCAGGCAAGCCAGTATTGGCACGAGGCCTCTTCAGCAAGTAATTCCCAGACTGTGTTTTGCTACAAACCCTGTCTGCTTCCACAGGTACCTCTCTGAAGTCACCGATGGCCATTTCAGAAACTGTTGCCTTTGTTATTTGTCCTTGACAGCACCATCCTCTCCCCTCCATTCTGTCTTCTAAGCAGAAGGGCCACTTCTTGACACGCCCTCCTTGGAGATACAGTTCCACCTTGCTTACAGCAGGCTCACAGTGAAATAACACATTTCTCACCAGATGGAGAATGCTGCCTTGCTTTCATGGGCAATGATTGATTTTTTGGGTTTTTTTTTGAGTTAGTGGTAAAGGTTTGGTCTAAGTTGTCCGTTCAACACCAAGTTGTCTTGCTTTTAATCACTTTGTCTTTAAATCAAGGCTAAGGCTTTCTTAGGCAGAAAACCTTAATTTAAATTGAATGTAGAGCTTGGTTCTGCTCAGCTGCAGGGGAGGGGACAATTCCTGCAGCTGCAGGAGCCAACATTCTAAGTTTTCTGCCTTGCTTCAGCTGTCAGTTTACAGCAGTCCTGTCTGTCTGATCCTCTCCTCTAAAGAGTGTTGCCAGTCGAGTTCTGGATGAGAGTAATTACATGCTGTTGATAGACAGTTAAATGATTTAGATCATCTTCCTCAGATTTTGAACGCCAACTTGGGGGTTTTTCTTTGTTGTTGGTTGGTTGGCCTGCATGTATTGGCCTGCTAGGATTTGGTGCATTCTGAAGTGATTTGCAAAGAGGGTTTTCTGGTCTTTAGCTCACACCAATTGGGAAAGGGAGAAGAAAATGAGCCCCAGCTTTGTCTGCTGAATCAGTTTTGGATGTGTGTGTCAATGTTAGTGCTAATATTAGCAAGCATTGCTATCACAGAAGATAGAGGTTAAGAACAGAATTTACTCATCGTATTCTTAAATAAGCACATCAAACACAATCTGCTATATCACCAGAGCTGTTTGTGTTAGCTAAGGGCAATACCCAGCATCTGATACTAGCACTGGTGCAAACAAACGGAAAACACGGGTATCTCACTGCTCCTAGGAAATCTCAGAATTGTTTGCGGTATTCTCAGCATGTTAAGATTATAATTAATTTATTTTTAAAATATTTTTTTCTCTCCATTGGATTGACAGAAGATTCAGTAAATGGCATTGATAGTAATCCAGGGGTGCTTTCCAAACTAGAAAGATGACGTCAGGCTGCTGGTCAGGAGATGGGATGTCTCATCTATGGTAGACCCAAACTGGCACTGGTTTGCTGGCTGATCATTCTGTATTCATAGCTGAGACATTCCAGGGGTGACAGGCTGGCATGGTGCTTGGTTGGTGGGTGGCTATCCCAGCTGTGAGGAGCCAGCCTCAGGGATCAACCTGATGGACTCAGCCCCCAGTGAGTACGAGTGGAGCTGCTGTGCTGTTCAGCTGCAGAGGAACAGGAGAAATACAGCCCTGCTTCAGGCTCCTACCAGAGGATATCTCTAGTATCCTCTCTGGAGATACTAATTTCTCCACTGCTCACTGCAGAGAGCCTGTAAAGGAGTGTTTTCTTTAATTTTTATTTATTATTTTCTCCCAAAGCCTGTGTCCTGTCAGGACACTGCACCTGTACTTGCTTTTTGTTCCAAAGATAAGAGCATTCTGGCATCTTTCCAACATCTAAAATATAACTCCTTGAGAATCTGCTGCACCGGGTGATAAAAGACAATCTTATTTTGCCTTCCCACCTTTCAAATGCTGTCCCACACAATCCTGGTGTACCTCTTAATTGTGGCTAGATTGAGACACACTGGGTAGCACTTTGCTGAACAAGTCCCACTAATTTGGACAGAAAAGGTATTTGTCAAGGTGTGGATCTGAAAGAGCCATGGAAAAGACCATTTATAAATAGGGGAGAGCAATTAAGCAACCAGACAATCTGTGTCTCCTTATGTCTGTACACCGAGTGTGCTTTGAGCAGTGTCCTCGTGTGTTATGGAATGCCTGGGGAAGGTCACTATGACATCCCTTCCCATAAAGGGTGAAATGTCACAGCCACGTTTGTGGTTGAAGTGGGGAGTGCTTTCAACTCAAATTCCTTCCCTGGAGATGACTTAACAGATTCTATGACTGGCCCTTTCTGTGCCTGTACCTGAAAGTTGTGTTCAGATGCTGAGATTTCCGTGGTGTTTAACCCCCTTGTTGCAAAAGCAGGAGTGGGGCGAGGTCTCCGGGGCAGTGAGAGTAGGTGAGGCAGACAGGCAGTGCCTCCGTGGGGAGGCACAGGGAGCAGCGGGGTGAGCTGCTCAGGTGAGGGTCAGTGTTTGATGGGCAGCTGGCAGCCCGGAGGTAGAAGACAAGGAGAAGTGTGTGTGGGTAGGAATTGGAAGAGGGGAAGGAGGGGGCAGGCTAGAAGTGAAGGTGGGTGACAGAGAGGCGGCCAGGTAGGGGTGCAACGAGAGCTGGAGAGCCCTGACCGGGGGAGCGAGCCCAGACAGGTTCGTGGCAGGGAAGTGGGTCGGGGAAGGCGAGGAGCGAGGGCGTGCGGAGGGCAGGCAGTGTTTAGCAGGGGAAGTGGGCAGTGACCGCGCAAGGTGTCAGGCAGGTGGGTGTTCCCGAGGAAGTGGGCGCGGGGCCGGAGGAGGGTCAGCGGGCGGGGTGCGGCGGGGAAGCCGGCACGGGCTGCGAGGGGCTGCCCCGGGGGCGGGAGGCGGCCCCGCCCGGGCCCTGGGGCAGCCCAGGGGCCGCGGTTCCCGGCAGGGCAGCGAGGGGCGGGCGGCAGCCGGTCCGATAAAGCGGCGGGCGGCGGGCGGCGCGGGCAGAGCGCAGCGGCTGCGGCGGCAGAGATGGGGATGCTCAGCCTGCCCGGCTTTCTGTCCTGCGGGAAGAAGAAGGTGAGGCGGTGGGAGAGGCTGGCTGGAGGCTCCCGGGCAGGTGGCGTGCGGAGGCACTAGGGCAGGTGTGCGAGAATGCAGGCGAGTGGGGGTGCAGCTGGGCAGGTGGGTTGTGGAGGTGCCCAGGTGGGCGTAGTGGCACTCGGGCAAGCCAGGTGCAGGTACGTTGGCAGCTGTGGGCAGGTATGAAGTTGTCTGGGAAGGTGAGATCCAGACAGGTAGTGGAAGGTGGATGAGCTCCTTGGCATATGTGCAAGGCACTAGGACAGGTGTTTTTTAAAGTGAGCTTACAGGTATGTGCTGATGTGAACATCTGAACAAGTATGGGGGCAGAATAGAGGAGTCTCCTGGAGCTGATAGCACAAAGGAGTAAGGCAGGAGTAAGGCAAAATTGTGGAGGTGTTTGGGCTCTCTGGAGGGACCCTCTCTCACAGATCTGTGCTGTCCTGCCAGGGAGAGGGTGGACTGGCAGCACAAAAACTGACTCTGCCCATCCTGTCTGGTTGGTCAGCTATCCTAAGGTGTGTCTCTGGACAGAGAAATGATGATATGATTGCCCTTCTTGCCTGGTGGGTATCACAAGCCTTCCCTCTTCTCTTCAAAGGACTTCAGTTTGACACATGAAAGAGGTGGCCAGTCCTGCAACAGCGATGAGAACTTGGAGCGTGGCAACTGGTCAAACAAAGCTGACTACCTGCTGTCCTTGGTGGGCTATGCCGTGGGCCTGGGCAACGTCTGGCGCTTTCCCTACCTCGCCTACCAGAATGGAGGAGGTACCTGTGCTGAATGGCAGGGTCACAGGGTGGGCACGCCTTGCTATCCCCGGGAGAGAGGAGAGCAAGCTCCAAGGGCCAGCTCTGAGGCTGGGCATGTTCTGTCAAAGCTGGATGTGAACATCACTTTGGGAACTGGGATAGAGCCTGCTTGTGGGAAAGGGCAGTGAGAGGCACCTATGTGCTTTTTGGGTACCAGCTGAGAAGGGAAAGAGTATTTAGTTTGAGTTGCAAATGTCCACCTGAGAATTCCATCCTCTGAATTACTCATAAACAACATGTACCTTTTTGTCCATGTGCCAATATCCTCTACTTGTCTAAATAGCTGCTCTCCCTCCCCAGTGCTTACCTCCTGGTAAGTTTAGGTTATACCATACCTGGTATGTTTATAGAGAACAGTTGAATCCCCTCTGCACCTTTGTTTTTCCATGCAAACACTCTAAGCTGGAATAATTATCTCAGCTCAATAATTACCCAGATCAAACACTTGGGAAGTGTGAGACAGAGAGAGCTTCTGCCTGCTTACACAATGAACTGCAAAGCCAAGCAGAGGCACTGGTTTCCTTGGCTTGTATTCCAGAGCTTTATCTACTTGCCAGGCTACCGCTGGTAATTAAAGAGTTCATAAATAGTAACTGCAGAGAACTTACTTATATCTACCTATTTACTCTTCTAACCGTCGTTGAAGTAAAATTCTGGGCTGTAAATGCAGTACAGCCCACAGAGCTGCACGTGGAACATAAGGAGGCATTCCCAGTACAGAATTTTTATTGGAGTGAGCTGGGCTGGTTTGCATTACGTGGAGCTTTGTTGAAGAAAATTGTGAATTTTCTGAAAACAAAATAAGTTGTGACGTCAGCCCTAGATCTTTTTTCTTACCTGCTGCAGCAGAGACTTTGCATTTAAAGCATATTTGTGCTATTGCTTGCATCCTTTTCTGTGCCCCTTGCCCATGATTGATAAAGACAACTGTTACATCCTTGTTTTGAAACACAGGAGTAAATCCAGTTAATTCTCTGGGACAATTTACTTCCTGAAGTTACATCAGGTATTTGCAGTTCCTTGCAGAACTGGGTCCTTGATTGCTTTAAATTCACTGAGAGTGATGAGGGCAGATTCCTGCAGGGATATCGTGTTGTGTTTATGAAACTCGTGCTCTCGCTTTCCCTGTCTTCTGTGCACACACAAAGAAGTATCAGTCCCTTTCACAGAACAAGGTGCTCACTGATATCAGGTTAACATGCACTTTTAAATGGACTTGAACAAGAGCCATCCTGAGATGTTGTTTGACACGGGACTCAGCCAACCAAAGAAAATAATCTTCATGCTTTGATGTCCAGTAGCTGCTTAACAGGGCAGTTGCAAAACACAGCTGAGCACACACAGGAATGGTTCTGTTCCTCTTTAAATTAAAAGTTGGAAGATTAAATAGAAAGTGGACAAGGCTGGTGGTGCCTGCAGCTGAGCTGTGTTCTTACTTGTATTAGAGCACATCTTCAATAGTTTTTTATAAAATTATTTTACTTTCTATAAGAGAAGCCATTCTTTTAAAATTAGCACTTCTGACATTCATTGCAGGTACTATTTAGTCTTATAGAAAATAGGATTTAGAAACAAATCTCTCTGTTTCGAGAAAAAGCCCCCACAGTGGGGAGCAGGGGAGAAAGGAGGAGTATAAAATGTGATAAAACTGTGGTGAATGCTGAAAGATGCATTGTTTTCTCTCTGTGTGTGACTGTGTTTTCCCCCCCATTTTTTATCTCCTTCTCTCAGGTGCTTTTCTAATCCCCTACACCATCATGTTGGCGTTAGCTGGCTTGCCCTTATTTTTCATGGAATGTTCCCTTGGGCAGTTTGCCAGTCTAGGGCCAGTTTCTGTCTGGAGAATGCTGCCATTGTTTGAAGGTTGGTTTTCTTATCTTTCATTTTATTCCAATAATAAACTGGTTTGAATTAATGATTTCTTCATGAAGTTACTAATTCTGAGACTCTGATATCTGTGCTGCAACTATGTTACAGGGTCAGTGTTATGTACCCAGTACTCATTATTCGGTTAATCAACAGATGTTGAGTAAAGATTCTCCCAAAAATGTTCTTGGTTATGGAAGGTTTTATCAGAGATTCTTGTGCTCAGCAGTACATCACCCTCACTCCAGCTGTCCAGGCAGAAGGAAATATCCCTGCTTTGCTGTGTGAGGGAAAACCTCAGTAAAACAACTGGTGTAATGTGTGCAACAGATTGAAAATAAATTTTAGAAGTTGACTTTATCGCTGTTTCTTTATGCTTCACGTCCAGTGTAGCTTGCAAGGCAATTGTGTGTTAGATGGGTTAATTTTGTATTTGGCTGCCAGTGCAGGCACAGGCACACAGGTCTGGGTGCTCTGTGCAATATTGTGCACAATCACCTAGCAGCTGCCTTGGGAGTCATCTGCTGGTGTGATAAAATAGCCTAGACTCTGGCTTTGTAAAGTGAGGTGCCTCTTGAGATAAGAGAAATCATTGCATGCTGTAGTGGTAGTTTGAGTTGGTAGTGAGGGTTTGTATTTCAAACTCTTTCATGGGGAGATTTGTTTGGAAACAATTAACCATGTGCTCTACTCACACCTGTCCATCCTGGTCCTGCACCATGGGTGTAAAGGACTATGCAATGGTTTTTTTTGTTTTAATCTACCAGAAGAGTTAAGGTAGGAACAAGGAAGTTTCCCTCTGATGCAACAAGAATTTGTTTGTCACCCACAGAAACTGGTTGCCCCAACACTTACTCTTTCTGCCAGTCTCTGTTCTGCAGCACAAGAGACTTTCATGAAAGCAGTGTGTCTGTCTTAGAGCAAAAGGTTTTAAACACAGCATATATTTTATGTACCTGTAAAGACAGAAACTCATATATGGTTTCTAAGATGACTGGTACAGTTTGTCAGGCTTTCTCAAACTCACAGAACAAAACTGATTTTAACAAGGGGGAGAACAGTAATATTTACAGGATTTACTATAGTTTAAAGCATTCATTACAGTGGA
This sequence comes from Serinus canaria, assembly GCF_022539315.1. NCBI lineage: Eukaryota > Metazoa > Chordata > Aves > Passeriformes > Fringillidae > Serinus > Serinus canaria. The sequence goes on from NC_066318.1 coordinate 7,644,705, forward strand.
ATCTTTAAAATGGCTTGGGCACTCCTAGTACAGTTTGTTTTATTTTACTAAGTTTCCCTCTGAATGGGGAGAGAGCAAAATACTGAATTTCTCCTTTAGACTTTGTAAATAGTCCAATCTTTCTATGGGCCTGATTCAAACTGTTTCAAAACTATGTTTGAGATGGTCAGTTTGGATCATATCCTTCATTTAATGGGTTTAAAATTTCACTGTTTGTTTGCTGCTAAAAAATATTTTAAAACCAAACATAAACGAACTTCAACTTCTTCCCAAGCAGCCTTTTTAAAGTCAAGTGAAGGCTATTTGTTTTGGTGGGGGAAGGGGTTTGCAACCTGAGTTTGAGGTGATCAAAATATGTTGTGTTTTTCTTTCCTAGGAGTGGGCATCACAATGGTCATCATCTCAGCATTTGTGTCTATCTACTACAATGTTATCATTGCTTATGCACTCTACTACTTCTTTGCCTCATTTCAAAAAGTGCTGCCATGGTCAGAATGCTTTTCCTGGGCAGATGAATTCTGCAGCAAGACACAAATAGGTACCATACTTACCAGATAAAGTTTAATATCATCGTTTTTGGTAATTGGACTGTTTTCTGGGTGAGAGTATAGGAACAAGACAGCTACCCGTGGCTTCAAAAGTCCTTCCTGGAGTTTTGCATCTGAGCACAGAGGAGTGATGCTTATCCACTTCTTTGCCACCAGTTCTGGATGCTTGGGAAATCTACAGAGAACTGGGCTGAAATCACCTTGTTGGATCCTTTTTTATTCCTTTTAAACCTCAGCTTTTCTCTAGTACACACATTTCCAATCAGTGGAAATACTGCATTCCCATTTCATCAGCCTTTGTGGCAAAAAAAAGTTTGTCTCCTTCCATGAGACAAACTACTGCAGTAGTTATTATCGAGGTCTGTTCCTTACCCCTTGCCTCCCCTGTGGCTATGGTAATCCTGAGCACCGCTGAGGCGCTGGTTTCACTCTTCATTAACTCTTTAGAATGTATCTCCACACCATTGTTTTGTGTTTCACAGCACACTAGGGCACAAACACTTATCTCACCAGTTTCCATATCAGACCAGTTTAAGGCAAAAGGTGAAGTTGGTGAGGTAATTACCAGTTAGCAGCTGGAAATGTCTTGCCTGGTAACCTGTGATTATTAAAATAACAAGGACAAGATGAGGATCCATTGCATAGTTTACAGTATTAATGTAAATATATCTCAACCATATCAAAAAATATCTTCTAAGAGGTATTATGTAACAAAAAGTCAATGATTATATATTGGCAAAACAAAAAAATATTTCAGCACCTAATTTGTAAGTTTTGGGAGAACACAAAACTGAACTGAAGAAGCTGTCCTGAAATAGGCTTCAACAAGAATTTCTAATAAGTGCTGATACATATGTTGATAAAGTGTTTTTTACTTTATGTTCTGGCAAAAAATTCCCAACCCCAGTTTCTGTTCCTCAAAGGAAAATATTTAAAGTGTTCTAACAAGCCCTCTGCCACAATAAGATGAATGTGTCACAGAATATCCATGTGTCACCTTGGTTTGGAATGAAGGTTTTCATAGAGTAAACAAGGCTACAATTTTAACTATGCTCAGATTTGATTTTTATAAGTATTCTTGAGGATAAGTGAAACGTTGTGAGCACACCAGATTCTTGGTGTTTTGATTTCAGTCAAGTAGCGAAGTCACAGCTGCAAGTGACATTTCAGGTTTGTTTCCAAATATTGTTAGCAGGCAAACCAAAGCTGTAATTGCTTAGGAAACACATTTGCTGTATCAGTCTGATTTTTTTAATAACAGTCATCCCAGTGTTAATGATTCCTTTTTCTTGATTTCAGTAAATGACTGCAACATAACCTTGAATGGGGAAATCATTCGTGCAAACTACTCGTTCGTTGCGGGCAACAATCTCACATGTATAAATGGCACCATAAACTACAAACCAGTGCAATTTCCCAGTGAGCAATACTGGAAGTAAGTAAATACTTTAAAGAAATTCCTAAAAATACCTTTTTATGCATTGTGGTTTTGGATGTACCTTTTACTTTTGTCTTATCTTGCAGTCTAGAAAAAATCTAGTCAAGGGACATGGGCATGCAAATCATGAGAGAGGGGACTTAAAATTTAATTGATAAGTTTGGCCTTTTTAAGAGAAATTATGTATAGAAAGAGAAGCAAGTGAGTCAACCTTTAACCAATTGAAAAATACTGCCATTTAAAGAAGTCCTCCTCTCTGGAGTCCTGGTTGGCACTACTTGGCATCTTTACATACAGCATATACTTTTTATTTTTCTCAGGAGTTACTGTGTAAAATATATTCACCTTATTCTGAATCTGGGCCTGTTGTAAAATTGCCATTTCTTTATTGCCCCATGGTCTCAATTTGCCTCATGTTCCCTGGGTTCCTGGAAACTGATTCTTTTGGGCTCTTCTCTTCCTGTCAGGATTTCATGATTAACACAGAATATCTTAGGTGTGTCTTACAGGAGATGTGTGGAGAGATGAGAGCTGGTAGGCTTCAAAAAGAGGGGGAAAATGCAGTTAAATATACAGCTTCTCATTGCCAATCATGCAATTCTGATTGCACACTCTTGGAAGAGGCTGCAGAGTGTCGTAGCTCAGTTTTTCCTGAGAAGCAGCTGAAGAGGAGGTGTGTGAGGTGTGTGTGTGTGCTGCTGCCATCCCCTCCTCACAGGAGCATCGTGTGCTTTCAGCAAAGTGACTCTGCAGCGCTCGAGTGGGCTGGACGAGACCGGCAGGATCGTCTGGTACCTGGCTCTCTGCCTCCTCCTCTCCTGGATTATTGTTGGAGCTGCCCTGTTTAAAGGAATCAAATCTTCTGGAAAGGTATGTTAGGAAGACCAAGGAGATGACTTTTAGCCTGATTCTGCCCTCCCAATGTCAGTTGGACCCAGGGAAGTTTGTCACAAGGCAGGATGCAGTCCTAAGACACCCCCATCTGCTGGGCTCAGCATTTGGCCTCCCCCCTGCTCCTTGGCTTCATAACTGTTACATAAAATATGAGTAAGGTGCTGATTACACAGCCATTACTCAACTCCTGGGCCTCCACTCCACCAGGCTGCCCTGTATTTTGGGATCTTGCTGTTGTGCCGGTGATTCCAGCTGAGTTTTAGCCGTTGCCTGGGCTGTGTGATGGAAGTGTGCATGTGATGGCACACATGGGCACACGCCCTGGGAACACCCGGTGATTATTTTGTACTTCCAGTCCGGTTGAGATGGTTGGACCATACAGGTCAGGTGCTGTGAACAGGTGTGTGTGTGCAGGTTCCTGACAGATTGTGAAATGTTGTTTGTTCCCAAGAGTGTAAATTATTTGTAGGGACAAGGTACTTAGATGCTTGTTTTCAGAATCTGTCCCTGTTGAGCTCCCATTTCCACAAGCTGCAGCATGGTTTTCTGGAGTTTTTCTTGGGCTGGCTGAATCTTATCCTACCTCACCTAAAACCCTTTTCTTGGTTTTGCTCCTTCCTCCTCATACTCTTTTCTCACCTTCATGTTGCATGTCCATTATTTACATCTTCAGCCTCAGTTGCATTTGTTCTTTTGTTCATCTTCTCTGCACAGATTCTTCCCCCCCACCCTTTTCCTTCTGTCATTGTGCCTTTCTTTGGTTCCTTGCTGCCTCCTTTCCTCTGTTCAGTGTGATGTCTCCTTCTGTTTTCCTTCTGTTTTGGATCTTTCTGTCCTTGTTTCAGTGCTTTGGGGTGGAGCATCTGTGCTTTCCCAGCCTCAATTATTTGGCTGCATGGCTCTTCTTAATCTCAGGTTCTTTGGGTTCCTGGCAGTTGCTCTTCCTGCTGTCACTTTTTTTCTGGCAAAAACGCAATTGTTTATGGAGAGCAAGGTGAGACTTGGAAGAATGTAGCTGGGCATGAGCACACAGATGAAAGGCAGAGAGAATTGTCCATTCTATGCAAGCTTGAAGGAGTTCTTTGGAAATGTCAGACTCACCATACAATGGTACAATGCTCTGGCTTGGTGGAGGCAGCAGTCCTGGGTCAATTACCTGTCTGAATGACACTGAAAAGACTTAAGAAACCAGAGTATTGTTGAATGTAGCTTGTGTAACAATAACTGTACTGCTGGCCCATTGTGCTAGTACACCGGACTAGAACTGTGTCTGAGAGAACCTAAAAGTCCTTGCTCCTGTAAAGAAAGCTTCCAGAACAGTGACTTTTAAGAAAATTTTTTGTTTTGGCTTTTTTTTGGGCGGGTGGTGGGGGGAGTAGCAGGGAGCTCACCAGGAGATAATTCCACCCTGGTCACCTAGTTTTTCCTGGCTTTCAGTTTGCACTTGCTAGAAGCACTACCTGGCAAGAGACGTCTGGGGTAGCTGAGTTCAGACCTTGCTACAGCAGTAAATCATGCCAGAAAAATGCATTTCTGAAACTGGTCAAGTGCTATCTCAAAAGTGGGTATGTGGCTTGGGCCTTCTGCTTCTGCTGGAATGCAGCTCCAGAACCGGCTAGGCCAGATGGTTTGGTGGTTGGCATGTGTTCACTTCTCTGGTTGCCTGTTTTTCTTTTGCACCAGCAGACCTTAGCCTAAAGCCTGTCCAGTCTTCCTGCAGGAAGGTTTGTGGATCCTCTCGCACCTAATGTGTGTCCCTGCCCATCTCTCTGCAGGTTGTCTACTTTACTGCACTCTTCCCATATGTCATCCTGCTGGTCCTCTTGGTGCGAGGTGCCACCCTGGAAGGTGCTATAGATGGCATCGAGTACTACATTGGGACACAGTCCAACATCACCAAGCTGATGGAGGCAGAGGTGAGACGAAGTTCAGCTCCAGAAGTGTGACACACTTTCCTGGTTATGTGGCTTCTTTTTCATCCAGCCAGGTGCTTCAGGTCCTGCCCTGTATTTTGTATCAGCAGCTGGTTGTGTAAAAAGTCCAAGCCCCTATTCCAACTACTCTCAAATTGAAAGACAGTCACCTCCTTCCCCCTCCCTGCCACACCAGTGATGAGAGCTGTGCTATTGCTTCTAAACAGTTCTTGGGGATCAGCTGGAGTTTAATCTTAGCAAGATCTGCTGAGAAAGTTCTTGCTGATAATTTTAAGGGACTTTTTCGTAAGGCTGAAGGGATCCCTGAGTTTGAAATTCAGGCCGTGCCTTGCCTGGGAAATTACCTTGGGTAAATAGGTGGACCAGGAAGGTCACCTCATGCGAAGAAAGCCAGAACTTTCTTTCTTCTGGCTTATGCCAATATTATTGCAGTTTTATCAAAAGCAACATTAGGTGTGATATTTATTTGTGGTATTTATATAGGTGCTTGGCACTAGCTGAGGGGCTACATCAGAGGCAAGAGTGGTTTGTTTGGGTCACACAAGTGGGAGGGTACATGGAAGTTCTCACTCCTGCAGCCAGTCCTGTTTGTCCTTATTTGTTGTCTCTGCGCCAAGATTCATATCTCAGCAATCCACCTATGTGAACAAATCTAATCTTTTCTTCAGGCTTAGCCCAATAAGATTTAAGTATTTGGCAACATGCTTGGGATGTGACCTTTAGACATCATAGAGATACTGTTAGTGATTGAGACTGAAAGGTCACCAGCATGCTATATTCTATCCTCCCTAAAATTCATATAAAATAGTATTAGATATACAGGCTGAATGAGAAAAAAATACCCTTGAGCTTCGATGGAGGACAGACTTAAATGTTTATGATAAATGCTATAAGTAATACAGCAATTCTCATGTTCTTTTATTTTGGCAGGTTTGGAAAGATGCAGCCACCCAGATATTTTACTCCCTGTCCGTGGCGTGGGGCGGGCTTGTTGCTTTGTCTTCATACAACAAGTTCCACAACAACTGTTACTCAGATGCCATTGTAGTTTGTGTGACCAACTGTGCCACCAGTGTATTTGCTGGGTTTGCAATCTTCTCTATCCTGGGGCATATGGCATTTGTGTCTCAGAGGCCTGTCGCAGAGGTGGTGGACTCAGGTAGGCTGATGCTCACACTGTTGGTACTGGGACTTGCATTGGCCAAGGCAGGACAATAACATCCTTCTCTCCACTACTTTCCAGGGTTTGAACTGGCCTTTGTAGCCTACCCAGAGGCTCTCTCCCAGTTACCAGTTTCTCCTCTGTGGTCCTTCTTGTTTTTCTTCATGCTTGTGCTTTTGGGCCTTGACTCCCAGTTTGCCTCAATAGGTAAGTGGGGTTTTAAGTGACTCATGGCTTTTCTAATGACCGTTGCCTTTTTTAATTTTGCTGCTCAAACTCACTTCTTCTTCCTTTGCAGAAACACTTATAACCACCATTCAAGATATAAATCCCAACGTGATGAGACAATTAAGAGTACCTATAACCCTGGGTCTGTGTGCAGTATTGTTTTTACTTGGGCTTGTCTGTGTTACTCAGGTAAAAAATAAAGTTTTTTTGGTAGTGAGTTTAGTTATGCTGCAAGTGATGAACTCAAATCAAAATACCCTTTCCAACTGTTCCTGTCTTTGTGGATAAATCTTAGAGACCCTTGAATTTTGACAGAGTGCCTGAACACACAAGCAAGCAATTCCCAGGGAAAGCTTGAAGAGCCTAAGGTTTTCTGTGATTATTGAACTGAGACATGCTTTTAAATAGAAGGCCTTTAGAGAGCCTGTGAATGATCAGCCTGATTTATGGTTCCTCAGTTCAGGAATTTATTTGTGTAATCACAAGTACACGCATAGAACATGTCCACAGCACAGTGGGTACTGCTAATAAATGCTGATGGGATCTTTTTGTTCAGAACTCACTAGAAAACAGGACAGGAATTGAGGAATGGCCTATCCATGTAATAAAACCCCATTAGCTCATGAGCATTTGTAGATTGCATGGTTACTTCTCCTGCATGTGTATATTTATATAAATAGATATACAGAAAAGGAATTTTAAGTATGCTGTGAAAAATTTCTTGAGGCAATTGCTTTTAAGGGTATAAAGGTTCACTGCTATTACTCCATCTAGAAATGCAGATTTATGTGTGTAATTAGACTGAAAATGTGAAGGAGGTAATTGTGGTGAGTAGACGTTTGTATGGTCAAGCAAAGTACATAAGTCATGAAACGGAGTGGTGGGGATGCTTGCAATGGACTCAGTACACAAGAGTGTGGAATGGCTCAGAGATTGTTTCCTGCTCTGGGATCCTGCTATTGCATGCTGGTGTTTAAAGCTGTGGTTAACCCCTTGGGGAAGTCATTCATCTAGGAAGATTGAAGCCTCCCAGAACTGATAACTGGTATAGCTGTTGCTGTAGTTCAGTATAAAAACTTCAGCCCCAACTTTATTCCTGTAAGTTCCAAATTTAATCCTTCCTCTCAGCTGCTTAGATATGCTCTGCATATACATAGATCTTGGTTTTAACATCTATAGTATTTTATTAGATGTGCTTTTCAACTTTACATAGAGGATTTAAAGAAAATAATATTCACAAATCTGTACTTGACCTGGAGAACTGTGAACCTAAAAACTCAGAGTCATGATTGGTTAAATTGTCTTGAACAAATGCATCTTATTTGTATGTTATCACTCAAATTTTAACCTCTAATGTTTGTTCTGCAGGCAGGAATTTACTGGGTTAACCTAATAGATCACTTCTGTGCTGGATGGGGAATCCTCATTTCAGGTGTCCTGGAGGTAGCAGGCATCGTCTACATTTATGGTAAATTATTTGCATTGAAAATACATAATTAAACTAAGCAGTCCCAGGAACAGTGTATATCATAGAGTCACAGTATGGTTTTGGGGTGGAAGGGACTTGAAAGATCATCCTGTTCCAAGCCCCTGTCATGGGCAGGGACACCTTCCAATAGATCAGGTTTCTCAAAGCCCCATCCAGCCTGGCCTTGAGCAGTGCCAGGGATATAAAATACTAATTATTGCAATAAAGAATTTATAAGTCATCTAATTAATAATATAATTTTAAAAAAATTTAATGCAGAACTGGAGAAACTGTCCTTAATTATTGCTTTTCTTTGATCACTTTTGAGTAACCCCACCTGCAAGGGAGGTACCTGCTTTACAGTGAGTCTCATGATTGTCTTCCAACAGGAGGAAAAAGGTTCATTGAAGACATTGAAATGATGATTGGAAAGAAGAGCAGTTCATTCTGGCTGTGGTGGAAATTGTGCTGGTTTTTCCTCACTCCTGTGCTGTTAATGGTGCGTGCACATGACTGGATTGTGTTAATCTGACAGATTTTAGTAATTTAATGTTGAAGAGGTTTCTTTGTGAAGATTCAGGGTTGACTGCCCAGGCTCTGTGTATAAAGATGGGGCATAGCTGTGCCAGAGAAGTGAACTGTGGGCTGTCTCTGCTTTCTGATACACTCCCTCCTCTTTTGATCCCCTCCAGGAGAGGCTGGAGCTTGAGATCAGTTACTAGAGACCTGAGTCTACACTCCCAAGGACTAACACAGGGCAATTAGAGCCTCTGCCTTAACAGCTGGATTATCTTAATTTTAGACTGAGTTTGGTTTGAAAACCTTTTCAGGGTAATCCCATTTTTTGGGTCAGATGTTCTGCTGTTCTCCTGTCTAACTGAGACCTTTAAATGTCCTGTTGCATGTCTGGTTTTTGTTAATCCTGTACTTCCAGTTGTGAATGTAAATGGTTGGATTATGTTACTATGACAGAATTTATTAACATCCCCAATCCAGGAACAGTGACAAGTCACTCTGGCCAGCACATTACCTGTAATCTGCCCAGACAAGAGTTTAGAAAATGCTGCTTAAAACTATACAATTTCTGAAGCAATATTTGCCAATTTCTAATCTTAGATTCTTTCCTGTACTCCTGTAAATAATGGAATACAGGAACGCATAAAACATATAGAGGAGGGTACTGGGCTCAGCCAGCAACACACATATTACCAAAATAAGATTTAAAGAGAACCCAGAGATCAAGTTCTGTTTAAACATAAATGTACTTAGTGCATCTCAGCACTGGTGTCAGTTTTCAGTTATGGCCTTCAGTCTTGCTGTTTGGTGATGACTGAATACCAAATCCTGCACAACTGTTCTCACACTCAGAAAACAAGAGGGAACCGTGCAGAACTTGTAGACAGCCCTTCTTTTTATTAAACCAACTTGGAAGCAGTGCAAATTCAATGTTGCTGGAAACCTGCTTTTCTCTTATTGTTTTTGCCATTTTTTTCTAGGCTATTTTGGTCTGGTCTTTGATCACATTTTCAAATCCCACTTATGGCTCAGTGTTATACCCAGCCTGGGGAAGCATTGTTGGCTGGTGCATGATCATCTTCTGCGTCATCTGGATTCCCATTGTTGCTATTATAAAAATACTTAAAGCTGAAGGAAGCCTTTTTGAGGTAAGGACAAAAAACCCCACTGATATAGCCTCAAATCTGAATTTCTTTGATATTATCAGGACCACCTGTGCTTATTTCTCCAACACATCTACTACTTTGACATGTTTTTGAAATGGATTTTTAGACCAAAATATTATCTCTGGTAGTTGCATCAAAGGTGCATCTATCCTACCATGTTCTGATAAAAAGATAAAGTCTAATTCTTTGGGAGTACATGCACACCATTTGAGAGAGATTCTTCATCAGTTCTGTTGCTATTCCAGCTTCTTTAAATTCTCTGAAGAATTTCTATCGCTTACCATCCCCATATAATTTTCTGGAGTTTTGCCTCCTGTTCCTCACAGAAGGAAGTGACAGATCTGAAATATTTTCTGCTCTTGGCAAGCTTTCCCAAACAGTTGTGTTGGTCACAGCTTTCCCTGTTCTTTGACTTCAGGGTCCAGAGCCCACCAACCCCAAAGATATTTGGAACGATTTTAAACAGCTTTAGTGATTCGCCATTTGTTGAATTGCAGTGCATGCCTAGAGCTATAATTTTACTGAATTTTAAAAGTAGCTTGGACTAAAGGAAGACATTAAATGCCTCTTGGTTTTGCTTTGCAGCGCATTGTCAGCTGCTGCCGGCCTGCAGCAAACTGGGGCCCTTACCTGGAGTGTCACCGAGGAGAGCGGTACAGCCACATGGTGGATTCCAAGAAAAAGGAGCACGAGATTCCCACTGTGACTGCCATTGTATACAAGAAACATTGAGATGGCTGTCTGGACGACTGTTTTTTAGTGTCTATATGTGGGTTTTTCCTTTTAATATTGGAAACGTACTAGGCAAAAAAAAAAAAAAAAAAAAAAAAAAGCAAATCAACAGCCCTGCCTCTTTAAAATCCAGCCCCCAAATGAAAGTGAGTCATATTATTTATTTTTAGTGCTTTAGTCTTTGGGGAGGAACATGTCAATTAGGCACTGAGTTCTCACCAGATGTGTAGGTTGAGAGGCCAGGATAATCCATTGCAGGCTCCCCAGGCTGCTGGACTGGGCATGCTTAACCCCATCCAGCTGGTATCCAGCTGGACTGCAGATACAGGTGTGGGGGAAGTAAAGACATTCTGGTGCTCCCAGCTGGAGCCCAAAGGTGCTCTCTGTGTGTGTGTGTGTGTGTGTTTGTGCCCTGGGGTGCTGCTGCTGTCTTCTGCTGTGCTCTGCCACCCCAGACCTGTGTGGTCAGCAGAGGGGAATGGGTGTGCTGCTGCCTGGCACTGGAGCTCAGGGAACATGAATAATTCTTCTCTGTCTAAGCCTTGCTCAGTGTGCTGGGAGGCTGCTCAGGATTTGATGTTGAGTATGCTCTGTGTGTGTGTGTTGTCTAAACAAATACAAATACTGAGTGGCAAAAAATTGCCATCACAGGAAATAAGGTTTAAACATGGTGAAAAGCAGGCTGCTTTCTATTTCCCATTATTCCCCTTGGGATCCCTAAAGAGCTATCTTCTGTCATGCCCTGTGCTCAGCCCTCATCTGTCTTTAATTCAAAACCCTCATGTTTCCATATTCTGCCTTTAGGCTCTGCAGAATGAAAGAGCAACCATTGAATTCTGGTTTGTCTGCTCTCCTATTTTCATCAATGCTTTACCCATCAGGTTGTTCTCTGCTTCTTTCACTCAGATTTGGGTTTTCCCTTCCAAAGGAGACCCAAAGTGCTTTTTTATAAGATTCAAACAGTGTTATGGGCCAAAAGATGCAGAACTTAAAGTGAAGGTTACAACTACCTTGTAGTGCTGTTATTCCAAATTTTGCTGAAATAATGAGATAAATGAAAAGTTATGAAGTTTGTAATGTATTTGAGAACAAAGACTTGAGCATCTACATAGGCAGGAAGGATTTGGGTGAAAAGAAACTGACTTCACTTGTAATACAAGTGAATCCAGGTAAAGGGGGGAAAAAAAGACTGAGGAGAGAACAAATACATTTGGTGTGCCGAGGAACATCTCTCTCACTGTGATAATGGTTCCTTGGGAACAGAGCAGCAGGTGTTCAGCTGTCACTTCCTCTCAGGGCTTTGTCATTTTTCTGGACATGAAGGAATGTGGATAGTGGCTTTCTTGCCCAAGCTGCATACTTTGGTGTATGTTTTATACTGGGGGGGGGTTTGTGGGGTTTTTTTTGTTTGTTTGTTTGTTTTTGTGACAAATCAACACTTTATGGTGAACAAAATATGATTTCCCCCTGTTTTTAATGATTTTGGAACTCGCAAATAAAATATGATTTTCTGTTTTTAATGGGTTTGGACCTAGAAACTTTTAGTTTTGTGTGTGGAGTTGGTGGCCACAAAACCTTCTATGATCCTAAGTCTTTGAGAGCTTGAACTGGAAAGATTCAACCTCCAGGAAGTCTTTTCTTAGAAAGTATCATAGTCTTGTTTTGGAGTGGGCTCAGAAAGTACAGAAAGTAATTAAATGGGAATGTATAAAAAGGACTGTGGGACTGGAGCCTGTACTAGAAGCTGGTGAAGAGGAGCCTTTTCCTGCCCTCCAGCTGCTCTAGGATGATGGTTCAGCCAGAAAAGAGGGCTGTCAGTAGCCTGGAGAAGCTGGGAGCAGGAGGGGGCTCCATCTGCTGGAGCTGACAGCAGTTCTCACCTGGGAAGGGACAGACTGGGGGAAGGACAGGGAAGTTAGTGAAGTAATGAGTGAGAGCAATGAGATGGTGGGGAAGGACACTGGACAACACAGCTTCAGAAAGAATTCAGGAAATTTTTTGCAAAGGAGATGCTGAAGGCTCATACCAGCCATCTCTGCCCTGCAAGAAGTCCCTGCTGCTGCACACAGGGCTCACTTGAGAAGACTTCAAGCTATAAGATTCATATCTGCAAACTTTAACTCATTTACAAGAAAAAGAACATTGTTGTCAAGAGAAATGCATTGAATTTTCTCTCTTGTGAATCCTCTGCCAGACACAAACAGATTCACATTCAACAGAGTTTGGATACAGTTTCATCTGGACATGTCCCTGTATTGCACAATCTCCTGAGTTCCAGACTTTCATTATTTTCCTTCAAACAATCAGAAAAGTAGAACTTCTTGTCAGAGTTTCTTACTATAATTAAAAAAAAGTATGGAAACCATGACTGGCTGTGCTATGGGCAGCCTGAGTTCCACAGGGTGAAACCAGCAGCATGCACCAACGATGGCAGATCCCCCTCCACCAGTGTAAATCAAAGTAAGGTAAAGTAATTCCCTTTAAAAGATGAATTGTGTCATTTTCAAGAAAGCAGAAAGCTTGTGTTCACCTCTACCACCTAACCTGGATGCCTGCATGGCAGCTTGTAGCTACACATACATGTTAGTGAAATACTAGCAGCATGAAGACAGAATTTCCCCAGGTGTTCTGTGGCCAGAATGACTAAATCCAAGCAAATGATAACCAGGAATTTTGGTCCTTAGTTTTACTTTGCTGAGTATTGTTGAAGTACTTCAAAAGCAGAAGAGGAATCTCCAGGTAAGACCCCAAAGAAGCAAACCCATGCTGTACACCCAGGACAGGCTGGGAAGGCAGATGGCAATGTGGGAAGGAATCACAGAGTGTTAAAATGCAGCTGTTGATGAGAGAAAGGAGAATGCTAATGGGAAAATCCAGAAATGTGTAGATTAAGGTGAATTAATAACAGTGTTTGACAAAGACTAAAATGATGAGAGGAATCTGTCATATTCCACCTGTTCAGATAGAGCTACAGGGCTGTGAAATGACAGATCAAATTAAGGTGTCAAGCAAAAAGGCTGTAGTGGGAGGCTGATTGCTGAGACATTACCCAGACTCTGGAGATGGTGACCTGGGAAAAACTACTGTGAGGGTGAGTCACTGGAGGGAGCCCTGGTTCAGCTGGAGCGTCTGAGGCTGCGCAGCCCTGAGTGCACAGCTTCTTCTGTGATCTTGGAAAAGATTAAATCTGGGATTTACAAAAGAAAATCAAAAGTAATAGGAGTTAAGGGGGATAAGGCACAAACAAGGAGAGATGTCAGTAAACTGGGAACTAGCAGAGTGGGACTGTCCAGCTCCTTTCTTGGAGTTTCAGTAGGGCTAACTTCAGTAAAAGAATTAAGAGGTACAGGCACTGGTGAAGCACCTCCATCTGCTTTAAAGGCTGTGTTCCTCTAGAGCTCTGAAATGCCACCACATATGTGCTAGGATCTGCACTTTCACCAGCCACAGCACTTTCTGAGGATGTGGGGGGCCAGTGGCCACTGTCTCACTAAGGAACATTTAATAGAGGCTCCTTCTGCACCCCAAACCCTTACAGAACTGGCTAGTGCAACACTTTGTCTACTAGATGTATTTTTCCAACTTCAAAGCTTATACTTTTATGAAATATGAATGAATGTGTGCTCATTTGCTCCTTCATTTCACCTTCCTGAGGGCCACTGATGGTGCTTAAAATGTGCCTCCTCTGTGTGTGTGTGTGTATGATGGATTTTTCCAGTGTGGATGAAAGAGGCAAACCAGCCTAGTTCTCTGTGCTTTCTAGAACTGTCTGGACTGCAGACATCCAGAGCCCAAATCCCTGCCTGGTGCAGGAGTGTGCAAATGGCTTCAGGAGCAGGGGTTGCTCTGCTCTTGCTGAATCCCATTGCTGCCTCTCAGTATTCTTGTTCTCCTGGCATTAGGAATATTTTTTCGTTGTTTAGTTTTAGTTTTATAAAGAATCTACAAACTATTTTCTTCTTTTGAGCTTAGACACTGTCTTCAGTGTAGAGAATTGAGAAATTTCTACATTTAAACTCTGTTGCAGCAACATGGTCATATTGATTCCAGTTACCAACAGCAGCATTGCTTAATAGCTTGAGTCTGAGCACGGACTTTGGAGCTGGTTGCAACAACAGAGTCACCTTTTCATCCTGGAAGTGATGAATGGTTTCGGCATACTAGGCAGGAAAATAAAACCTGTCACTGGAAGACAGATGAGGGCAGTATTTCCCTTTAATGTCAGGACATGTGTGTTCCTCTCTGAACAGGTTTTCATCTTATGTGGGCTGTTAAGTGTCTGAGCTCCTTCCAGAGGAGCCTTGCAAATGTTCTGCTTCTTCATATAAAATTGGGGATCCACGTTGCTGCTGACACATGCAGAAAGTATAGGAAAAGCAGAGATTGTATTCACAACTCTGAGAACTCATTTATGTTAAGGATGTTTGCTCTCCTAATCTGATATTTTCTTTAGCATTGTTTTCTGTTTGTGTTTTGGGATGTTTTTTTGGGGGGAGTGGGTTTTTAAATAATTATCCACAGTGGTGCATTTCCTGTTTCTCTGCTTTTTAGAAGGAGGAATAGCTACAGTAGGAAACAGGGAACTGTGTTAAAGAAATTACAGTACCACAGATGTGGGCAAATGTCCTGCTTTTTGTGTGTTGATGCTGTTGCCTCTGTCTTTGTAGTCATCTTGTATCATGACCAGGCTGAGGATGATATTTAACAGTTGAGATGGGGAAGGAACTGTCAGGACTGATACTATTGGTCCTGAAATGCTTTTCCCAAAGATCTGGCTCTGGTTTTTGCACATATCTCCAGTGTACACAGCATCTATTGTTCTTGGGCTGTTTAGAGTTTGTTCCTCTGAGCCAGATGTAGCCACAGCATTTCCACCGCCAAGGTGGCTCTGTAAGACCAAGCCAGGCATGGTTAAATCCCTCTTCTCACTGCAGTGCTGCAATGGATGAGTTTGTATTTTACCTCTTGGGCTTTCAGCTGACAGTTGGATGTCCTGGTCCTGTTCTGCACGTGGCAGCACTGAGCCAGCAGCTCCAACTGCTCGTCCGAGTGAGAAGATTCATTAGCCTGCATTTATCAGCTCTTGCCAGGGAAATGGTGAATAATGAAGCCTGGTTCAGGTAATGAAATGATCTCCTTCTCACATCTGATTACACTGCTGCTTATTATTTCCTTGGTGTGTAATTTTACTTCTCTGGAAACTTGTTTTGTAAACACTAATGACTGTGCAGCTGTGGTCTGAAGTTGAACCAGTGCTGCAGGAGCCTGGAGAGCTTTGTGGCCTGGCTGTTGGCTTTACTGCCTGTGCTTCATCAGCTGCTGGGAGGGTGGGGACAGCCCCTGCCCCAGTGCTGGAAGGTACAAGGAGCCCCATCAGAAAAAGTGCAGCCCTTGGCATTCACCAGGAGCAGCTTATTCCCTTTGTTCAGGTATCAGTGTTGGGATTCAGCCTGACTGCCCATCTTTGGCACTGAGTTTCTCAGAGAGACATCTACCATGATGCCTCTCCATTTATAATCAGTTAGCCAAGAAAAAGACATATTCCTCTTATTTCTTCCTTTATTCCTTTTCTTCTTGCGTAACTCTCTTACACAAGCAGAGTACTACAGGCTATTCCAGATGTTTTATATGAGAATACTAAAACTGTTTTCTCTCTACTGGAATGACTTCTCTGGTACATCTTAGAATTGCATCTGCTTTTTCCATGGCAGCATCCATTTGGCAGCTTGGTGTCATCCTGAGTTCACCAAATGAAGACAAATCCTCATCCTTAGACCTGAAGGATTGACTTTGCACCAAGTGCTCTTTGTCCCACTGATACAATATCAGAGGGTCTTCTAGTCTTCCTAGGCCCCCACTTTAGCTACTTCCTTCTCCAAATTGTCTTTGTTTCCAGAACCCCCAGTTCTCCAAGGATAGTATTTGTACCTGTGAGAGACTTTTTTTGAAGGTTAAGCAAAAGAAAGGTGCCAATCTAATGTGGGTAGCACACTCACATCTCATATATCCATGATAAACTTAGATCTTGGGTAAATCCCCTCTTAGTAAGACAGCTCTTTGCCATGGGTTGTGTATGTGTTGCCATGATGTGCATAGTCCAAAAAATGCAGGACAGTTTTGAGTTACTGCTGAAGAAGTGAAGTCCTGTATATGTAGGATGTAATTTATTTTTAAGCAGCTCCTAGCCTCTCTGCAATCATTATTCATCTTCTCAAGATGAGTGTCTCATTTTCCTCCTCATTATTGCTTTGCCAGACTACATGAGAGCAGCAGGAATTGCCTAGGACTCCCTTGTGCCAGGCACTGCACAAGCAAGGAGCAGAGGAGTCACCAGCAGGAGTGAAGTCACCCCTGAGTTTGCAGGCAGACGCAGCCCCCAGGCCACTATGCAGAGACTTGTGTGACAGATTTTCACTCTCCTGCCCTCCCCATGCTCACTTGGGTGGCCATGCATCTCTCAGATGTGCCACCCTGTGGTCCCTTTGGACACATAAAAGTTGCTGGAAGCAAATCTCATCCTATGTGTAGGTTGTGTTTCACCCAGCATGGTCGCCTTAGGAGGATTGTCAAGAAACAGTTCATGTATTTGAGGAGGCATTTGGCTGTGTTATGGTTGCTGTGTTGCTCATTACTGGTAAATTGTGCCCAGGGCAGTGCCTCCCACTGTGTTCCCTGAGATACACGTGCTCCTGCATTGATTACATACCTTTTCAGCCACTCACTGAGGGAAATTTAACCACACAATGGAGGGGGTCCTAGTGATATCAGCCAGTTTATT
Organism: Serinus canaria; assembly: GCF_022539315.1. Classification (NCBI taxonomy): domain Eukaryota; kingdom Metazoa; phylum Chordata; class Aves; order Passeriformes; family Fringillidae; genus Serinus; species Serinus canaria. Next base: position 7,661,569 of record NC_066318.1, read on the forward strand.
GGCCTGACTGATGGTATATGACTTCTCTGCAGGAGCTGAAAAATTTTGAGTCACCCTTGTATTAAAACAAGTGCAGGGAAAAGAAATATCCACACAGAATGGTTCAATCCTTTTAAATTAGAGGTTTTTTTTTCCCTAAGCTATTGACTAATGGACTGAAATTTTTGTAAATGCATCTGTTTTTGAAGACAATGCCATTTTTCTTAGGAAAGAAAATCATTAAGTGACGAGGGAACAGCAAGTCTGTCCTTGTCAATGTGTTCTTCTGGCTCAGCTGGGGAAACAGGTGTGGAAAACATTTAAATTAAATGGTTCTCCAAACTCTGAGTCAAAATGTAAACTGTTAAGATTCTGATGGTTTTGTGTTCTCCAGGGTTTCACACGTTTTTGCTCAGTAGCCCAATTGTGCACCATTCCAGAAACCAGTGACCTGGTGCAAAGCTCATCAGTGCACTATTTTCCCTAATAATAAAAGCTGTGATTCCATCAAAACACCCCAAATATTTTGGATTATTTTCCATGGGTCCTGTGATCTTTGTTGCTCACATTTGGCCGCTCCCCCATGAGGAAGCTGCACTTGGGGCTACTCCACCTTTCAGCCCACGTGTGGGCAAATGCTGCACATGCCAAGTTGCCTTGTGCTGGACCAGCACCTTTGTATGATCATCTCAGAGCCTGGGAAAAGTCAAACTGGGCTTTGCCAGAGCAATGACTAACTTTTGTTTTGCTGCCATGAGCTTTGTCCTTCTGACATGAGCTGTTATAAACCCTGCACCTTGTACCCAGGACTCTTCAGACCCATTCCAGGTTCCTTTCCAGTGTTTGCTTGCAGAGATCAGAGAGTCCAGCTGCAGCTCATAAGCTCCACTGGATTTGGCTCCTATTAAGACAATTCTTAACTGCATTCCTGTGTCCAACAAAGATTCTATTGCATCTTCTCTAAAAACACAGAACTGATGGAAGGAAACACAGCAAATGTGGCTTATGGGTCCTCTTGTCTTTCCTTTCCCTCTAAAGAAACTCATGTCAAAAGGCTCATATGGTGTGAATTAGGTAAGATTTATCAAGACAGTGGAGTTTGGGCTTGGTTTTATTTGTTTGTTTGTTTAAATACTATGGTTTACTATCTTATTTATAGTTTCTAGGCAAGATTTTTCAAATGATAGTGGTACTATAAAATTTGGAGGAATAGGGACAGTATTGGCAGAAAATGTAGGATCTCTCAGTAACTGGATAGAGGAATTTTTTTTAAAGCAAAGTTGAAGTTTAATACACAGAAAGGGTAAGGACTCCTTCATTGTTTTGTTTCATTGACAACACTTAAGATTATAAAAAATATGAAGTGTTCTGAGTTGATTAGAGCCTCATGCTAGTGCTTGTGTAAAGAACTCTTTACAAATCCTCAAGTTTTGGTTTTGTTGTAAGATGCTGTAACTATTCCTTTGATTCACCTGGCCATGGTGAGGAACAGTTAAGGAGTTTTTAGTTCTTGGGATTTACATTTAAGTTTCCTGAGGGTAGACTAATCCCTGATATGGGGAGGAGGTGACTCATCTGGAGAGAACTGAAGCCCTGAGAGTGCTGCACCCTGGGGACCTTGGAGAGGAGGGACAGCTTTGGGCTGGGAGTCTGCAGGTGAATGAGACTTTTCAAAGCAATTCCTTGCTCTTGCTGTGTTAAATTGTGCTGCTGGAGAAGATCCAGTTGTGTGGAAAAATATTTCCTGACTCACTTATAATTTCATAAACCACAAGCCCATCCAGGATTGCTGTTTATCTTGTCTAAGAACCAAGATAGAGCCCTGCTGCATATTTAATTAGATGGGGGAAGGCAAAGAATTTTAAGATAAGATTATCTTCTGTTCCCCATCACAGCTCTCATGTAAGAAGTTTTCATGGCATGCAAACCAGAGTGTGATGGTAAGCCACTTGTTTTTGAGGACACTGGAAACAGTTTTGCAGAGTAATAATTTTCAATTTTTTTAATACTCATGTGAATTCTTTTCTGTATATGAGGAAAAAGATTAGTTATGTTATTATGAAAATGAACAAGGAGGTATAAAGAGATATATGGGAACCTGGGGCTCTTGGAAGAATAAACACTATGGCTGTTGAAAGCAGCAGAAGAAGGACAAGTGAAGAGAACCTGAGCCAAATTTTCTCATTGCTGCAATAATTCTAACAAACGATGACAGACAGGCACAACACACCTCTAAGGAGATCAAAGTTCATCAGGTTGCTCACAGGTCTACCTTGGTCAGAGAGCATTCTGCATCTCTCTGCTGTTCAGAAAGGGATCCAAGTTGCTCTGGGCCAGAGGGAGATCCACAGTGTTGAAGGGAAAGCTGGAATTCCTAACACAGAGGTGCCTGTAGCTTTCATGCACTGCAGTAAAACTCAGCCTGTCATTAAGCATTGATGGTGCCAGACAAACAAATAAAATTCAGGAGCAAGTAACTGCCTTTGTCATTTTGTGAAGACCTCTGTGTCTTTGTGCTTCTAAATGCTGGCATAATAAATCCTGAAGTGCCTTTTTGCTCACAGCAGACATGATTAATACAGCTGTTAGCTGGTGTGTCTGCTAGAGGAAACAATTGGCAACTCCTAGGTGAACAAGCAACATCCACAATTTTCTCCCCTTTTGAGAAATTAAGACATAATATTAAAATGTTCTTTTTTTCCTCTTCAAATCCATAATCAGACATGACATAAAGAACAATCCCTTCTGCAATGAGTATTTTGGAGAGTGCCTCTTAGAGTGAAGATGCTCTAATGTTCTGCACAGCTGGAGCCCCTGTGGGGCCAGGCAGGTCCAGGTGTGACACAAGCACCAAGGCAGCACATCCCATCCACTCCCCACAGCCCTTCCTGCTCTCCTGGCTTGGTGACCAAGGGATGTCCAGATGTACAATGCCTTTTTTTCACTCAGCAGCTCTTCCACAAGGTGAGAAGGGAGCTCATGGGAATGCTCAGGCATGCTGGCCATAAACTTTAGGTTATAAATGCATCCTCCCTCATACCCATTTTACCACAGGGAAATCCTGAGCAGGACACAAATATTCTCTCTGACTTTACCAGCTTTTCCTTCTGCTTTTTCCAAACATAATCACATCCACTGATTTCTTCTTGTTTGCAGGTCTTGTTTGCAGCTGGAAGCTCAAAACACTATTTATTTTCTGTATGGGTTCCTAATCTGGAAATGGATCTAATTTGCTTTACCAAATTACAAGTGAATTAAGATGAACACATTGTGCTATGTCCGGATACATTGTGGTGATTTCATGAAAGAGGAAAAACCACATTTGTCACTGCTGTGATCTTCTTCTTTCCTCAGTATCGTGAACTCCATGTTCCCCAAAAATATAAAACATCTCCATAAATGATGATGTTTTTTCTTGGGGCAGAAGTTGAGGGGCCAGAGCTGCGTCTGTTTCACATCTTTCATCCTTTCAGCCTTTTAAGAATATCCCTGCCCACACCTGCAGTACTCTTCCCTTGCAGTCCCTCCCCTTGCTCTTAGATACATTTTGATTATCTGCAATATTGCATTTGATAGTATTGCTAAGTAGGTCTGAAAATTTTCCTTTTGGCAACTGCTTCTTCACTTTTGAATGGAATTTTTTCCTTTACCTGTAAATCAGCTTTAGGGCCTTGTATGTCTAAGGAGAGTAAATACCCTACAGCTCCAAATGAAACAAGTATTTTGCATTTCCATTTCCTAACCCATCAGGAAGAATTTTGTGCAAAGTGCAGGAGAAATGTCAAAGTGATAAAATAGCATGGGTTGTGGTTCTTTCTCTGGTTAGAACATTTGGTGTTATGGAAAACATTCAGTACTATCCAGACTTTGTGGAGGGCAAATAATTGGTAGGTACGGCTACATTTCAATGACAATTTTACTGACTGACAAATACTACATCAGCTGAGATATTTTTTATAATTTCTTAGTTTACTGTTTTTAACTTGAAGCATATCTGAAGTATTTTCTTTGCTAGAAAAGTTTGCAGTCTGGACTCCCTGTACTGCATTTATAGGTACAGACATCAACTTTATTTTCCTGCCACCAAACCACATTTACCCTGATATGTGGTAAACACTGCTCCTTTTCATAAAATCTGTTTAAAGCAACTGATTTGCAAGATTATTTTGTAGCTGAGAACAATTAAGAACTCTAACAGCTTAACCAGCTGTGATAATTAGCACTCACTAAGCCTGTCTTTGGGGAAATACAGCACACTGTCTTATTTTAGTTCTTCCATAGTAAGGACTGAGAAAATAATGTAAATAACCACTGTTCTCCTGAGCAGCTCCTTGGGATGGGGAACCTGAGGCAGAGTCAGGGCTGGGTGTGAGCTGCCCCAGTGGTGATTTCTGCCCACCCAGCTCCCAGGGTGTGTCACTTTGGTAAACACAGGTGATAAGTTTAATCGTCATCATGATGTAAGCAAAACCTGTTGTCAGTTAGGGTAGAAGTGCACGCTGCTCCCTTCTTACAGGAAGGCTAGTTTTACTTTAGTAAGTCCTAGAAGCAGCCTCCTGAGCTCCTTCCCAGGCTGGTGGGGCAGTGGTGGTGCAGGGCAGGATGCTGGGAAGGCTGCTGGAGCACAGCCCTGGGCTGTGGCAGCGGGTGGCTCGGCCTCTCCTGCACCCTGCCAGAGCTGCTGGCAGCAAAGCAAAGAACGCCCAGGACACGGCTTTGCAGACGGCTGATCCAGGTGGGTAGAAAGCCTTTGGTCACTGTTTGATGCTGCAGCACGGAGAGAAAGGGTATTTGCAGGAAAGGGTGAGAAAATGAGGCTCATTCCCAGCCATGGCTGAGTTACTGCAGTGCTTTGTCTCCTGGGGCTACAAATGCTCCTGGGGCAGGGAGCACACCCAGAGCTCTGACCAGCACAGTGCACAGGGGTAAAGCTTTTTCTATTATATAGATGTTCTCCTATGGCAGCAAATACCAACTGATACTTCATGTCAGGAAATCTGTCAATTAAAACAAATAAATGTTCCTCCTCTTACCCAGCTGCCAGGTCTCCAGAGGAGGATCAGTGCATGTTCCTGAGTGTGCAGGACTAGTGCAAGTGGAGGACTTACTCCCCTCTGCTTCCTGCTCTGCTCCTTGCCAGGTTACAGCCACAGCTGTGTGTGCTTGTGCCAGGCAGTGCCCTGGATTATGAGGCAGGGAGCAGGCATGTGCTACTCCCAGATGAGCAAGCTTCCTGGCATGGACAGGGTTTCTCTTTGCACCACCCCTTTCTTGGCTGTGCCTTTGCAGACCCCTCACCCTAGGAAAAGTTGGGCTGCATGGGCCTGCCTGTGCTCCTGTGGGATGGCTGGGGGGCTCCAGCATGGGGCTTTGCCCTTGTCTTCCTTGGGATGGAGCATCTGCTTTTAGCAAGTGTACTGTTTGCTGCAGATTTGATGCTGGCACTTGCTGATGTAGCTCTTCTGGTCTCACTGCACTTTGTGAGAGAAACAGGAGAAGCAGAAGACTAAATTTACCTGGGCCAAGATTTATAACTGGGATTTTTCAGCCACTTACAAATCCTGGCATCCATGAGCAGCTCTGGGGCCAAGGCACTTACTATAATTTCACCAGCTCAACAAAGGCAGGAAGAAATTCTCTCCATGCCCTGTTCTGCAACAGCAGTGATTTGCTTTCAGCTGAGTACCAGCAATCCAGCAACAGGCAGGGAGGGAGGATGCTGAGACTGGAGACATCTTCATGTCCGTTTCTTCCTGCCCATTCTGGTCACAATTGCACATTTCCCAAGCCAAGCCCCACATCTGCAAGCACAGGGCATAGTAGTGTGTCTTCTTGGGTGCAGCTACCTGGATGTAAGTACTGGGTGAGCAGTCTCAGCTGCCTTGCAAAGACCACTTGTACAGGTGTGCACTGCAAAAGCCAGGGTTTGAGCTAGCCATTGCTTACCGTGTTTTCAGGGTCTCTCTGCCACTGTCCTTGTTGTTGCCTGTTATTGGGCTTGTTTCCATCAAGAGGAGCCAGAGTCCTTTTCTCACTGTGCTCTGGATGACAGCATGCAAATGGCATCACCGTGGTAGCCTGATGAGGTGTAATGTATCATCATTAGAGTGCAGTAATGTGGTACCCAGCTTGCATGAGAACAACTGCCAGTCTCCCACCAGGCTGCATTTTAGCAGACATCATCTCTCCATCAGTGATTTCAGGAGAAGCTGTTGAGGAGTTAGCTACTTGTGCTGCTGGCAGTTTGCTTAACTCACTAGTTGGGCCATTTAAAAGCAAGATGCTCACAGGGTGAGATGTTGCTGTGGGCTCAGGGACTTTAGCCCCACATCATTTGCCCTCTTAAACAGGAAGTTTAGAAGAGAATTTTAGTTTTAAACCTACCAAAATTAAAGGGAAGAAAGTCAGATTAAATAAACTGCAAATGTAACAAAGCACCTCACACCAGCTGCTGTCTTTTTGACATTGGAAAGCACATTTAGCCTCCACAGAATAGAAAAGTGTAATTTTAAGCTTTCAATCCTTTTCCCTCTGTACCAATAGCTCTTTTTCCTTCTTGGAGCTTAGCTCATTGCTTTGTACAAAATCTCTTACAGGTAAAGAAGTTTTCAGGAATGAAAGAAGGCCTACAAATTTTGATAAAAAGGTGCTAGTATGGTCAGGACGCTTCAAAAAGGAGGAGGACATTCCCAGGCACATATCGTAAGTGGACCTGTCAGAATGATTCTTTTGGCTGTGAACACCCAGTCTGCATTACCCAGAGCCTCCCCCATGCTGGTGTCCAAAAATAGTTGTAAATAAATATAACTCTTGTAACTTTTTGTCATTCCCTGTGAGGTAAACTGGATTTGCTTATTTTAGTTATCACAAATTTCAGACTAAGCTGAAGTATCTTTTGCAAGACAAGTGGCTTTGAAATTCTGAAGCCATCATGATATCATTCAGTCTGGGTTTTTACATGCTTTTCTAGGTTTTATTGATTAGTGATTAATAATGCTGCATAAATTTTAATTAGAAGTTGGGGCTACATACAGCTTTAGTGACAGAATTGTGCAGTAAGTTCCTCCTGTATGGGCTGTGGTTTCACCTCCTTGTTGAGATTTTTTTTTTAAGGATTGTCACTCAGTTTTGGAGTCCTAATGCTTCTGACTTGTGACATCCTGAGCTCTCCTCCAGCTGTCTTTCCCCTTGCAGGTGTGAGTAAATCCATGGCTGGATATAATTTCAGGGATGGCTCATTGCCATGCTGCAGTTTCTTGCAAACATGAATTGTTGGTTATATTCCAGGAGTTACTCATGGAAGGTGGTGGAGATTTCCAGTGATGGATGGGGCTTTCAGCTGCTTGGGAAGAAAACTCCTGGATGGTGCAGTTGTGTGCTCTGGCCTAGTCAGCCTCATCTGCTGCAGGCAGATGCTTGTGGGGATGGTGCCAACTGCCTGGCAGAGGCTGTGCTGTGTGGGCTTTTAATTCCCTGAGGGTGGCATTGCCTGGCTCTGGTGGCATGGCCCCAGTGTCTCCTGGTGCTGCACAGCACCCCATGGCCTGCTCTGCAGCACCCAAAGGTCGGCCCTTTGTTATTATAGTGGAAAGATTTTCCTGTCCCTGTCATTTTACAGGTTTTCACTCTCACACACAATAAAAGAACACAGGAGAGCAAGAGTTTTTAATCCTGTTATTACTGATGGCTTTTGACCTAAATCTTTTCCCCACAGGCTAATTTTTACAGTCCTCTTTTAAGCATCTGCAGAAAGAGAAGGCTGAACCTCATTGTACATTGACAGGAAGTAGCTGCAAGACTTGAGCATTCATTTCCCATCTCCCCATGATCCCATTTCAAACAGGCTGCTGCAGAATGGAAAGTCTGCTCTGTCCTCCACAGGTCTGAGGTCCTCGACACTGCAAGGAACATTGCCAGGATAAAGGTTTGCTACATCATGATTGCACTGACTGTGCTGGGCTGTGTGACCATGATCATCACAGGCAAAGAAGTGAGTATTGTTTGGGGGGGATTCACTTAATGTATGGTCTATTTCTGTTCTTTGGAAATGATCACCTGGGTGACAGATAGGTTTGAGAAAACGTACACATGAGCAAAGTATGCACGAGTGAGACACTGGCATTGGAGACACTGGCAGTGGAAAGCACAACCTGCTGATTCATGTGTTGCTCCTGACCCATGCTTCCATGAACCTGTGCAGTGCAATGCTCCATATGACAGTGTCTCAACAGGGGGCTGGCCAAAGGTAATGGAATAGGTCAGACTGTGTCAATGGAACCTGGTTCTGCCTGACATCTGTCAGCCATGAGGCTCCTGTGGTCCTGCCTGGCCTGGATGACACCACGGTCACCAAGAGCTGTGACTCTTCTCCCTATCCCACCCCACTGCTGTGTCTCCAATTTGACTTGCAAGTCCCAGTGCACCTGTAAACAATTTACAGTGTAATTCTCCTGCTACTCAGAGTTGCAGATGCTGGAAATGTGGTATAACGAGAAAAGAGATTAACTTCCATCACTGCAAAATATCAAAAAGGACAGTGAGGTGTCAAAGGAAGTGGTGCAGATGTGGGGAAATTTAGTGGTGGCAAATGTGCATGCAATGATTTCTACCAAATTGTTTCCAGGCTGCCAAGAAGGATCAGACACTGCTGAGGGTGAATGCAGAAAAGAAGGCCAAATGGAGGGCTGAAGTGGAGAAAGGTCAGGAGGCAGCTGTCGGGAAGTCACAATGATTTGGAACAGATTTATTTTAACATAAGGAGATAAGTGACTTGCACATGTGGCCTATGGACCTGACTTCGTTTAATGCTTAAGAGCTTTTTCACTGAAACTCTCAGAGCAAAGACTCCACTGCTTAAAAACTGCTCCATGCAAACTGGGAACCTCCTATGGAAACTAACTGCTTTTTGTGGCTTCTGGTCTTTGGCACCAGGCCCAGCTCATATACAAAGATCTCTTTTAAACTGCAAAATGTGGAAAGAACAAATGCAGGACTCCCCAGCTCAAGATCAGCTTTTCATGGTGCTGCTGGTGCTCAGGTCTCCTCCAATCCAATCACTGCTCCCAATGATTGCCATGAAAGTTGTCTAGCACTTGCTTAGCAGTGATTTTAGTCCAGAGTAATTGTTAATACATGGTTTGCTAAAACTGAATTCTTTTTAATCATCATAGTTCATTAACTCATAATAAAACAGCTGTCCAATTACATCTAAAACAAACATATCTCTTCACAGCTTCATTTAGAGTGTCACCAAAGTCTCTGGGATGATGCTTAACAGATGGGAGAAGTCCTAATGAGAGATGGAAAATTACATTTTCACAAAGTAACTTAACTTCAAAACAGGCCCCAGATCATGCCTGTGGGTGCTGATGCTTTGATCCCTCAAGTGTCACATGTAACCCCTTAAGACCTGTAATGCTGGCTGGTGGAGCTGGATGTGCTGCATGGAGTCCCAAGGGACACAACATGGCAAAACCCAGCCAGTCTGACCCCAGCTGCAACAGGAGATGCTGTAGCCATGCTCAGCCTTGGGGCAATGTCTTCAGCATCACACTGGGGGTGGCCTTTCCAAGGTTTATCACTTGGAGCAGTCACACTTGCACTCCAGGGGAGTTTGGATGCTCCTGCTCAGGTCTCTGTGAGGTTTGTTGTGCCAAATATCCATTTATTGCTGAAGTGTCACTGCACAAACAAGCTGCTGGCAAAGCTGGGCTGAGGCATTGACAAGTGGGCAGCAGTTGTTGGGCTCCAGGACTCCATCTTCTCTGCCTGTGGTTTTTGGGCAGTTTTTTCCCCTCTGGTGCTTCTGAGGAGCACTTATCTCCATGCTGCACACCTGTTTAGGGTGAGGGGGATGTTACCTCTGTCATATCTCCAGGCTTGCACTACTTGTTTCTGACTCACAGCCCCATGCAGTACAGTTCACCAAAAGTGATGTCTGGTCCCTGTAGTATTCCTCACAAAGCACATCTCAGGGAAGTGAAATAATGGTCTAGGACAAGTAGAGAGTGAACAAGACTCTGCTGAGAAGGCACTTTTGCTTCACAGTTAATATGGGCTCCTTCATTTAATATGACCTGGTTTTCTTGGTTAGTGCAATAAACTGCAAGAATTCCTTCAAAGTTAGCACTCATTTGGGGATAAACTAAAAGAGCTTGCTCAGTCTCTTAGATAGTTTTTTCTTTAATTCTTAAATGACTTTCATGTGCCCTTTTTCAGAAGGTGCATGTAACAATTAAAGGAACCATTTTGATACTTGTAAACAAATCCACATTCATGTTCTGAGCTTCCCTGACTTAAGCAGGAAAGGAGATGACCATAGCAATATCTAAAGAAGAAGAAAATTAATTGTGACTTGTTCCAGTCTCTGCTCTGCACTCCGCTCTGCCCAGGAAAGAAACCTGCTTCAGATGTGAGCTATTATGAGATCCTCTGAAACAGCCATGGTCTCTGCTTACAGTGCATAAAGCTGCCACATTACACATGGTCATTAAAAAAAAATCAATTCTTCCTCCCTGAGCCACTGGTAAAGCATGAGTGACCAGATGACCCAGGTGCTTTTGGCTCTTATAAAGAGCTATGACTATTATGTAGGGAAAGATCCTTTACCAGTGCCTACATGATTATTCATTTTAATATCATAATACTCTCCCAAAAAATCAATTGGTCTGACCTCTGGCTGGCACTTGGTTGGTGGTGGGTGGCTGCTGGTGTAGCATAGCCTCAGCTGGAGTCTCCCCTGTGTGAACTGGACATGCCTCTCAGACGCTGGGACTTATCACTGCTTGTTAAAATCTGTTTCCATCTGTGTCTGCAAAGTCCTTTGACTCTCCTCTTGAAAAACCTCTAATTAACAGAGTCCTGAATGTATAAGTGGCTGATCCTCAGCACCTCAGAATTGTTTCTTTATTTCCCCTCCCATCTGAATTGCTTCAGTGTCACACCTGATCCTCCAGGCATTTAAAGAGGGGATGGGAGGTGTTATTGGCTAGGAGCTATCCTTCCTTTTTCAATAAGGTGCCTTGTGTTTTGCCAGCCTGGCCCTGAGGAGAGGGGCTGGCTCCTTTCTGAGGCAGGGGATAGAGCTGAGAATGAGCTGGTTTGCTGTGGTGCTCAGAGAGACCAACGGTGAGTACTTTCAACTCTCACCTCGTTTACTACTCTGTGCTGGGGGGGAAAGGATTCTTCTTCCCTTGCAGGACTTTTTTCTGTTTTAATGAATTCTTGTATGGCAGTGGTTAACAATGTACTGTGGTTGGTGCCACAGAGATTTGCATTACAGTAACAATTATTGGGGAAGCTCTTCTGTAGCAGCTGGGGTTGCTCTAATTCTGCGTCCATTAAAACCAGTGCTGCAGTTCCTCCTGGCTGTGGATTAAGGTTATCATCCATGACTTTTTGAAGTTTCAGTGATTTCCAGAGACTTAGCTTCCCCAGGGAATCAGGCTGCTGCAGGGCAGAGCTGGGTGCACTGAGCTTTCTTCCTCCAATGTGGTGAGATCAAGATTTTATGGGAGGGTCTGCATCATGACCCTCCCAGTATACCAGAGGGAAAAAAGTCTCAGCCAGGAGATTTCAGTCCCTTCATTTTACCTCTTGTTTTGACTGTCTCAGGGTCAAAAATAAATCAAGTGTCTAGTGATACTGGTATGTTCCTGGACTTGAGAAGGATTTTTTCAATTTTTTCCTGTGATTCAGAAAGACTTAATTTTAAAGGCTACCCTGTTCTTCCAGCGTTTAGTATCCCACCAAGCTGAGAAACTGCTGCTTGTTTTAAGTCTAAATGCACACAGCTCCAGCTTCCAGGCATTTAATATTTTCTTCAACATGGAGATTTTCAACCCAACTCTTCCCTGTGTGTAACCAGTCACCCCTCAGCTGTTGTTTGCAGTTGTATGGCTGCTGTGTTTAAAACACCTGGAGTTTCTAACCATTGGCTGGTGGGTATCATTGGCTTACTGACCAGTTAAATGATTGACACTATAGTGAATTTATTTCTGAATCAAGTGATTTACTACATTAGTAGCCCCCTCATAAACAATCCAAATGGATTGCTTTTGTTGGTTTTAGCATAGCACAAATAATCAAGTACTCTTTGCAGAAAGAAGGGATGTAAAATCTTCCCAGATTTTACTGACTGCCCTGGAAAATTAAAAAAGCAAAATGGCTATGCATCAGAAACTGGTTCTCCTCTGTCTGTGGCCGAGGCATGAGCAGGTGCATGAGCAGCATGGCCAGACATGCCTGCAAATCTGCTTTTATTTCTGGGAACTTTGAACTGCCAGTGATCAGTTCAAAACAGCTTCAAGGCTAAAGGTCTCCTCTGGGAGAGATGCAGTGATAGTTTGGATCTGTAAAGGGGTCTGCTCCTTCTTACCACAAAGATCTTTCCAGCTTGGAGCAGCTTCCTGATTTCTCCCTTGCTCAGAATCATTGCAGCAAGTTAAGTGGTGGCTGCTGCCACCACTGGCACTGGGATCCTCATGTCACCATGATTTCAGAGCTGTCTTGAACACCACTGTCCTGCTTGGATTTGGCATGGAGTCATTCTAGCCTAGCAGGAAAGCAAGGCCAGTGTTCAATAATTGGAATTAATTAATGAATCATTTATTAACGCATTGAGATAACCTTAAAGCAATTTTCCATGGTTAAGTAGCTTGATGATTGCTAGTGCCGTGTGATGTATTGCAAAACCTCTGTGACAGTCATATAATGAGTAAGTAGCTCCTGAAGGGCACTGAAAGGACCTGAGCATTTAATTTCTCTGCTCTGTAAAGGATCCAGACACAGCTTTCAGCACTGCATTAGTCAGGCTGGCTCCATATCTTCTCTGTGCAGGCAAGAGCTTTTCTACATGGAAGCCTAAACCTCACACCTGACTCTTCCTCTGCACCAGTGTTCCTCAGTGAAGGACCCAAACCTTGAGCTACTTGGGCAGGGACTGCTGTTTGCTGGGTGTGTGACCTCCTCCTCACCATAGGGAGAAAATCAGTCTGGAGCAGGGTTTCCTAGGGAAGAGTTGGGCTCATTCACAGCTTAGGTATGTTCTGCATGAGCAGAGTTATTGGAAACTGCTGGTGAAATGGCACCAGAACATGGAGGGATTTTCATGCTGATCTGTAATATACATCCCACAGATGATGTATGGTCCTGTGACGTTTTCCAACTGAAATGGGAACCAAAATAGCTGAGTGAATTGCAATTACTCCTAATGGTTCATTTTTCTCTGTATGCAGAATGTGTGAATGCAAACACAGCTCACATGGAGCTCTATGAATTGCACCCCCTTGCACTGAACTTCACATCCCCCACAAGCAATTTTATCAATCTAAACATTGTCCTGCAACAAATTTCTACCAGCAGGGCTATAATCTGTATCAAGGACATCCACTAAGGTTGTAAAGACATCATTAAAGCAATGGTGCTGCAGGGGGAATGGAACAATCTCCAGAATGGTCCCGAGTTGTTTTAAGAAGTGGAAGAAAACTGTGAAAGGCAGGCAGTTAAATATCCCAATATTTCAGGACTCTAAGCCTCAGGGGAAGGCAGTTTTACTTGACAAACAAGCATTAATGCAAAGCAAAAATACTGCTATTGTACGTTGGTCTTTCCCACTCATTTCTTTTTTCTTCTCCTCAGAGCCATTGTGCAGGTGGCACAGGGGGTGCTGTGGGCTGGGGACTGCTGGGCACCCACTGCTGTGGTGTGAGCACATACAGATCCAGTGGGATGCTGCGGGGCTGCCGGGGACTGCAAAGTGATACCCTGCAAAAATGGGCAAAGTATCCTATGTATTAACTCCCACAGTGTTGGGGGTCAGGATTTTTCCTTTTGTTTCTTGCTCTCAAGGAATTTTCTCCTATTTGTAGCTGAGACAATAATGACCGGTACTTAAGAGAGTCAAAAGATATAGCTAAGAAGAAGGGGGAGAAGTGCAGCTGGCTGAGGGGCCTTCTCTTGGGAAGGGCAGAGATACCATGAGATTTGGGCTGGAAGAAGGGGAAAGGACAGCTCCTCACTCTTTCTTGCTCTCAACACTGGAGGGGAGACAGGCTGTGGTTGCTGTGTGGAGAATTCTCCTGCACTATGGGGTTCCATCTCATGCTGTCTTCTTCTGCTGTGAGTGAGGCTCTGCTTGTGGGAGCAGCCATTGAATTGGGAACTTATTAGCACCCAATCTCACTGGAAAGGGACCCTCACCATCTGCTCAGGTGCCTCAGGGAAAACCCAGGACCCCAAGCCCCTTCCCGCTCCAAGGGAGTCTCTCCCAGACATGTTCGGGTGCCGGGCTGCTGCGGCCCAGCCCCGCCATTCCTGTGCCACTGCTCTGGGTGTTTCACTGCACTAACCCCACACTCCTGCTACGGCAGAAGGAGTTTCTGCTACAGTTTGTTTGCTGCCCCACCCCAGGGTGTGCCTGTCTCTGCCGCCCCAGCTCTTCTCCGAGGTCCCTGCTGCAGCCGTGCCACCATCCGGCCTGCCCGCCATTAGCGCCTGAGGGAGCCGCGGCTGGGCCACAGCGCCCCCTGCAGGCGCGGGGGAACCAGCACAGCCTGCCCGGCCGGGAGCCAGCAGCGCCCCTGCTGGCCGTGCCTGGAACTGCACCGAGGGCGGGCTGGGCTGGGTTTGTGCTCCGCTCGCCGGGGCTGCCGGCGCTGCTGTTTGCAGGGTTGTACAAACACATACTGTCCTGTATCTTCGCCTGAAAGCCCCATAATGACAAAGTTATAGTAATTTGGAGGGAAGGGGATCATATTTTTTTCCATTCCAATGGAGGTTCCTGCTTGCCTTGGCAGATGCCTGTCTTTCAAACCAAGACACACGGCCTCTCTGGCATCTCGTGGTTAGGGTTTGAGGACTTTTTAATCTACTCACCTCTCGTTGTCTTTGGTGAGTGCATCTGGGAGAGATTTTGAGCTTATTTCATGTGAAGTCCAGGTGCCTGTGGACTTCCATGGGTGACAGCTGGACGTTTCTTCCTGCTGGGAGGCCACAGGTGTTCTGCCAACAAACATCTCCCCAAAGGCAGCTGATTCCCTTCCTGTGCCCTTTGCTGTGGGCCAGACTCTGACCTGGCACCCAGGTGTTCTGCAGCAGATGGTGCCATCCTCCCAGAAGCCAGGCTGTGACAGCCCAACTGCTCTGGTGCTCCCAGGGCAGCATCAGCACAGCCACCACAGGTGAGAGTTACAGTCCCATGACCTGGGGTTTCTACCTGCCCATGGGGTAGGAGCAGAGCTGGCTGTGGGGGCAGTGGAATGTCACATCCTTCCTCTGCCCAACCCACCAGCACAGGCAGTCACTGTGGTTCGTCACCCTCTGGACTTCCTGCAACACATGGACTCTGCAATGATAATCAGGTGGGACAGTGGCCTTTTTTTTTGAGAAGTTGTTAATGTACAGTGACTGCCCTAGGGATGCTATTCCTCTGGAAGAACTAGGACAGAGTGTTCAGCAGAGCAGCTTGAGCTCAAATATTTTGTTTTGCTTTAATTAGTCAGAGAGAAAAAATAATAACAATGCTTTCCTCAGCAGCTCCCAACATGCACCACAAAGGCAGTCAGTGACAAGCTGTACCTTTTCAAGGTGGGGAAACTGCACTCCTGAGAGCAGCGCTGCTCTGAGAGGGCATCAGAGCAAGTGTGGACTGGCATAGGCATCACCCCTTTATGTGTTCTGAAACGAGCTGAGGACTTAGGATAATGGCCTGTGGTTTGGGATGCTGGGAAGGGGTTCCCCATCACCCAGACACCTGGAGATGCTGCTGAACTCTGCCTAAGACCCTGCTGCAATGGCCAGCCCCTGTAGGGCTCCCCTGGGAGTGTACTAGAAAGGGGAGTGTATTAGTAATGAGTGGTGATACTTTCTGTAGAAAGTGGCTGTGTGCAGAAATATTCACAAATCTGGAAGTGAGATAGAGGAAACATCCCAAATGTAGCATAGAAAAGGATGGCTTTGCCCCCTCTCCATTTGACTCCCTCTTCCCTGTTAAGAATGTTTTCATCAAGAAGGAAATGTGTTTTGAGTTGCTTTTACACACCAGCCAGGGATCTGAGATTTGAGGCAGCCTCCCTTACGCACTTACCAATCTTCTCACTGAGCCTGGGCTGGGGTCTGGATACTCTCCCACAGCAGCTGGTACAAGCTCAGTGCTTCCCTGCTAATGTGCTCCCTTGCTGCTCAGAATGCAGGCATACTTCTATAAACAGCAATAAAGCCATGTACTTAACCAATAAAACTGGCATAGGAGCTCTGACACCCAGACATCAGAGCTGAGATAATGACTCTCCTGGAGTCTAACCTCTGCGTAGGCTGAGCTATTATGATTTCTCACTCCACAGCTATTATCCTCCATTATCCTGCCTCCATCCCACTGCTCTCTGTAGTGTGTGCTGTGTCATACAGCAGCTCCCAGGCTGTGATCAGTGTCCCTGAGTCCCCAGCACTGATCCCCTGCACATTACGGGGTTGAGGTAGTATTGATGCTTGCCAGCTTGTGGTGTTTGCTGAGTGCTGCTGCTCTTCACTCAGATGTCAGTGAGCACAGGATGGTTGTGTTTGCAGCCAGGCAAACCCAGATCTGTGGTATTTTCAGGGTCCCCCATGGCAGGAAGGAAATGATGAATCTGACTCCATGTTCTTAGAAGGATAATTTATTATTATTTGATATGATATTATATTATGCTATACTAAAACTATACTAAAGAATAGAGAAAGGACACTTACAGAAGGCTTAACAAGATACCAATTAAAAACTTGTGACTCTCTCCAGAGCCCTGACATAGCTGGACCACGACTGGTCATTATGTCAAAACAATTCACATAAAACCAATCTAACAACCACCTGTTGGATAAACAATTTCCAAACCACATTCCAAATTAGCAAAACACAGAAGTAAATGAGATAATATTGTTTTCCTTTTTCTCTGAGGTTTCTCAGCTTCCCAGGAGAAGAATCCTGGGCACAGGGATTTTTTCAGAAATTATGACAGTGACACAGATCCCTCAGGGAAGGGCTCAGCACTTTGTGTGCTGTTTGTCACACACATTGTGTGTTGTGACAACATCCTTACACATTTTACCTGTGTACTGCATGCTGGTTGGGAAGGTGTGTTGACAGGGAAACCTGCCTGCTTGATGTAAAATGGTGTGTTTAGATGAGCTGTGGTTGTCTGGTTCCATAAACCCAGGAGCAGTTTTATAGCACTGGTCTTACAGAAACATTGGCTTTGTTCTGGAGAGGTGAAGGAGCAGGTAATGGCTTGTGGTCTGAGACAAGGGAGATGTTTTGTGAAAGGGGAATGGGGCTCCCAGCTACATTTTAAAATGCAAAACCTCATCTTGACATCAATGGAAAATTAAGTTTCATGCAATAACCACTTTAGAGACTGATTTTAAGTGACTGGAGAATAGTTTTTAACCTAGGTGGAATCTAGAGGTAGATTTACATAACAATTGATCTAAAAGCTCCCTACCACCCCAAAGAGAGCAAAGAAACCTGTTTCTGCTCCATTTTGTGCTTTAAGTGCTTCTAACAATGCAGCAATTCAGTGTTTCAGTACAATTTGCACGTTCCACAATAGTCTGCTCCAGAGAAAACTCCTTCATAGAGTTTCTGCTTGTCTGAAGTCCAGCTCAGAGGCTTGAGTGAATTTTAGTAAAAACCTTTTCCTTTGGCTTTCTATATTCAGTTGTTTGTTTAAGATTTAAGTAGTTTCAGAATATACTGTTTCTTTTTTTTCCTTCTTGTTGCAGGAAGAAAAAGCCATTAGGCCCAGATTCAACTTCATGTGCATGAGCAAAATAGCTTTTATTAATGCCTCTAGCTGTGATGAGTGAGAGCTCCAAGCTGTCAGCTCTAACTCTAGGGAGAGTCCCAATGCTGTGCTCAGATTTTATATTAAAGGATGAGAAACTGCACATCAACATATCAGTGAAAAGCCCATGGAAATGAGAATACACAATACATCGTTTATTAATATTACGGTTCAGTAAAAAGGTGAAAGCTGTCAAAGAGGGAGGAGAAAGTGGGGCCTGAATTTCTATCCAGTCAGGCTTTACAGTCCCTGTTTGACCATATTTTTTCCATCTTTCACCTTTCTAAGTAGGAAGCTCAGGATTCAGCCAAATGGATGTTTATTTACCCTTGAGCACCAGCAGATATTGCTTTTTCTTTGTCAATACTGGATTTTCACTCTGCAGCAGGGCAGAGGCTGAATCTGTCCCAGGTTTGATCAGGGACTCAGGATGACAGCACACTCACACCTTGCAGAAGCTGCTGTATCCTCTGCCAGAAACCCAGCACTTTATTTTAAAAGTACCTCTCTGGTTGCCATGGTTTCCAGGAAGCACAGGTCTCACTTTGCTGAGAGGCTCCCCAGCTCTGTCACAGGGCTGATTTGTTTTCCAGGCCAGCATTGTCACCTGGGCCACCTCCAGCTGCAGGGAGCTGGGTGCTCTGGCTCAGACACCACAGGACTCCCTTGGCTGTAGGGATTTTTCCAAGATCACACCCACCCTGTGTGCTTGCAACACGTGGGTACAGACCAGGCCATTTAAGCCTTCAGAGAAATAGGGTAATTTGATTTAAGGAAGCCTTGCTGTGCCAACATTCTGCCCACAAGTTTCAGCAGGATGTGTAAAACCTACCCTCAGAGCTCAAAGATTTTTCCCACTGCTGTGGGTTTAGTGTTATAATCTCTTTTTTTTCAGCCTGTTTAGCAACACGGCTGTCAATCAATACCTCTTGCCTCAAATAGAGGAGTTTGACATTGGTTTATTTTACACCTGCAGGTGAAATTTTGTAGCTGTTAGAGACAGATCCTCTGTTACATACCCAAGGAGCAGGCAGGTATTATTAGAAATGCTCTCACCTATCCAGGAGCATGGTGAGAAGCAGCAGTGCACCTAGGTGGGTTTCGGGGGAGGCTGCCAGTCAGGAAATGCCCTCAGAGCCACTCCTGCCTTTGCTAATGGCCAGCACTGTGCTGATTAATCACTTTTAAAGTTCAGTGAATCCATAATCTTGTTGGGAAATGTTGAGAAAGCAAATTTGCTCTTAACAGAAGGCAGGCTCTGAGGGTAGCACTTGTTCCTACTGTAAATAGGTGTTTGCTGGTGCGAAACTGAGTTTGTGTAGGATCCACTAAGTACCTCTATTTTTCCTTCCCTCAGTCTTTTCCCTTTTGATGGAAAAAAAAATCTTTTTCAGTTTCTCACTGCTCTTCCTGTTAAGTGAGACTTTTAGAAATGAGGGATGGTTTCTCCTCCTCTTTCCAGTAGGAACATGCATGAGGTAAAGACAGAAGAAGACCTCAGGAGGACAGGAGGGTTCTGCACCTCCTCACCTGCCTGCTCTGCCTAATCCCCACTGGCCACAGGCACCAGTTTTACAAGGGACCACCTGCCCTTCAACTGGGACAATGTTTTGAGTGCAGGAGTGACACAAACCAGACCTGTAGCTGTGATGAAGAATAAAAGATAAAACAGGGAAGAATTTGCCCCTTTCTACTATGAGTAAATGGCAACATTCTGGACCCAGTATCATTAAACTGTTCAGAAAAAACAGGAGCTTGCAGAAAAAGAGGTAATTTCCTCCTTTGAGGACTGGAGACACCACAATTACTCTATAACATTAGCAACTCCATCACCATCAGAGTGAGTCTAAGAGGAAAAAATAGTCAGGGAGGCAGGAAAAAACTAATCCACCTCTATTTTTCTTTTCTTACCAAATTAAATGACCTGCACCGGGGAGTTTCTAACACTTCTAAATGGTTGAGTGAAGCTCCAATTTATTTCCTGTCAGATTCTCACATGCTCCAGTGTGATGAGGACTGCCCTACAGGTGCTGAGCAGCCTCTCCTTGCTCAGAGCCTGTGTCCCTGGTGCATCACACATGCAGCTCCCAGCTGCTCAGGCAGTGGGTGCAGTCTTTGGTTTGTTTTGTTGTTGTGGTTTTTAAGTGACCTCTGTGTTGGCAGAGGAAAATTCAGGTGGGAATAGAGGTGGCTTTCATGGTGTCAGGGTGAGGCTCCTTGCAGCTTGCATTGTAGCTCTGGCCAGAGGAAAGGCAGCTAGAATGCAGCTTTATTACTGACAAAAGCAATTTCTGAAGCACTTGGTGATTTTAATAGCTTTCAGTTAATGTGAGCAGGTGAGGCTGAGCCAGGGAGAGCAGCCCAAAATGTGAGGTTTGGGAAAGCAGCCTAATGCCAAGCTCAGGAGGGCAGCTGAGGTGCTGCAAACCAGCCCTGCTCTGCCAAATGTGATGCTGATGAACCACACTGGCTGGTGGGAGAGGGGGTGCAGGCAACAAGAGACAATGGGTGTGAAGAGGGATCCACCTCCACGATATCCCAGCCACACAGACCTCTTGCTGCTCCTTGGCTAACTCAGATTGACCATGGGGTGGCTGTCCCAGAGTCTGACAGGTAGCCTTTGCCCATCTACCCTCCCATGGTTTGTGTGTGTTTGAAATGCTCCATGGTGTGACTGAATAATCCCAGTTGTCCTGGATCTCCCACCCCAAAGCTGGTTAAAGCTTGTAGAAAGGGCAGATCTGTACAGACCCTGCTCCTGCAGCTCCCAGCCTCCACACAAGATTTCTGTAGCTCATGGCAGGAGCAAGAGAATGAGCCACAAAGTCTACATAAGATTTTCAAATGTGTCTGAGCCCTATATTGTGAAATTTGGCCAATACAAACGGCTCTGTAGAGGTGAAGAGTACATATTGTAAAACCAGCATCTGTTGTGATAAGGCACGAAATGATGACACAGACACTGCTGCTTTCAAGGGGAACAAAAAGAGGACTTTTATTTCTTGACTCTAACATTTATAGTTTTCTAAAGGTGACAGTGGATTGGAGGGTGACAGTGCCACCTCTCCAAAGTCACTGGACAGACCAAGGGTCCATCAATTCTCTCCACTTCCATGAAAGAATGCAAAACATAGGTTATTTACAGAATGGTGTGTGAGAAAGTTTGTTGAAAGAATGTAAACTTCAGAAGGCTTAACAAAGTTTTACAAAATCAAAGCGACAAGCATCCCTCTCCTGCACTGCACTGCTCAGAGGGGAGCAGCACTCTATGGCATGCATAAAATTAGTGACACTGTGTTTTTGTTTCCTCCTTTGATTAGCGAAGCTTGTTGCAAGTGGTGTGTTTAAACAGATATTATGCAGGATAGTGATAACCAGTTTATGTCATTATATAAGCAGTTTAATTTGATGTTGCTCCATAAATAATCTAAGTCTATTTGCATGCATATTTTGTTGACAGGAAGATAAAAACCATAATTCCTACAAACAACATAATAATATTTTATCAGTGGCAAAAATAGAGGAAAAAAATCCTCCTTTTAAAATACAGTGGTTCAATCACTAAAAAGCAGATCTTCATCACATCCAGTCATATCAAAAAAAAAAAAAAAAAAAGGTACAGCTCCATCCCTAACCTCCATGGAAGTAGAGGAAAGACTAATCATGTAAGTTGGGGACAGTATGTTTGTTTCCTGTCTGGGAATATTGGCTGATGTTCTCTGGATCTGATCACTGCGTTGTTAATAGGGGTGCTATGACCCAGTGCATCATTAGATAAACAAAGTCAATTTTATGGAGTTTGACTATTCTCTGTAAGACTATCACAGGCTTCCAAAAGAAGAAAAGGAAGTTTCATAGTTCAGTCAAGCAACTTTTCAAAAATACTTCTCTGTGTTGTGAGTCCAAATGCAAATCTCCCAGCCTGCTGCTGTGGCTGGCAAAGCTCAGGGGTGGTGCTGCCCAGCACAGCTCCCAGCTCTGGCCAAGATCTACTGCCAGAGAGTGCCCTGCTAGCACAGAAGCCATGATTTGTGTGGAGGTGTTTCCAAGCCTGGAACAAAACCTGGGGTGAGGTTTAGCTGTGCTCACCTCATGCCACCTAACCTGGCCAACACTACAGTGATGAATTCTGTAGAAAAGAGCAAATTCATGCTGCAGATCTTTCTGCCAGAATTCAAGAGCTTCTTAAAGAAATGACAGCAAACCAGACTACCTTTTCTCATCAATGGTGAGGAAGAGATGCTGTCAGCAATCTGGTAACCGCTTCTACCTTTTATTTACTAGGAGTTAACTTGTTTGGAAAGAGGGAAGAGTGTAGCCTTTTTCATATTTTTGCTAACTCAGTTTCTTCTGAATGAAATGAAGTTTTCAGCTGGTGTTGACACTTTGGAAGGAGGACTCTGCTTTTAGTGTTGGTCCATTAGGTCTGTTTGTTCACTATCTGATACTCTGTAAAACTTTGCTTTAATTTAACAAACAATTTCATCTGTCTGCAATAAATAAATAGACTATAATATTTCTTTTCCAGAGCCATATTTGCCAAGTCAGGGATGTATTATTATGTTGAGGCACAACACTGGTAGAGAAAGTAATTGTGAATTTGGAGAAGACACTTCATTCATTTTGCAGTGGGTGGTTCTTGATTATCAAAGTTGAGTTCCTTAATAAAAGATGTTTGTTGTTGGAAATAAGCTGTAATTTAGCAAATAGTCCTAATGCAGAAGTTAATAATGCAACCATTTTAGAGACAGCACTTTCCAGATTTTAAATCTCAGTTTTGAGGTGATGAGAAAGTGTGGGGTCTCTCATCAGCTCCTAAAAGATAAACCTAAGAGTTATTGTTTTGACCTAGACAGAGGTTCCTTTTTGTGCTGTCTTGAACAGATGAAAGTTTTCCCAGTCTTACACAACTTCAGGGTTTTTTTTTTTGTTTTTAAAATAAGAAATTTCAAAGAAGAATAGGTTCCTAATAAAGAATGAAAGGAACCAAGAGTGAACAGCACAGAAGTTCAACCCACCTCCAGAGCTGCCTAAGCAAGGAAGTCAGCAGGGACACCAGGAGGTGAATTTGTAGCCTGCTTCTAGCTTTTGCAAGGAAAGGAACAGTCTTAGAAACGTGAAATAGCTAAGAGTTAATCCAGCTGAAATTTCATGTTCTGGTCAATTTATTGCCAGTTTTCCATAAGAAAAGACCAGGTACCCATCCTACTGCTACCTGATGTTTCTGTGTGGGTAAAGCTCAGAGCAAGGTTGCAGGTGGGACTGGCTGGTGGCTCTCTGGCTCCTGTGGGAGACTGCCTTACATTCATTAAATCAGATTTTTCCAAAGAGCAGCACATGCAGCAGCTGGCAGCAGACCTGGATCAAGGGCATTCTCCCAGACAATGGCACAGTCTCTGTGCTTTGCTGAACACATTTGGGTGTAGAACTATTAAGAAAATGCCCTTGGATTCAGCATGGAGAACAGCAAGTAGCTCACTCTGGGTTTACCAGACATCATGGGATGAGAGACAACTAATAATTTAGCAGCAGAAAAAATGCATTTAGTGCACATAAGGACTTAGGCTAAATTTGTCCTCAATCTGAAATTAAATATGAAAAGCAAACAGAAGAGAATAAAACCAATTCTAGAATGAGGCTCCTACTCCCACAGGCACAAAGATGGAAAATGTGAAGAACTATCCATTGCTGCACCCATCCACTTGGAAATGTCCCACTGACCCAGACAGCCCAGGAGGTGTCTAACTGACTCTGCCATTTTAGCAAATGGATAATTGATGTGTTATTTATACATGACATTCTCATGGTCGGTTGGAGAGCCAAGGAAGTCTGTTTGAAGTGATGGCTGGAGGCACCAGAGGGCTCTGGTCCCCTTGCAGAGTTGCTGTGGTAGATGGAGCAGAAGTGCATGTGCCTCCTGGAGGTGCCTGGGCAGACACACCATGAGGGCTGGATCCTTGGGCCAGTTTTACTGTTCTGGCACGAAGAAGTTTTTTTTACAGCCAGGGCAGAAACCTGCAGAGCACAGAGCAGCCAGCTTCTGTGTGCTGACCTCCCTGCCCTGTGGCATCCCCCAGCTGGCAAGGGTTTGCTCTGCTGCACTCTCACTCCCATCACCAGCATTTTTCACTTTCTTTCCTGCTTTTTCAGCTGCTTATAATTTGTACTTTATTCAGGGCGTTGCTTTGTTATTGCTGTTTCTTTGGTGCACAAAATTCCCTCTTATTGTTTATGTTTGCCTTTCTATCTGGAGCATTATTGTGCTTGAAAGGGCTGTTGTGAAATCCTGCAGTTTTCATGAATTAAATGAAGCAATGGGAAAACAAACAGATCCAGGAGTCTCAGAGCATTTGCCTGGCTTACAGCATTACTTGGGCTTTTCAGTTCACTGTGTGCTGGACATGGAGAGAGTCAAGCTCCCTAGGAGAGCAAAGGCAGCAAAGTCCACCCCCACCTTTCTTTTTGGGGAACTCACGTGGGATAAAGTGGGGAAGGCTGCAGGGTATGGATATCAAGGACTTGAGAAGACTCCAAAACACACAAAGGCAGAAATAAAAGGGAAGGGAATGGTAGTGAGGTGATGTGGAGTTACACATGCACAGTGTGGGAAGGATTTATCCCACCTTTGAAAATGGCAAAGAATGAAATGCAGGGGCAATGCCTCTGTAGAGCACTCTTCACCTGAAAACACAGTCCAGAGAGGCTTTTATGTCCTTTGCCCCATCCCAGGATTTTC
The DNA here is from genome assembly GCF_022539315.1 of Serinus canaria. Classification (NCBI taxonomy): domain Eukaryota; kingdom Metazoa; phylum Chordata; class Aves; order Passeriformes; family Fringillidae; genus Serinus; species Serinus canaria. The sequence goes on from NC_066318.1 coordinate 7,686,100, forward strand.
TGATGATTCTAATAGATGGTCCACATGGCAGCTTCCTGAAAACCACAGATTATTAGTGCAATCAAGTTGGCTCAAATTCTTCATGTCAGATGTAAATTTTTTTATCGGAAAGTAGAATTTCACATCAGAGAGAACCATAGCTTCAAATTTGGCATGCAGACAGGCAAGTAACTGCTTTGCTGAAGGACTAGATCCTGTGAAATAATATTCATCTGCTTTAATTTTCATGCAGCTGGGTTAAGCCTTGCCTCATTATGTTGCCATTAGGTGCATTAATATTTTTTGACAAAACTACATTAAAATTGTAGATTGATCTTGGTGTGCTGCAGAGACCATGCTGGCTTTCTAAAGTGCTTGGAAATACTTTGTGTTTTGATGTGAAAGAAGATGAAAGGAGTGAAAGTCTATTAGGCAGATGTCCTGTGTGGTACTCTGACATTTGGTGTATCCTGTTTTCAAAGCAGGATTTGACATGGAGCATGGCATGGTGGAAAGAATCCTTAGTCAGGAAAACTCAGGAGACAGTAACAATAAGAAAAATTATACATAAAATGAAAAGATGCAAGTTCAAGTGACTAAAAAATTTTTAATTTTTGAAAAGCCCAAAACCTAGAAGCAAAGAGTGTGGATATCATTAATTTCAGCAGCTGTTTGCTCTCCTGCAACCATACAGCTAACATTGAAACTGAAGAACTGTTTCTCTGCAATAACCTAATACCAGAAATGTTCTGTTGTAATGTTTTATGTTGGGATGCCCTTACTGCCTGGATTTTAGCAAACAGAACAGCAAGCTTCCCCTAGGAGAGAGCAGCCTGGGTGCTGGGTAGCCCTGGAAATCAGGGGAAGTTCAGCCTTGCAGAAAGCTCAGCTCTGTCTTGTAGTTATGGAGGTAAAAAGCTGAAGTCACATGCATGAAAATTTTTATTTCTAAATGTGTTATTTTGAAGAGAGAGGATAGATTAGTTGTAAACTTTTTGATTTAACTTGCAGTTAGAAAAAGATGAGCATGAGATCAGCCTGATTGCCACCGTGGGGGATTTGAGGCTCCTTGAATTCTTGACTCTGAGATGTTTTATTCCTGGCTCTGAGAATGTTTTATTCCTGGCTCTGCTGTACAAACAGCAGTGACTGAACTGTAAGAGTACTTGTGAATGGGTTTTAGCCCTCTTGACTTAGCCAAGGGAAGCCAACAAGGACTGAGCCTGCATTTGAATTTCCATTTCATGGAAAGTGTGGAGCAGCACACAGGGGTTCAGAGGAGATGAGGCTGGCATTCTGTGGGAGTCCATGGCTGCTCCCTCACTGTCCTGGGCAGAGCAGCTCTCCCCTCTCATGCTGAGGCCATGATTGTACCCTCTCTTCATCTCTGGCTTCACCAATCATCTGGAAGCACTTTGTGAGCTGTTTTCAGGGATGTAACTAAATATAGATCCAGCCTCTCATCTTCATGCAGTGACTATAATGATGTCCTTTAAAATGCAATTTCTTATTGAAAAAAGTCCTTGTCTGGTGGAGTCCTTGTCCTCTGTACCAGTTCAGAGCATCATTTGGGTTATGATTGTGAGCTGCAGTTCAGGTGCCTTCAACAAATTATTTACAATATTACTGAACACTCTGTTCCGTCTGGGGGGGAAAACCACTAAAGTCTACTTTCTAACACAATCTTTGCTCTAGTTCATCTTTTGAAAATTTACCCGACCAGCTGGGACCAAGGCTAGAATATTTCTAACCTCTCTTTCTCCTGCCAAGCAAAATCAAAGCTGTTGATCTTCACAGGGCTGGCTGCTGATTGAAGTACAATCACCCCTCATCACTGCAACCTGCAGACCATTCAATTCTGGCCTTCTGCAAGCCAAGACCCAAAGCTGACCACAGGGCAGGATGGAACAGAGCCTCGTGGAGATGAGCACCCTTTGTCCCTCTGGCTCCAGCAGATTACTGGGAAAACACAAGCAGGAGCTGGTGGGCTGAGGGAAGAGCTGTGAGGAATTAATATAAACCTCAGGTGTGGAGAGAAATGATGGCTTTGTTATTGCCAGGGCTGGGGGTGAAATGGCAAGTGAGAAACAAGGGTGAAAAGAGAGGGATGTAACAGGAGCCTCTTCCAATTACATAACATTGTACTGTTATTTGTTATTAATCAACAGAGGTCCTGCTGGGTTTACCTTTACTTTCAGGGTGAGCTTGAAGCACCCTTGCTTTAGGTAGGAAGACCTTTTCTTGAGACAGCAGCTGAACTCTCCAGCCCCAAAATCATGGTCTTTGCTACCTTCTGGCATCCCCTGGGATGATGAGGACCAGCCTCTGCTGCTGGGCCCCCTTCTCTCCAGCTCTGTGCCATGCAGGGACTTCTGACTTGAACTGCAGAGCCCTCAGATTCCAGAGGTGAGCAGGGGCTGAAGCTTGGGAAGGCAGTGCCCAGTCTGTGACAAGGCAGGGGGTGTGGGGAGATGGTGGATTTGTGTACCAGTGGGGGCTGGCAGGGTCCAGGGGGACACTGCCCAGCTGGCACTGGAGGGCAGCCTCCCCCAGAGGAGAATTAGCTCCTATTAGAACTAAGCTTCAACTTAATTATTTTAGCTACACTGGGATAATTTCAATTAGCTCTTCACATCTGATGGTATCTCTCCTGTTCTGCTTAGGCAGCATTAGCCCTGAATATTTTTGCTCTTCTGCTGGAGTTTGCCATGACTAAAAGTCTCACCTGGTCTTGAATTTATGCTCTAAGTCCCATTGTTTATCAGATTGTTCAGGATATTGAACCAATTTATGGGAAGCAGTTTCCTTTTGATTAAATTGCATCTGTGGTGCAGAGGTGCATTTCTCTGCCTCTCTTCTCTCACCAGCATCAGCTCTCAGCTGGATATATCCTCTCAGATGATCAAACTTTCTGAGTCCTCCTGCTCCCTTTCCCCTTGGTGCTCCTTTGTCACTCCATATCTGCAGTGTCACATGTGTGATGGAACAAATGTGCAGGCAATATCAGTTCATTTTGGGGAAAGAGTGCTTTGGAAATGAGGGAGACTAAGTAAAGAAAATTTCTGTGAGCTTTGGTGAAAGTGACCTGTTCTTCTGGGATAAGACATATTTTAAAACTGTACCCAAAAATATCAACTTTCACTCAGGGTTGTGTCATGGTGCAAGTGATGGGAGAAATAGCCTTTCCCTGAGAAGCTGATAGTGGCAGAAGGGCTTTGTGGATGAATTCTCTGTTCAGGAATGGTGCTGCTGACTGCCCAAACCCTGGCTTGTACAAAGGTTAAAAGAAAAAACAAAATCCCTATTATATTTTGTTTCATTTCTCCACACCATTTATGAATCTAGGATGAGTGTATACCCCCCTTTGTCTTCCTCCATTTTTTTTATTGATTTCAAATTTTAGGGTAATGCTTGAAGATGTCATTTAAAAAAATATTTTTAATAATTTAATACAGCTCAATATGTTAGCTGTATTATTACAGGAATTAAGCCATTCTACCATTCCTGTCTTGCTCCAAGGGCCAGTTTTCACACAGATAGCTCTGACTTATTTAGCCCACAGAAAGGGTGCCTTGCAGGAGCATCTGTTTGAATTTCATCTAGAACAGGAACTCTGCTCACATTGGGCTGGAGACCTCTGCTCCCTTGCAGTTGTCTTTTGTTGGTTTTAGCCTAAGCAATTTCCCAAGTGACTGGAAATGTCAGAGAGATGTCATAGTGTGATCTGAAGGATTGTCTCTGTTCAATATCAAAGCAAACTTGTGGTTGTCTTGTAATAATTAAAACTGTTAGCTCAGCTAATCAATATGTCTCAGTTTAGCTAAGTCTTTCTCAACTTCAGACTTTCTCTTTAATTAAACTTGTTTCAGTGACCTTTCATCCCCTTGCTTGCATCAATAATACCATCCATTTGAATATTTAAATGTGATAGGAAGGATGCACTCAAGCCTGCTGTATGGAAATCTTGACTGAACAATTTTATGAGGAAATGACAGGAAGGTTCATGATGCATTTGCAAGAGAAAGGCACACACAGCTAGGAGAAACTAGTTCAGTTCCTTCTCAGGAACGAGAATGTTGTGAGTGTCCTGATTCCTGATACTGTGATTCCTGAGTCCATGGGATTTCAACAGGTTTGCTCCTTTGTTAAGGATCAGCAGGGATTCCAACCCTGCAAGTCATGTTCTGGCTGTGCAGGCACCAAGACCATGTGTGATGCTAGTGAACCAGGTCTGCATCCAAAACCACAGAGCAGTTTCAGTACCACGTGGAAGGTGATCTACCAGACCACCAGTCTAGGAATTTACCACTTTTTAATTCTTCACTCTCTTTAGTTCTGTGAGAAGCTGGATTGATCAGGAAACCCTTTGCTCTGATTGTAGCAAATTTACATGCTAAATGCTCCCATAGTCAGAGGCTGAGTAATACAGATGACATTTTGTCTGGCTGTGGATTTGCAGCCTCTGTTGGTACAGGCCACCTGAGATCTCTTGGCATCAGGCAGAGACATCCATTTGTCTGTCTCATTTCCTCCACCTAGTAAACACAGGTTAATCTTTCTCTAATGCACAGCTAGAGGATTTCAAAAGGAAATAAGTCTGCTTTGTGGGAGTCAGCACAAAAACCCAGCCCTGCATGTTGACTCAGTTCAGAGGGTCTTAACAAAGCTGGTGGGGTTTAGAGCAGAGTTAGGGGCCAGCCAGCCCAGGCTGGATTGTGCCCTTGGCTAGTAGGCCAATTCATCACCCTGTGATTCATCCTGAAATGGGGAAAACAGCTGAACTTTCATATGACAGGAGAGTGGGCAGCTTTGAATTGTTAAAAATCACTGTTGCATAGACAGCACGTGAAGCCAAGTGAAAATGCTCACTTCATACACCCCCTGCCAGTCTGTTCCCCAGCCTTGTGCTGCTAAAGGTCACTGGGTGTTTTGCAAAACTTAGAAAAATCTTGCTACACTATGCTTTTCTTTCAAGCTACTCTACTGTCATTGCAAAGCCCAGCTGGGGGAGACTGCCTAGGAGTTGGTGATAATTTCTCTGTGCCATCTCTCATGAGTGGAGCTGTGCATGGAACTGCCTGGCTCTGCTTTATGGGCACAGCGGGGCTTTAGAAGCCACTTCTGTCCTATGCTGGAACAAAATGAGAGATACACAGACATTTCTGAGAGCTAGGGAGAGGAGCTGGCTGACTCCAGAATGGCTAAGAGGCTGGTGAATGGGATGTGAACCCAAAATAAGCAGCATTATTGACTCTAAAGAAGAATGTTTCTGCTTGGAGTAAAGCGGGATGTGGTGCCTCTCTCTTCCTCCCCCTCTTCTGCTGCTGCCCATCCTGCCTGACAGCAACTACCAAGGTCAAGGGAGAAGACCCTATTCTAGAGGCTTTATTGCAAAGATGATTTTGTAAAATGTTAATTTTATTGTGTTTTTGGTGAGGTGAGAGTGGGAGACAGAGAGCATATTGTCTGCAGAAGGCTGGCTTATTTTGTCTGTACCTGACTTGCCATCCAGGGTGTCCTAGTCCCTCTATTTTCAGATGCTCCTGAATGCTCTATTTTATGTTTTTCTGCTGTTTAGAACTCACCTTCTCCATTGAAAGGCATGGCCACCCATGGACGGTGCTCCCCTTTCTGAAGGCTCTTGCCATGAGCTGTGCTAAAGATTTAAGAGTGTTTAAAGCTAAGGATAAAACTCAGACTTTCAAAAAAGATTCTGAAGAGTTGATTATTATTTATGTCTTGTTAGAAGTCCATACGGCGTATAAGTTAGCATGTAATTAGTAAGTATTAGTACTCACTAATACTAATTACTATTACCAATTAGTTAGGAAGCAATTAGTTAATTGCCCCTTATAAGCAGCAGGGGGTTTGACATTGAGCAGTGACCTGCTAGCATTCCTGCCTTCCCCAGAGCATCCTCACCTCTCAAAAAGATTTTCCTTTTTGTAGAGTTTGGCAAAATGCTCATCTGTAAGAGTTTAGCAATGTTGCTGATAGTTTTGACAGAAAATGAAACTTCAGTGTTCTCACCTATGGAAAATCATTTTCAGCTAATGGTGGCAGGTGTAAATAGGATGCAGAATTTTCCCAGGGTATTTCATGCCACAATTCTTTATTGTTTTTGAGCCATGAGGAATCTGCATTCAGCTGGAAAGAGCACTGCATGCTCCCCTAGGACAGCACAGATTGTGAACATCCCAATTCCTTCTTGGAATGAGCCTCCTTCACCCCACTGTGCCAAGGGCTCACCTCCCACCCAGGCTCTGTGTCAGCAAAGGAACTCAGGGGTCCAGGGCTGCTCCCTCGCTGCCAGGCTGGGCAGGCACAGGGGATCCCCACAGGCACTGGGGGTGTGAGCAGAGCCCAGATCAGCTGTGGCTGTGTCCCTCTGGGGCTGGGGTCTGACAGCAGCAAGGTCACCCTGTGTTTGCAGCTCTGCACAGAGCAATCTCCTGGGCTGATGAGGCCAGATGAAATTCAGGGCTGCTCCCTTCTGCCTTCAGCTTGTTGAAGTAAGCCTGAAAGGTGAAAACCAAATGAAGCAAATGCAAACAAAGCATTTTGTATTAATATTTTTGTAAGCTCTTAGGGGGCTGAGGGCAGCATGTCCCATATCCCTAGATAACGGGGCCCTGAGCAATTACAGCGTGGGCACAATCTGAAAACTGTGCTGGGTTAGCTCAGCTGAACTACACAATAAAGAGAGAGGGGTAGGGTACTCTGAAACCAAAAGGGAGGCTCATTTTTGCACTGGTTTGGGCTGAGCTGGGCTCCCTGCTGCTGTTATCTTGCCCTCATCAACATCTACAGACAGAAGAAGTTTTGGGGAAACACTGTGAGCCTTTTCCTGAGACTCCTCTGTGATGAAGATGGGGAAGGCAAAACTGAGATCACTGCTAGAGTGATTCTGCTTGATCTGCCACATCTCCTGAGCTTGTGCTCAGGTAGGTCTGCAACTGCAGACACACATCTGCACAGAGGAGCCTGCACAGCTCAGAGCTAAAGCCCTTTTGCCACCACAGGGAGCAGACTGGGGGCTGTAGCCATTGTGTGGGAGGAGGTGAAATGCAAAACTCCCACACTGGCATGTGGAAAGGCAGGTAATGGCCCTGCTGAACGAGCTGGTATTGACTGCTGGAAGGAAATGGGCTTCCCATTTGCATGAAATATCTTCTTCTCTATGTGTGCCCGTTGGGGGCTGGTAAAACCATGGATTATATTTAGCAAAATTGTATGCTCCTTACCTGGGTGTCTTTTCATTCTCTATCTCCCCCTTTTGACATTAAAATTAAAGCAGAGTAGGATCTTTTATATTACTGAATAGGAAAGCTGCAATTAACTAGTCCATCATTATCACTTTTATACCTGAGATCATTAAAGGTAAGGCAAAGTCACAGCTGCTCCTGTGATATGCTGCCATGCTATTAAAGGTATAAATTTTGAACATTTTCCTGTGAGAGTGTCAGTTTCACTGAAAATTCCTGCAGCCATAGGCTGCCTTCTAAACCAGGAGCTTCTATGCTCTCTCTGTCCTTAATTGTTCAACACTACATCAGTAGTTTGGTATTTAATTATAAGGGCTTTTTTGTTTTGTTTTGGATCACGACCTTTTTGTTCTGGATCACCACAAATATTTGGTGCAATATCACTTCTGCTAATTACAGACTTAAAAAAAACCTCTTTGTTTGTGTTACTACAGAGTTAAATGCCCTCTGGTTAGAAGACAGTTTTGGCATTTCTGTTCAGTAAAGGCTGTTTAGATTTATTAAGTCATGCAAAACTAACAAACAAGATTAAATAGAATAAATGAAAGAAATCCCCTCTGAAAAGTCCCGCTACTCCTACAAGAAGTGGGAGAACTCATAGGGTGTGTATTAATTTCAGAAGATGGCAGTTTCATGATCTTTTTTTTGATGCCTGGAGCTCTTCTGTCTGTGTCTTTCAGCTGCTCTCTTTATTAAAAAGAAGCCCACCTCTGAAGAGCACCAGTTTCTCTCTTTGGCACAGGGCTCTGTTTTTAGGTTAGCAGGGACAGGATCAGCAAGGGCTCAGCAGTGCACAGAGATGGGCACCACTGAGGTTCTCTGACACAGGTGGCTGCATTTGCTAATATTGGCCATCAAATGTTAACTAGGTCATAAAAATGTCTCTGAGTTGGCCATAATGAGTCTCCTAATGATCTGCTGTTTCAGTCCCTTCTCCAGTGGCTTCACAAAGCTTGTGTTTATGAACACGTGTCAGGGTTAGCAATCGTTATGTCCTGAGTGATGGTAATGGCTGTGAAACTGTTCTCCAGTTTTTTTAGGGGTTGTTTTGGTCAAACATTTCCTTGTTATTTGGTACGAAATGATGGTGTCCAGAATGGCTCAGGCTGCACACAGAAAACTGCCCTGTTCCTCTTGGAGCTAAACAGCCACAGGATAGTAGTCAGATATATTTTTACAGCTCTTTCTTACCTCTGTTTCCCCGGATTTATAAATCATAACATTTGCTTTTGAACACTTGCAGCTAAATAAAACCCAACAGAACAGCTTTCCTGTGCTGTGCAAAGCTGTTCTGAGATTTTTTGCAACCTGGCTTAAAATTCTCAGCAACTGAAAACCCAAGTGAGTATGGTAGAGACAGCATTTCCTAGGCATAAGGTGCCATGGGAATGTCAACAGAGTCAAAGGCAAGGAGCTCCTTATTTAGAGAGGTATTTCACATAAATAAATATTTGCTAAAGAAGCCTTTTCCTGGGCATTTCCCCTCCTGCCTCCTGGCAGGGAGTGCTGTGTGGTGATGCAGGGGACCACAGGTGACATTGTGTCCCTGTTGGCACAGCTCCCTGGGTCCTTGGAGCTCCCCCATCCCCCTGGTGAAGCCTTGGCCCTGTAGCTGATTCTCCATGGGGGATTTGCTGCAGCAATGCAGAACAGCTGCCTGTCCCAGCTCCCTGCTCCCAAACAGATTTAGTGTTGCCAGAAGGGAAGGAGAGCTCAGATGGTGACACCCCTTGTGAGGTTTCTGTGGAGCTGACTGTCCCTGGACAGAGTGGCTGAACCCCACTGTGGGGCAGCCTGAATTTGAGCACCTGGGCTCAGCTTTGCAATTTGGGCAGGAGCCCAGGAGGTGGAATTGAAGCTTCCTAACTACTGTTATGAAAGGAGCTGTGCAATTTCACAAAGGGCAACTGAGGACAAAGATATTGCCCTGTTGTAGATCACAGCTGTGCACAACATTTTGTTGTTTTTTGCGAAGTTTTCATTTATATCAAGTGCTTTTCCAGACACAAGGTAGGATGTGACAACTCATCCCACTGCTGTTCCTGCTCCCTGGCTTTGCAGCATTGCTCTGGAGCAATTCGAGCCATTCCAGAGGCTACCCCCAAATCCAGCCTTCTGCCTGCAGCATGCTGCTGGGTACCTGTGCATGTGCTGTGCTGTTCTCCTGTGGGGAACTGTGACCAGGCTCCCCTCCTTCCCTCCCTCCCACCTTTGCTCACAGAGGGAGACTTCTCCAAATTGGAATAGCTGGAGATCAAACTGGAGTCCAGTGAAAGCATTGGGGGTCTTTCTGCTGATTGCCTGACTCCTGCCTGCCTTGGGCTGCTCCAGGGAACTCTTGGTTTCCACCCTCATTGCATCTTTCTTGGCTTGGCCTGTGCAGGGCTGCTGTAACCAGACTTTAATGAAGCATGAGCTTGATTTAGATAGGGACCATGTCCCTCTGCACTGGAGCAAGGAGAGGAAGCCTTGCTGTGACTGCCTATGCAGCCCAGCTGAAATGAGCTCCAGGTGGAGGACAAAGTACCACCTATCCTGAAGAAGAGGGAGAATGTAAAAAAAACAAACCCAAACTCCTTGGCTCATTGAATTCAGTAGCTTTTGTTCTCATGATTGTCTAGATTTGGAGCGTGAGTAGATTCCTGAGGGAAAGTAAATTAAACTCTGGGGGGGAAGAAAAAAATCCATTCTTTAGAATGGCTCATAAAAATATCTTCTAACAGGAGTGCAATTTCTGCCTTTGTGTCCTCTGGAGCTAAATGATCAGCCATATTATGTGCTGTGCTTCGTTACCCAAGAACACTGCAGCAAGGAGCTGGAATAATGAGTGCAAAGCTTCATTCAGAGAGTAGCTGAGCCCCTCAGAGCTTCAAAAGACCAGGTTTATTAATGAGAAAAAAATACAGAAACATCCTTATTTAAGAAATGTATATCTTCTAGGAAAGTTCTGAAAATTACAGCTAAATCAGCTGAGATGTCAGACAGAAAAAGAGCCTGTGTGATTCCCACTAATACTCTCTGAACTGTGTCTGTCTTGGCTGCCCTTCCTGGCAGTCAGCATTTCACAGTTCTCATTTCCAAGCAGCCAGCTTTGGCTTTATGTGGGAGATGTCTCCCCTAGCAGTGGGAACAGAAATAACTGTCATCCTAGGAGCAAAAAATGTAAAGAATGTAATCAACTTTGCAAGCTTTAAAATCCTTTCTGGACGGGTGAAATGGTAGAACCCATAACAGTATCTCATCTCTTTAGTTATTCGCATTGGTTCTGAGCAGCATGTAGCAATCCACAAGAACAAGAAACAATCGATATCCTGTCCACTGACACGAGGATGCAGGGTGCTTTGTTCAGTCAGCTATTGGGTACAGAAAGAAAAAAAGGATAAGCGTGCCCTTATCTCCCATATCTCCTCTGAGCCAAAATATTGGCACATTTTTCAAAAAAATTTCTTTTCTTTGCCCGCATGAATTTAGGATGTCTTTAAATGGAATTTTATGTAAGTCTCTTTCATGAAAGACTTTGAATGGCATATCTGACTAAACTGGCTTTGTTCCCTTCTTCAGACAAACTGACATTTAGAAACTTCAGGCTTCACACTGACAGATCTTGTGACATTTGTGCTTTCTAACTGAGCATTGTGGACGTAATTTTGTCCCTTCTGGGATTAGTTCTACTGTACCAAATCACTCAAAGATTATCACTTGTACCTTGTGTCCAGTATGACTTCTAATTCCCTGGTCTATAATTCCCACAAAGTACTTGATTAACTTCTGAGGTATTCTGTATAACGTTGTTTTAAGTCCTCAAAGCAATTTAGCAAGCCTTGCTGCCTTCACAGTATTAATGTTCTCTCAATGTTGCATTCTGATGAGAATCCCTATTTTAAATAAATAAGCTCACAACACTGAGTGTGCATTTTGATGGTACTAATGCTGATCTCCTATGCATTAATATGAATGAGCAGGATTAGCATGGCAAAATTTGCAATTTCTCTTAAGTGCTGGAAATCTGAATCAGACTAAAGTGTTAAAATTTTGCCTTGGCTTGTTCATCCCTAAAGGGTTTTTTTCCTAAGTTATAGCCAAGCATATAAATGCAGTCAAAGACCAAGAGCATGAAATATAATTTAGAAGTTGAAATTTTCATTATGTAAGTCAGAGATGTGATAATTTGCTGGTATTTTTTATTCTTATTTTCCTAAAAGGCTGGATTTGGGATTGTTGGTAGGGGAAGTTGTTTAGGTTTTGTGGATTTTGTTGCTGATGGTGGTTTTGCTTTTTATTTTTTTTTAATTGAAACACATATCAGGAGTTGGCAGGGTTGGAGTGTGGGATGCATGTGGATGGTTCAGCCTGGAGATAAAGAGATGGAGCAGAAACTAATTTCCACCTTTAGCTACCTGAAGTGTGGGGCAGAAGGAAAAAGGAGCAAGGTTCATCTGGAAGATACAAACTGAAGGGCCATGAGGCACCTTCTCACCTCGTTCATTTTGTGGATCTATGAATTAGGCAGGCATTTGTGTGCTGTGCAGTGGCTCTAGATGTCCTCTGGCGTGACCTACAGAGCATCAGGAATGACAAATTGTCCATGTGCCAAAGGCAGTGGGAAGGAGGATGTGCTGGGTGTGCTGGTCACAGCCAGACTGGGTGGGGACAGGGCACTTGTGGTCTGTGACCTTCCCCACCCCAGCCTGCAGAAGAGCTCCTGAAAGACCTGGACTTTCATGGGTGTCTTGCTTTCATGGCTTGTGCATCCATTCAGATTATAAACCCCTTCCCAATAGGAAACATCCTCCAAACTTCTGGAATCTGAAGTGACAAACAGTATTTTTTGCTTCTTCTCTTTAAAACATCCTTCTTTAAAACTCTGAGCAGCTGCAGTCTCCTTGCCCAAGCAACTTAATTGTCAACTCTCCAGTGAGCCCAGCTGTCCTCTTTAGGTCACTGCAATGAGGGAACAGCTTTGTCAGAGCAGCATCTCCCCTGGGTGAGCACCATGGCATTGAGAGCTCAGAAATGGAATTGGCTTTGCCAGCGCAGCTGGGGGTGCATCACTGCACTTCCCACTGCCCTGACACTGATTTTCCAGGGGTTTCTCTGGCACTTGGGAGTTAATGCATATGGAACTGGAAATTGGAAGATACCACAAACTGTATTTGCTCCCAGAACTCTCCTTTGGCTGATTTGCTCCCTTCTCCCTTTGAGCATACATTAACTTTTGTTATCAAATATACATCAAAGCATTGTATGTTGTTACCACCCACAAATATTCTCTATCATTATTAAACAAATGAGATGCAATTGCTGGATGAAGTTAGTGAGTGTTGCCTAGCTGGAGAGAAAGCAGGGAGGACTAGAAGTGTCTCCTCCTTTTGGGTTTTGGTTACTGTGCTAGGGACAGTGGATAATTAGGACATGGATTCCTTGACATCCCATCTCAGACTGTGCTGCCAGAAAGCACAGACCTCCCTTGGGCTCTGGAGCAGAGGTAGAAACAGGGGGGCAGGTGCTGGCTCTGCAGCAGGCTGGCTCTGTGCTCCCTGCCCAGGTGACTTTGACCTTTTACTTGATGTTTTTAAGTTGTGATCCTGCTTGTCTGCAGGGCTGGGGCTGCTCCTGGAACTGAGGGTATGCTGGGGAGCCAGAGCTGTGCCATTTTTGCAGGAGGGAGCAGAGTGCTGGGCATTTAAAATTACAGTCAGGGATGCTGGCTGTGTATCTTGTGTGGATGCCTGCTGCCTCAGCAGGGGGCTGCAGATGCCTTAAATCAATATATTATGAGTTCACCTCAACTGTGTCATTTTGAATTTCCACGTGTTTCTGCAGAACCAATTATATGCATATATATATATGAATAAACTCAACTCCCTAGGCTGTTGCTGGGAGCTTAAGCTACTTGGAAATCCTATTTTCAGAAAGAAACAACACCAGAACAAGAAAATTCAGATGCTGAGATCTGTTCTGGTGCTTCCAAGGACCAGGAGTGTTGGTTCCTACAGAAACAGTTTTGGGAGGCTCCAGGGTGACACTGCTTATGCAGATCTACTAAACAAGTTTCTCCCTCACTGATTTTCTCCAGTGCAGGAAGTGCTGCAGGCTCCTTTCCTACTCTCAGAAGATTCAGCTGCTGAGAATTGCTGCTGTTTCCAAGCCCTGTTGCTTGCTCAGGAGAAGGCTGAAGGAGGCCTGTGTGGAGGAGGAGGAGGGTGCACGTGGGACATCTTGTCTTTCTGCCTTTCTGACAGTCTGGGTTGGTGCATTTGGATTTTGCAGTGGGTTCCAGGGTTCCAGGACTGCAGGGGAGAGGACAAGTGCTGCAATCTCTTGGCAAAGCCACGGTGGGTGCTGTGTAACTCTCCTTGGAGAAGTGAGACACTTACAGGTGCCACTGAAATGCTGAAGGCACCGAGTATTTGTGATGTTGACCTCCCCTGATGTAGTTTGACACTGGCCAAGTACCAGGCACCCATGAAAACTCTTTGCTCACCTTCTCCTGCTACAGTTGGGCAGAAGAGAGGGGGGAAAAATTGACAAAGGGTCAATTAAGGACTGGAAGAAAATACTCTAAGGGCAAAACAGGCTCAAATTTAAAGGTGTAGGGTAAATGTATTATTAACAGAGTCAGAGGAAGATAGTGAGAAGCAAAATAAGCCTTTAAAACCCTTCCCCCCACCCTCAGCCCCTCCCTCTTCCCAGGGGTGCCTCGTCACCCTTGGAAAAATCTGCTAGTGTGCTGGTTTGATTTTCTTCTTAAATCTGTCATCACAGAGGGGTTACCAACCTCTCTAACTGGGCCAGCAGCATGTCCATCTCCAGAGCCACCAGAGATCAACCCTGTCAGACATGGTGGAAGCTTCCAGCAGCTCCTCACAGAAGCCACCTCTGTGGCCTTCCCCCACTACCAAGAAAACCACACCAAACATGCAAATCAACACTCATGATTTTGTGAGAAGCACTTTGTGCTATTCCAGCATGCAGTGAAGCTCCAGGCTCCTGCCCACAGAGCAGCCCTGCTGCCCCCAGGATGGCAGCCAGGCTGCTGCCAGCTGAAAGGAACCCCTGTGTGTGAAGGTTCCCTGGCAACCAAGGGGGCATTTCTGGTCCCCTTTTCTTTCTAATATTAATTGAGCTTTGCAGTTAAAGGGAAAATGCTGGGAAATGCACATTAATGGGCATTAATGGGTTAGTCAGTGGGATTTATTTGCTGTAGAGGCAGGGGCTCAGTCTGCAGGCACAGTGAGATTTCTCCAGTTTCTCTCATCGTGGTCAGAGTTAAGTCCTGCATTTCTCTGCCATTTGGGGACTGGGGACCTCCAGCACTGGCTGAGTTAGCCGGTGGTTTTGTGCTCACAGCCCATGCAGTGAGAAGTCAGGCATCTGAGAAGATTTTGGAAGGATGGAGGTAGAGCAGAGATCCTGCATTGCCTCTGGGCTCACCTTTGCTACCCATGGCTTTGGCAGGAATCCTGTGGGACAAAATTCTCATTTTTTCATATCCCAGTGCAGAGGAGGTGATGCTGACCCTGTGCCTCCATCCCTCCTTCACTGACTGCTCACTCAGTCACTCCAGGCAAAGGGCACAAAGGGCAAATTTACAGCTGCTGTGGGGACAAGCCAAGCCTGCAGCAGTGCAGATTTACCAGTCAGGGTGGCAGGGCTGTTCCCAAACCCTGGGGTCTGTTAGAAGAGTCTCTCCATGTCCCCAGGAGGATCCATAATCATGAAGAAGACTTTGCTGGTGGAAGCTCAACTTCTCAGTGGACTGCTGGGTCTGAGTTATGCAGCTCGTCCCCCCTCTCCCCCTGTCAGGAGAGCCACGACCTCGACTGCTTGTTATGGGGAGTGTGTGTGTGACCACATAGCCAGAAAAAGGCAATTTGGGATGCTGTTATTCACACAGCACTGTGTGAACTCAGGAAATTGGACCATGGGGTGAGAAAGTAAAGCCCTTGCTCGGTGGGAAGCAATGGGGAATATGGCATAAGGAAAGAGGGAAGACAGGTAAAGAGTCTGTTATTTCCTGAATTCCTGCTGAAGAAGCAGAGCTGAGGGCATACAAAGTGGTCATAACCAGGTGCAAAAACTTTCCACTTCTTTGATTTTCTGGAAACTGCCTAATTCACTAATGCCATGAGGGCAGGGGAAAACACTCTGCCTTTCCCAAAGCTGAGATGGGTTTTGTGATACATGATTGTAATTTTCAACTGCTCTAAATTTTAGTGATATTTGGATGTAAGATGGTACCATTTTTTCAATAAAGGGTTTTTAGACAGCAAACTGTAAAAAATAGCACATTCTTAACTTGGGACTAATATGAATTGACAGAATAAATTTGCCAAACCCTGGAATTTATGAGCACTGCTAAAACATATACAAGCTGGAAGCACCCTTGAGAATTGCAATTATGCTGTCACCCTCCCCTTCTTGGAAGGGCTGTGTGTGCCTGGGTATTGACAGCAGTTCAGTAGAGGAAGAAATTGCCATTTTGATGCTACACTGACATCTGAGGAAGAAGTGAAACAGGTGCTGAAGGTGCTCAGAGCAGGGAAAGCAGGAGAAATGCAAACTGTGCTGGGCTGCATGTGCTGGTGTCTGTAGGTGCTTTGCTGCACTTTTTCCTCCTAATCGAGGCTGTTGTTGGTTTGCTTCAGTCTGGGATTGAGGGCTTGTGTTCTATGAAGAGGAGAGTGAATTTCTCTGGACTATAGCATGGAATGTAGAGGAGAATATGCAAGGTCACACAGGGACACTGCAGCAGAACCCAGGATAAAGCTGTGGTCTCCTCAATCCCAGCACTACTCCCAACAGCAAGGAATGTGGGGGGAAAAGGGCACAGAGATTTTCAAGTCAATTGAAATTATCCAGCTGCTTATGCACTGGGTTTCATAGCATGAAGGGTTTCTACACCCCCAGAATAAGCAGAGTGAAGCTCAAAGGAGCAGCAGCCTGGGCCATCTCCCTTTTCTGCTGTGCTTAACAGCAGTAAAAACCTCCCAGCAAGAAAAGGGAATTGCATGATGAAACCTTAAACAGCTCCAGTTCTTCACCTGGAGGGAGGCACTGGGTTGTAATGAGATCTGAGTTTAAAAAACTCCAGGTTTTACTTAAGCTTAATTTTAATTAAAATGTGCTTTTCAGATTTGTACTGATAACTCTCAGGTGCATTATGAAACACTGGAAAGGACACTTATTTTGAGCACTTTTATGTTTTCAATCATACTGACAAATTCTCCCAAGTTGTTATTGAATGGGTTCTCATAGAAGTAGCCACCTACACAAACGTGGGGTCTAAATCTCATCTGCTGGAGAGACTGGAAAAAATATTCCTGATCTGGATGGGAACAGCATTGGGCAGGTAGAGGGACTGCTGCTCTGGGAAGACATTGCTCAATGCCTGCTCCCAGTGATTTTCTCCCAGGGTTTTTGGATTATGAAGTCAATCAATGTGTGGCCAGAAATTTAGTCTGAATATGGTCACCCAAAGGTGATTTTGCTATGTCTCCTCCTGTGGGTTTTCAGAGGTGCTTTTTAGAGGTATGAATTTGTTGGTCACTGTCTGTACAAACTGCATCAGCTCTGGTGGGAAGGTTTGCCAGCAGAGCAATCCCAGCAAGCTGCCTCTGGTGGTGGCTGGTAGAGGTAGGGAGCAGATGAGGGAAAGCAAGGAAGGAATTAAGGATGGACTCATTTCCCTTCACTAGTTATAAATTAATGCCAACATCCATGAGGATCTCACACGATTTCAGTCCATGAGCTCACATGGCATTAACCACAGAGCCTTTCACCACATCACCCAGACATGCCACAGGAAGAACCACAGCCTTTGAATCAGGAACACACAGCCTGCCTGTTCAAGACAGTGGATATGTTGTTTTTCTGTCTTCAGCTCTGCAATTAGACTATTGAAAGGCCTATGGGAGACAGTTCTCTGTGGAGAATCAGATATTTATTCTCAGAGAAGCTGTCCCCAATTGTCTTAAGTAACTGGCAAAAAGAACCTACTCTGTTACTGTCTCATCATTGCATTTCAGGGGGATTTCATTAATCTGTGATGTCAGGCTCTAAACATAACTCCATTATTAAGACAGAAATAATGTCCTATTTCAAACAGTTTCCATTACACTTCTCAATGTAAAATCTAAAGCTGCTGAGAGATAAGGAACATGTGGCAACTATGTAGTGAATCTCTTTGCTACTGGAAAGATTTTCTTGTTGGGTTTGGGAGAGGAAATGTTTGTTTAGCTCCTTAGATCTGCAGATGCTGAGTTGTCTCCAAGCAGGAGCAGCCATTTCTAGTTGCTTTAGAATTTCAAGAAGTATTTGATCCAGAAAGGTACTAGAGATAATTCTCTGTGTTTCAAAGGGTAGGTAATGCATCACATGCAGTAGGAGACACCACTGTTGTTCCCTGAAGGATTAGACAAGGCTATCAGAACATCATCGAGGAATTTGAGAACAGGCAGTGAAATGTATTTGTTCTGTCACTTTTGAGGAATATTTGATGAAGCTTGTTTGATTTGATTGTTTCACTCCTGTGTGAGCTCATTTATCTGATTATGGTATTGGCCACTTTCTCATTGTATTGAATTTTAATAGTCCCAAGATTAATTAGATGTGCATAAAGAGCAGCTGTGAGAGATGTGAACCTTTTGTTCTGGATTTTTTTTCTACTGCTTTGAGAAGGAAGAGATGAGAGATAACTGAGTGCAATCAAAGTGCAGTCATGCACTTGATTAACAACATAATTAGTTCAAAATCTGAAAGTTTTGCAGGGAATATCTGCACTTGATATTAGGGCTCTGAACTGACTAGAGAGAAAGACCACATTTAGATTTTGCTTCATTATTTGTTAACATGATTGAATGTTTTAATAACAAAATTTGTCCTTTTTTTCAATAGGAAAATAAGTTAACAATAAATAAACAGACAAATGAGGAAGGTATGTTGGTTTTACTGCTGTCACAGTAACAAAAGGGAAAGTTTGGTCCCCACTCACAGTTATTTTGCAGCTGGATTTGCTCCAGCTCCCTTAATGTGCAGCCAGGTCAATGTATGTGCATGCAGTTTAATGTTTTATGGTGATGCAGACTGAAAAGAGCTTTTTTTTTTTTTTTTAATCTGGGGATCAGGACCCTCTCTTTAAAAAATTCAGCTTGGGTGGATGATTCAACAGGAGCACATAGAGGAGGTATGGTGCAGGCAGGAGAGTACAGACCTGGGGTGGAAGTGGCTGGGCATGTAAGGGAGGCTGTTGTCATTTTAACTAAGAACTACAGTGTATACCTTGACATTTTTACAAAAAACCTATTTTTTTCTTATTTAGCTGTTAAAATCACAAAAAAATCTCCAAGGCTAAAGCTGGTAAGAAAATAATGAGATTTTAATGAAGATTTTTCTGATAGGTTCTCCTGCTTTAATGAGAACTTTATTACCAATTAACATTTGAAAATGCCTGTTTTCACACTGAGTGAAAATTATGGCTAACATTGTGTATAAAAAAATGAAACAGCAAAAGAAAAAGAGCATTTTAATTGCTAGTATTTGTGAATACTCTGTTTATTTCCCAAAGATAACACACAGGATAGAGAACTACATGTGATCTCTTATTTACATTTTATGTAATTCTATGCTTTTACTTTCATACTTAAACAGAATAACCTTAAAAAAATCCTTTAAGCCTGTGGGAGAGCACAAACATGATAGCAATGAATCTTTATAAGCTCACAAAATCTGAAAGCATGAACTACTACAACAGCAAACACTCAGTAGTTGCTGTTCTAGAAGTTTATGCTTCCAGATTTAAGTATCTCCATTCCAAAATACATCCTGTATAAAACTCTGAATTTCATTGGTGCATCTGCAGGTTTGCAATGCTTTCCTTACAACCACCTGTCAGTTTTAACTTCTCAAATTCCACTTGGCAGCACTGCTGAGAATCATAAAAAATAGTAGACTAGAAAATTAGCAAACTTATTTTGTCGTGCAAGGGAAACTATTATTTTCAACATCTGGTGAAAATCTGTCTTGGCTATAATTACTGCCTCAAAAATTTTGATAGTTTTTTAAATAATAAATTAGGTTGATTTGTTGTTGTTGTTGTTCTATACATTTTCAGTGCCCATAAATCCCCAGGGGTTTCTTGGGGCAGATCCATCCTTTTCCAGCAGACACCTGGGGAGGACAGGAAGAGGATTGGGCTCAGGAGGAGCCATACCAGTTTGATTCTGCCTCTGGTGTTGCTGACACTTTTCTCTCTACCCCAGTGTGCTGAAGCACAACACAGAGGGCTTGTCCTATTCATGCTGGAAGTCTGATAATTAGAAATTAGCTGTGCTTGCAGCGACTTCTTGGTGGTCTCATAAAAATTCCTTTTAGCTCTGAACAGCCCCTCAGTATGCAGAAATTCTTCCCTGCACCATCTGCTCAGGGCTTGTGGACATCTGCAGGTTACCTTTCTGTGACAGGGGTGTCTGTGAGCTGAGAGTCTGCAGCAGCCCTAACTGGCTGAAACATTTCAAAGCCGACTACTGGTGAGAATGCAAAGGGGATTCTTGCACAAAATGAGTGTGTGCTATGAAATAAATTACTGGGACTTACTTGCAACTGTTTACCTTCTGTTAAGCTTGTTGCTACTGAATTAATTTTGGAAACATGGTAATTTCATTCTGCTAAAACTAATGTATGCATGGGATGTGTTTTTAGGGCTTTAAATCATCTGAGAACACTTACTTTTCTTAATTTATCACCTGCTTTCTAAAAATTTTAATTTGTAGTTTTTCTACTGTGCAATCAAAACCTTATTATTGAAGAGGCTGTCACTCAAAACTTCCTCCTTCCCTCCTGTGATGTGAAAAATGAATTCTCTGTCAAATGTGCTTGTGTAATTCTCTGGGACCAGTTCTGTTCCAGATCTGATCCTGCTCTCACAGCTGTAAAGCCTGAGATACTCCTCTGAATATTCACTGCAAATTATCTGATCAGCTGCTAGCCAGCCTCCTGTTAGCAAAAGCAGAATGTAACAACTGTTGGGTGGATTTGCAGTTGGCTGCTAAATAGCCTCCTTTTTAAATTGTTGTCCTTAAAAAGTATAGTCATGTAATGCAGGAGCAGAGCTGAGATGAGGATGCCCTGTCTGCAAGGCACTGAAAGGCCCCTGTTACACCTCCCTTTCATCAGGCAGAGAGAACAGATCATTTGAGCTCTGTAATCTGTTGCTGCTGATAGCTGACCTAATTTCTGAGTGCAGAAATGGCTTAGTAGCAATCCCATCTCTTTGATAAAGGAGGTGAATAGAAGTGGTGTGTTGTTGAATGGCCTCTGCCAAGAAGGTCAGCAAGTTCTTAAGGGAAAATGTTTGATGGATGCTACTAAGTGCATAAGGCTTCTGCCTATTGCTTATTGACAGATTCTAAAATGAAATTATTTTCTCTCAAGCTTGAAGGTCATTTCCAATACGTGTCTTGGCACTAAACTCAGGATCACTTCAAATAAAATCCCCAAGAGTGGAATCTAAAATCTTGCACATCTTCATATGCTGAAATTACAAAAAACAAACCAATGATGGGAGCACACTGAATGAGACTCACAAATGTCAGAATACAACTTCAGGACATGTCCACATCCATGACTAAGACTTTACTCTGTGCATGCTCATATTGCACAGCTGATATACAGAGAGGCAAATTGAACCTCACTGATATCCTTTATCTATTTAAAATAATTGCTTCCAATACGTTGCAGGGGAAAGCAAAGCAGATGTGTAATTAGACATATCCCTTGGTGGAAAGTCAGTCTATAGGCTTGGATGTCTCTTTATTTTTACCATCCCCAATGCCATCTGGAGGTTGTTCTAGCCCCCAAAAGTAAGAGAGCTCTGAGACAGCTTCAACGGGGCTGGGCCCTGAGGTTCAATGATCATGCCTGGTGTCATGTCATAACTCATTAATTTTCAGAAATATAAATTGTTAATGTAATACAGCAGGCAGAAATATTTTTGCCATTTGATGGGGGGAGGGATTAGAACACAATGGGAGCAGAGCTGTACTTGGAGTGGCCTTTTTGGACACATGGATACGATGTGTGCTCATTAAGGGAGCAGCCAACTGCTGGCCCTGGTTGATTACATTGCCTTGTGTCTCTGGGAGGTATTTTTCTCTGATTCTACAAGCTGTAAAAATAGCCCTTGTGAGTCTGGGTTCAGACTTCCTGCCACATTTGCACATTCCATTAGCGAAATAAGAAATTTGCTGTTACAGTACAGAAGGTAAGATAGGGTAATGCATTTTGCTTTAGTGTATGTGTGTCCACTTCTAGAGCATGCCCTGCAAAATTATCAGTGCCTTTCTCTCTGTGTCTGTTCTACTGGCCCCTAACCACGCTCTTACCCTGCTACCCATTCCAAGGAGACTGTAATATGCTAAATTTAATCTTACTGTGCTGGCTTTAGGAAGCCCCAAGAGACATTTGGAGATCTCCTGTTTCCTGACTCTGTCCCTGATCCCTCCACAAAGATGTAATCTCCTTTCCCCTGCTTCTGCAGCTCCCTGTAGGTGCTCCATGCACTCAGCAGTAATGGACATGGGAGAGGTGGCCTGAGGGACAGACAGTGCAGTGCAGGTCACCCAGGGGTCTGCACTCAGCCTTCCTGCCCCTTGTGCCTCCTGGATGGTGTTTCTAGCAAAGAGCCTTTGGAGCTGCAGCATTCCTGGGTCAGCTCACCTTCCTCTCCAATGAGACTGGTGACTTGGAAAGCCCTTAGTGAGAGTGATAATGCATTCTGGAAGATGGATGGAGAAATTCTTGCTATGCATAATGCATGTTTCCCCCCAAGGACAAAGCCTGAAGTAATTCTAGTAGGATGCCAATGATAGAGATGCAATGGAAATTCCCACCTTCAGTTGAGATCCACAGTGCCATTTGGCAGCTGGACACTCCTGGAAGAAGGAAGGCTGGAATTTTCTGGTGGCTGTTTATCTAAGTGCTGCCAGGATGGGGTTTTGGGGCAAGATGGCAATAGTGCAGTGCCTCAGCTGGATGTGTGACTGGATTCAACCCCCCTGGGACCTGCAGCCTTCTGTGGTGCTGTTCAGTGGCTGCATCCAACTCCTCTCTGATTTACCAAAACCCACCTGCCTCTTATGGGCAGACTTTGAAAGAGGGTCCCTCCAAGCAAAGCCTGTCAGTGTAGGTGTTTATGTGCACAAATACACTCAGGACTACTTCCAACCATACAGAACAACTTTTAATTTGTCTCCAGTGTGTGATATGCGGCACTCAGGGACATGGTGGAAGTACTTGGCAGTTCTTAGTTGGACTTGATCGTCTTAAAAACCTTTTTCAATCTAAATAATTTCATGTTTCTATATAGAAAACAAAGGACTCCAAGTGCATTTACCTTCTTGGTGTGATAATTGTCTAGAATAGCTCTCTACCACCTGAAAAACCTAGATCATCTTCTCTGAGTAACATTTATTGAGCTGTCACTAGAAACAGAAGATGTTTCTTGCTGTTAGGTGTAACATCTTTAATCTCCCTCTGCGTGGGTGTTTTTGGACTGGAGCAGATACATTTGTACTACTGGACTGCAGAAAACCCTTTGGCTGCAGCACTTCAGAGTATGTGAGATTTGCACAGAACACATTGGTGCATGTAACAGGGTGGCAGAGGGTCAGCACAGTCTCTGGCATTATTCTGGGATGGAAACCCTGCAGCATGGGTGCTTGTGCTGGTGATGCAATGGAGGAATGGTGCAGCAGCCGTGGCAGTGCAGCCTCTGACAGCAGCACTGGGAGAACAGCATTTCTGGATTATATTAGCACAAATTTCTCCACAAATGGGCCTTCCTTGGGCCTGTGTTAGATAGCTACAAAACCACAAAGTGTTTAGCAGCTGCTTCTCATTTCCCTGACCTGGGATCAGAACTGATGCTGGCTGTCACCCTTTGTTTGCCTTGCTCTGGGTCATTGCTTCTCCAGTGGCAGAGCCCCTCATCTTCCTCCCCTGTCCCTGGCTGAGCAGCCTCTCTGCTGCTGTGGGGTTCTGGCAAAGGGGGCTCTGCTCCTGTTCCCTGGGTGTGTCTGTCCAAACCCTGGGACCCCTCCCAGGAGCAAATATGTTAAATGTGGCACAGCAGATTTTCAGCATCAGCAAAGAAGGAAAGGCAGGAGGTGAGCTGTGAAGGGACAGTCATAACCAGACAGCTGTAAAAACTTCCTAGTGAGCAATATAACACTGGAGTAGTCTGAGCAGGTGGTTAAGGACAGATGAACATCTCTTAGGCAGAGGTTCAGCTGTTCCTGCCCTAGGCAGAAAATGTGTGAGCTGGACCTGCAAGGTGCCTCCCAGCCCTGTTTCCCCTGATCTGTAGGTCTGTCCTGGAGCTCACATGGCAGTGCTGGTGTTCCCAGGTGCTCTGATGGCTCTCAGCCCTCAGGGGCCCCTCACCCTGCTGAGCACAGAGCCCTTGAGAGCTGCATGGCACGCTCAGCCCCAGGGCTCTGCCCGGGTCAGAGATGCCTTACAGGAGTTAACCAGGAGGAGTTTTCCATGTAAATAACATGCCCAGGACTGAGCAGCCTGGTGGCCCTGTCCCTCAGCACAGGATGAAAAGCTGCCCTTGCAGTGCTTGTGCAGCAGGGTGAGGTGAGGGGCTCAGAGCAGCTCCCAGGTCCCTGAAAGGCAGCGTTGGAGGAGGGCAGCTGGGAGGGCATTTTTCTCATCCCACACCCAGAGAGAAGCTTGTGGGACAAGAACAGCACAAAGAGATGCAGCACCTTTTCCAGAAGAAACCTCAGGAGCCCCAAACGAGCTGCTTTTCTTTGTGTCCTGTCACCAGGATGAACAACTCACTCAGGTGTCAGCTTTTGTCCCCAGAGTGGCTTGCCAGCCTGTGGATGGAATTGCTGATTTACTCCCACTCAAGAGTACAGAGTTTCTGTGCCACAAAGTGTCAACAAGCACTAATTAGCCCAGCTCATGTGCAGTGACTTTGGTCTGACACCTTTGTGCTTTTTACATCCTCCTCACATCAGCAGGACTCCTGGTCAGGGCTCTTGTCCCCCTGGCACAGCCCCACAGAAATGGAGAGTCCCTCCAAGCTCTGCTGCTGTTGCCTGCCATGGTGAGTTAGTAATTCCCCTTGTATCCCCCCAGGTTAGAAAGGCTTTTTGCTTTTTTTGCTTGTCTTCATAGGTTCTGTTGCAATAGAAATACATTCACTGTCCTCACCAGGGTGGAAGGAGAGGTTGAGTTGGGTTGTTGGGAAATGCTGGGGTTGGAAAGAGAAAAAGCTGCTCTTTCCAGGCTGCCTGGATTGCAGGCTTTGGTTCATCATTGCTGTGCTGGAGAAAAGGCTTGTGTGCAATCTGACATCTGGCTACAGGTGGTTTTCCAACAGGTCTGTGGCTTGGGTCAGGAAAGGTCTTTGGTTCTTTGCTCTTTTTTCTGGTGTCTGTTTTTGTGGGCTTTTCGAGTGCAGATGAAATTTTTTCCTTTTTTTTTTTTTTCCTTGGTCATCAGCATTGCCAGAGTAAAATAGTTTTTGATGAAAACACTGATTTGAGGCAGGCATGCTAAGACCAATGTCAGGCTGCTGCTGGCACCTAGATTCAATTTTACCTTCTATGAAATACAGATTTCATAAAATGCTCCATGACTTCTCTGAGCTGTTTCAATTATCTTAAATCAGTTTTGAAAAAATATTTCATCATCTTCAGTCAGTCAGTTTTCTTGACTTTTTGACCCTTAAATCCAATCTGTTGTGTCCAAATTAGCTGGCACAGAACAAAAACACAATACTGGCAAATTAGCTGCCTTATAGAAGCAGTGGGCAAAATTCCTGCTTGCATTACAAATCTGGAGCAAATTTAGTGGCTTGATGCCAGATCTGAACTGAAAGCAAAAGGGGGCTGTTTATTTTGAAGCCAAATTATATATAAATGTTGTACAAATTGTGTCCTTGCAAGAACATCATTCTTTCTGCAGACACAAATATTTACATGATGACTGTATGGCAGAGAAACTGTGGCACTAAACTTTCAGGCATTTGCACTGGAACAGCCACAGGACACACTTTGATTCTAAATGATGCTGCCCCTGTAAGTCTTTGCACCTCATTGTTTTTATGGCCAACTTGTCATTTTTGTAGATAGTTATAAATATGACCATAATGTACCTACAAGGACACAGTAATTAAATATATAATTAATTTTAAGACTGTGCAGTTTAAAGTTCTGTTCAAACTGTAGGAGATGTGATATTACATTTCAATGCTGCTTTCATTAAAGACATTACAAGGAAAAAAATCACTGAAAAGCCTCTGGCTACCTATTGGGAGAGGGGGTGTGAATTTTATTGTCCATCTAATTACTTGGCTGCAGACTCTGAGATTCAAAATCCCATTTCCCACCCCAGTAGGGATGTTAGATACTGTTTTCTGGCCCAAATCCAAGCCAAAGAATGAGCTTGTGCATGCCAGCAGGCCCCTGCTGCTCCAGCTGAATGTACTTCTTGGTTTGTCCTGGGGATGTGGTGTGGTGCTGCTTTTGCTGTCTGCTCCAAAGGCAAGTGATGTGACAGAGAATCTAGTGAGTGATGTCTTGCCATCCTTAGAGCCTCTGCCAGGGAACCCTGGCAGGTGCAGACTGGTGGCCTGAGGGTCTGTAACTCCCCCGAGCCATTACTGAGCTTTTGTGGTCACTGGGAGCCAAAGTGAATCTGGAGTGCAAGCTCAGAGCTGGCTGTGAGCCTCTGTATTGTCCAACAGACACCAAAACCCCCTTAAAAAGCTCTCTGTGATGGAAAATGCACATTGCAGGGAAAGGCCCCTAAGTATTACTGAGAGAGAAAAATGTCGTGTTTCAAATTAAATTTATTAATTGTCTGTGCAGTTTTGAGCTCCAGGTGGTAATGTGGGAAAGGGCAGTGCCAGCTGTGGGTGTTCCATGGGCTGCACCCACCCTGGAGCTCCTTGAGCTCAGGGCAAGGCTCACATCTCATCTCTCATTGTGCAGACTAATCTGTGGGATTTGCTGTGCAGAGCAGCACAAAATTCCCAGACATACAAAACTTATTTTGCCTTTTGCCTGTGTGGGGTGTGGGCATTGTGGTGGAGATCTGGTCAGGTAAATTGTTGGGACCTGGAAGTCCCACCATGAGGGCTGCAGCCACCCTGCTGATTCATAAAGAAGCAAAAAAAAAAAAAAAAAAAAAAAAAAGAAAATAGCCAATAAGTATTTCACATTGTCCCTCCAAAGAACAGTAATTTATTGGACATTCAGAGCTCTTAATTAACTATATGAAACAAGCACTCCTTCTCCCCCTCCTCTCTTTCAATAAGGTTTCTAGAGCAAAGCAAAGGTGTGGAGTTGGTCTGGTTCTCCTCAGAGGATTAAGACAAATTGTGTAAGATATATTTGAATCAATTAATCTTTTCAGATAGGTCCTAAATCATGCCATTAATCTATTTGATTCTACAGGCACAATCCTGAACATGCATCTGTCTTGTGCAATAAGCCAGGGAGATGCTCCGTTGCATTCAAGGGAAATAAATTTAATTATAAACAGATCATGGAGTCAAACATTTCCTGAATGTGGAATTCAATGTCTTGTCAGCCTTCCAGCAGAGAACACCATCAAAATTTTATAGGGAAGTAGACTCTGTCCTGAATTTATATGTACTGGCAAGCACCTCAACCAGAAAACAATTTCCTCTTTTTTAAAACGTTTTTTAATTTAAGGTTATTTTTGTCTTCAGTAGAATTATCCACAGTGTTAGATAAAACCAAGAGTGCAGTTACAAGGTGTCAGAAAAGAAAGAAATACAAAAACCTGCCTGGTCCACATGGGCACAGCATCACACCCCAGATTCTGAAGGGAGCAGAGGGACTGCAGGGGCAGCCAAGGGTTCACAGCCCACGTGTGTGGCCAGAAATTCAATATCTTGCTGTAGTTAAAACCTGGTGGTTCCTTTTGGTGCTGATTGTTATTGAGAAGTTCTGAGCACCAAGGCCCTCAGATGTGGGGCTGGTGCCACTGGGATTTCTGGGACAGTGGGACCAGAATGCCCCAGTAAAGCACAGCTGGGTGTGCAGAGAGGGATGAGCACCCAGCAGAGGGGACACCAGGAGCTCCGGGGGTGCAGGGACAGCAGCCCTGGGTGTCCCTGTCTCTGATCCAGCCCTGCTGACCAGCAGGGCCCTGTTAATGCTAACTGGGCACATCACAGGGCATCTGGAGTTACTGCAACATGGACAATCCTGTATTCTCTTTTATTTACCTGTTCCTGTAACTCAGTGTTGTCTCCTCACCTCCAGTTCTTTCTGGATTCCTTTAGGAGGAATGATTGACAGGGTTTTGTACTGTATTGTGTTTTATTTATCTTTGCTCCAGCTTATACTAAATATTCCATAACTTATAATGGAATATTCTATAACAGATGTTTTAAAGGAATTTTATGCTTGGAAAATTCTGTGAAAAAGGGCAGAAAGAAAAAATCTTGGACTTAGTGATGATCCCTTCCAACACTTTTTCACAATGTTTCAATTAGGGAAATGTGAGCTATTTATTTTTTAAAGAATTGAAACAAGTGAGTGTTTTCACTGTTCCTCCAGTGTTAGAGTCCAGCAGTGAGCAGCAAAGGTGAGATGCAGCAGAACTCCTGGGTGCTCACAGAGGCTGACCAGTGTGGTTTGGTGTTCTCAAAAGAAGGCAGCTGTATTAGTGTATTAAGTATCATAAATTTGTAATGGCAGAAAACTGTTCTTTTAATGGCTTCATTTAGTTCAGAATAAATTTTTAATCTTCACTTTTTGCAGGCTTATTGTTATTAAAGCTAGTTTCATGCTTGTTGGGGAGTTTCAGGGCAGATTTGGTCCCACTTGAGGAAATAACATATATTTATTTACACAGCAGTTTTTCACTGGGACCACCTCCCACCAAATATTTAATTTTTCCTATCTTCCATGGTTTGCTCTGAGGTTATGATGTAGTTGCAATGTCCCTTGAGCTCTAGGTCCTGGAGCTTTTTGAATCTGAACCATAACCCCAGCCTGAACAGTCACAGCAGCCTTCTGCTGAGGGAGCAATGTTGGGGCCATGCTGCCCTTGGCATGCCTTCTGTAGCTGCAATGCTAAATCAATTTAATTTATAACCAAACCAAAGTTTTGCTGGTGTCAAGGGCCTTTGGTTGCTCCTACATTGCCCCTTTCTTGTTGCCTGTGTGGGTTTTATCTGTGTGGGTTTGTGTTTTCCTCAGCTGTTCTGCACCTCTGTCTTGTGCTGCCATCAACACTGAGACAGAGAAGTTCTCAGCTGAGGAACAGCAGATCTGACATTTCCCTCCTGCCAGGGAGATGCTCTGAAGTGGGTGCTGGGGCACAGGCAGAGCTGGCTGGGGAGCTCAGTCCCCAAGGGCAGGGGACACTCTGGGCTCTCTGCTGATGAGCTGCCTTGTCCTGCTCACAGGTGGGGGTGGCAGCTCCCCTGCACCCCCCAAGTGTGGCTGCAGCTCCTCTTCTGCCACAGCAGCTGAGAAAGCTGAGAAGAACAAGCAAGGCCAGCAGCCCAGGGGCAAAGCTCAGGGAGGAGAAAGCCACAATTTGTGCAGTGTGTAATACCTGCTGCATCACCTCCCCAGACAGCCTACCAACATTATCTTTTCATATCACATTTTAATTTAGGTGGTGGCTGCCTTTTCTAAGTGCTCTTTAAATATGCTTAGAATGCAGAGGAAGGGTAGGAAACAGAGAGAGGTAATTGCCTGTTCAGCCCTCCAGTGCAATCCCATGCATCATCTGGAAAAATCTGAGTTTGAGCCAGAGGACAGGAGAGCCAAAGCACTGCTTATTGGCTTTCCTGAGGATGTAGCATCTGTCAGGTATAATTATTTCACCTGATACCCTGGTAATTATTTCCCCACACTTACCTGGGGTGGTGGCAGAGCAGGTGAAGGAGACCAGAATCTGTGTGTGCTGCCCTCACCATGGAAGAGAGACAACCCTGGTCCCTGAGCAGCATCAGGAGCCACTGGTTTTAGATGGCATCTTTATCTGTGTGGGCTTTGCCCCTGTCTCTGGTAACCTGAGACACCTTGCCCGCAAATTCAACTAGTTCCAATTTCTACCCTTTTTTAAACTCACTTGATAGCTTCCCAAGAAGACTTAAGCTTTCACTGATGAAGCCCTCAGCAATATTCATGATATTTTTTATTTTGGAAAAACTTTTTTTTAATTCAAATTGTACTTTGAAATTTATAAGAAACCAGGAATTATTAATAAAAAATAGGTGCTAAACTGGATACTATTTGTGAAAAACAATTCCTAAGTGTTTTAATGATGGTTTAAAAGTATTTTCAGAGCATTTCAACACAACAATCATTAAATCCATAGAAATATTATCTAGAGATAATTTTTCTATCTGCAATTCATACAGAGAGGTAATTAATAATAGAGAGAGGTCTGTTATAATACAGAATATTTATATAAATAAATACATATAATTCTGTATTTATATATATATAATGTACAGAATGTTTTTACAAAACCCAGGTGATACCTTCATTGTCCTAAGTGCATAAAACTAAAGAGAGAGAACATCAAGGTAAAGATGTCAGTGTTGCCTTTGATTGTAATCTGTTTATCTTGAAAACAGCCAGGATGAGCAGGTCCTGCCATGGCAAGATGTTGTCTGACCCTATAGAAGCAAATCCCCCATGGCTACCTGGGGACCCACGTGCTTGGAGATGGCCCAGAACTTTCTGCAGCCATTTGTGCCACAGAATCCAGGTGGTGCCATCCTCATGCACCCTCTGGTCACCTCTGGGGAGGAAAGCTGAGTTACCACAAGTGATTTCAGCCTGACTGACCTACAGAGGTCTCAGGCTGTCAGTGCTGAAATGTCTTGGAAATATTTGATATTTAGAGAGGGCAATCTCCTCACTCAAAAAGAGATGGATTTGGCACAGGAGAAATCTGTATTTGACCTTCTCCTGATAGGGACAGCTACGTTTCTAAGAACTGAAAATGAGTTATTTTCCTGGGTATAATTAATTCTGGCTGGACTACAAGACCATCTACACTTGCCTTTGTGATGGAGGGCAGCTTGGTAGCAGCAGGTGCTGCAGGGTAGTAGATGAAATATAATAAAATTTGGTGGAAACTGAAGCTCCTTCGCACTGAAAAAGCAGTGCCTTTTCTGGGGGAAAGGAAATTAACTCTGGGACCAATTTGCAGAGCAGTTGTGCTCAAGTCATTATAACTGGAAATTTTCCCAAAGATAGCCAGATTTGTCTCTCTGAAGTCTGTGCTCTGGATCCCACAGCTACAGGACTTGTGGCAGAACCTTCTTTAGACAAAAATGATGTTAAAGGAGAAGCAAGAGCTGTAACAAAGGGGGAAGTGTTTTTCTGATGCTCTTTTGCACTGCTGCAGTCCCTGAGAGGAGGATCCTTTCTTGGTCCTGGGCTTATTTGGAGTGACAGGTTTTCATTACAGCTTTGCCTTTATGGGTGTTGGGTGGCTCAGAGCCCTGTCTTGTGATGGTTGGGTGCAACCTGGCAGTGCCCAGAGGCCAAACTGACCCCTGACCCCTCTTTTTGGGCACCTCAGAGCCAAGGGAAATCCCTCTAAGCCCCAGGTTTGGTAGCAGTGTGTGCCTGCAGCAGGCACAGCACCTGGGACAGACAGGTCTGGCTTCAGGGCTTCGTTTTTAAAGTAACTTCTCAGAGTTATTTACAGAGCTCAGGGGGAATGCAGCTTTCCAGAGCCCAGCCCTTTGCTTAGGGACAGTCTTTGGAGTGAGATTTCAACTTTATGTGTTTGAGGACACTGGGGGTCAGAGCAGCTAATCAATGTTTAATTAGATCCAAGTGACAAATGTTCCAGTCTCAGTGGCATCTCATTTAGTTGCAGCAGCAGAATTTTGACCCCTAATTTGGAGGAAAATGGGAGATTTTTTGTGTTCAAGATTACTTGGCTAATGCACCAGAGTCAGACTGTGAGGCATATTGTGATGTATTTGCTTGTGCTTTAATTATTGCCAATCATTCACCTGCACACCATTTAACAGTGCCACTCTCCAGTTCATCCCTGCTGTCTGGGAGAAGCAGCACCAGTTAGTGCTTTACTGCTAACTGCTGCCCCAAAAAGGAAATATTTGGGGTACCCAGACAGACTTGATCTGTTCAGTGTGTTCAGCAGGAAACTGCCACAGAGAAAATGCAAAGAGACAAAGCCGTGAAGCCAGAGATTGGGCTCTGGTGGAAGTAGAAATGGGAAAATGGATTTTCAAAAGGTCATCAGGCTGCTCCATGCCCTTAGAGGAGTTAGCAGGGGGTGATGGCCCACACTGTGCTACTTCTGGTAGGGAGGGATGAAGAGAACATGACTTTGCTCTGCAAACCCATTGTCAGGGTAATCAGTGAGCTGGTGCTCCCAGAATGGCAGGATGGAGAGAGAGCTCCTCCACCAAGGAGAAACAGCAGGACCCTGACTTGCCCCAGCTGAGTTAGGTAAGTCATCCAGTGAAAGGTGTCAGGCTGTGCCCAGGAAAAGCACCAACAGCTCTTCTGAAGCCAGAGGCAGCAAAACCACAGAATCATCACATGCCTGGTCACAGGCACACTCCTGGCTGCACACTGAGCCATCTCAAGAACACTGCCTGCCAGTCTGGATGGAGAGCAGGAGGGGTATAAATGTGCCTGAAAGACTTCTCTCCATGCAAACAGTCACCAGCACACACTTGGGCTTTTTTCAAGAATGGATTGCAATCTATTCACATCCTGCTGCATTAAATCAACATGACAGATTAGCTCACAGCTATGGCTCATTGTGGGGGAAGATGTCTGGAACAGCTCACTGGGAGCAAAGTTCTCTGAAAGTCCTGCCAAAGGCCATCTTGGGCTGGTTTTTAGTGGGGTCCTCTTTGTCCATGACATTTTAGCCTAAGGACATCATGCATTGTTAAATCCTCCTCCTCCATGCTCCATCCTGAAGTCTCATGGTGACAGAAGAGATGCAAATCAACTCCTACCTTCCCTGCAATGCATCACATG
This sequence comes from Serinus canaria, assembly GCF_022539315.1. Classification (NCBI taxonomy): domain Eukaryota; kingdom Metazoa; phylum Chordata; class Aves; order Passeriformes; family Fringillidae; genus Serinus; species Serinus canaria. The sequence continues at coordinate 7,718,390 of NC_066318.1, forward strand.
CTTATCCCCCTTCCTGCTAAGCCCTGAGCAGTCTGGAAATTGCTGTGTGTGAAGGAAAGGACCCTTCTGAGATGTAGCCAGGCTGTGCTGGTTTCAGGGCAGGGCTTTGCCCAGGGATGATTCCCAGGGGTGCAGCAGCAATGGAGAATTATCTGCAAGGCAGTAGATTTGCCACCTGATGGAAGCTGTGATTAAGCACAGCACCTGCCTGTAGAGGCTGCTGGGAGAGACTCCTGAAAATGCCTTCCAGCAAAGGTTTTTCCAGCAATGAGGCAGGAACTGTCTCCTGTAGTTCCCTGTAGATTGAGGCTGGCTCTGAGCAGAGGTGAGCACAGAGGGACTGAGGGAGCAGAGGTGACTCACGGGTGACTTCACACCTTCCTTGCATGGGGCAGTGCTGGGATTCATCCTCCTGGTGTCTTTTTCTGCTCTGTCTTAACAGTTGCAGCAAGTGAGGAGCTCTGCTTTCATCCCAGTGGAAAAGAGGAGGGTGGAGAGCACTGCAGTGATTGCAGCCCCTTCTGCCTCTCCAGACCTCTGGAGATGGATCTTTACTAACACCACTGTCAGTTATAATGGATTCCTTTTCATCCCCATCACTAAAACAATTCTGCTGCCTGATCAGTCACATTACTGCCACTTATATTTAGAGCTAATTGATTCCCTGTGTTTATTTTCTCAGGCACAGAAAGAGCATCACTCATTGCTGAGCAGAGGCTGCCTCCACCCTCAGCCCTGCTCTTTCTCCACCAGGATGTGGTCTCTCCTCTCTTTTCCTCATCACTTAGGGGCAGATGAAGACATCCATCTCAAGAGTAATGAAACCCCATCCTCTGCACACCCCTGAGGGGCTGGTAAGAAGAGACATGGGGAGGTGACATTTTTTCTGTACTGATACCAAGGTCCTCCAAGGGCTGTCAGTACCAGCTCAAAGAACACAGGAGGAGCAGAAATCCACCCTGGTTCGTGGGCAAGCATTAATTAGCCCATAGCAGCTGCACTGACACTTTCTGTTCCTTGCTTCAAAAGTCATCCTTTCCAAATGCAGGAGGAAACTGAAGACAGGTCAGAGGAGTTGCCCCTAGGCAGCCAACCTTGCAAATAGTGATTTATTTTAGCAGGGAAAAGAGGGAAGAATGGATTTTACTCTTGGATGTCTGTGTTTAAGAAGAGGATTTGATTTCCTTATATATCTCCCTTATGTGTCTGGATTTTAAAAACACTTCATAAAGAAGAGATATCTAGAATAATAACAAAAAAGTGTCTTTTAACGTGTTTTCTATAAAAACAGAATTATGATTCAGTGTCTTCTTTCAGCTGAAAGAGTCAAAATCCCAGTGCCATGCCACAGCCTCAGAGGGAAAAAGGCTGGAATCATATCCAAGTGTTTAATATTTATCAGATGATGGCTTCTTTTCTCATTTGTTTCAAAGAATAGGACACAAACAAAAGGAAGGGCACATTTCTTTTAAAATTTAAAGGACAAGATGTTGAATTTTACATTTCTGTAGTAACATATGCATAGGTAATGTACACACAAGGAACTTCAAAACAATTATAGCATTCCAATATTAGAGATCAAAAATAAAGCAAAGGAGGGGATTCAAGCATGTAATTTGTTCATTGTTCATTTATCAGCTTCAAAATGAATATTTTTGTATCTGAGACTTAGACTTGGGGCTGAGTTACACCATGCAGTCATGGAGCCTTCCTTTGAAAAGGGCTGTTTGCATTAAAAAACCAAACAATAACAACAGCAGCATTCTTCTAACTGATCCCAGCTGAAGCAAAGCAGTTTTATTTCCAGCCAAAGAAATTTGTTAAGAGAATTAGTGGCTGGCTGAGGCATCAAGCTGTGTGTGATAATGAGATGGGTTATAAATAGTGTCATTAATTCACATGTCCTTCTAACACATGCCACTCCAGTTAGTGTTCAAATCCCAAATCCCTCAGTGCAAGATGCACTGACCTCCTCATTAAAGCATCTGATGGAGAAGCCTGGTTTGCATGTAGCTGCTGCCTGGTGCTCTCCATCAGGAATAATTACAGGGCAGTGTTTTGCTTCTCAGCTAAAGGCAGAAGTATTTCTGTCACCAGAAAAGGAGGCTTTCCTCACGCCTCCTGCTGCCTTTTCCAAGTGTTGGGATGTTTTATGGGGCAGCACATCTCCCTGGGCCCTGCAAGAAGAGGCTGCCCTTACACCAGGGATGTGCTGGGATGCTCCTGCATCCTCTGAAACGCCTGCATGTCTTGCAGCACCCTTTGAAATCTTGCTGTGAGGGCCCTAGGGTTAAATAAACCTTCTTCAATGCTCTGCTTGCCCCACTAGCAGCACCTTTTTTGTCCAGGGAAGAGTCTGTGCTGATGGCAGCTGGCACTTGTCTCTGTGCCCCTGCAGAACAGGGGCACTGCAGACAGTTCCTGCACACTGGCCCCTTCCCTTGCAGGCAGCCTCTGAGGTTCGTCTCCTGTTGGAAGAGAAACTCTTTATGGGGAGCAGAGACGGGTTGCTTGCTTTTCCTGGGGCTCTACAGAAAGAGCCCCACATTATAAATGGTGCTAAGTGTGCACCATTACCTGTGAACAGCAAAAGCAAAACAGACCAAATTGTTTTTTCCCTTTTCCACCATTTTTCTTACAGGCCTCTGCAGAATGAACATACTTCTGGAAAGTGCCTGGAGAGAACAATTGTCTTCAACACACGTGGAGCTTCCAGTGAATCCATTCTGCTTCACCTCTGGGACGCTCTGGGATGTCAATGCCACAGCCATGTGCAGCAGCCAAGGGAAACTGCTGTGGCAACAAACTGCACTTTTGTTCTCTGGCAGCATCACATGCAGCCTGAGTAATATTTGTGCTGTTTCCATTTTAAGAGGCTGAGCCTGTTGGGTGTTTTCAGCAGGCAGGCAAACCACGTCTCTGCAGTATCATGGCTTTTGTTGGTGACAGTTTCCATGGTGTTGGTGTTCCCTCAGTCTCAGAGTTAGCACAGTTTCATTATCTCCAAAGATGGTGTTTAAATTCCCCATCTCATTAATAAATTAGGCCCTGGTAATTATGGGCTTTTCTAAATAATCTAATAAGGACGTTTCTGCTTTGATGAGGGGAGTTTAACTGTAAAAGCAAGATTTATAATGTGCTCCTGGGATCAACAGGAATGCCTTGCCTGGAGACTGAAGGTTCTCTCTGCCCCGTGCAACTTCTAGATGGGCAAAGGAGCTATTGGTTAAATGCATTAAAGTCACCAGGTCTCTGAAACACATCAGCATTTGCTTGTGCAGAGACAGAAGGGACAGGCCTGTGCTGGAAGAGCTCCCTGCCCAGGGTTTGTGGGAGATAATTCTGCTCTGAGTCTGCCTGCCAAGCCAAAATGCAACGGTGGTATCATCATATTGACTTATAAATCATGAGCTATGTAGAGAGTAATACAACTAGTGGTTTGTTTGTGGTTTTTTTTTTTTTTTCTTTTAGGATTTAAGTCTTCAAAATGCACACACTTGGGCTTTATTCCGAGCCTTTTGGAGAAGCAAAGGAGGTGCTGAGATTCTCCCTGTAATCACCTGCCTCTGGGATCTGCAGCTCCATAAATGAGGAATCCAGGTATCAGCAGGGCTTTTGAAACCACCGAGGTTCAGAGCTGGCTTATCCCTCTGCAGCAGGCAAAGCCTTCCCTGTGGTGACAGGGAAATGCTGCTGGTGGTGTGCAAGAATATTCTGTGTAATTCCCAGGGCCGGTATTCAAACAAGAAGCCATAAATCCATGACAGAAATGTGGAGAGCAGGGATCCAAATGACCTCCAGGACTAGGAAGGACTCAAGGCAAATGGAGTGAAGAAGGAACTGGGCTGTGATTTTTTGGGTAGAGGAGCCAAAAGTCAACCCAAGGCTCCAAAACCAGATTTAAATTGCAAATAACTGATGTGTGAAACATCTACAGATGCCTCATTGTGTGAAATTATGCTCTTAATCTGTGCAAAACCAGTCTGGTTCTGCAATAAGATTCTGCTGGCTGGCCAGGGCTGGTTCCAATACCTGTGATGGGGTTCTTGCTGGGTTTCTGCAGGGCTGGGACTAAGATGAGTCTGTGTGTTGGCTGATTTTATTCCTGGTTTGACCTCAGGAGCTCTTCCATAGATTAGGTCAGATAGTTATCTTTCCAGTGTTTATATCCTTGATGCCTTAAGTTTTAGCTTCCATATTTTCCAGAATTTGAACTGCATTAGTTTATAACTCTGAACTTAATATAAAGTGTTATCAAGTTTTCTTCACAGTTTAGTTAGACAAAACCATCCTTTTCCAGCCTGAGAACCAAGGACAGCATTGCAGCTTCAGGCCCAGAAAGTGTGAACAGTGAATTGAGGAGAGCAATCTGGGAGGGTGGGACTTGATAGCCTGAAGCTGTAGGTGGACATAAAGCCCAATATGGAAATGGACCAACATTTATACAAGTGTGAAAACTCATGACCCAGGGTCTATCTTGGGCCCATCTTGGGTGAAGCCATGGCCAGGCTCTTGTACTGCCCAAGGCGTGTCCTTTAAAGGCCTTTTAATAAATCCCCACTTCATTCCTCTAACTCTGTCTGGCCTCTGCTCCAGGCAGCCTCCCAAGGCATCACCCTGGTCCTCAGGATAGTGCACTGTGCCTTGATGGCAGCCTCAGGCCTGCCTTTGCCCTGCACATTGCTGTGAGGGCTGCCAGTCCTGGAAACGGCATAAAAACATAACATTTTCTGGAAGAAATTAAAAATGGCTGGTTTATATTGGTAGATGTCACACACCGACTGGCTTAGAAATATTAATGCATAAAAAGGTGATTATCACCTTCATACTTGCTTAATAGCACAGTTTTAAAGGGAGTTACCAACATCATATATTACATTCTTCCCTTACTGTAAATGGTCTGCCCCTGGTGTATTTTATTATTTACTGTGAATTCATTCAGGCAGTATATTTTGCTTTCAGTAAGGTACCCTCAGTTACTTTTTCTGTCCAGGATAAATTGAGATAAATTTTGCCTGAGCCTGGATTTTGCTCATGGCATCCATCTTTGCCCATGAAAAGTTGCAGTTGGAGTTGAACAGGAGTTGAGAAATGATAATATTGTGCTGCAGAAAGTCACAGCTCACCAGTCTGCAGCCAAGCTGCATACAGAGGCCACATTGAAGCAGCCAGGGGTTTAATAGGAATTGAGAAACACAAAGGAATGGGATGTATTCTCTAATGTTTATTCTGATAAAGCAATAAGAACATTACAAGAAAATGACACTGGTTATTTACCATGACAGGGTGAGATTACACAGTAGCATATCATCACCCCAGGCACCATGGCTTGTCACTAGCTTCCATTTTTGCCCTTGGAGGGTTAAGAATTTATTGCCAGAGTTATTAAAATTGTTGCTAGAGTTGTAGAAATGTTGCTAGAGTTATAGAATACTTTTTGGAGGGGGTGGAAGAGAAGACTTCAAATAAAAGATATCTCCATCCCTTTGTTGACAATTCCATGTTCCCAAGGCTTAGCAAATCTCATAGCTATGACCACTGTGTGGTTAAACTGGATAAAAGCCTCCAGGCTGGCACGAACTGCCTTGCTGCAGAAGTTGGGGAGTCCCTATGAAAGCTGCTTGATTGAAAGCTCTGGTTCCACAGCTCTGACAGGGGGAATAAGATGGACCTTGAGGTTGGTTGTGCTTTGCAGTGGCTCTGGGGAGACCTGCCTGTGGTGATAAAAACTCCATATTTCCCTGCCTTTTAAGAAATCCTACTAGCTGCCCCCCAGCTGCAACATTTTTATGAATCCATCTGGACTCAGGTTTGCACTTCCAGCTCTGGAAACCCCAGGATCAGCCCATGGCACAGCCCAGGCTCTGTGCTGGGGTGGATTTTGGCAGATGCCCCATCGTGCAATGTCTTTTGTGGCGAGTCAGAGCAGTAGCTCAAACACAGAATACCTGCAGGTGGAAAAATAATAACAATTTTTTGTGTCCCCCAGGTTATGGGGCACCATGTGGCCATGGAATGGGTCATCAGCACTCAACATCACAAACACTTTTCCTGCAGCAGTGGAAGCAGAACAGCAGAACTGTTCTCTCCTGCTCCCCTCTGAAGAGTCATCATTTGCTCCTCACTACCATCAAGTGTTTTATTTAAAAGTGTTTAAATATGCAAAACTCATTTCAGATTTGTATTATTAGAATTTTTAAGTGGACAAGGATACAATACTCTCCTTACAAGGGAGAAATGTCACATTTTAGCTCGAAGAGTGTTGTCAAAGCCAGGTTACAAAACACAGGTAATGAAATATGCAGACTTTAAAAAAGGGCAGTGAAAGAAGCCTGGCAGTGCTGCATGTTCTCAGAGGAGCAAACCTCTTTGTCAGCTCAAATGCACGTGGCAAGGGAAAGGAAACTTCTGGGAGCTTTGGCTCATCCTGTGGCAGAGAGGTTTAAAACATCTTTGGAATCCCTCTGGGCATTGCTGGAAATCCCATTCAAACCTGACCCTTTGAAGCCAAGCAATGTGCTAAAGCCTACTGAGTTTCCAGTTCCCCCTGTGAGAGCTTACACTATGTTTTGCTGTGTGCATTTCCCTGATTTTCTTATGGTGCTGATGAAAGGGCAGGTGTATGCTAGAGGGGACTGGAGCACTTGTGGAAGGTGCCTGGGCTCTGCTGAGCTGTCTCCCTTGACTCACCCTTGTAAAGCCTCTGAAGTGGATTCTGCCTTCAGAGGCTTTACAAGAGAAGAGCAATTCCTCTGGAGATTTTAGCATTCTGTAAGTAAAATAGAATGATTTTCCATCATGGGGCTGAGACTTGAAAGGCAGTTGGGATGGATTTTGTTTAACTTCCCTCTTTAAATAGCTCATGCTGTTTGAATACTTATACTTGTCTTTTTTATTATCCCACCCATGTTAGTGGTATGTCTATATTTTGTATCTTTGACATAAACTAAGAAGGGGGCATGTAGGGATGCAAATAAGTATTAGTCCATGTCTGATGTAGAGAGAGTTGATGTTACAGCCCGAGAGCCCAAGCAGGGCATAAAAATCTCAGGTGCCACTGGAGCACGTTTCCATTCTTGGTGCCCTTGCCACTGCTGATGTTTCCTGTGGTTGGTGTCTTTTGGGCTGCCAAGAGCACTGAGCTCACCACTGCACTGTTGTTACCTTGCAATAACCCTGCACTCATTGTAAGAGCTGTGAAGGGCAAGGTCCCCTCTGATACACACAAAACCAATTAGGCCTTACAGAGCACTAAACTCAAATTTCTTCAAGCCATTTAATTTTATTGATCAGACACATTTTTATTTCCAGATTGCTTGCTCTTGGGAACCATCCAGATTTCCTGGTGTGAAGGACTGTGTAAAATGTAACGATTCAGCACTCCCCGTGTGCCTGCCTGTGGATTTTGTTAACCTTTAAGCTACATTTAGGATGCAAGACAGGACTTGAAGAGCACCATCATATATCTGATGCTCTTCTGAAAGTGTTCTCCAATTTGCATTTCCCTCATATCCTCCTTAAAATCAAAAGACATCTGTCACCTCTCTTGGTTGAATCCTAGGTTTTCCTGGGAAGGAGATTCCCAGCATGTGAGAGAGCCCAGCAATTCAGCCTGTGCATGGAGTGATACTTAACTAACTCTTCTGCCAAGAATTTCTGTCCAGGATGGTTTGTCCCCGTGGCTAATGAGTCTCAGGACTGACAGGTGGCACTTCAGGTGAGAAGCTGGAGCTCACCCTCACTTCAGAAAAGGCTACACAGCTAAATACTGTCACTGCTTCTTTACCAGGGCTGGGAGAGCTGGCTCCAGGCACATACAGACCATTCTTGGAGTCTCTAGCACACAACTTTACTGCCCATTTACTGCCTTTTTGCACAGGAAAAATGTATTATTTTTGCCTCAACTGAATGAGAGACTTAAAGTCCCAAGAAAGAAAATACAGTCATTCTAGATCAAGAGAGAGACACATACAGCAAACATTTTAGTATGTTGTGCAATAAAAAGAGCCCCATATCTCATAAATACAGACACTTAACTGATCATGTGCTTGAATTATAAGAACATGCACACAGTTCTTCAGTATCCACAAACTGCTTGAAGGGCACAGAACTGAGCTGGTCTGTTGCACTGAAACTGTCTTTTAATGTGTTTCCTCTTTTTGGTGATATAAATTAGACTGAGCTGTGGGAAGAGCCATTGCCACTGGCCTGGACCAGGGCATACTGGGGGATGCAGGGCAGAGAAACCTGTGCTGGGTCTGTGCAGGTCTGGCTTATGTTTAAAACCAGGAGCAGCCATTCTCATCACCCTGAGCAACGCAGAAATCTCTCTTTGCTGATGACACACAGGTTGCCAGGATATAAGGAATAGCAACAAGGATCTGTGACTGCAGAGTGACAGTTGGAGCATCTTCATGTGAGGGATCTCCAGAAATATCTGCAGAGCTGAGCTGGGTAGTTATCCTAAGCAAGCCAGCTGTGCCTTCAGGGCCAGCCAAGCAGTCCCAGAGCTCCATGGAATTCAGCTGATGGAAATTGTGCTGCCACACTGCATTAGAGGATGCATTAGAGGGGGAAGAAGATAGGCTTGGTGTGAATGCCTCATTTCCTTGAGAAATCAGACAAAAATGTCCCCAGCACACACAGGCTGGGTGTGAGCAGCTCTGGGTGTGTGGGAAGAGAACAGAGCCTGCTGAGCCCAGCAGGAGCAGAACTGGGACCTGCTGGGATCCAGAGCCTCTCCTTCCTCAGCAGCAGCCCAGCCCGAGTCTTGTGGATTTCCAGGGATTTTCTTTTAGTTCTTCAGTCACCATCTCCTCCTTTGAGGTAGTTTTGGCTGCTCAGCTCCTTTTTCCCAGCCCATGTGGGAGCACCAAGGCAGGAAGCTGCACAAAGCCACCCAGGAGCTCCTGGGGCTGCTGGCTCTGGGCTGCCAGAGGCCATCTGCAGGGCCATGGGCCACCTCTCCTCTGGAAAATGTGCCACCTGTGCCTCGAATCTGATGGGAGATGTTGTGTTTCTCTATTTCATGGGAACTGGATATTTAATTGTGTGGCAAGCTTCAAGGGACCACCCTTGCCAAGTATTCTTCTCCTTGGCTTGTAGTCCAAACTGAATCCAAACAGATTTCTGCCTTCACTCACCTGAGGCTCTCATTCCTCTTTCAAATCACCTTTTCAAATTCCTTTCAAGACACAATACTTCTAAATAAGGAAGTAGAGGATATATAATGACATATGGGAATATTTCTGTGGAGTGCCTCAGAATCTCATGTTCCCAATTCACCTCTTTGCCTCAGATTCCCTTTGTTCCCCCTCCATCCTCCCACCAGCCTCCCTGTTTGTTCTTTTTCCTTTTGACTGCCCACTTTCACATTAATTTTAGCTTTCCTTCAGTCTTTTAATGCAGTATCTATTCCTTGAATTTACTATAGTTTGACATGCTGTTTCATGAGTCACTGCTGCAGATAGAGTTTGAAGCAGATTAAATCACACAAACTAGTTCTAGCAGCTCCCTAAATATAATTTGATTTTATGCTCTTTTTTGATAAACCTTTGTGGATTCTTTCATCCCCACAGTCCCCCTGAACAATAATGAAGTAAATACATGTATTTTTTGCACACACATGGTGATGACTGTGTGCTGGGGATGGAGGGGACCCACAACTTCCTCCCTTTCCTCTGTGAGCAGGTGCTGAGATAACCCACCACAGAAAACCTGATTCATGTCTTCCTCCTCAGAACTCTTCTCTAACCCTTTTCTCCTCCAATTAATTTAACTTTATGACCCAGGGTGAGGAAATTCAATAATAGCAAACTGAGTCTGCATCCCCATTTGCATCTTTTTACTAGAGAAATGCTGCTTGGCAGCAACATTGATTCCCCAGCATTTTTGTGGCCAAAAATTACTTTCCCCCAGCTTTTTCTCCATTATGCTTTATTGAACTTGTTTGCTTTCATACAGTGGGAATCATGCTGGTGCTTAGAAGAATCCATTCTCTGCAAGCAAGAGCTAAATTTTCCATACAGCTCCACTGTGCTTTGGTGTTTAATCATCTTCAGAAATTGTTCCTAAACTTGTATGTGCTACTAAGGACATTAGTCTTTAAATAACGTTGTGCTGTGGTGGTGTGAGATGATTAGATTGGCAAGGATTTCTGTTGTGGTGTCATCATAATTTTCATTAGTACAGTGAATTATAACAGCTTGTTCTCTGCTCAAATTGATGTGATTACTACTCTGAAACCCTGGCACATTTCACTAACACCTGACATCTGGAAGAGAAAGGTGGGAGGCAAAGCAAGCTCTCAGAGTTGCTGTGTGAAGCACACTGAAGGTCTCTTCATTTGCTCCAGCAGCTGCTGCAGCCAAGGGCAATGGCCTTTGTTGGTCAGCAGAGTTAATGCAATTCTTGTGGTGATAAACCAAATAGCTCTTGTGATTAGTGATGGAAAATACCATCCAGCAATGTGTTGTGCTGAATAGGCAACAACAGCAAAGAGCAGCACATCCTTATTTGAGCTAAGGTAACGTGTCAGAAGCAGGTGGATGAGTTGGAAAATTATTTTTAAAAGAAGAGAAAGCATGCATGGAGTGTACAAGTGTACATCAAATTGAAGGCCCGTATCAGAACAGAAATTATTGTTATGGCTTGTAAAATAGAAGATTGTTCTACCAGCAAAATTGTAAAAAAAAGCATTTCTAGCTCACCTAACAAGGGATGCTCTTGCTTAATGGTGACCCCTGGCAGTCTGGTACTGCACAGGTGACATTGATTCTGCAGGAGCTGCACAGATCACACATCTGCCTTGTGCCCTACTGAAAAGGGGGGCACAGATGTACCTGCTCTTCTCTGGTGGGCACAGCTCTGGGTGTGATCTGAATGGGAGCAGCCAGCACTTCACCCTGTTCTCCTTTCAGTGGAGGCCAGTGGCATTGTCAGATCAGCGTTCTTTGCATCACCAGAGAAATCCCTGTCCTGCAGCATGAGGCCTCTCACCAGCAGCTCAAAATGCAGACCCTTGGCAATGAGTCTTGGTGCAGACCTATACATTCCAGCACTCAGGACTGGTGAGGATTCTTTGCTCAGTGATCTTGCTCCCTGCAAAGTCAGAGAGTCCCACGCGCTGCCAGCTCGGTGAGTGAGTGTCCAACAGGAAAATCTGATTTGTACTTCCACCATTAGGATTCTATTTCCAGCCCAGAAAATGATGCTGGGTGACAAGAGGCAGCCCAGCTCTGTAAAACAGTGTAGACAAGACTGTCACATTGCTGCCTTGGCAGAATAATCTGCTCTGACACTGAGGAAATCTCTGCATGGGCACAGCCCAGCCCTGACCCAGCCGGGGACACGCAGGGGAGTGAAGCACCAGAGCTGCCACCACAAGATCCCAGGGTGTGCCACAAGTGTCACCATGGCTGGGGACTTGCCCAGCACCAGGAATCTCCAGGCACAGCCAAAGTGCCCTCACTGACATTTGTCAGGCTCTGGGACAGACCCAGCAGGGCTGCAAAGGGCCCTGGCACTGTTTTGCTCTCAGCAAAAACCACAGGAACAGCAGCAGCAGCAGCTCTACATCCAACTTTTCTTACAACAGAGTGAGCACTTGTGGCTGCCATTATCACAGATATTTTCTGTACAGGTGCATATTAAACTTTCAAGAAAATAACCAAAAGCCATTAATCACTAGCCTATTTCTCACTACTGTGGTGGCCAAGGATTACTTCAATACTTTTTTTAATGGATTTCTCAGCTATGAACAATTTTAAGGTTAAAGGTCTTGCAAGACGCTTTTTATAAGCTTTCTTAAATCTAATCCATCTCTAATTTCCATATGTCTTGCACAGCACTAGGATAATGTAATGCATCACCACTTAAATCCCTCTCTGATAAAATTATCCCAGGTATTACAAAAATTCAAAGCATTGTTCTTAGCTATGTGAGCCTTTTTCACATGTCTCTCTAGTTAAGACATATGCTTAATGTGTTCAAATTTTGTTCCTTTGGAACAGCTGGAATAGAAGGTTTAAGATGACACCTTGGCAGATTAGATTTTCCACATCAGTAAATGTCACTGGCACAACTTGCTTTTTTAATGACAACTCTTAATAGAAAACAGCTAACTTCCTAATCTTGTGTCTTCTTTTTGGCCCCAGTTCCAGTGTTTTTAATGCCACAAATGAACATTTTCCCTCTAATTTCATGTAAAACACTGATGTGATTCTTTTTCTCTTTCATCATTGATTTCCTCAAATAATTTTGGTATTCCCTGCCATACAAGAAGTACAACCATCAGTCTAAGCACCAAGAGCACTCTGCTTCTGACAGTGGCCTTGTTGGTTATCCAGCCATGATTTTCACAGGGGAGACAGAGGTGGCATTACCAACTAATCAGCTGCACACTCAGCTAAGACCAGACAGCCCTTTGCCTTCTCTACCCCATTAAGAAATCACTTATAAATGGTGGGAGAAGGTTAACACCAGAAGCCAAGGCAGGTCTACCACAGTATATGTTACAGGGAAAGTTTGTGTTCACAGTCTAGGAGAAGCAGGCAAAACCCAGAGTTTTCCAAGAAGTCTAAGAACAACTTGAAAATACAAGTCTGTTAGCACATCACAAAGTCAATATAACACCTGAAAAAGCAGAGGACAGGAGATAAACTGGAAAGGAAGCATTGCTAGTACATTGGGAAAACATGGTAGTGGAAGTCTTGTATGTGAAGTCAAATGGAATGGTTGTGGCAAGAGAAACCATCCCATCAAATCCTGCAGAGAAAAAAGGACAGGAAAAAATAGCACAGGATGTGAGCAGTGATGCAGACAAGGTGACTGTACAAGTTCTTGACAATATCTCAGCAACAGCGGAAATAAATTGTGTACATTCAGCTGTCCTCTGATGCAAGAATCTGCCAGTGCAGCCCCTGGGGAGGAGCTGCAGGAGGTCACCCCAGGGAGGTGAGTACCTGAGGGTGAGTTTATTGGATGCTCTGCAATGCAGCTGTGTCACATCTGGGCTGTGCCAAGGCTGATTGTCAAGCCAAGCTGAGCCAGCAGTTCAGAATTAGTGGCAGCTGCTGAAAGCAAAGGCAGACATGAAATTACAGAGAAACCAAAGTTTCTGAAGCTATCTCTGAGGAGATTTGTTGTTTTAACCTACTATACCTGACACCTTCAAGCCCTTGAATACCATCACCAGTACAGCTGCAGTGTACATGAAAGGAATAAAAAATTCACCCTTGGCTGGGTACATATCACCTATTCAAGGCTGCTCTGTGCTTCTAGGTGCTAAGGAATTACAGGTATTTCTGCAGCTATGAGATGTTCAGGTGGTTTACCTGCAGCAGAGCTGGCTACTTGCTGAAAACAAGCTTTGTTGGGGCTTGCAATAGGGAGGACTCCCTCCACTGGGTTATTCAGTGCAAGTCCCTTGAGAGCCTTCAAGCTGCAAGCTTCCAGCCAGCTTTCTGAAACCAATATGTTTCCAATAAGTGCTTGCTTTATTTTCAGGTTGCCATTAAAGTGAAGATTAGCATCACGTTATTAAAATAATGTTGCTGAGAATGATGTGACCTCTAGTCACGCCTCATGGCCATAAATGATTTATGCTGAGCCCACCTCCATCCTTCCCCCTGTACTGCCTCATCTGTGCTGACTTTTCCTTGTGAATATTTAAGGTGATGTCTGCTCTCATCTCTTGTTCAAAATCAAACACAAGGGGAAGTGGATATGCAGCACACAGGTGGTGAAGGGACACAGACCTGGGAATTCTGTAAAAAGGGAATACTGAAAATGCTGCTTTGGGCTGTGGGTTGAATTGAGCTCTCATCAATAAGCCTTTGGAGCTTGCCTAAATGTGATGCAAATATTGCAGTCCTGTTACAGCCTCTCCTTATTCCAGTGCAGGAATGCAAAAGCAACCCCTGCCTAATTCTACACAGCTTGGGTGAGGTGCTGAAAATAATTCAGCCTGCAAAGTAAGGACAGGCTGGAGGGAATGGGGCTGTCACACTTACAGGGCATCACATCCTGCCACATCTTCCCTCCCTCCACCCACTCCACCTGTGGGACTGCCATGTCCCCTGGGCTGGGCCATGGCTCTGCTCCCTCCTTGGACTGGGGACTCTGCCATGGGAATGTGACTGCCCCACAGTGCTGCTAAGAGCAGCAGGAAGGATGCTGAACACCCTTCAACTCCCCTCTGCAGGTCACATCTGCTTTGTGCCCATTCTCCATCCTCCAGAACCCTCCTGGCTCTGGGCTGAGTTTTCAGCTGCCCTTCCCTGTGAGGGATGTGAAAGCCAAAGGCTTCTGCCAGCTTCCCAAGGCCCTTGCACCTTTCAGTTACTACAGGGAAATACCAGGACTTAGGCAAAACACTTAGCAGGTGAATTTTCCCATCTCCGCTTTCTCACAGTACTCTCAAAGTCAGGTGGGAGTTCCTCTCCTTTCTCCTGGCTTGCTTTTTGCTCCCTGTGAGTGGAAACTGGGGTGTCCCAGGGCCATTTGTGACAGGTGGTCCTCTCCATCTCCCTGTGCTTCCTTGGCTCTTTTGTTGCAGTGGCTCTTGCTTGGAGAGTGTTCTCTGTGTTTGAAAAGCTCTCCATGCTTACACCCCTGGAAATCACACTGGGAGTAGCTTTGCCTGTTACACAAATTTCACCAATACGTTGCAACATATGGAGGTTTTTGTCACCTCTGGCAGCATCATGACAGCCTCATGTGTGGGAAAAATAACCCAATGCCACCTTTGGCCATGTTGGGATGGATTTGGGTCATGCAGATGACAGCCATGCAGAGACTGGGGTCGTCTTTTTGTTCAGTGTTACCACAGGCTTCATTTACAGCATTACTGTCTGTTCCAAACTCCCCCTAAGGAAAATCCTGGGTATTGTTCAGAATTTTTACATCTGGGTACTCTTCTGGGAAACCTCACACTATGCTTTTGGAATTAAAGTATTACTGTAAGTGCTTTTAAGATTACTCATAATATAAACATTTCAGTTGTGCAAACCCATGAATATTCATTCACATGAAGTTGAGCTTTTGTTAGATTCGGCTCCTGATGAAGGTGTTGGACTAAAGATATTCTTTAGGATACTTTGTCCGTGTACTCAGGGGCTAAATAATTACTTGCATTGTTGCTGTAGTTGCAAATATTAATTTCAATGCATAGGAGAAATTGTTTTCTTCAAAACAAAACCAGAAGTGATTAGGATTTGGTGGTGATATGTTTGTGGTATGCTGGTAGAAAGAGCTGGAGAATGTTTTGGTGGTTGTTCACTGCCTCCCTCCCTTTAAGGGGCAGCAGTGAAGGACATGCAGTCCAGTCTGAGCCTGCAGAGCATCTAATGGGATTATGGTGCTGCACAGCAGAGTGTGTTCTGTTTAACTTAATCAAAATGCTCCTTGCAAGCAGAGATATTGTGAACCTACCAAACAAAAGGACACTCCTTTACCCAAGGCAACATCTTCAGCTTCAACAAGATTGACTCACAGCACAGCCTGCACATCCTCTGTGCTGCCTAGAGAGCTCCCAGCAGTGAAGGGCTCTGGGAGAGCCTGAGGGGGCTGTGAGCCCTTTGGGGCCTCTCCCACTGCTCCCCAGTGCCTGGGCAGCAGCAAACTGGGCACTGCAGCCAGGCTCTGCTCCAGCTCTGCCCTGGCTGGCACCCAGTGCCAATCAGGAGGGAGGGCTGGCTCCAAAGTGAATGATTTGCACAATTTGCTGGCAGGGGTCACAGCAGAGGTGTGGAAAAACACTCCTCTCCTTGTGCACCAGGGTGCTGACAACAGAGCAGGGAGTTTAGGGGAGCATCCCAAGGGGAATAAAGGCAGGCTAAGTGTTATTTTTATTACAGACACATTAGTGTGATTAGAAAAGGTGGTTACAGTGCAAGAGGCATTTTCTGTCTTCTCTCAGTTCTCTATTACTGAAGGCATTGATCCAAAACCAAAACAACTCCTCTTTACCAAAATCTTACTTGTGTTGTTCATTCTCCTTCCCTGCTGCAGTCTGTGATCCTTCAGCTTGCTGGCATGCTTCAGCTGATATTTAAAACATCATCAGATGGTAGCTGTGGATAGCTAATACCCACAGATGTATTTTTAAAGCATCATCATCAGATGGTGTTCACAGGGAGCTAACACCCATGGATATATTTTCTGTGCATAGGTTTCCCAGCCCAGGGACTGCCTTCCTTATTACACACCACCTAAATACAGAAATCTTCACCTGGAAGAGGATCCCATGGTATTGTGAAGTCAGAGCTCTTGAGCACTCTCCTGTGCAGCCATGTACCATGTTTGACATCCCTGACATTTCTGGGAAATAGGCAGAGGGTCCCCCCCATTCAGAAAAAGGAGAAAAATCCTTTTAACTCTGAAGAACAGAAAGACAAGCAGTGGGCAAGGGCAAATGGTGCCCAGGGAAATAATCACCCAAACTCAGGAAGCAAGAACCTTGAAGGAAACAGAAAATTGAGCTTGGACAATTTTCCAACTCATTAACTGTTGAAATGGAGCAAATTCTACATCTGGACCTGCCTTCATTAAATTGCAGGGTTGAGTCACATTGACACCTTACTGCCTGAGCCCATGCCTCTCCAACCAGAACAGGGAGCCAGTCCCCCAGCAGGCAGTGCCCAGCAGTGCTGTCCCATCCACACAGACCCCTCAAGCAGCTCCAGGTTTCCCATCCAAGCTTTATCACCATCTCAGCTGCTCAAAGGCACAGCAGCCCACGTTACCTCATTCCCTGAAACCCTGGAGGTAACACAAGCCTGTACAGAACTAACAGACCCTGGAACTGCTGCTGCTCCTGCTCTTTGATCCCACCAAGGTGCCCTGGAAATGCTGCACTGTGGCAGTGCTGGGATGAGGAGCAGCCCCAGAGCTTCCACAGGACAGCTGGCTGCATGGAGCAGCACATCTCTGTGATTCTGACAGCTCCAAAAGTTTGTGGCCCAGAGGGCCTAACAAAAAATATTGAAAAATAGATAACACACATTTAGTCCCCCTCAGTACATTTTTAGGCACCTACTTTCCAGCTGGGACAGACAGGATTTGAGTTGCAAGGAACTGAGATCAAGCTTAGCAGGATGCCCACACATTTCAGCATCCCACACACTTAATACCCATGATTGTTACAACAGAGCAACTAGTCTGTAATTAGAACAGACATTGCCAGAGCTGCCTTTGTATTACTTATGAGTCATGCTGCTAAAATATTCTTTATTCATTATCCAAGACCTTTTCATTTCAGTGCCAGCCATTACCATGTTTCAGGGTACACAAGACTCTGCCAGACTTGTCAAAGCCAAGAGCATTCTGATAGGGATCTTCATATTTAATCTGACAAAGAGGTGCTTTACAAAAGAGAGAGATCAGAAAGGTTCAAGCCTGCCCAAAAAACAAACAAACAAAACAAAATAAAACCAAACCCAAACCCAAACCAAACCCGGAGAAAAATAAACAAAAAACGCAACCAAACAACAATAACAACAAAAAACAGAAAAAAAAACCCCAAAATCCATGTCTCAGAGTAAGGGATTTTTCTCCTTTTTGCTTCTCCAGGCACACATCACAGCTAGAAGAACCACTTTAAAACTTGTCTTAAATTGTTCTGTCAGTTAATTACATATCTGTATTTTAATGTCTTTCTAGTCAACCTGAGAGGAAAAAGGCCCATGAAGAACTGGAACTGAATAGAAAACCTTTTTTTCTTCTTTAATATAGTGTATGGAAGAGAAGAGGCAAATAGAGCTGAAATGTATTATGACAAGGAAATAAAAATAATATCAGAAAATTCCTTTGGGCAGCTTCTGTTCCAGTATTTACCAAGATTCATTTTTTTATTCACCATGTTATTAAATCACTGGGTTGGAAAGTCCTTGGGTCATTTCAAACCACTGTCTCATTGATTTCTTATTCCTAAAGCATCCTTAATACAGGAGCATCATTAGAGCTGATGACAACCATCCCTCCATTTCCCTCAGCAGTGGGTTAATTGTCTGAATGTTCTTTCTGCTGAAGAAGAACACTGACAGATTAATTCAGGCCCCAAGATCAAGTTTGTAAATAAATGGTTAGGTTAAAAAAAAATATTAATTCGACAACTGAAAGGTTTCTATAGAAAAACCACCGCAGGAAATGAGTGCCTTGGCTTCCCTCCTTTCATGCAGCCACAGGGATGCAGGTTGCAAGCAGGGATGCAGCATGGCAGGAGAACATCCCACTGCACAGCTGGGCCTTGGGTGCTCAACTGCTGCTTTAGAGACTCTGTTTTTGGTGTTTTAGATTGCACCTGGTATCCTTCCTGCTGGAACACAGGCTGCAGACTGAGGTGCCTCCCCTGAGTCTCATCTTAGGGGAATGGTGTTTCTCTATTCAGGTAATCTCACAGTGTCATGTTCTGCTTTTCTAAAATATTTAAATTTTTCTTGAATTCTTTTCAGATTTATCTCTTTAGTTTAAAGACTTAGTATTATCAAGAAGTGGCATTCATTGCTTTATATTTTGGAAAGCACACTCTCAAATGTTCCTCCTCCTTAAGCTGAAAGAGTGGCTTCAATCTGAAGTTCCTTGAATTGTTTCAATGAGCATTCAACCTTTGCCCTGCACACAGAAATCTCTGCTTGGTATTTCTTGGTTAAAGTATTTTAGCATTTTTCTTCTGCTTCTGTTTTCTGCTCCTAATTTACTTAGTATTTCTCTTTAGCCTTTGGAAAACTGCTGTATCTACATTTCAAAGAGCAGCTTCTTTCCCTCCCAGATCTGCACATGAGCTGGAGCATTTTGCCTGAGCCATGCAAGCATGAGGGAAAGGGAAAGGGAAAGGGAAAGGGAAAGGGAAAGGGAAAGGGAAAGGGAAAGGGAAAGGGAAAGGGAAAGGGAAAGGGAAAGGGAAAGGGAAAGGGAAAGGGAAAGGGAAAGGGAAAGGGAAAGGGAAAGGCCAGCCCTGGTATCTGGTGCTGCAATGCTGAAATGTGTAACAGATGACTGATGCTAGTGGTGCCTGAGACAGACCTGTCAAGTGTTCTGTGTCACAGGAAATCAAACTGGAGTAAAGCATTTTTACTGAACTATTCAGTTTAGACATCTAATTATTTCCCAGTTAGGAAGAACATGACAGAAGTAAAGTAGATAATGTTATCAAGAAGGTATCAAGACAGAAAACTTCTAAATCATTAAACTAGAAATAAAACAAAAATTATATTTTTAGGCTGAAACAATTTTTTTTCCCCTGTGACATCCATATCCTTCCTTTCAATAAAATCCCTGGGGGCATCCATTTCTGAAAGCACAAAGAATGTATTTACTGCCTTCCAGGAGGAACCATGGAGGAACCATGGAGGAACCACGCTCCAGGAGGAACCATGGAGGAACCATGGAGGAACCATGGAGGAACCATGCTCCAGGAGGAACCATGGAGGAACCATGGAGGAACCATGCTCCAGGGAACCATGGAGGAACCATGCTCCAGGAGGAACCATGGAGGAACCATGGAGGAACCATGCTCAGGAGGAACCATGGAGGAACCACGCTCCAGGAGGAACCATGGAGGAACCATGGAGGAACCATGCTCCAGAGACCATGGAGGAACCATGGAGGACCATGCTCCAGAGGACCATGGAGACCACGCTCCAGGAGGAACCATGGAGGAACCATGGAGGAACCATGCTCCAGGAGGAACCATGGAGGAACCATGGAGGAACCATGCTCCAGGAGGAACCATGGAGGAACCATGGAGGAACCATGCTCCAGGAGGAACCATGGAGGAACCACGCTCCAGGAGGAACCATGGAGGAACCATGGAGGAACCATGGAGGAACCATGCTCCAGGAGGAACCATGGAGGAACCATGGAGGAACCACGCTCCAGGAGGAACCATGGAGGAACCATGGAGGAACCATGGAGGAGCCATACTCTGTGGCAGCATTTCCTGCAAGAACTCCAGACCTGTTAAAACACACCCACATCCCTGTGGGGAATGGCACCAGCTCCTCCTCCCAGACAAAACCCAGCAGCATTTCTCACCTGGGGCCGTGCTGGGAGCAGCCTGCACAGAGGGGGACTCTTCACCTCTGGGGATGTGGTGCATTGGCACAGCAGGGAGGGACAGGACCAAAACACCTGGGATGAACCCCCAGACAGGCAGAGCAAGACATGCTGGCTTTACTCAGCCTTTTTTCCTCTTCTTTCCTAGTATTTTGACTAGCACTAAAAGCACGTGGATAAAGACCCAGTGGTCAGTTTAGGGCTTGAGCAAATAAAGGTAGGTGACTAAAAAGTAAATCTGTAGGAATGACCCCTGCTGCTGCTTCCAAGTCATGGCTGAAGGAGTTTAAAATAATGGAAACTAACACAAAACCACTTCTGAGAGCCAGAATAAGCACTAACAGGCACTAAATTGTAAATTTCTTCATTAACTCATCTTTCTAGTGAAGAAATGAGGTTTCAGAGGGAATTCAGGAATCATTTCTTCCACATGAAAGATTTGTGCACTTAATTTGTTGCAGTAAACTGCTGCTCTGAACGCTGAGGAGGTCTGTGTTAGGCAGATGATGAAACAGCATCTGCCTTAACTACTCTTTCCCCCCTATTTAACTAGTAAAATATTTCCATTTCAGCGATGAGATGAAAAGCACAGTGGAGAAAATCACAGGAGAAGAGGAATTCCCAGTTTTCTAAGCAGGGCTTTAGAGGGAAATAGCTGATATCACCAGACTCAGCACAAAATAAAATAATGGAGAATTCTTTTACAAAAGGTTTACCATGACAAAGAGAGTAAAAGCATTTTGGAGGAACATGCAGCACACAAGTGGGATTTCAAAACAGCACAAGGGACTTGTAGATAGAGAGATACATCTCTTTCATTATCAGAACTCTTAGTCTTGTCTTTGATCTAAAAACAAACAATGACAATGGAAGGATTTACAGACTGGGGAGTCTGAAATCTGAGTCTGATTTCCATAGATTTCCAGTTATTCAGAAGAAGGTAATTGGAACTTACAGCCTCCTAGCTGTGCCCGACATTGGCTCTGTGTCATCTGTGGATGATCTGTATGTCTGTAACACTCTTAGATGGCAACATCTACCCCACTGAAACTCCCTCCAGTGAGACACCTGCAGGAAGCAGCACAGATGTGACAGTGTCACTGCAGGACAGTGGGAGCTCACTCATTTCACTGCTGGTTCAGCTCTGGAAGTCCCTGACCTTTTCTTCTTTAAACAGTGGCCTGGATACTGGGTTTTAACACAGTTTACTTCATGTAAAATATGCCCTTTTTAAAAACAAATTCTGACTAAAATATTATTAAACACTTTTTCCAAATGCTTGGTTTTTTTCACTCCCTCCAAGTATTCAGTTCTCATATATTACAGCCAACACCTTACTGTATTTAAAATTCCATCATTGAATTTGAAGTGAAATCAGAAGAGCTTAAATTGCTCAGAGCCTTGGGAGGCCCCAGCCCCATCTAGAGCAGGAATGCATTCAAGGATTTAGCCTCTGGATTAATCCTATGGCTCAGCAGATGGATCCAAGCTCCATATTGAAGAGGTTTGGAATACCCAGGTCACTGAGCCCAGAAACCCTTGTGGTCAGCAGTGGGATCTCCTCACAGATGTTTTGCTGCAGGGTTTTTGCTGCAGTCCCCTTCCCTGCAGGAGGTGCAGTGTCCAGTGTGTAGCTGTCCCACTGCAGACCAAAATTACCAGGAATGAGTGAATTACTGGGGCAACACTTTTAGAGCTGAGAAAATGGATGACTGCAAAGCAGATTTCTTATTCTTGGAGCTTTTTGGCAGAGTTCTTAGCAGAGAAAAGACATCATTCCCAAAAGTGATCAGAAGGAGCAACTGCTATCCATCATTTATCCTTCTTGGACAGCACAATGTTTTTGGGCTTCATCACAGAGTGGCAACCTCTCTTGGCATTGCAGATGTTGTTTAGATCTTCTCCCTGATGCCTGTAGCACGTGGAACTGGAGAACCAGCACTTCCAAATGTTCACATATTAGAGATGTGACATAGAGAAACAGCAAATGTTAATGTGAGGGACCCCTGAGTGGATCCCCTGCTCCTTTGGGGAGTTTCCAAAGCCTGTCTCTACCCTTCAGTGTTTTGCCTTGCTGGGTGATGGTGTCTCAGTGAGGTGCCTTGTGCTGTTCTCTAGAGGAAGGAAGCAGCCATTGATATCAGACAAAATAGGGGATGGGTTTTTAGCTTCATCTGCTTTAGCAGCTACAAATATCACCAGGAGAAAACACAGAGGGAGAAGTGTGAAAGCCCATAAATGGTCAAACCAAGCAGGAAGGTGCATTTGTAAGAATTTTTTGCTGTAAGTAGAAAAATGCTGTTAATAACTGAACACACCCATCTGATCACTATTTATAATCTCAAGACTCCATCCTGGTTATACCCTGCACAATCTGCTCAGCAGCCATCTCAAAGCAGCCAGGAGAAATTGGAACCTGCCAATTCATTTGCCAGTGTGCTACAACCTTTGCTGGGTCCAAATTGCATCTACCCATCAGAGCTGGTGGAGGCACAGGAAGCACCAGATAGTGTCAGGGAAGAAATTTTGTCCCTAGGAAAAAGTTACAGAAGTGATCTTGCTGGAAACAGCTGAGCAACATGGATAATAAGAGTTCTAGCCCATGAAATGTCAGCAGGTTTAGCAGGGACTCTTGGACCAATGCTGGGACAGCTCAGCCCCTTCTTTCCATTTAAATGTTATCACAACAATTCCTGTAAGTTTCTAAATTGATAAAAAAAAAAATTAGCAGTGCATATAAATTAATCATAGGCTTTTACTGGGAAAGCAGCTAGCCAAAATAAAAAGGACCTTTAAGGTGTCACATTTTTGAGACAGTACTGTAGGAAGTATTTATGTTTGTCTGCTCTGCCCCCAGCCTAATCAGACTAGCACCACTTATAAAGCATATTTATCCTAGCTGGCTTCAAGCTGGCAAATGTGTGTGCAGCTCAAGTCAGAGCACAAAGAAGAAAACAATTTCCCTCACTCTGATCTTCACAGGTTTCAGGAGAGGGATGGTACCAAGGTTTAGGAGATCTCAGGTCCAGTCCTGTGCTGAGGATTCCAATAGCAGTGCTGAGCAAGGCAGCAGATGTGCCACTGCCCCAGCTGAGGTTTGGATTCTGTGTTTCCTGAGACCTTTAATCCTCATATTCCCTGCCACTGTGAGCTCTGAGTCCAGCCTAGCACCAGGCTGAGTTATCCAGAACAGCCAGCAGCCTCAGCTTCCCCCCCAAGGACTGAGGAGGGTGAAGAGCAGACAGGCTCCTGCCATGCTCCAACAGTGAAAATATTCCTGGTTTCCTGTTGGCAGCCCTGAGACCTTTTGCCTCTGTGTTGGGCTGGAAGCCAGTTTGTATGACTACAAGGACCAGCTTACTGCAGAAAAACAGGTATTGTGATGATTTTATTTGAGTGTTCCTAAGTGGCATTTCATACAAAATATAAATTACCTTGCCCACTGCTTCCCTGACAAATACCTTTTCTAGCTCTTTCATTGAACAGCATAAATATATCCCTTGGTATTGTATGTGCTAAGTGTGCCTAGAGATCTTTCCTTCAGCAGTATTTCATCCTGCAGAAAGCAGAGTATTGACAAAACATGTAGTCTTTGAGGTAAAATGTGACGGCCAGCTGGGTTGAACCCATCACTTACAGGAGCAGCAGTCCCATGGAAATGCAGGTGTTTCAGAATGATCATGCTGCCTTGGCTCAGTTCTCAAGAATGCCTGAGTGCCCGTGGTTTTTATTGTGCCTGAAGTTTGCAGTGTGATGGACACCAGGGTCATTTGATAGACTGTTTTATGCAGTGTGTCATGGTGCCACCCCCCATGGCCTCTGGCTCACTGCCTTCCCTGCAATGGGGAGAGAATGGGAAGGGTAAAACTCAGAAAGCTTGTGGGTTATAAAAAAAAATAAAGACAATTAATAGGTAAAGGAAAAGTTGCACATGCAGCAAAAGGAAAGCAGGGAATTCCTCCTTGCCCAGGGCAGGCTGATGGGTGTGCAGCCATCCCCAGAACAGCAGGGCTCTGGCACAGGTATCAGTGACTTGGGCAGGCAAACACCATCCCTCTGAACATCCCCTGGTACTGCCTCTTCCTCCCCAGCTCCATAGGAACATGATTCCACCTAGTCTGGGAATCCCTCAGGTCACCTCAGCTCTGTCCTCTCCCAGCTCCTTGTGTCCCCCCAGCCTTGGCACCCTGAGTTCACCCAGCAGTACCAAAACCATCCCTGAATTATAGTCACTGTTTCCAGCACAGATCCAAACCACAGCTCTGTACCAGCTACTGTGGAGAAAATTAACTCTACACCAGCCAAAACCAGCACACAGTGACAAAAATTAAACACAATAAATACTGTGCTGGTGAGTTATGGCATGTTCATTTGAGTGAAATCTGTAAAAGGATCTCAGCAGGTCACATCATGCCTTGGGAGTCTGGCCTAGTGAGGATTTCTAGCCCCAGGAGCTGCCCCCTCCCTGACAGGGCCACCTTCCCTCACTTCTCAGCAGTCACACACCTGGAAAGGATTTTCTCACAAACTTAAACACAGAACCTCCAATTTAGCTGTGCTCAGAGGAGTCCCAGGATGCAGGACACTTGCTGGGATCCAAGCACCAGCAGGATACAAACTCCATCTCCCTTCAGATTTGGCTACTGCCCTGTCACTTGGGATCTCCCAAACACAGCTCTGTGACCTGGCTCCTTTGCATGCCCACCCCTCCATCCACCTGCTGGCCTGGAAAAGCCCTTTGGTACAGATTCACTGACCTAAACCACAGACACCAGCTTCAGCAGACTCCTGAATACAGGAATCACAAATGCCATCAGGGATTTCATGTCCTTCATCATCACTTCTGAAGATGAAGGTGAGTTGCCTATTTAGATGAATAACATTATGGGGTGGCACATAGTGTATAAGCCCATGGTAGCCAACCCCTGAAAATGTCACATCCATGAAGTCAAAGATTATTTTGCCTTTTGTTATCTTACACTAGTGCTAAGCACAGGAAGAAGAAGAATGCCTGTTTTGCACATCACTCCCTGTTAGCTGTGTCTGGTTACATCACATCAGCTGACATAATGTTAGCCAATGCCAACAGATCAAATGTGACACAAATGTCATGCTGAATCAGATTTTAATGGAGTTGGCAGCTTTTATATCACGGATGAAAAAAAACCAAGTTCAACCATGATACCTGGATGTACTCAGGATAAAGCAATGCTAGTCACTAACTCCAAGCCAATTTTCATATTCTAACTTATAAAAAGGCCATTTTTACTCTCTGTTATGTTTTTATTCCTTCCCAAAAGTCACAAAAAACCATGATGAGGACTAACCAGGACAAAGCATGCATCAGCAGGGAATTAATCTACTGAAAAACAGATAAAACTTGGAGCCTGTCTCAAAAAAACACACCAAAATCAATAACAACCTTTCTATTGATTCAAACAGGAAATGGATCAAGGTGTCCATGCCTCAATAAATATTTTTACTGTACAACTAATTTCCCATGAGAAAGAAATTACAGGGTTTTTTTGTAGGCCAGGGGGAAAAAAGCAGAGTGGTTTTTACGTACCAGAGCAGAAGGATTACAAAGGGGAGGCAGCACCTCAGTGATATATCAAGTGATAATAACATGTTGGGTTTTTCAATGTTTTCTTCATTTTCCACTCAAACAGAAATTGCACACTGAGGGAAGAGCAAGGCTGAGGTTTGCACCATGACTCGTGTCCATGCCCCTCCAAGCTACAGCTGGCAGAGAAAACATGGCTTTGGGATATCAGAGAGCCCACTGGGCCCTTGCTCCTTCCTTACCCAGCTTCTGGAGCAGAAAACAGCCCCAGGACCTTTGGAGCTCCTGTACCTATGGCTTCTGAGCCAGTCTTTCCAGGGCCACATTGTGCAAGAGAGGCAGAGAATCCTGACAGTCCTCTGCAGGGATCCTCCTCAGCCACAGCTGCAGCTCATATCAATTACTTTCAGCATCCTGAGGGTGTTTATCATGCAGTGCCTCAGTGGGATTCTGCCTTTACAGCAGATTATTGTCAGGAGACTGGAAACTTGTGCCACACTAATAAGGTAGTGCTCTGATAACACAGTTGGTTAATAACTTCTATTGCAAACAGAAGACAAGTCAAAACTACAGAATTGCAGCCTGGAGGGAAGAAAAGAGAAAATGCCCAGCATCATCACTGCCTGCAGTCCTCACACATCACCTGCAGCAGCACACTGCCTGCACACTGCAGCAATGATCTGCAGCAGCATGGGGAGGGCATCAGCTGGCAGAGGGATCCTGCTCCCCAAAATACATCACCTAGATAGTTTTCTCACATGCTGATTTTCCTTCTCTCCCCATACCATTTCTACATCAGAAAAATTTCCCTTCCCTAGTACACATGTGTTCCAGTGAAAGGAAAAGGACAGATATCCCTGCAGGGACTGGGATGCTGAGCAGTGAGCTGAAAGTGTCTGTCAGGGTAGCAGGAATGAAAAGAACACTGTCCAGACCATGGTATAAACTTCCATAATCTCCTCCTTGGTTTTGTATCCATCACAAAACCATGCATCAGGAGAGGAATTGGGTTTAGCACCCTTTGCATACCAGATCCTGCTGAGCTCTGCTGCTCCTTTTGCTGTGAATCTTCCCTTTCTACTTCATGAGAGCAGAGGCTCCTCTCCTGCTTCTATTTTCCCTAAAAGCTCCAATAGCTGCACTCCTCAGCCCAGTTCTGGGGGAAGAGAGCACATGCAGGGAGATGCTGGGGGCAGATGTGCCAGCTGTTAATTGTTGAAGTAATGCTCCACCAAGATTTTCAGTATATCAGACAAGGTACCTGTGCTCTTCTCCAGGCTGCCCACAGTAGCTGCTGTCAAGGCCAGGTGCCTCTGAACAGAGACCCCGTTGTGTAGGCCAGAACTGCCCACTGAGGGTTTGCCTTTGGTGAATGGGACCTCTGATAAAGGGCACTTGAACAAATCAGACATTTTCTCTGAAGTGAAAACATTTCCAGCTTGCCCTCTTGATCCTTCAGATTGCTATTCATTGCATGCACTAGAGGAGTGCCTGCAGATGGACCCAAGCAAACTATTAATTCAATGATGAATCCTGCAGTTTACCAGTAGACTGAGACTCCAATTGCAAAACAATTCATCTTCAGCCTCGTTCATGAGTGAGGAACAGGTATCTGGAGGCTGGTAACCTTTTAGAAACACCACAGTGACAGATCCTGCCTGACAGCTCTGATATGAATTTTGCCTGCTGCATAAATATTGATGGCCTTAATGCTCAGCATAGCA
Organism: Serinus canaria; assembly: GCF_022539315.1. Taxonomy (NCBI): domain Eukaryota; kingdom Metazoa; phylum Chordata; class Aves; order Passeriformes; family Fringillidae; genus Serinus; species Serinus canaria. Next base: position 7,745,732 of record NC_066318.1, read on the forward strand.
GACTTAATCTTCTTAGCAGGTATGTTTCCAGATTTGGAGCTGTGCTGGCTGCAGGGTCCCCTCCTTCCCCAGCCCGGCAGCGATGAGCTCAAGGTGCTATTTAGAGTCATTAGCCCTTGAAAGGGAGAGTTAATTGACAAGCTTTCACTAAGGGAGGCTGTGTACTTGACCCTCTCAGAGGAATGGCTCTCAGCCAAGTGGATTCAAGATCCTGAAGAGCCTCTGACACATCCAAGAGGGGATGGGGAAGGCACTCCAGGGAGCAAGGAGAAAAAGGAGCCTGTGATAGAGCTGCTCTTGTCGTGGTGGGGGAAACAAGCACTTCCACATTTCCTGCAGGAAAATTTCCCCCAGGAAATCTCTGTGATTGAGATGAGAAGGAAGCAAAGATAAAAAGGATTTCAATGTGAGTGTTTGTTTTCAGACCTTGATCTCCCAACCAGCTCTCAGAGAAGGTCTGTGTCCATGGGGGCTCAGAACCCATCCACCAGCCAGATGTGTAATTTACAACTCCCTTTCTTCAATGTCAAAGCCAACAACATAAAGGACATACGATATTGAGAAAGACCTAACTTTACTGACTCTATGAAATATTAAGGAAGCAAGATAGGAAAAAATATTTTAAAAAATATGCATCAGTTGGCTGAGTTTTGTCTTCTGCACACCTCCCATTTGGTTATTCCTCCTGTATATCTCAGTCCAACTTTAGGTAACTTGGCTGCTTTTATTCTCACTTTATTCTCACTGTTAAAATAAAGAAAGTTTTAACCTAATTGTTTAAATTAATGAGCTGCTCTGCAAATTTTCTATTTTCAACTGGAGCCACTCTCAGTCAGCCCTGCCAAACCAAATTCTTTGACCCAATTTCTAAGAATAAATTTCCTCCTGAAAGCTGAAAGCAGCTACACCAATCTGTATTGTCCAGCCTGCTGAAACTGGAACTTTATAATGGAAATATGCAGAGCCCTCAGCAACAGTGATGCAAATTACTGTGGTTTTTATTTTTTTTTGCAAGGGCTATTCTGAGATTCTGAGGTCAGTACTTACATGGCTTGATGACAAGGGAATTAACTGCACAAAGATCAGGTGATATTAAAATTTAAAAAAAACCTCAATGGGAAGAAATAGAAACATTCAATATTGTATGAAGCCTGGATGTGCCATTGGTTAAAGAGCAGGAATTATATTTTTTTTTTTACTTTTACACTGACAAATGGATACAAAGGAAAGGAAAGGATTTTGTGCTATTAACCAATATTCTTTAAAAAAATCATAATGAAATCTCTATGATCACACCTTTAAATATGTATTCTATAGAATGAAATATCTGGGTATCATAAATTAGCTGCCAGTTACCTGCAACCATGCAGATCATTTCCCCTTGCCTCTCCTTGCTCTTTAGGCTGCACACCCATGCCAGGGATTGTATCTCACTGTCACCTCTTGCCAGCACTATAAATCAGAGGCAGTTTTGCTGCTGGGCTGCTGTGCTTAAATCAAGCCCTGTGTGTATTAATAAATATAAATTGCATAGCAGCTGAGTGCTGTAATCCTGGTGGGGGTCTGAGGAGGCTGCCAGCAGTAACCTGGCAGCAATTGTACCCCGGCACCCAGGATTTGTATTTCTGCTCTTGCACTGGCTAGAGCAAGACTTCTGTTTGCTTCAGCTAATGCAGATTGTGCCCCTTTGATCTCTCCTGGTGGTGTTATCAGACACTGTTTTCCAGGGGGGTCATGATGGAGGGAGAATACATGGCCAGGAGTTCTACAAGGGCTGAATCTGCAAACTCCTCACTCAGTGAGACCCTGGGGCACAGCAAGCCCTGGCTGCACCAAGCCAGCAACAGCAGGAGCATCTCAGGGCAGAGCTGTTTGGGGGCAGCTCCAAGATCTCTGGGAGCAGAGTGGGAGCTGGCAGCAGCACCAGGCTGTCAAAGAGCAGCAATCTCTGCTCTCCCAGCCCAGCACTTGCTTTAGACACAGCAATAAATGCAGTGCCCAAGTCTGGGGGGATGCTGGAGTAATGAGGAATTTTAACACCAGGGGATTTGACCCACAGAGAGAGGAATGGGTGCAGCACCTCAAACACTTGTTGCAGACTCCAGGTTTTCCTGAGAGCCATTTGCCTCTTTCTGAAGTTGTAAAAGCACAGAGCAAATTTTGTTAATGTGAACATCTCATGAGCACAGACAAAGCACCCTCTGCAGCACATCTTCCCACCCACACATGCTGGAATGTGGCAGGATGAGGTGCAGGCAGTGCTCCAGCTACCCTGAGAACTGCCAAGGAGCCCAGCACAGTCACCCAAAAATACCACCCAGGATAATTTACAGTGTACTTGTGCTCTGCCTTGTTTCTTAGAGGTGTTTTATTTCTGCTGGCAGCACACAAATATATTTCGTAAAACTGATGTATCTTAAGACTAGAAATTCTGCCACTCCATCATTTCTGTTTGCTCCAGAGAGAGGACCTGTCTCTGAATCAGGGCAAAGCAGGGATTTTATTCCCTTTGATTCAGAAACAGAGATCTGTACATTTCAAAGAGAAATATTTAACCATAGTCAGATGGGCTAAAACAGCGCTGGAAGGTCTTGTTTAGATTTAGCATTATTAGAAAAAACAGTTAAAAACTCTTCCTTAATAAAGCCAACAAAATAAGACAAATCTGAAGGAAAAATAGAACTATGGTTCTATACAGACAGCAGCAAGGATGTGCTCATAATTTGAAAGAAAGAGAATACCTAATTTATTTGCAGTCTTTCTTTTAAGGAAGAAAAATGGTTTTGCCTCCAGCTGTAGAGAACAGAACAATTTCCAGTCCATCAAAGAGAGCAACACAGTCCAGACCTCATCAGCCATGCCTTCAATAGCAGCACCAGTGCCTGATGGAAGGCCCCAGCAGCAGTCCTGAGGACTTGCTCTTCCCTCAGCCACCATTCCCCAGTCAGGATAAAGCTCTCCTGGGGCACGTGGGACTGGCATGATGCTACAGCTGAAGCACTGCAGGTGCAGCAGAAGGTCCTGCCAAATCAAAATTTTGCTTTCATACAAAGTCTGAGGACATAGTTTGACCACTGCCATCTCCATGGCTTCTCCTTACTCTTTTGGGAAGAGCTGCACTGGTTCACAGCCCTGTGTCATCTCAGCCTTGGGAAACATAAATGTGTTTGTGCAGAATGGGCCTATGAGCTAAACCTCTGCTGCAGGGCACAGCTCAGGTGATCCACTGAATTCTATCTGCATCCCCTCAAAAGCCTCTGGGAAGCCTCAGGAAGCTTAAACAATGAAAGGGCACCAAGCAGTGAACCCAGTCCCTTGATGCTTTGGGTTCAACCACTTTGCTTTAGCCTCATCACCCAGTGAAGAGGAGGGAAGTGGTGCTGGCAAAGTTTGCCTTGCAGTGGGGTGAGAGCACAAACAGGCAGGGGAGGGGTGCAGGGGAACTCTCCAGTGCCTGAACACTCCTCAGCAGCATCCCTGTTGTTCTTCTGGCTCCTCAGGAGCCTGGAGCCCTGCCAGGTCTGGGAGTGGGGCAAGATTTGTACAGAACCCTGCAGAGACCAAGAGCTCTGTCAGGGCAAACCCCACGAGAGAGCCAGGAGAGAAGAGGATTTGGGGCACCCAGGGCATCTGGGATGTGGCTTTGCTTCCCTACCTTTGCTGGAGTAAAGACACAGTAAAGATGGAGTAACTGCGAGTATCAGTGGAGAAGAAAACCATGGCAACAGAAATTTAGTTCCTATGTAAATTTATTGCCATTGAGATATTTGCCAAGTGCCAACTCCCTGGGAAAAAGGCATTTTTCTTCAGTACTGCACAGAAATTAGCATCAGAAGAATTAATGCACTTAATAACTGACAAAGAGGGCTGAGAAATGTGCATGAGATATGAAGACAACTGTATTTATGTGTCCCTTCAACCTATAGCAAACACCAGCTAACTGGATAAATGTCACTGCAAGTTTGAATCATGACTTGGTGTCATTTTAAATTCAAGTGTAGCAAGGATTTTCTTTATTTAGCTAACACTGGAAGTGACATAATGAATAAAGGGCACAAGCTCCTTGCCTGTGTTGCAAATCTTTCAGCCTTTAACCCAGAAAAAGGTGGAGGCATTTCCAAAACAGGTCAGGTCATAGGCTAATCTGCTGGTCTGTGCCCAGAGGAGATGTGCAGCAGACATGGGACCTCTCAGACCCTTGAGGCCCTGGGGGCTCAGGCCATCTCCTCCTCCTCACTTTTGCTGCCCATCTAAGCCAGGACACTCTGGCCTTGCTGTGCAAGAGCCCCCCTGGAGCACATCCAGCCAGACCTCTGCTGTTCCACCAAGCAGCAGCACAGAAAATCTGTGCCTGGCTGTAGGAAATCCAGGGGTTTGTGTGCTGGGCTGAGTGCCTCCAAGCCCACTCCAACACTCTGACCCTTGGCTTATCTCCAAGGTTATCTCCTGCTACCCCACACTCCCAACCCCACAACTCCTCCACAAGGCTTTGGTGTCTCCCCTCCTTCCCTGTCACAGCCTGCTGATCTGAATGCTAGGCAACAAGCAACCAGCTTGCCAGAGCATCTCTGGGTTTTCATCAAGAGACTCCACTTCTTGGTTTTGGCCCACAGAAAAGGAGAAAAACCTTTTGTCCCCAGCTCTAATTCATTAAATACACAGCACACAGACTACAAGTAGCATCATTACATTTCTATGAATACTTTTGATGGGATATCAATCTCTGCCTTTTTTTTTAAATGTAATTCACTGCTTCACCAACAGATAGGACTGTCTACTGTCAGATATGCACTGCAGAACTAAGCCCTGGGTTTGCTTTCAGGACCTGCAGAGACTTCAGGAAACTTGGGTGGCCATGGGCTTGCTTGTCTATCTGAAGTAACTGCTCGTTCATATTTTTTTTGGAGATGTTTTTTCCAGACCTGCCCCCAGACTTTCCCTTCCAAATGATTAAACACTCTTTGCTTACACTGAAGGCAGCAGAGCTGATGTGTGTTCTGTCTCTCAGCCTGTAACCTTGTAACAAACTGACCACTTTATTCAGCCTCTCAATTTTAACAGGGAACAGCATTTAGTACCACATGCAAATTGGCATCTTAACTGTGAGAAAAATAGAGACTGATTCATTGTTCAGCTGATGGGAGGAATTACCTCCATCACTGTGTGATTCATCTTGATTCATCCCACACCAGGAATCACGAAGGAATGATTTAAAGCCAACTCAATATATTGTAAGCTCCAAGTGGGAAAGCCTGTGCTTGGCACACGTGGCTGATGGACAGAAGCAGAGTGTGGGGCTATCCTGTTGCAGAGCAGAAATTCTGCAAAGATGGAAGCACAGTTACAGAAATGGGTTCTTTTCCCCCACCCGTGGTTCACTGTGCAAAGCTGACTCTCACAGGGCAAGGTGGAAAACGACACAGGGTAGAGAAAAGGCATCAATAATTTATTGTAGGCAAAGCAAGATCTGTGCAGGGAAAGAGTGACAAAAATGGAACTGCTACAGGTTCTGATGAGACAAATAGGACAGGACATGGTAGAGCATCCTAAACCAGTGCAAAGCCTGGTGCTTGCCTGCTTGCACATCAGACAAACAGAGGACAGGTGAAAAAAAGGGAAAGCACACAAGCTGGAAGAAAATGTGGGGGAAGAGGAGTTAGGAAAGCAGCAGCACAAAGCAGATACTCCAGGACTCAGAATCCTGAAAGAGGGATAATGAGAAACACAGCCAGGAAAATAACCCAAAGACCAGAAGGATTCAGGTTCCCTGATGGGTTGGGGTAGTAGGGGTGACCTTGTAGACAAATTGCAGAGTATTTATCTGCCACAAAACACTTTTCTTTCAGGATCCTGCTCTGGGCTAGACAAAGGGCTGCATGAGACAAAAAGACAGTGGATTTTGTTCCCAAGGCACAGCTTTAGCATGTCCAGAAGCAGGATGGTTTGTAACCCTGACCTAGCACAGAGCAGAAAGCCCTGCTGTGGTGTCAGGGGAGCACAGGCAGGGCAGCCCTGCAGAGCAGGACCAGCTTATGGATTCACTAAGTAATTCACTCTGTAATTGCCATCTGGGCTGCACTATTGCAATATGGGGGTTTTAATGGAGAGTTAAGAGCAGCGCTGACCTTTAAATACCCAAAGTATTTTAAAGCTGTACTAGAAGATTTACACCAATTATTTATTAGCATTATAAGTAAATGAGTTATTATCATTCATGAATTCTATAACAGTCAATTTGTTTCTCTGCCCAGAGCCTTGAAGTGCCTATTTCACAATTTCTTAGAGATGTAACCATAGGAACTAAGTGGTTGCCAACATAAACCCTCACAATTAATGACAATAAGCTTTCACCCTATTGAGTGATAGTGAAATGTATACAGAGCTGATGAAATGCACCTCAAGGGCCATGGGACCCTGAAGGCAGAGGCACATCCACTGGCTATGCAGCACTCACAGGCTGCCTCAGTGAGTGCATTGGCTCAGCTGTGCATTTTTGAAACTCTCACAGAGAATCCTGCTGTGAAATGGAAGACCAGGAAGGCAGATTTTCTGCCCTGGAAAGCAGAGATCCCTCTGAGCTGTGATAGAGAGCAAGGACAGTGCCCTTGACCCACTTCCTGAGCATCACAGAGGAATGGGAAATGGCAGTGGAGAGGAGCCACAACTCCCCAGGGACACCAGGAAAGCTGCAGCACTGGAGGGCTCTGCTCCAGCAGCCCCCAGAGCTCCCTGAGTGCAGCACCCACCTGGGATCAGCTGTGATGCCTCCTGCACTTAAACCTCTTCTGTGGAGGTCCCTCCTGTCCCTCTCACACTGGGATGAATATTTTGCCTCTGCTCCCCTCTGAAGAGGTGGGTTTGTTTTGTTCCCTAAGCATCTCTTGCTGGAGGACAGACAGCTCCACTGCAGATGATCATCCTTCCGTGGGTGTGAGATTTCCAAGCAATAACATGGCTTTTCCCAAGAAAGGTTCACAAATAATCCATCTCTGGAGGTGATCATTTCATATGCTTAAATACCAGGCCAAGGACAAATTCTTTTGCTCTTGCTTGCCTGTGACCAGGAAGGCTCAAGACCTTCTTGCAGGGGAAAATGTTCAGTGACACCTGAAAGCAAACTGCTTTCTTGCCAGGGAGGGCATATTCATCAGGACAGGAGTTTTTGACATTCATGGTAACAGGCTCAGAGGACATCTTGAAAGACATCTCCACTTACTGCTTCAAGAGAAATAGAAAGATGATTTTCCCTCAGCGTGTAATGGTAGAAATTAGAATATGGAAATTAGAGGCATCCTTGCAAATGGTTTTGAGCTGAGGTGCCTCTGTCAGAAAGAAATACAGGACTTTCCTGTTTCTGAGATTCTTCCCAGAGTGATGCTGTGGAGGAAGACTGAGTGTGGTCCTGAGAAGGAAGCAGTTCTTTGCCCTTCACAAGGAGGTGGAGAGCACAAGAACAGTCACCAGGGGCCTGAGCAGAAGGGAACAGAGCCCTTTGGCTGCCAGGGGGATGTGTAAGGAGAAGGGAAATGTGAGCAGCATGTGAGGGGCTGCAGGCACATCCCCAGTCTGGCAGCAAAGAGGGACTGAGGGGCTGCCAGAGCCAGTGGGATCAACCCTGCAAAGGAGCAGAACTGAGAGTTTGCCATTGAAATCCTTGTGAATGCAAACACTGAAAGGGGGCACAGCAATAGCTTCCTTTTTTCCTTGGGCAGTGCTGCTAGAGAAAAGGGAAGTAGTACAGGCAGGGCAGAGTTCTGCACACACACACCCATTTCTGTCTGAGCTCTCTGCACACAAATCCTTGCTTTCAGTGATGCTGTGCTGATTTTTGCCTTTTTTTCCTTTTATATATTCCCTGTATTCTTTACACAAATATCTGTAGCTCTGTAGCCTATTATTGCAGTCAGAGCTAGTTTTCCCAATACTTTTCCCTGCCCTGATAGGCAGAAAGACAAAACATATTCCAAAGCCCCATCCTATCTTGTGTCCCCTTAGGACCCAAGACTAAAAAACAGCTCTTAGAGACACATTTTCATCAACAGGTTTAGTTTCCATCTGAAGGGGGAGGATTTAGCAGGGGCTTGAACTGGAGGGGAATTGCATGGCCACCTGTATTCCTAATCAGTGATTTTTGTCAGTTATGCTAATTTAATAAACTTATAAAACTGTATGCACCCCCATGGGGGGTTGGGCTTTTATGGACATTTTCTGGTTTTGCTTCTGGATGCCTCCAGTAAAGACCAGGCTTTATATTACCAACTATACCAATATTATCTTGAAAGTGGCTGTTGCTCCATTTCTAGGTTTCTCAAGGCATCATAAGAAGCCCCATTTGGCTTCTGCAGTGCAATAATCCTACCAAAAAGCCCATTTGAATATTTGATGCCATTCAGGAAACTGTACTGAACCCTTAGACAGGTTTTTGGTTATCTCAGCCATCAGAAACACTCAGAATCCTCTGTGTTCAAATGCATCTGTCTTCAGCTGGTACAGACACACAGTTCCTGGCAGATAACAGTGTCACACCAGACAATAGCCCCTGCTGCTAGATAAAGCACTTGGAGGAAGATGCACATTTGAATTTCTATTCCCTTGCTTTAATGAGATGCCATCAGCTCAAGTTTGGCCCCACATTTAAATGTCATTAAGAGAAGTTCTATGCAATCTTAACAACAATAATAAAAACTAAATTTCAGCACAATTTCTACTGGAAATGGGATTTTCTTGCAAACCCCCATTTCTTTGCAGCCTTCATGCAGAACTGTGTTGGCAGATAAGAAATCACAGCCAGTGAGGATGGGGCTGAGCTCTCACAGGGTCACCCAGGACTTGGTCACCCCAGAGGGGCCAGGTGCCCCCCCAGGCAGGGATGTGGCACGTGGCAGCAGTGTCCCCACCCAAAGCACTGCTGCCAGCAGGGCACAACACTGTGCAGGTTTGTCTGACACTGACACACTGGTGTGGCCACTGAGCCACACAGGCAGAAGAGTTTGGAGGCTGAGGTTCCATTTCCAGAGCTCTGAGCTCCTCCATGCCCAGCACACAGCCACCACCCATTGCTCCCCAACAGCAGCTTCCCCCACAGAGGCAAAAGGCTCAGACCAGTCAGATTTGGTGTTTTTCCTCTCTGCTTCATATGCTGCTGACTTCCACTGTATCCAGTGCCACATCCCAAACTTGATGAAAATCTTGGTAACCTCTGAGGGCTTTAAGATCTCAAAAACTCATTTTCTCCTTCATATTCCAGCAGGAATAGCTTGGAAAATAATCATTTGGCCATATATATATATTTATATCCCATCATATTATATTCCAAACAGCTGCCTTGGGGTATGAGAAACCACATTAAAATGCATGCAAACTGAGTTAACAAATGTCAGCCAGAGGTCCCAAATAGAAAGTGTGCTTCTCAGACCCCAGGCTAGAAGTCTGAATAAACAGATGTTCTTTGCACTGTGCCCTGAAGGTTCAACTTAACCTTTGTTAGACAAACAAGGGACACTGATACTCTTTGCTAAATAAGAAAGGTCGATGGCAGGTATAATCAATAATATTAGACCATTTGACATATTTCAGGTTAGGGGTTTTAGCAGAGGAAGAGAAGTTATACTATTTCTAGGAGAGGAGAAGCAGACAGACTGTGCACAATAAAAAGATTATGAGTTCAGAGGCACCCACTGAGAGGCAGCAGCTCTCCTCCTGCTTCCACACCTACTTTGTGTGCAGCTTGGGCTCCACCCCAGATGGAGGGATGGTCTCCAAGCCACCTCCAAGGAAAGGCTCCTCTCTGACACCCTGGTCCTGCCAGGTTTTCAGGTCCACTCACAAGACCCAGGTTTTACTCTTTCTTACCAGTGAGTTAGGACTTGAGATCTGGATATGAGTAATTCCACCAGATAAATTTTGTCAGAAGCTCTCTTATTCATAACTCCATATCCATGCTCACAGAGAGACTTCAACAAAAAGCCCAGAAAAACCTATAAGAAAAACTGTGAAACAGTTCCCCATGATCATAAAAACAGAAGAGAAAGTTAGGGAAAATCCTGGTCACTGTGTTGTTTTTTTTGCAATCTCCATTGATTGATGTTCCTCTAGGCTGTGCTGCTTTTTCCTGCCTGTGTTTCCATTCTGCTCTGACCTACCCTGCATGCTTTAATCTGTGGAATTTTTCATTATCTCCTAACTCATGTAGATATCCATCTTTCTACTCAGCAAAAACGAACCTGAATATGAATGGTGTGTGTTCAGCTGTAGGGTGCTGTGTGTGGCAGGAGCTGCCTCCACACCTGATTGCTCTGATTTACCCCTCTGATTTCTCTTCACAGAACTCAGTGAATCCTTTCTCTACCCAGGCCGTGCTTGCTGGCCACAGAGATTGTTTTAATGTGGTTCCCATCCCACAGGAGCAAGGATTGCCAGGATTATGTTCCTTCCTGCTCTGCTGAGTTACACATCACTAACTGATCTAGAATGACTCTCAAGGACCCCTGTTACTCAACAGAGCACAATCAACAGAACTGCTTAATGCTTTGCCATGTTGTTTCAGGAATAAGGGGTTCAGGTGAGGTGACAATGCCTTGTAAGCTGTCTGCAATGAGATACATTCGATTAGGAAAGTACAGAACTACAATTGTTGATCCTCTAATTGAATTTCAGGCTAAGTTTGCTGCAATTTGATTTACTCATGTGCTCTGAGTGACTCACAAACATTTTGAAATAAGGGGCTGGTGTGACAACTGTGCACAATGACACAGAAAATAAGGGCCTTTTCCATGCCAATTGGAAATAAACCCACATTTATTTAAATAAATCTATGAATTATTTATGGCACTTCTGTAACACAAAGATGCTGATGCAGACACTATCATAACAGAGAATATAAAAGCAGAAACTAAACATGTCTCTTACCTGCCAATAATCCTGCAAGACATCTAAAGAAATGGTGCCTTGTTTACTGTAGTGGCCTGTTCCTCCCAACACACAGTGGATGTGAGTTTTTCTATATTTCATCTCAAAGTCAACTAGAATACCTTATATACTCATGCTAAATACTTTCACTCCAAAGCTTTATTATTGTTATTATAGAGAGAAAATATCTGTTGATTACATCCAGACAGATATGCCCATTTCCATCATAAGGTTTACAGCAGTTTTATTGCCTCTCACTGAAAAGTCAGCACTTTGCAAGATTCAAAGAAAAAAAAAGAGAAAAAAAGAAGTTGAAAACAATTAAACAACACAAGTTTCATAGCCATTTTCCATGGGAACAAAATCTTCCATATTCAGGGCAGTTATTCCTTTTAAAGTATAGCTTCCAATGTTCTGTTGTGAGTTGCATTTAAATAGGGAATGAACTCATCATCTCGCTGTTTAACCATCTGTAAATAACCTAAATACAGGACATTAGATTTGGATAAGAAATCTCTGCAAAAATGTTCATTGGTGTTTAGTGCAAATTAGAGCAAACTCCATTTTGCAGAGGACACCAGAACTCTTTGTTCCCCACGAGTTATCTGGAAGAGTTGATATTTCTGCCAAATGGTGGCATTTTGGCTGCCTTGAGTGAAAGTTGAGGGAGCGTGGCTGAGGTAAAGAGTGCTTGAATTCTGGCTAAAGTCAGTATCTGGGCCATGGCAGATTCACACCAGAATGCATGGGAAAGGCTGTGAACCTCCCAGCCCTGCTTCACAGACCCACTGCTAGGGCTGTATCATTTCCATTATAACCTGCCCAGCAGCAGTGAATAAAATAAATAAAATTATATCTTATTAATCCTAGAGATGTAGCACTTGCTGCATTTATAGCATTAATGATGATTTCAGCCCATCTTATCCCATCTGTAGCAGGGCATAATTTCACTAATACCCTTTTGAAACACAACTGGGCTCTACTTTCAAGGGAGGGAATCAGCCCACTGGTGCCCACACGAAGACAGAGCTGCTGTTCAGCAGCCAAACATCATCTCCAGAGGAGCCCTTAATTGACTGCACTTGTGAAAGATGCATCAAAATGTCCTAAAATGAGCACATTGTCGCTTTTATAATTTGCTGACAGTTTGCCCCCAGGTAAACCTCCAGCACACTAATAGTTTTTCTTGGCCAGCATAACCAATATAGACTTAATATCTTTCTTTGCTAAATAAGAGGAACATTTACAATAGCTGCTGGGTAGAAAATTAACCAAGTGAACTCTTCAATTTGTCTGTCCCTGTCTGTGTCTCTCATTAATTTTTTATGGAAATCAAAGACTAATTCTGTCTCTCTGCTTGTAATCACATTCAAAACATGCTCATGACTCAGTAATCTGCTTATGAACGTTGCTGTTCTCTGCAGTAACTCTGCAGACACCCACATTTGGGGCGGTCTGAATGTTCACACAGCTTGCTGTTGCCAACACAATTTCTATTCCTTGCTGTTTTTGTCATTTTAGAATCTCCCTTCCATTTTGAAAGCTATCAGGGTGAACAGGAAACTCATCAAGCCAAAGTCAGAAGTCACAAGAAGCTATTCACCACACTGCAAAACCCTGGTAAGCAATTTCTGATGGCTTTAGTACAAAAAAAAAAAAAAAAAAAAAAAAAAAAAATACTGATGGTGATTTTTTTTTTAAACAAGCCCAGCCTGAAAGGCCAGATATGAAATCCCACATTTATTATCCCAATACAAGGGAAGTCTGATCCAAATTTGTTATTTTGGCTTGAGCCAACACAATTCACTCAGTTCCTCTGCATACAGAACATAATGGGAGTGAGGTTTTATTTCAAATTTCAACTAGTTGCCAAGATGTTAACTTTCCTAGCTGTGTTCAGCATCATAATTACCTGCTTCAACCAGTAATTGGTTGCCTTCATACAGCAGCAATAATCTAGTTATTATTCCTCATTCTGCCCCAGTCAAAAAGGCTCTGGGGAGGAACAGTGAGCAGGGATCCATGTCACCTTCCCAGCAGCTACTGGAACAAAAAGTGGCCAAGGAGAATTTCCATTTGATGGCAATACCATAATTTATGTGCTCCTCCATGAGGAGAGACAAAAGGCAGTGATGAAGCAAGGAGCAGGAGCAGCTCTGTGGGAGCACGAGGGGCACAGCTGGGCTCATCATTGTTTTCCTCTCAGCTGCACTTCCATGGCTTAGCAACACAGCTAATTTTACCTAAGAGGGAAATGGTGAAGCAAAGTGATAATACTTCTTTATTAAGCAAATGCACTCTTATTTATAGCCAGATTTTGGATCACAAAAATAAAAGAGATGAACACAGAGCTTCCTTACTATTTTTTGTGTGTGCGTGCATAATTAGTACAAATGTTTTTCCACATTCAACTCATGTACCAAAATCAATTATCTTCCAGCATGTAAATGTTTTCTGACTGTGTGGACAGCACAAACACAATTTCAGGAGAGTTTGTAGCAAAATGGTTTGAACACTTCTACTTAAAACCCTGTTCTATACACAAAAAACACAGGTATGTATTGCAGAGGTCTGGTGATGTACTCAAATGTTCTCTCATGCTTCCTGTGATCAGTCCCCAGAGCATAATATTTTGGAAGAAGCTAATTTGTTACATAATCTAAAGCAAACAGTCACAGGCTTCCCAGCTCTGCTCACACAACAAATATAAAGCCAAAAAGGATTTCTTTATTCTTAAAGAATGAGCCATGAGTTGCCTAAAAATAAGCTTTCATAAGAACATAAAAATAAACACCACAAATATGAGTGTGAGAGAATTCTAAATGAGACATTTATTAGACTTGGGATGGCAAAAGAATAATGAAGCAATGTGTGAAAACTAATTCTCTTTGATTTGACATGTTGATTTTTGTGTGTTTACAGCTAGGCAGGGACTTGCTGAAGAGAGGTGTCCGTGAGGATGTGCAAGTGGGACAGAATGACAAGTTCCTTCAAGCTGAATTGCACAATTTTTTAAAAATTACCTTCTGGAGAAAGCCTAAGGACAAAAACACACCTCTGCTAACTAAGCAAAACTCTCCTAAAAGTTCTTGTGCAGAATGTGCTCTACTTCTGATTATTTACCATTTCCTTGTTTTATTTTGCCAGCTACAGTATTTCCATATCAATCTAGAGCATGCTCATTTTAGGCTTGAAAACTGGGTCAACACACCCTGGAAATTCACACCAAAACGCAGTTCCTGAGCACAGATAGGCAGAGTTGTCAAAATATTCTCATCACTGAGTAAATTTGTGCTCAGAGCAAAACCAACAGCCTGGAAAACACAAGTGCCCTGCAAGCTATCAATTAAGCCTTACATCAGGATAAACTTGTGTCAAGAGGAAATTATTTCCATTTTACCTGGAGAGATCCAGCTCTGCTCTGACATACAGAGAAGGACAGCTCAGGAAAGAGTCCACTTGCCTAAAGAAAGGGCAAATCCTTGCTGTGCTGTTTGATAAGGTGCTACAGGGAGCTCCTCTACCCTCAGTGGGGTATGAGTTAACCTGAGCATTTTCTGAGATTTCAAAGCATTCCCATTCCCCAGCAAAATGAAAGAAAAATGCTTTCAGGACGTGCTCTCCCAAAAGTCACAAAGTGTCCCCAGAGGAACCCAACACTCCATGGCTGGGGCAGGGATTTGGTGGCTGGGCTTTGCACACAAAGCCCTGGAGTCAGGGAGGTGCAGTGGGGAGCTCTGCACAACAACCTGGATGTCAGAAAATTCACCTTCCTACAAATCCTCTGGGAGCCTCCTTTTCCCCCAGCTGGTCTCTCCTTGCTTACAGCTTTCTGGGCCCATCAACTCTTTTTAACTCAGAATTACAAGGTGAATCCAAAATACTGAGATAGAAGTAAAACTGCAGGAAGAATGCAACTTATTTTAAATTTTTGAAGTTTCTTTCATTTGCAGTGGCTCAAATTGGACTGTCTTTTTTAAAGCTCCTCTTATTGCTTCTAATTAAAGAATTCATTTTGTTTGACTAACAGATGTAGAAACATATTTCATCAAATACTACCTGAACCACATTTTTTCATTAACTTTATCAAAATTGACATCTGGTAGTTTTTTTTTTTTTTTCCTGATCTTTGGAACAGATTTAAGACAAGAAAACCTTTAGAGCACTCTTATCCCAGGTTATTCTTACCAACCACTCTTCCTAGCTCCATATCAAGCACAGAGCCAGATGGGAAAGTCAGGTGGGTTTTCTCTGCCTGTAGATATTCACACAGGCCTAAATGGTGGGAACTAAGTCTGCTTGGAGGACTTGATTCTGAGAGTGGGTGGTTCAGGGGCCAAGATCAAACCTTGAACTAAAGGGAAGGTAGAAACATTAAAGACTATTTCACCCCCTCTGGTTCTGGGGGGTGTGTTACTGCTCACTGCAAGTTGTGCCCAGATGGAGAACAACATCTTGCTCAAGATTCCAAACATGGCACCACCAGCTAAAAGGTGGAAGTGTTGGCTCCATAAAGTCCAACAAAAAATTCCCATAAACTGAGGTGATGCCAGATCTTCCTGCTGAAATATTGGCCCCATCTCTGCCTTCCTGCACTGACATTTTCCTGCTCTAGTATCACTCTTTCCTCTGCTTTTACATTCCAGCCTCCTAACCTAATCCTTCCTCCATTTAAGATGTATTTTATGAGGTTGATTTTCAAGGCACTACATTGCCCCACCTGCTGTCTGTCTTTATCTGCTGCCCTTTCCTTTTACTTCTCCTTTTGCATCTTTCTCAAAGCAACTGAAGAAAATTCAACCTTTTCTGTGCAGCATCTTGCCAGCCAAATGAGGCAGGAGAAATCAAGATCCACCTCCTTTTTCCCATCCAAGAACCTCGTGCATGTTTTGGTCCTAAGAGGAGTCTGAACCAACAGAAATTTGCTGCAGTGTATTTTTGCCAGACTGGTCCCAATTCAGTGTTATTGTACATGGCTTCCACTCCCCAGACAGCACTGCCACACCTTCTGCTTGAAACTCACACTGCTCTGTCTTAGACTCCAGTGGGATTTAATGGACAGGGAAATAGCCCTTTTGAATACCCCATAGCTCTCAGGCTACTGAGTGGGGTAAATTTAAATTGAATCTGAAGATTACATGATTTTTTAAAAAACACAATAGATGTCTTAATTTCCAGCCAGTTTTTCTAATAAGACACATATTTCCCTTCCAGTTCTGGTACTGCCAACACTGTGGTGCATCTCACAGTATGGCAGCACACAGGGTGGATGGGTCAGAAGAGTTCAGTCTTGAATTTGTAGGAAAAATGATGCTGTACATATTTTCCAGCTCCTGTCCATGCTAAACTCTCCATCTTGAGTTATGCAACATTTACCAGCTTACACATTTTACAATTCCCACTTTGAATGCCCATTCACCTTCTGCTTTGAACTGTTTCAGGGTCTGTTAACAAGGGAAGACAGAGCTGCTCAGAAAAATAAATTACTTTTTAAAAAATATCATCACAGGAGTGCATGAATGTTTCTGAGCAACTGGGCTGAGAAAGGGAACAACAACTGCAAACCATGAACTTAAAAGTACCTGGACAAATTGACTTTGCTTTACAAATTTGGCCTGTGCTATTCAAAGGCATCAATTTGTATTGAGTTAGTAGTCAATTCAAGAAGAAGTTAGTAATATTCCATTACAGTTAGTAATTAAGTCAATAACTAAATTAAATGAATATTAAATATTATACATCAATATTATGTTAAATTATTGTTATTTAATACAAATATTAAACAATCAAATTCAATAATAGTTAATGGTTAATTCAAATCACCTATTTAATGTCTAAAGGACCTATGTAAAGAGAACTTACTTCCAAGAATACAGTATCAATGAGCTATTGTAGCATCATTTTTTAGCTGCCCAAAGAGTGATTTCAAAAGTTAAAACTAAATTTCTGACCTTACACTGTTACCCAGAGGCAACCTCCTGTTGCCCAGTAATTTGATTTCCAGGAAACCTTCAGCTTTAATTCCTCTTGTCATCAGTAAAGGAAATGAGCTGGCCCAGGCACTGCCTTTACAGCTGTTGGTGATGAGGCTGGCAGGATAATTCAGGCTGAGTTCTCTCTCCCCAGAGCAGCCTGGTGTGCCTGTGCTCCAGAAATCCCTGCCCTAACCTGCCCTGGAGTGAGGCAGGGGTGTCTCAGTGATGGGGGACCCTTCCCCACCTCCTCTCCAAATTCCTGCCAGGTGAAACCCACCTCCACAGACTCTCTCCCTGCCCCAAGTGCTCATCAGGCTCCTGTCTCTTGTACGTGGCTCAAACAAAGAGACAGACAGACAGAAGCTGCCTCCTGCCAAAGGAAAAAATTGCAAGAAGGAGGAGATTAATGTGGAACAGCTGTGCTGTAGACTTTTTGAATAATTTGCTGAAAATAAACTTTAATGGCAAATTAAGAACAGAGATTAGCTCTGCAGTTCTGTGTTCTCAGAGGGCAACTTGCTTGCACAAAAGCGAAGCCAGAGCTTGGCACCAGGGGCAGCTCAGCTGGCAGTGCCTGGAGGTGCTCCCCACACCCTGCTCAGCCCTAGGCAGGCTCCTGCTTTTGGGAGCTCCACTTGCTGTGGGCTCACTCGGGAGGAAAGAGGAGGTGATGGCCCAGTGGATCAGCTTGGCTGCTCCTGTCCCCTTGCCTGGCTCTGAGAGGTGACCCAGGAGGTTCTGGGCAGGGCTGAACACCATTGCCCATGGCAGGGAAGTCACTGCCTCTGCCAGCTCAGGCTGCTCTCTCCTGTTTAGATCTGTTTTTCACCAGTTCAGAGGCCCAGATGAACCAAAACCAGACTTTTCAGGTCTCTCCACAAATGTTGGTGCCCACCACAGGAGCTGACAAGGAGCAGGCAGCCTGCACCCCCCTGGCCTATTTGAATGTGTTTTCTGAGCTCACCAAGAACTCAAGTCCTTCAGTTTGCACCTCCCAAATTCTCAGCCACTGTGCCCTCTGCTTTCCCCTCCTGGAGCAGCTCTCAGCCCCTCTCCCAGCAGCAGGACACCAGGCAGGTGAGCTCAGAGGTGTGACAACCCCTTCCAACAAGTGATGGGATACAGGGCAAGGCACACTCTGCCTGGCTCCTGGAATGCCTGCTGCCTCCAGCAGTGTCTATTTCTAGGACCATTCCTGGTTCAGCTTGCCCAGAAAACACCTTCCCTATGGAGCCCCCAGTCCTGAGCACAGATCTGTCAATGCAGAGTGTGCCAGCTCCCCTCCTGCTGCCCCCTGAGTGCTGGAGCGGTGCCTCTGCAGGGGCTGCTTGGGCTCCTGGCTGGGGGCAGAGGGAGGGAGGGAGGGAGGGAGGGAGGGAAGGAGGGAGGGAGGTTTCCCTGCTGCACCCCTGTGATCTGTGAATTAAACACCCTGGCTCCATCATCAGTTTCTCCTGTAATGACTGGGTACTGACAGAGAGGGATGAAAACACCAAGTCATTCCTCCTCCTCTGGAAGGATAAAGGCCAATGAAAGATGGATGTTGGCAGGCTGGCATGAATTACCACGCAGGCTGATGTTCTGAAAAGCCCCAGCTCTGCCAGCATGCCTGACTGCTCCATGGACATTGAGTAACATGACCCCAAACATGACAGAAACTCCTTGTGTCTGCAGAAATGGTGTCAATTCATTCTGAAGTTAATTCATCCAGCTCTGATCACTGCTTTTGCTTCAGCTGAGAAAAGACATTAATCTGTTTAATTTCTCCCTCTGTGTTTTAGATCAGACAATCCATTTAGAGAATGTGATTGATAAATGAATTAACTGTGCAACATTCATTCCTTTCACTAGTTCAGAACACAAAAACTGAAAATAAGTCACTACAAACCTCTCTATATGAAAGATAAACTACAGATCTTTAAGGGTATTGTAGAGTTCAGTACCAGAGGAGGATTGAAAGATTGTTTAACCTTGTCCAGTCCAATTCCTCCTCACCTTGCACCCTCAGCAGCCATAAGAGATCACCAGCAATGTATGGTCAAACACACAGGTCTGTTTGGATGGATATATTGAATCTGGCAGGATAATTTTCTCTCCATGCTTTTCTGATTTCTTCTCTTACTCCAACAAGCACAATTCCTTTTTTAAAAATATTTTTGGCACAACCATATCCTACCAGCATGTAAAATAAAAGCATTTTTTGTACTAAATCTGCCAGTTTTAATGTTTGCTTGCTTGCTGAAAGAGAAAATTTGAAGGATTGCATGGTATGTGAGAGGAGAGACCATGGCTGGAAGGGGGCAGGGGTGGAAGGTTTCCAGAAGCAGACCCAGACTCACAAAAAGTGGCACTTGCTCCTTTTCCTACCCTCACAGACATGTGGGGCAGGTTGCAGCTGAGATACACCCTGATTAATGGAAAATTGCTTCTTATCACTGATGAACCACTCATCAGGAAACACCAAGCACATCCAGCTCCTTCCAAACGTGAAGACATTTACTATCTGCTCTATGAGCTTTATTACTGTATTTCCTACAAGTTTTATGCACGCAATCAAAGCATCTACATCAAGTTCTGCACATTTTAAACACCTCCATAAAGCAGAGTAATGACCTTCCCCCCCAAAAAAAAGTTAATGAACCAATAATATTCAAGTTTTACATCAGTGAGACACAACTATTAAGTGTGTGCAAATTGCACTGATAAATCTGGAATGAGCATATCCCATCCAGCACTTTGCACAGTCACTGGAGATTCTGGGACAGCAGACAGCATCAGGAGACTGATGGCCAGTCCTGCCAGACAAGACCTCCTGAGTGAGGAAACAACGCAAACATGTTCATAGTCCTTGGACATGAAAGGGGTGAAGCAGTAATTCAAATGCCACCTAATCTTTACTAGTTCAACAGCAAAACAGAAGTCCTTTCCCAGGGTGGGTTACACCCCCTCTAATAGCACATCTCTGGGAGAGGCACTTAATCAGTGCCAGCCCTGCCTGCCTTGGGCTGGCTGGCACCTCTGGGCAGGTCCCTGCCAGCTGAGAGCCACGAGACCAGGGGATACAGAAGGGACAGCAGGGAGAGGAGAGCAGGGCACATTCAGCAGAGCTGCCTCTGGCTCTCTGCACACTCCCACTGCCAGCCCAAGCCATCTGCCAAGGCTGGCAAAGCCACCAAAGTGCTCCATTTTTAACTGAGTGATCATGTGAAGATGTACAGGTAATCCCACAGCTCCCCCCCAGCAGAAAGGTTTGATACATGACTGTGTTTGCTGTCTGCCTGCAAAGGACCTGCAAGCTCCTGGCTCCATGGGTTTGATGCACTGTGCACCTCACAGCAAATGTTGGCTGCTTTTCTTTGCATTGCACTGCAAGCTCATCAGCAGAGCAACCAGGTCAGCTTCTTTGTAAGAACAGAGAAAGCAAAATGGAAAAACACTCATTGCATTATTATCCCCTTTTTCATCCCTGCTCCTGCTCCCTTCTCCAAGGACACACAACCTTAGGGGTACCCATGCTGCCAGACTGGCCCAGTAATTACATTTCAAAATAAAGTTACCTGTCAAGATGAAGTCTGCTTTCCTGATGATGCTGATCTGCTCTTCTTTTTACTGCAAAATAATACAAACAGAATGAGAGAATGTTTGGTGGGGGTTTTTTTTCCTTATTTTTTTCCCTTTTAGGCTGTATAATTTTAACCTCCAAACTAGGCCAGCTCAGAGAAGGAGCATTTAATCTGTTACAGTGATTAACAAAGCTGTTATATTGTTCAAGATGACATGTGAAGTGTTTACCAAAATACCATCCACTTTGTGCAAATGCTTCCTAGATGGTGCTAAGGAAGAGCATGCAGAATGCAGAGAAAGACCAAGGAAAAGAGCCTGACTGAAACCCACCAGTCTGAAGCTCTGACATTTTGGGCAGCCCCACCTCCCACTTCCTGGGATATGAAATGTTGTTACCCATCCCTTAAGAAAGTCAGCACATTCCACAGCTCACAGAAATCTGTGATGAGTCAAGGGTGAGGAAAGCCTTGTAGGCTCCAAGATTAAATACAGCATGTCTCATATCTTCTGTTGCTAACTTACATCTTTTCAAAATTCATCAGGAAATGGAGCATACAGCCCTTCAACATAAATAAAATGAGGAGCAAACCTCTCTTCTCCCTCCATCTCTTCCTGGCATTTGTGCTGCCTGAAGACACAACCCTCATGGTGAGGTTTGGGGGTGTTTGTGAACAAGTCCTGGCATCTTTATTTTGGCTATAGCCTCAAGCCTTCTCCTCTGGTTGGAGGCATTTCAGCAGGCTTGGGGTCCTGGCCAGGGCAGGAGGTTTCCCACCAGAAGAGCCCCACCACCACCACCACCACTGTAATTTTTCTTTGGTATCCCTTCATTTTGATTTGACAGCCCTTGCTCTGTGGCTTTCACACTTTTTATTTATTTATTTTTTTTAGGATATTCTCTGTCCCACCTTGGTCCTGAAGGGCCAGGCACAGACCCAGATGTTGGATGTGACCCCTTCCTACAGCCAGACCCTGCAGCCCAGGGAGCTGTCCTGGACAGAGCACACTCCTGTGGGCTGCCTCCTTCACTGGGCTGTGGAGATGGAGAAACATTTAATTACTGGTTGATTACCTTTGTTAGGAGTCTCAGCAAGGGAAGTGCACATTCCTATGTTCCTCTGCTATTGTGCCCAAGTCAGGCAAACATTTGTTTCAGTAGAAACCCACCTGCCCATGCTGCAGCATTTGCTGCCTTGTCTCATTTGCCCTTCTGGCTCTGCTCTTTGCTTCAGCATGGATGATATGCTGGAATAAAAAATAAAAGCATGCTGAGGAGAGCCTGGAGCTCAGCCTGGCTTCCTGTGAAACACACAACACCATGGGAAAAGGAGCTGACCTTTAAATCTTGAGTTGCATCGGGCTCAGAATAACTCAGAGCTCTTTCTGTATGAAGATTTTCAAGAATATCAGTAATACACAACAATTCATGGAGGGTCTGTGTGAGTTCACTGCTTTCCTATTTCCCAACCCCCCAAATGACCTCTCCCACACCTGGTGGTGTCTGCAGTACAGATGCTCTTCAGGTGCTGTGCTCATGTCTTGCCAGGGTGTGGGGGATATTTTGCATCTTGCAGTGAGGGATTTTGATACCTTTGTAGAGATGTTCTGCAAAAGCTTCAGCTCCTTTTAGGACTAAAATTAAGCCTCTCTCACTGTGTGTTTAATTAACTTTTATTTGCTTGACATTTCATTTTTTATTATTTTTAAGCAGTCTGAGGTTCCTGGCATTAAAATCACATGTAAACTAATTCAACTGATAGATTATCTTCACAAAAGACATTCTTTTTCTATCATCACACCACTAGGAATATTTTTCTGAGGAAAGAAAGTGGCTGCAGAAATTCCCCTTGATTACCTCAGCACAATGGATGCTTTGCAAGGCAATAACAAGGGGAGAAAGTATCTGCTGAGAACAGGTTAACACTAAATCAGGCCCTTTATGCTTCTGGTTGAGCTCCTCCAAGTACCAGTAAGGGAGAAGAGGGGCTGCAGAATATTTCTTTTATTGGGAAAAAACCCATTTATTTCCTCAGTGGTTTAAAGCCTGATTTTAACCAGACTGGAGAAGAAAATAATCCCTGCACTCCTCCACCTGGTTACTGCCAGGCTTCTCCTCCCTTACCTTCTATTTTGGGCATATTTTGGAAGGGCTCTGGTGTCTCTGAGATGTGCAGCCTCTTCTGCCTGAGTGGCCATCAGAGGCCACCCAGGAGCAGGAGCAGGAGCAATGTAATCAACATGAAGAATAAAACTAAGGGAGCACAAAATCCCCTGCTTTGGACAAGAATTTTATGTATGCACACACCCACACAAACATACCTAAGAAGCAGATGAAGATTTTAGGAGAAATGTTGCCTATCCGCCCCCCCCCAAAAAAATTGCATCAGTTAATATACTGAGCATTACCAAGACACCAGCTTGATGAAGTGCCCTCAGGAGAGGCAAGGAAAAAATTCTATTTTTGCATTTACAGAACATCTCAACCCACAATGCTCCACCTATCCTTTTCAAAGGACTCATAATTCACCAAAGAGAGAAAACCTGGCACTCACTGCATATGAGATATGTTTACAGTGGCACAGTTGGCATATTGATTACATTACTTCCTTTTAAATATTTTAACACAGTCTTTGGCTAATGGAGTATTTAATTAAAGAGAAATAAACATTAGATTTCAATTTATGGGAAAGGAATGCCCTTACAGTATGGGCTGCAGGATATGATCCTCCCTGTCTTTGCAGATTTATCACTTTCACCAGACACAGAGGATATAAATAACATCAGCCTTAGACTGGTGGCTCTCAGTAACTCTTCAACACTTCATAATATTCTGCTGAAAAATCAGTGTTCTCTGAAATTCTAGTCCTGAATTGCCAGCAATGACTTCTCAGCAGCAATCAGAAACTGTTGGGAGATATGCAGTGGGGGCACAGTAATCATTATTGCTTACAGACACCATAATCTCTTTGGTTGATAATGAAGTCAACATGCTGGTTTTGAGAATAGAAAATAATGTTAAATAAGCATTAAGCAAAAACCCATTCTTTTCCTTTTTTACAATTACTTTTTTGCTTCCATTTCCTACAATCTGATGGATTCATAGGCAAAAATTTAATTTTGCTAGTTCTACCCCCCTACTGAAAAAGCAGCATTTCAATCTGTGTGGATGTGGAAAAGAACAATTCAGTTTCCTGCAGAAAAAGGAGCTCTCTGGAGAATTTTTAGCCAACATCTCCCTAATTCATTCCTAATATCTGATCTAAACCTACCATCCTTGAGCTTGAAGCCATTGCCCCTTGTCCTGTCACTGCATGCCCTGGTGACACCCCCTGTGGTCACTCACCAAAGGGCAGCAGCAGATTTATCTCCCCAAGGCACCCTTAAACTTTGGGCCTCCTATTTAGCAGTGCCACTGGAACATTTCAAGGGCTGTCACCTGTCCTGTGATTTGCAGTGTGCCATTTCTACCTCTGCATTTTGTGACATGGCTTTTCACCCAGGCTGCAAATGACCTGAGCTCTGTGCCCGCTGCTCTCCTCCTCCAGCAGCACCTTGCAATGCTCACCACTGATTTTCAAAGCTTGCAGGCCAGCTGCAACCAGGAGTTGCTCTTTCTAAGGGTTTTCTGCTGGCTGTTTTTCTTCTCCTTCCCTTTATTTTTCTCCCCTCAGACAAGTCTTTGGGAGAGAGTGCCTCAGCACAGAATTACTCTGTTTGGGTGCCAAATCCTCCTGGCAGTGGGGTGTAGTCAGGAGGCTTGCATGCCTCTGCCAGAAAAACTCTGCTTCTCAGTAGCTCTCAACCTCCAGCATCCCTCTGGCAGCCAAGGCAGAAAAGAACAACCTTATTCCCAACTCAAAGCATTTATTTTTTTCTGCCTCCCCTGCAGGTTTCATCTCCACCATCACATCCCAGCTCACAGCCGTGCTCTGGTCCTGCTCTCTCCCCACACTCTCTTCACACAACTGGCCTCCAGTTTGCTGCTCTGGCTCCAAATAGAGCTTTTAAAATCGAAAGGAAAGCCAAGCATGGAGGGAGAAGGAGCAAGCCAGCTCTCAATACGAGCTAGCCCAGCCAGCCTGCCCAGTCCTGGGCTCCAAATCCACAGACAGGGCTCCCCCACCCTGCTGGCTCACAGCCTGCTTCAGAGCAGAGCAGGAATCCAGAACAGGAGAGACTTTTTATTTGCTGCCTCTCTGGAGACCTCTTGAGCTGCTCTCTGAGCAGCTCTCATTTAAGAGCTGGCATGGCAGCCATCTGATTTCTTTTTAAGCACTTGGTGGAAGCAATTTCAGAAAAGGAACATAATTCTTGTAAGAGCAACTTCTGCCTGGACAATGCTGCTGCCAGCAGGGGCACAAATTAAAATGGGAAAAGAAGATTCTGCCTCTTGAGTGGGATGGGAAGAGCAAAGGCTGCACCCCTGCTCCAGGGCTTTGATGTCCCAGGGACCACAGCACTGCTCTCAGGGCAAGTGAGCTACCTGAGCCATGGAGGTGGCATCTCACCCAACAAACCCACTCAACGTCCCACAAGTCTTTCCTGTCTCATAAAGCAAATTCTTTGCCTTTCTTTTCAGCCTTCCTTTCTTGACATTTCTTCCCTGATTCTGCTCCTTCCTCAGATTCATCCCTATCCCATCACCACCTGAGAGCTTCTAGTTATCACTCATTTCAGCAGGTAAAAGAGGGCAAACCTCTCCCTCCTCAGTCCAAGAGCCTGACTTTTAAAAATACATGCCATGAGATAAATAAACCTCAACATATCACATTCCTGATCTGGTGGAAGAGACCTCTGCCAATGGCAGTTTCTCCCAATAAACTTTTGTAATGGTGAATTTTCAGGAAAAGTATTTCAAGCCCCAGGAAAGAACTAGAACTGCTTAAGTGGCTGAGTCTCAAACACCCACAAGGTTAAGAGCTGTGAGGAGCAGAGCATGCTGCAGCACAGAGCAGAAAAAATGCCCCACACATCAAGCCAAGAACAAAAACCAGTATGCAATTTCCCTTTCCAAAGGGATTTGGGGATCACACTCTGCAGAAAGCCAGGAAAAAATAATTTAAGAGCCTTTCTTTCCCTTGGAATGCATGGCTCTGGGGAATCTGAGGGCAGCTGGGCCCATCCAGCAACAGCAGCCAGTGAACCAACAGAGACACAAGCAGGCAGTGATGGGCTCTGGACACTCTTTTGGCAGGTTTTGCTTGTGGAGATCATCCCCCCATCCCCAGGCCCCTGAATTTAGCAGCTACCTTCCTAAAACCACCGTGGAGAACTGGAGTTTGTATAATATTTCTTCTCCCAGATGCCTCTGGGAAGCTTTGGCAGGAGTCTGGGAGAGGTTTTGCCTCTGCTTAGTGCCCACATTCAGCTTATCAGTGAGTCCAGGAAAGATCTGGTGTGTGCCTCAATCCCTCCCTCCATGCCTGGAGCCATGGGGTTGGCACCTCACACCAGCTTTGCCCCAGGCACTGCCAAGCTCTGCTAGTGGTGGAATTTAAAAAAAAAAAATACACTTGCTTCTATCTGCCACATTTCTCTGCTGGCAAAACACACTAGCAGAGATACACGGTGCCAGCATGAATTCCACTTGCTAACTGAGCCTGCTCTGCTCACTAAAACACTTTGGAACTGTGTTTGTGTTTTGCTGGGGTGGCCAAATTGCTCAGCACAGACAAAGCTGAATTCCCAGCACTGCCAGGGATGGGCTCTGCCTCTGCAGCCCCTGGAGCAGCCTGGGAGCCTCTCCCTCTCCTGTCTCTGGCATGATTCCTCTGTTCCCTGGCTTTCCAGAGGGGAGAACTGACCTCAGATGGGTCAATTCAAGAGAGGACTTTTCACATCTCACACTTTGTATCAGCTAAGTGTTGCCTTTCTTGCAAGTTTCCAAATCAAAATATTACCCAGCCAAACCCAAACATGACTCTGTGTTTAATACAACCTAGATGCAGTACCTTTTTAAGGAAGGCCCCAAAGTGAAGGTGTATTTTAGTTAGAGCAGCAAGGACAGGTTTAACCAGTGCTGAACAGCTGAGTTTCTCCCCTAGCCCTTGATTAATGAGCATGAAATACAATCTACCTTATAACTACTCCCAAACACTCAAGTATGTTAAAGAGGCTTTTGATGCTCTCCAGCTTCTTGAGTGTGTGTGAAGCTGCAGCTGAATCCAATTTGTACCATCAGCAACAGGAGTTATTCTTTATTCTGCATTTGTCACTGGCCCTGCTCTTGGCATTACACTGCTCTCAGCCACAGAGAGGTGGCCCTGAATGACAGAACTCTTTTGTCTTGTGTTAGCACTGTGATCATCCAGGTGTTTGGAATCTGTTAAAGAGCTTGAGCTGCATGTCTGCCAGGACAAAAAGGTAGGAGTGTTTCCAAGGAATTTTGACTGGGCAAATTGAATCCCAATTGAAGCCAGGAATGGCTCCCCTGCACCTCCCCTGCAGTGTGTCCTTTGAGGGACTACTAAAACATCTCAATTAAATCTCATTTATCAGTGGGACCAAGACAGGCCTCTGGAAAACAGCTTTTGTCCAGAGGCACCCAGGTCTAGGAGAGCCATGCCCTCTGAGGGTGGCTGAAGACACCTCCCTGTCCAGCTGGGGACCCAGTGGCTTCCTGAAGCTGTGGGGTGATCCTTGCCAAAGCCCACAGATGGCTGCCCTGACCCAAACAGCAGCTGCAGGACAGAATGGAGCAGAGGACAGCCATGAACATCTGCATGAACCTCTGGCCACCAGCACAGCACATGCTGCCTGTCAAAGGTGGAAAGGGCCATTTTTAAAACTTCTGCCACAAAGGGAATCTGTGCTGACTTCCTACTGAGAGGAGAATATTCATGATAAAGCCTGAACTGAAAGAACTACTAAATATTTCAACCAACTCAGTCCTCCTGTGGAAAAGAAGTAATTTTCCCCTCTCAGGGCTGCATGGATGGGTGCACTCTTGCTGCCTGATGGAGCAGTGATCATTTATTTAGGCTGCTTTAGCTTAACAGCTAAAATTCAGCTCTTTGACTTCCTGTGCTCAGGAAAGAAATTGATATACATTTTTTAAACCTTGAAATAGACAGAAGCTGGTAAAAGCCAAAAAGAGGGGAGGAAAAAAGGGAGCATTCAGAACAAATCAGCCTAGAGTAATCCAGAACAGGTTTAAGCATGTTTCCCCTCATATTGCCTATTTCCTTCTGGACAGTTTTTACTGTCTTCTTGTGCACCTTTCACCCTGGGGACTTTCTATACCTGCAGCATTCCCCTGCCTACAGGGTCAAACACCAACCTCTTCCACAGTCCTTAACTCACAGCAACTCAGGGAATGCTGCTCCTTGTCACCCCAGGTATTTTCCTCTAGAAATAAAAACACTGAAGCTGCTTCCCGAGTTTTTTACAACTCTTATCCAGCTTTCTTTAAGCTGTGCATGTATTTTCTAATAATTACCATGTGCACACAGTGTCAGCTCCCCTTTAAAAGCTTTAATCTTTCTGTTAATCTAACTTAAAGGTTTTGGTTCTCATCTGCCTTCCTATTCCCCATCCACTGCCAAATAAAGGAAAATGGCAAGCAGGAACCTGCCCCCCATGGAGTGATCTGGACAGCAGAGCATCTGAAAACAGCCAGTCCAAATGCAAACTACAGGACACAGAATTTCCATCATCTTTCAGGAAAAACACATTTGATTCTTAATGGCAAATCTTTAATATTAAATCTATAAAACTAGTTCAGCAATAAATGAGTGAGGGAAAGCAGAGGTAAGAGGGGAAAAGATATAATTTCAGATTGTAAACACAAAAAGACAGAAAATATTCCCAGCTTTGGGCTGATTT
Organism: Serinus canaria; assembly: GCF_022539315.1. NCBI lineage: Eukaryota > Metazoa > Chordata > Aves > Passeriformes > Fringillidae > Serinus > Serinus canaria. Next base: position 7,774,003 of record NC_066318.1, read on the forward strand.
CAGAGGTTGTGTGTGTTGTGAAACCATTTCAGCCCAGTGCCCTGCTGCCCCCCTAACCCCAGGGACACCCCACCACATTGCAGAAATAGCTGGCACCACTATTCCCCAGTTCAGGGCTCTGATTTACTGGCTGTTCACCACTGGGAGCACCAACATGGAAAATTAGCTGCTTATCTCAGGAGAGGGTCTCCCTTTCCTCCTAAAGACCCACATCAGACTTTCCATTGGACTTGGATGATAAAATGTTTCACAGCAGAGTCACAGCTGCAGACAGCTTGAAGCAAGCTTAGAGAGCCATGGGCAATGAGCAATCATTCATTGAAATGTTCATTACCAGATCCATGACTTGTCATATGACATTTTTTAAAAAAATTATCTCTTTATTAGTGAATTCAAGTACAAATGAAAAATTGCAATTAAAAAACCCCAAAACACCACAAAAACCCTACAACAAACTGAACAAAAAACTCAAACACTGCAGGCTGCATTTAGAATAACCAGAAACTGGATTTTTAGTTCCATTTAGGCAAATATTTGTCTGTAGAAAGTGCACACAAACTTTCATCATCTCACTTTGCTGAGAGGAGAAATGAGGATGCTGTGAGATATATTCCAATTACATTCACCCAAAGCTCACATATGTGATTCTATTATTACTAATTCAAATTTGTAGTATTGTAATATGGATTCCAATAATAACTTAGACTGGAAGGTATTTCTGGAATTCTCTAGTCCATCTCCTGCTCAGAGGAAGGCCAAAGTCAGAGATGGACAAAGCTCCTGGCATTGCATGCTCAGGGAGAACACTTCCATTTGAAGCCCTGGTCAGAGCTGCCTTCAGAAAACCCTTTACAAGTTCCATGTCTGGCAGGTGCATTACCTGTCCCAGCAGATTTCCCACCTCACCCCCATGTTCCAAGCACAGGTTGAATAATGAAGCAGGAACAACAAGGTGACTGTCACCAACCAAGGCTCTTTCTGCAGAGGTGAGACTAAAATGCCCCAGAAATGGGTCCTGCCTCAGAGACTGTGGAATCCAGCCCAAAGGGGACTGAGAAGGCAGCAGGGACCAGCTTTAACACCCATCTCCATAAAGATAAGTGACCCTGAAGATGGAGGTAATTAACTTCCATGCAAATGAGACACAGCAGCAGCCAAATTTGGCTCAGCCTGCAAAGAGCCAGTGCTTTGCCACTGTCCTCCCTGGCAGCAGGACCCAGCTGCCAGCTCAGCCTGGGCTGGCTGTGACTGCCCAGACCCCCTGTGCCACGTGTGCCCTGTGGAGCCCCTCACATCTGGACTCTGCCCCCTCCTCCTGCTCTCATGAGGGCTGTGTGGGGAATTTCTGAGCCTTGGATGGAGGCTACCAAAGCCCTGCAATCCCCTGCTCAGGAACACACTGGTTTTGGCACCTGCACAGCAAATCCCCAAATGCAAAATACTCAAATCAAAACAAAGCCCTCCATTCTTATGGGGAAAAAAAAACCAAAACAACAACAAAATGCATCCTTTTTGCTTGTTTCTCATTTCCTTTGTATGAATCTTCTCCAAAGTCAGCTTTCCCCATCACATTTTGTAGCATTCCCAGTTTCCACCACCAGCAGCCAGCCTGGCAGTCCATGAGGGGCTGCTCAGTCTGTGGGACTGAGCAAAGTGAGCAAAAAGCTCAGGGGCTGTGTCTATAACTGGAGGTTTCCCTGGCAACATGGAGAGCTTGGTACATCTCATGATTTGCAGTGTGCACACACTTCCTCACCGTAGCTGCAGGGCTGGCAGCAGGAAAGGCTCCAGCTGCCACAAGCATCCCACCTCCTCCATCCCAGCACAGGCCAAGGCTCATTGCTGTGCCCTGAACAGCTTTTGGGGGGCACAGCCTCCTCTGGTGGCTTGTGTCACAGAGAATGACCACACAAAAGCCATTTGACTTGTAATGCCCTTTGTCCCAGCACACAGCAATGCCATACAATGAAGAAAACATAGCTTGAAGCACAGGTTCAATTAATTTCTTCTTAAAAAATTGTATGTAGCTTTATTTCAAGGATTTTGAAACCACCTAGCAACTTGGCATTTAGTAGAGCAAAGCCTGTGAGAAACACAGATCCCAAATCCTAAAACTATATAAATAGAAAACTCAGGCTTATCATCACTAGGAAATCAGTCCCAATTCCCATGGCACAGCTGGAAGAGTAACAACAACTCCTGATCCAAGGCAAATTACACAGAGCCCCTGACCTCTGATAATGAGTCCTGGCTCCCCAAGCTGTTGTGTCAGGCAGGGGTGGTAAATGTGTGTTTGGAGTCAGTGTTGCAGAGGAAAATGCAACTCAAGTAATCAGAAAACACAGGAACTGATACCATGACAGGCAAGAAATGAACAAGAAGGAATCCAAACTCATCTCCTTTGCTGTTCCCACTGAGGGTGTTTTAGCATATTGTTCTTCAATACAATTCAGACTATCAGCTGATAGAACAATTATCTAACTGAAAGATTTAACCATGATTAAAGTTCTAAACAAGCTGCTGAACAAACACCTACTCAGCCTCACTTCTTTTCAATTCCCTGCACATTGAGTGCTTCAGCTACTGATTTTTCTGATGATCAGGCTGGCAGGGTTCTAGGCAGCATCTCTTCCCTGCTCACCCAACATTTATAGTCCAACCCCCTACCAAGGCAGGGTCACCTGGAGGGGGTGACACAGAAACACTTCCAGCTGGGTTTGGAAGGTCTCCATGGAGGGAGACTGCATGATCTTCCTGTTCCAAGGCTCTTCCACCTTCAATCTAAAGTCCTGTCTTGTGCTGAGGTGAAATTCCTTATGTTTTAGTTTATGGGCATTGCTCCTTGTCCAGTCACTGACATCACTGTAAAGATCTGTCCCCATCCTTTGGTACCCACCTCTGAGACACTGATGTGCATTCATGAGGTCCCAGTCAGCCTTCTCTTCTCCAGGTTAAATCCTGTGCTGAGGGGCTGTCAGAATGGTACTTTCCAGCAGTCTGAGGGAAACCTGGAGCACTTCTCAAAGCTCCCTTTATAAACCACACCATGTCAGCTAGATCCAGGTAGTCACTGGTACCTGGACACCAGCAGGTCCCACAGAGCCCAGAGCAGGTGTCCACATGTGCCATTTCCAGCCCAGTATCTGACATCCCATTCCTATTTTCAGTTTGAAACCCCTGGAATCATGAAGCAGAGCAGGACAGCAGCACAGGTAAGTGCAGGGACACCCAGGCATTGCCAGGGCCAGCTGCAGCTGGGAAGAGTCCCTGCATTCAGGGGAGGTAAGAGAAGACTGGCCATGAGACAAGTCTTTCTTCAAAGGCCTTTCTCCAGCCATGAGACTGAATTGAAATGGAAACCTGTTCAGACAGCAGCAGGACTGGGATGTGACAGTGCCAGAACAGGGGCACTGCCCAGCAAAGCCACCCTGCTGGGAGCCACTCAGTGCCAGTGCCACACAGGGCACCCAGCTCGGTCACCACAGCTGAAGTGATGCACAGATGTCCCCCAGAGCCAGGGTGACAATGTTCTACCCACAGAGAGGCTGCAATGTCCCCCCTGTCCCAGTTAATGACCCCATGGCAGACCCTGTGCTCCAAGACCCTTTTCCAGGAGTCCTGCAGAACTCTGTGGATCCCTTTGGAAAGGACAGGTGCCTTCAGCAGATGATTTCTGCAGCAAGGGCCAGTCTGGCCAGGCCTGAAGCAGGAGATAATTTCAGAACCTTGTGCAATAAACAGCACCCAGTGAGTGCTGGCAGGAGGAGGAGAGCCAGCACTCCCCCCACCACAGCTCAGCAAGGCAGCCACATCTCCCTGACCTTTCCATGGATAATGGGACATAAATGTGTCTGTGACAAATGGCAGAAGGCATCAAATGGAGAGTTTTACAGCAGTGAAATGGCAAAGTACCAATGGGCACTGGTGGGTTTCTGTGTCACCAAACAGCATGTCCCCATCCTGGAAATGTCACTGTCTTGTGGCAAGAGCCACAGGGGTCATGTAGGGACCACAGCCACACTCATCACTACCTGCCACCACACACAGCTCAGCCAGAAATACCAGCAAGGAGCAGGATCATCCACCCCTGAGGGCAGCAAAAAATACAAACACAGCCTGGCCTTACTACACCTCCTGGGCTAACTCTGAAGCATTTGAGAAAATGCTCAAGTGCTCATATCAACACAGTGTTATGCCATGGGTGCATCAGCTGAGAACAGAGGAGATTAAACTGACAGTCTGTATCCTGATTTATGACATAAAAATGGCAGGATCTTTACTCATTGGGCTTGAAAAATAGGTATGCTGCTTGACTTTTTAATTAAATTGTGAAGACTATTTATTATATGGCCATAAATTGTTTGTATGAATACTTATGGTTTTGAGGGATTTTGGTGCAAAGGATAAATAAAATAAAAACTAATAAAAATGTATTTTTTACCATTAAATCAATAGTAATTTAAGCATGCCAAGGGTCACAATTCTATTTGAGAAAGATTAATTATCCCACAGGAAGAATTTTTAACTATTTGGCTGGTTCCTTGCACTTTCCTTGAATCAGCTTCTCTTGGGAAGCCAACAGCAAAATGTTAAAACTCGATTTTAAATGGCTGAGTTTTTGAAAATCACCCACATTTGCACAAATCAGGCAAGAGATGAATAATAGATATCTAAACAAAACTGCCCACAAGCTTGCTAAGAAGAGTGGAACACACCACAGTGGCAATAAAAGTAATCTGTAATACCTATTTCCCCATACATGAATTCCATAACAGGCATTAAAAATGAATGCATCATAGAAGAGGATCTACAGGCACAATTACAGACCTGAATTCATACCACAGGTATTAAAAAAAATCTCTTAACCTCCAATAATGTTAAGATACTTTCAATGCCATTTGGATGACAGAAAACTGTAAGGAAAAACTACAGCTGAAAGAAGCTAATTATGGAAAATCCTGTAGAAAATATTGCTGAACACAGAAGTGTTCCACTCTTTTCTGCATTGCAGATGTACAGATTGGTTTAGGTAAATATCCCTGAACAGTAGAGAGGAATTTGAGCATAAAAATAATAAATTTTGGTAAAGAAAATAAGAAGCAGCAAGCTACCACTGGATGGGAATTCCTTCTTTTCCTTCAGTGCATCTTCACACACACACAGGGGGATCTTCCCCACAAGGACCAGGTCTTGGCAGATACTACACGTTCAATATAATTCCTTATTTATGTGCACAAGTAAATAGAAAGGGCTGGGGAAGACTTCACATCTTACAAAATTCGAGATGTACAAGTCTAGGGAGTGGAGCTTGGAGGGTGCAGCTCATTTAGTCCCAGCAGGAACACAGGAATCATTACCACTCCTCATGCCCTGGAAGCTGTTATTTATGGGCACTGTGTTTGAAAGCAAAGCAGCCCAGAGCACTCACCTTTCCCTGGAACCCATTTCTGGGGTTTGTCTAATACTTCCTATCAGAAATTATGCCTGTCACCTATTTTTGAGAAGGTCTCACACCTCTGCCACTTGCTGCCAGACACTGAAATTTAGTGGGGAGAGAAGCCCCCAGCTAAACAAGCTCTTTTTCTTCAGTTCATTCTGTTTGGGGCTGCTCATGTTCCTTCTGCTCCTGGTGCCAGCAGCAATATTTTTTTGCAGCCTGTCAAAACATTGATTAAATCCAAGCCTGCAATCTAAAGGCAGCCCCAGCAGCCCTGGAGAGCTGCAGCAGAGGCAGGCACATCCTGCCTGTGCCAAAGGTTTCACTGGCACCTTGCACAGGGAGGGATGGGAGGGACGAGAGGATGGAGCCCAGAAGCACATCCCAGCCTTGGGTGGATCATCCTGCAGCAGTAAAATCCACCTGAGGGTCTCACTTCTGCATAAACACTGAACCAGCAACCCTTTGCACCTCAGCCTCACCTCTGCTGCACACCTCTGGGTGGATTCCTGCAGCAGAGGAGCCCCAGCCATGCACAAGCAGATTTCCCAGCCATGCACAAGGAGTTTCCCAGCCATGCACATGGAGATTTCCCAGCCATGCACATGGAGGTTTCCCAGCCATGCACATGGAGGTTTCCCAGCCATGCACAAGGAGATTTCCCAGCCATGCACATGGAGGTTTCCCAGCCATGCACAAGGAGGTTTCCCAGCCATGCACAAGGAGGTTTCCCAGCCATGCACACGGAGATTTCCCAGCCATGCACATGGAGGTTTCCCAGCCATGCACAAGGAGGTTTCCCAGCCATGCACAAGGAGGTTTCCCAGCCATGCACAAGCAGATTTCCCAGCTCACCCTCTGCAGGAGGGTGTCTGAGATGTGAAGAGGGGTGGCAGCAAAGGCAGCATCCCCAAGGGGATGAGGGCAGGAATACATCTGCCAGATAAACCTTTTCCAGAGAGAGAAGATGCTGCTGGTAGTTTGGGGGGGGCCTGCACAACAGGGCAGGGCAGGGGGAGAAGAACCCAGAGAAATGTTTGTTCACCAGGAGGCAGAGGCAAAACCTGCTACTGTGGAGCAATGATTACCTCTGGATGAACAGGGGGGTCTGGAGCTTGCAAATCCTAGAGCACACCTCAGCAGCCTCTCAGGACATGCCATTCATGGCAAATTCATGCCAAGAGTCCCAGTGCCTGTTGCAGTCCACCCCTGGGTGCTGAGCACCCCCTGACCCCTTGGGGCTTGTGCATGAGCTCTGCACTGCTGCTCTTGTGCCAAGATGCTTTTGAAAACAAATCACCTAAAGCAGGCCCCTTTCTAGGCTGCAGCACTCAAAAACCCAGGTGCACTCACCATCTCTCCAAGGTGCCATCCCATTAAAAAATTAGGCATTAGTATAGAAAATATTAATACAAATATAATTGTGTTAATACAAATAGAAATATAATACATAATAAACTATATTAAAAAATCAGAAAACATGGATTTCTGCAAAGTAGAACAGAAAAGGGTGCTGTGACTTCCCGAACTTTGCTAGTGTTTGTGATTATTCTTGCAGTACCTGGTGAGAAAGCAAAGATTTTGCATGATGCAGGTCACATTCTTTCACTAATATTTCTATTCAGAGGCAAATTGATGCACTTCTAAATATCATGAAGCTATCTCTATATCCACACTTGTTTTATGGTGTCTTTCTCCTCCTTTAAAAACTTAATAATGCCAATTAAATTTAAAAAGCTGTGTAGGCTGGATTGGTGAGGCTTAAAAATGTTTTGGCTGATTAAGTTTGGAAAGATGCCTTGCTTTTTGAAAACATCTTATTTGTCCCTGTGCCTAGAGCCAAGGGTGACTCCACTTTGCAGCATATTCCAGCTGAACTCCAGAGAAGTGGGCTGACAGCACAAGAGGAGCTCCTGGAGAAGATACACATCCTTTAGCTCTCCTCCCTTCCAGCCCCCACTTTGCATTCCTTACACTGGCTAAGTCATATTTGTCTATGCACAAAGGCCCACGGGGAATTCTCAGCACCAGGTTTACAGAATTTGCCCTTTCCCACCTCCTACAGAAATCTAAAAGGATACATGCAAGCCAGGGCTCCAAGGAAAGTGGGTGTAGAAACCCAGGGCTCTCAGCATCATGACAACTGGAATAGCAATAAGGAAGTCACATGTCTTGGCCAAAGTTCTGTGAAACCTTTCATTTTCAATGAACTGGCATTTTTCAAAGGGGAAAAAGCATCATTGCAGTATTTCTCTTCAGAACTCATACAAAGATACACCACAATAATTTACTTTGCAACAAATCCCTCCATAAAAAGTGCTGAGCTTGCAGAGCTGTCTGCCTGAGAGGTTATATGGAAGATTTGTAGGAGTACAGTGAGAGATGAAATGACATGTTAACTTCTGGATTAAAACTAATCCCTCTGGAAATAATCATTTATTCAATCAACAAAATAAAATCAGTTACATTAACCTTGAAAGATCTACTAACAACTACTCTCCAAGCTTCACATACACAGATTATGATGTTTAGCACTGACAGTTCCCACTACCTGATTTTTCACTCTATTTTTGTCATAAAACAGTGAAAAATATCCTCAGGCCTTTTTACTTTTTTACCTTCAGAGAATGAAATTATTTGGAAGGTAATTTTCTTCTCACATGCCCCAGCCTCTCTAACTGGGCCAGCAGCATGTCCATCTCCAGAGCCATCAGAGAGGGGCTCTGTTGGACATCATGGAAGATTCCAGCAAATTCTCACAGAAACCACTTCTGTGGCTTCCCAGCCACCACCAAAAACCAGGCTGTGCTAAACCAGCACACCCTGTCATGCATCATTTAATTGCACCATCCATCCAGACTGGTGTGGTTTTGTCTCAGAACCAATTCTGGCTGGAGTCAACTTCCCATGGCAAATGTCACTCTGTGGTGTCCTCTGGTTCCTGGTGTGCTGCTGCTCAGTGCAGGTGATGCTGTGCCTTCCACACTGCACCCAACACCTGCAAAGAGAGAGGCTTCACAGCAATCCCCAGCTCAGCATGGCCATTCCTGGAGTGCAGCCCTGAAAGGATGAGCACTGAGACCTTGGATCCAGCCCATCCTCACAGAGCAGCACACACAGCTCTGGGAGCCAGGCAGAGGAAAAGGCAAGAGCATTCCCCCAGGCATCTCCTGTGTCTGGGTTTTTTCTCAGAGGGGAGATCCAGAACAAACGAAATGGAAAAGGTGATTCAGATGCACTGGCAGGCAAACAAACTACAGGAACATCTCAGCTTTCTGCACAGCCAGGTCTGTGACTGCTAGAGCTTCATGAGTCCTCCAGAGGAATAGACTGACACCAGAAAGTGCTGAGCAAAGGATGGTTCTGGAAGAATCAGCAACCAGCTGGAAGGCAGCACAAGGCTGGGTGTACTGCAGCCAGCCCTGAGCCACACTCACCAACTGCAGCACTGCTCAGTACTGCTGCAAGGCTGAGCCATTCAGCTGCTGGCTGTGGAGGGACCCCAGGATGGCCATTTCCTGGAGTTACCTGGGGAATGGTCACCAAAGTCCAGATCCACAGCAGGGTGTGGGTGGTGATGCAATACAAGCTGACACCTGGGGAGAGCAGGTGGCCACAGGATGGTTTCTACAGCAGCTGGGTGGTTACACACAGGGGCTGCCTGCAAGAACCTGGAAGAAAAGGAGGCATGTCCTGTTAGCCAAGACTTGGCCACAGCATCCACATGTCCAGGTGCAAGCTGTAAATATTGGAGATTGTTGTATTTCCAGAGAGATAGAGACAGAGAGCAGCCTGAGCAGGGGCTGGGTGTCAGCACTGAAGTCCAAGCCCAAAGGCTCAGCTCCTGGATGCTCAATCCTGCTCTGACTGAAGCCAAAAGGAAATCTGGGAGAGCTCTCTGCAATGCACTAAAAAAGCCAAGTTTACTGGTGTTTATGTTTATAAATATATAATTAATGTTTCCCATTCTGGGAGCCATGGAGAGCAGCAACATCAGAGGAAAGCAGACTTGAAAAGAGAAGGGAGAGGTTGAGTCAACAACAGAGCATCTTTATGATCCATATATTTAACAACTGCACCTTTCTGTGCTGTTTTTAAAACTCACCCTTTTTTGTTATCTGTGCATTTGTGCAACGCCTTTACCCTGCAATCCTCCAGGAAAATTATTAAATTTAATAGAATCCACCCACGTTTTAAAGCTGAGATGGAAAGTACTCATATTTAATAAAAAGTACATTTTCTAAATGGTTATGGTATTTAATTTGCATTCTCTTTGCTATTTTAACTGCAGCTTTATTAGAACAGCATTGTTGACTGCAGTGTTTATTTTTCAGCACCATTGTCATGATAAGAAAAACATGGAAAGCAGATGAAAAACAGGGAAAATATAAAAAAACACAGCATGAGCAGAGTAGGCTGAAATTGTGTGTTCTGGGGAAAAATATCTCAGATCTCTGCAAAGCTCAAATCCCCAGTCACCCTCCCTATGAGCTTCCATGAAGAGAAAAGAAGATGTAGAATGTTGCTGGCTTATTTCCATACCAATTAAACATCCTTTTGCTTTGGCAGAGAGGCACAGACAGTCAGCAGGTGAAAACTCAGCCCTCCAGCCAGCTGTGCCCATTGGCACTGGTGGAGGGGGCCTCTCCCAGCCTCTGATTGCTCCATCCTTGATGGTGGGAACAGAAACTCCCTTCCCTTCCTCTGCTGTCTCCCTCTCAGGACCCACTGAGCTCTGTGGGATGGGTCTGGTGCCAGATGTGTGTGCTTGCCCAGGTCAAATCCCCAGGCAGAAGATTAGACATGTCTGCACCAAGAGGATCATCCCCAGTCTCTGTTAATGAAATCACAAAGATCAGGAGGAGAGGCTGTAATGCTGGCCCAGAGCATCCACAGGGCCTGGAGAGGTGAAACATGAAATGGCAGGGAGACAGGGAATGGGCTGGGTGAGCCAGGTCTGTGTGAGTGCCCAAAGCCCTCCTGTGTGGTTGTGTTCTCAGGGGTCCCAGGACAAGGGAAGAGATGAGAATCTTGACTCCATGCTTCAGAAGGCTGATTTATTATTTTATGATATATATTATATTAAAATAAAATTATATACTAAAACCATACTAAAAGAATAGGAGAAAAGATTTCACCAGAAAGCTAGCAAAGAAAAGAATGGAATGAAAATAAAATCTTGTGACTGCTCCCAGCCTCGACATGGGTGGCTGTCATTGGTCATCAAGTAAAAACAATTTCACATGCTGGGTGAACAATTCTCCAGATCACATTCCAAAGCAGCAAAACATGGAGAAGCTGAAGCTCCTCAGCTTCTCAGGAGAAAAGATCCTGGCAAAGGGATTTTTCAAAGAATATATCTGTGACACTCCTGAATCCACAGCCCTGCTCCAGCCCCCCCCACCTCAGCCACAGGGATCACCAGGAGTCAGAGGGGAAATTGCAGAGGGAGAAAGGTGACAGAAATAGCAGCTAGACCACAGGCCCCAGTAATCACTCCCTGAGCTGGAATCAAGAGGATTTTCACACTGGGGAGGTAAATAATCATGTGGGTGAAGATGATGCAGTGGAAGGGTGCTGCAGGCTCAGCATCCCCGTTCCCCACTGTCACCAGCTCAGTGCCACCCCACAGACCCTCTCCACAGCAGCCCTGCCAGCTCCCAGCCTGTTCTCCTGCCCGAGGGCAGGTGCAGCTCTGCCTGCTGCTGGCAGCACAGCCCCAGTGCAGTGCCTGTGCATCAATCACCTTCCCAGGAACTGCTCAGCATCCTCCCAGCCTGAACCTGGCACAGAGCAAGGCATGGGCTTCAAGAGGGGGGATGGAAAGGCTCCAGAATGCCACAGCACAAGGCACTGGGAGCACTCAGCCAGAGCACCCCAAGGGCATTGACAGCCCAGTCAGGCAGGGTGATCCACGTGCATGCAGCCAAAAAATGGTCCCTGTCCCAAACCCCAGTAATAGAGTCCAGCTAAAAAAGGAGGGAGACAAGGGGAAGCATTCTGGAATTACTCAGATCTCTGAGTCTGAAGGAAGTGTGATACTCCACAATGAAAAGAAAACTCATATAGGAGACTATATCTCTGCTGATTCTGAAAAAATAGACATTAAATTCTCCTCTGACTTTGTCCATAGGATTTGCTTGGATTCATTTAATCATCTTTGTTGCTTGCTGGATGGAACGAGGAGCAGCAACTCACCTTTCTATAGATGTCACTGAGTTTATGGCACCATGTGCTAAGAAGGCAAGGCACACACAGAAAGTATTATGCCTTCATTTGCTAAGGAATCAGATTCACACTAAAATGTAATAAAAGTATTATGATTTGTTTACTGGTTCTCTTTTCAACAGAAAAAAAAGAGGTTACTTTAAGGAATTATTTAAGTGGGCTTTGATGTGTGACAGCCTTTTTGGGAGAATAGTGTGTCCACTGATTGGATTTTGAGAAAAAGGCCATGGGTTTTCATGTTAACTGGTCCTTTTGCTCACTGCTGTCATGATTTTAGACAGATCCCCACCAAAAAAATCCAACTTTGATCTAAAACAACACTCACCAAACATGGAGCAGAGCCAAGAATGCCTGCAATTACAGGGCAGCAATATTCATCTGTCCTGGGGTTCCTGTGCTGCAATAGACACAAAACACTTCAGATGGAGTCATTCAGATAATGTTTCAGATAGAACAGCTAATAGCAATTGTTTTAATTAGGCCTTGTCCAACATCACAGAACAAAGCCCTGTAACACCAAGACTGGTGCAGATGTTTTAAGATTTGCTCAAACAGGTTCAATCAACAGCTTTGTCCTGGCAGGAAATTCAAAGAGGAGAGGATAACTAGAGCATTTATGCAGAGACACGTGAGCTTGCAGCTATTAAATACAAACCTACCAAAGAGCTTACTCAAAGGGGCACCACAGAGTCATACCAGAGCTATTGCCAACTGAAAACAGCTCCTCAATAGTTCCTCTGTGCCTACTGAATGTCTGTCTTCAGCCCTTCTCTAAATATATTCCATGTCATCCTGGGAGAAATACTAGAAAGGCAAAAAGACCTTCAGTACTTGCACTCTTTCTTGTGAAAGGGCTGCTACCACCTCCAGCCTCCGTTTTAGATCTGCTGCACAAAGTGGCCCTGCTGGGGGGGTTTGCATGGAAAAACTTCTTCAGATGATGCTGCCAGAGCAGGAGTGCAGTGGGCTCACCCCTGGCCTTTGCTTGGCAGCAAGAGAAAACAAGGTGCCTTCAGCTTTTGAAGTCTTCTTTTAAGCAGGTTGGTTCATCTGATCAGAGGCAGGCCGGCTGCTCAGGAGTAGATTTCACAGGCAATTAAAATGGCAGAGAAATAAAATGCAAATACCACATTTAAGTTTAATTAATTGGTTTGTAATTGTGCTGGGTATTTCCTGCACAGTTCTGCCAGGAGGGCACAGAGGGTGCCTTGGCAGACCAGAGACAGACACGTGTGACCTCAGGAGTGCCCACAGTCAGCCCCAGGGACTCAGCTGGGACCCAGTCCTGAAGAACACAACTCTTGAACTGCAGAAGGCTTCGAGTCCTCACTGTGGCTCCTGCCCATCTCCCAGTCTGACCACAGGCTGCTCAGGAGGGCTGTGCTGGGCAGGTCAGGGCCTGCAGTCAGCTCTGACTTGGAGCAGTGCACCAGATCCCTGCCCTGGCACGGATGGCTGGGTCACCCTGGGGGTGCCACCTGTGAAGGTGATGCCTGGAAGGCACCTTGGACCCACCAGAGGTGCTGCAGTGCCAGAAGAGCCCATTGCACTGCACAGCACTGCCCCAGCCCTGCACCCACCTGGCTCCTCTGCTCTTCCCCTTTGTGCTCCCTTCAAGGTGAGCTCTTCCCTCAGGTTTAATTGGATGTGCTGGTGTGTTTCTGTGCTCACATTGAAGTGGAGCTAATTTTACATGGCAATATGCCAGTTCAGGAAACCAATACGCAAATTTGTAATTATTCATGCATAATTCAGGGTTATTTGCATACAGTAAACAGGCCATCATCCTGATGAAGTGTCAAATGATATAAAGTGCTAATGAAAGAAAAGAGAATAGACAAGAAGAGATCATGAGATCAAGAGAGAGAGAAAGTGGGAGTGGAATATACCCTCTAATGAACTTTCAGAAGTCTCCCTACACTGTTGTGCATGACAAGAGGCACTGAAACACCTTTAAGCACAGCCCCACCAGCCAGCTTCTCTCCCACATTTCAGTCCAAAATTTCCATCAAGCAAAGGCACATTTTCAGTCTGGCCCAGGGTTTATCTGGGTGTAAATCAGATCAATCCAATCAAACCAGAAATCAGTTCTCCCCAGACCCAGTAACCCAAAAGGGCCATCCTTGCCGGAGGTCAAAGTGTCATTTTTACCCAGTAACCCAAAAGGGCCATCCTTGCCAGAGGTCAATGTGTCATTATTACCCAGTAACCCAAAAGGGCCATCCTTGCCAGAGGTCAATGTGTCATTACTAAAGGGCTCCTTGGCTGTCCCAGGAGGGTACCTACATTTTCATTATGTATTATGTGTGGTGAGATTACTTCAATCATTTCAGGCCAAGAACAAACATTTCCCAGCCTCATCCAAGTCCCTCTCTCACTCTTATCCTGGGGTCTGTGAGGGAGACAGAGTCCTCACCTCCAGCATCTGCAAAAATGCTCTACATGACTAGGAGTGCTTGTCAGCAACATGATATTCACTGAGGAAGAAAGGGAGAAAAGGATTCACGTGCTGATGCTCCAGCACTGGAGTCATTCCATCATTTTACAGTGAGGGCTGCATCCCCTGGAGAGACACAGCTCTGACTGAAAGCATTCTCTTTGCAAGGAAAAATAATCAAAGGTGTTTGCTTACAGTAAATTATTTCTTTTTTAAATATGCAGAGTTCATTACTATTACTTTGAGTTTTAAAATGTGAATATTTCAGAAAAGGTTAATAAAAGAAAATGTTAATATTTCTAGCTTTCAAGATTCACAACAAAGGTGGTTTTTAATGTGTTATTTGTAAATAATATTTCTACCAAACCACAGGTGTTAGTAGTTACTATATACATATTAAAAAAACTCTGAGAAAAATCACAAAAACTGTTGCAAAAATATGCTTTTAAAAGTTTTTTCAACATTTGATTTTAAAAACTTGACTTAACTGCTAATGAAAAACATGGAATAGTGCAAGCACAAATGAGAAAGGACAGTTCCTACCCTGATCTACTGTGTATTAACCTGTTGCTTTGTGCACATTACAATTGGCATAAAATGAAATGAAGCGATGCTGGTGCACTCCTGGTAGGAATTCCTGCTAGACTGAAGCTCAGCCAGGCTGGTCTGGGCTCCTGGGGGCCACTGGGGTTTCTGGTCCTTTCTGCACACCATGTTATTGTGTGGTTTGCCATTGATTAGGTCATAAAAGCCCTGACTCTGCTATCTGCTTCCACTGAAGTGGAAATCAGTGGGATCTACCCAGACTTGCTATGGATTTATTACACTTTCACTGAACTGCAAACACACCCACTGTTCATGGGGCAGTCACATTCTCACTAAATACAGGTACCAAAACATTCATTATTTTGATCATTCTGGGGTTTGCTCATTTCTGCTGTCACACCAAGGGCAGCAAGGTGGCTTTCAGAGGACAAAAGGAGACACAGGCTTTCTTTGTGTGCATTCCTGTTTGTTTGCTTGCTTCTTAAGCAGATAATATTGCCTCTCCACAAAATCTATTTATAATCAAGGCTTCAGTCTTGCTTTCCTCTGGGGTTTATTTGGGGGGGTGGGGGTTGCTGGGTTTTTTCCCCATGAATGGACTGCCAGGGGGAGCTGAGCCTGGGAGATAAATATATCAGCTGCAGTAACCCTTGAGCAGAGCTGAGGCTTGGCACAGTGCTCCCTTTCACGCTGCTGTATGCATGATAAAAAGGATTTTTTTTCTGGTGAAGATGCTTTAGGAGAAAATGTTCTAAGCATGGTGCACAGTGGAGAGAAAGGGAGGGAGACAAAGTCTGGGAAAGAAGGCAGGAGCAGTTTGCACTGTAAGGAAAGATTTAAGCTTGTCAGAATGAAAGACAAGCATTTTCAAAGTGCATAATATCCTGAGAATTACAGGGGATGTGGGTGGCTTCAAGGCTCCAGCTCCTGCTCTGCCACATGTAGGTTTCAAGGTCAGAGTCTAATTTTACCCTGTGATAGAACAGCCTGTGCTGGAGCTGCTGAGGCAGTCGAGTGCCTGTGCCCCAAGTGATGAGTGCCTCGCTTTCCTTGTTCCTCTGAAGCTGAGGACAGGGGGAGAATGGGGCAATTTGGGATCACTCCACGACTTCCACATCCACAAGAGACACTGGGGCAGCCACAGACACTGCTCCAAGCCACAGCACAGCTTCCACTGCCAGCTTTAAGGTGAGCTGAAGGTGCTGGAGGGGAACAAATGAAAGCAGAAATTCCTGCGGTGGGCACAAGCTGTGGAAGATGCTGGTTTCCTTTCCAGTTAACCCACAGAAGCCTCAGCTTGAAAATTAATGATTTCAGGGCAGGACCCAGAAGTGCAAGGCAAGGAGGGAACATGGCAAGGCAAGGCAGCAGTGATCCTGTGCTCATGAATTCAAGGGTTCATCTCAGATGAGCTTGGCAGGAGCCCCAGAGAAGCACTGGGATGAAATCTGACTTCAAGCAAACAACCAAAAAAAGAAAGGGTGGAAAATGGAAATTAAAAGTCAGTAAGACAGACCTTGAGAAACCTGATTAGGATTAACACTTCTGATGCCTGTTCCTAATAGAGGAAAGGAGGGTTTGACAGGATCACAGGGCTAAATAGCTGTGACCTCTGGAAATTGGTCCATCAGAGCTCCTGGGATGGGCTCCTGAGATGAGGGCAGACAGAAATCTACACCTAAGTGGTTCCTGCCTTGGAGCAAGCACAGGGCAAAATGACTTTCTGCATTATCTGCCAGTCCTGTTATTCAATCATTTCACAAATTCTCCCTAATGCATCTATTGGCATCTGCAATGCACCCCAAAGAGGGAGGGAGGGAGGGAAGGAAAGCAGGAAAGAAGGAAGGCTTCTTCCTTTGTTACTTTTGCTGTAAGCAACAGAGCCACCTGCCAAAAATGAACACAATTTTTTGTGGGTTTGGGGTTTTCCCCCCCACAAATATATACCAGATCACAGAAAATGTTGGAGAGCCAAGCACATCCCTCCAGCCAAGGCCACTGCTCTGCCATTACCATACAGGAAATGTCAGGTTTTGCTGTCACCACAATGTTCCAGGGCTGGCTCAAATAAATCATGGCTGAAGACAAAGGCAAATTCTGACCATTTGCCCCTTCCCAGTGAAGTGCAGCCCCTCAGGAGAGGTCTGCAGTGAGCACCCACAGCTGCTGCTCAGCCTCCTGCTTGCAAAGTCACCCCCAAATTCACACAGGGTTTTTCATCCAGTGCAAGCCCTTTCTCTCCTGGGAGCTCACCTGTAGCACTATTTAAGCTGTCTCCTAATGACAGTCTCAGAGAAAGATTTTTCCTTGCCTAAGCAAGAGCTCTGCCAATTCCACCCATTAGAAGAATTGACTGCCACAGGGTGATGTGTGGAGCAGTGAGAACACAGAGCTGCAAATTGTAAAAGACAAATTAAGTCCCCACTGACAGTTCTGAGCACCAGCACGAAGAGAGCTGCTCCTGCCAGCAGAAGGATTTTTAAGACTTTGCTAGATTGAAAACAAAAACAACACATGGTGACAGTGACCTTTGGGCTGAGGAAGAGCCAGGGATGAAGCTCCTGCAGCTGTAAGGGCCAGAGGAGGTGCAGGATGATGCTGTGGGAGCACCAGTGGTGCCAGGAGCTGTTCAGCCACCTCTCACTTCTGCAGCACAGATGACAGAGAGCAGTTCAGGGTTTTGGCTCTCACTGAGCAGACACCAGACCCCCAAGTTAGACACCCAGGGCCATTGCAAACACTAAAGCATCTGGTAACTGTAAATCATAAATTTTCCTCTGAAGCATTCTGTTAAAGCAACAAATTCACTATCTTTCCTACACAGCCTACATTTGTTTTGCCTTGTACCTTGCCTTGTATTTAGCTGCATTAAAATCAGCTTATTCTACACCACTCCAGTGCTGACTACAAAGTATAGTGCTGATGATTATAAATTCTTCATGATATTATTTTCAAAGCAGGAAAGATCTGCAAGGCTGGGAGAGACTCTCCTTCAATCCTTTTACCTTAATCAATCATGTTTGCTATAAACCTGTTATAAACTTGTTATGAAGTAAACAATCAGAAAACCAGTATCAAATTTGTCTGACAAGGTCATCTTGCCCTCCTTTAATACTTTATTCACTATGAAGTAGGATTTGAAATAATGGTGCCCTCAAGGTACCTTCACCCCTAGCAGATGGCAGAAGTTACAAGGCAAGAGCTGTAATTAGGAAATCAATGGTGGTCTCATCATCTATTGCCTTCCACATCAGTGCTGGAGAGAAAGAGAGGGGGCTCTGTGCTGAGGGTACCCATTTTCCAGTCTGATGCTCCTTGCCCCCAGCCTCCAAGGATGGTTACATCCCACTTGAGTTGTTTTGGAACTCTCCAGAGTGCTCAGTTGTTTCCAGGACCAAGGAAAGGGGAAGATGTGTCACTTTGCCTGCTAAGAAGTCCCCATTTGCTTTTCTTAGTGCCTTTGCAGCTGATTCCTGAAGAGTGGCAGGGAAAGGGCACTAACAGTGGGACTGTGCCTTTTGCACCCCCTGATGAGTTCCCAGGCTCAGCCCAGCATTTCCCTAACTCCAAGAGCAGTGCATGCAGAGACCCTGCACTCCAGCAAATGCTCTGTGTGCATATGGGTCACACCAATCTTAATTACAGGGGGTTTTTTCTCTCACATTTCCAGGACATGCTGCAGAGCTAGTTCATGACTCACACACTTAGAAGGAGCTCCACTCATAAATCATATGGATAAGTTTATGCTCCAGGCCTGCTTCCTAGAGTATCCAATCTTCAGTAGCACCACAGAAAGCTCAGGAATGAGCAGCACCTTGCCAAGCCTATCAGCCAGGGCTGAGAGCAGCTGGCCTGGCTCAAAAAGGATGCACAAGGACCCAGAGCAGCAGCTGCACTCTGGCTGCAGCTGCCCAGCCACAGGCTCCAGCATCTCCTCCTTTTGCAAGCTGTGGGCAGGACCTCAGTGCACTGTGGGCTGGAGGGGTAAGAAACCAGCCAGAAAAGGGACACCAGCCAGCAAAGAGAGCATCCTGTGAGGAACAGGGTGAATGGTGCAGGGGTACAGGCAGCATTCATTCAGGAGCAATTCTGGAAACATCCCACAGAGCAGATAATGCCAGGGAAGAGCATTTTCCTTTAATGGCCCCTTCATTTCTCCTTTATTGCATCTGAAGTATGCAGTAAAAGGAAAAACATTTGAAGCCATAAACCACCACAAAGAAACAGCCTGGCATCTCCTGGAATACACTGCAGGATTGAACACAGGCAGTTTTAGGAGGGAGCAGGGTGGTGGCACAAAGGAAGAGGATTGATGAGCCCATGCTGGGGGAAATCTCACCCTCCTGTGGATGTCTGATTGAAAATCCCACAGTGCACTCCTCATCACTTGCTCTGCTCTGGGAGACCTTCCTGCTGGCTCCAGGGGCATCAGGGATCCTGGGGGAGGCAGAGGTGCTGGATGGACACAGGGACAGTCCTGCAGCAGCAGCACCACGTGTTGCAGGTCCCAGAGATGTGCTGAGGAGATGAGCCAAGACAAGGCTTGTGCCACTGCACTGCAGCATAAATTTCACCCCATGGGCAGTAACAATGCAGTAATGTCAGGGCTTCTCTAACTGAGCTGCACCTCACTGGCAAAATTT
This sequence comes from Serinus canaria, assembly GCF_022539315.1. Classification (NCBI taxonomy): domain Eukaryota; kingdom Metazoa; phylum Chordata; class Aves; order Passeriformes; family Fringillidae; genus Serinus; species Serinus canaria. The sequence continues at coordinate 7,793,294 of NC_066318.1, forward strand.
TGGCCCTATATCTGAAATACCAAGGAAAATTACTTTTATTTTAGGAACTAATAAGGTACCAACCCTCCCCAGCATGCAGGATGATACAGAGCCCATCTAGTGAGCAGAGCCTCACCCATGGTAGAAGACAGAACCTGGTGGTGAAGAAGACAGAAACTGGAGCACAGTGGTGGCAGTGAATTCCCCCCACAGCCTGTCTCCCATCCCCTCCCCTCAACAGTGAGAGAGAGAGGAGCTGTGCCCTTCCCCAGCCCAGTTCCTGAGGTGTCTCTGCCCCACCCAGAGAAAGCCCTCAGTGAGAGTAGCCAGGTGCCCCCTTCCCTGAACCCCTGCAACTTCTCGGGTCTCTCCTCAGTACCAGTCATTATTGTCTCTTAGCAACAGATGTGAGAAAATTCCCTGAGAGAAAGAAGGAAAGGAGTAATCCTGACCTCCAAGACAGCTGCACAAATGCAAACAATGCTGCTTTCCTGTAAAGTTTGTGGGAAGATGTTAAATAACACCTAATGCTGCTTTTAATTTAGCTGGATGCTGTAAAATAATGCCAAAACAGGAAAAGAACCCACAAAACCCCAAACCATCCAAAATACCTATTTCCAGTGCCCAGGAGTCAGTAAGCAAGGACATGAAACAGGTCAATGATAACATTCAGTGTGGATTTGCATTACACCCCTGGCTGTCCAGCCAGCAACACCAAACTGAACCCAAATATTCCCTCTGCATACCTGATTGGAAGGCACAGCCTCAAGGCTGTAACACAATCAGCCACTCAGCATTAGGCTTTGATGGGAGGCAAGCTGATGACACTCACTTGTGCAGGCATGGAGGAAGTGCCTGGGCTGGACCCACAGCTCTGGCTTGCAGCAGATATTCCTGTTTGTGATGGCCTTGATCTCTTTGTTGTGTATTTACAGACCCTACTGCTGTGCACAGACATCCCACACTAAATCTATCAGAAAACATTACCCACTATAGCTCTTGGCAACACCAACTCTGCTGTGTCAACCAGCCAAAACAGGGCTCTAAATGAGGAGAACAACTCAGATCATATGTTTTGCTAATTATGCAGAAGAAGAAGATGTAAACAAGCTCCATTAAGATTATTATGCATGAGTTCATGTTTTTGCACAATTCACAAATTACCTATAACTGCTTTCCTCAGATAAATAACGTTGGAACGACTCAGCTGACATTTTTTGCCAAAGTCTATGACTTCACTGCAGCTTTCAGAGAAATTACTCTGAGATTTACAGTCTAATTAACCCATGACCCTGATATTGTCTGATGAGACTCCATTATCATCCCAGTCTGGTGGCTGAAAAGAGTCATTTTCTTGATCCAGAAGACTCAGAGTAGAGCAATATGCCTCTGAACTGAATTTGAGCCTGAAAGGAACTGTCCCAGCTGTTCTTGAGCAGGGATAGCCCTGCTCTGCCTGGGAGGAAAGCTGGGTCAATAGGATGAGCACATAGGATGGCTTTATTTTCTGATTCAAGTCAGTCTTGTACAAACTGGGAATGCTAAAACAGACACAATTACCAGAAGGCATTGACACATAATTCCCTGATCACACCAAGTTCATGATGCTCCTGCAGAGAGATGCAGGGAGAGTCTGGGGGGGTCAGGACAAAAATATTGGGTTTCCTGCAATCATCTCCACATCCTGAGCAAGCACAGCTCCAAATGCACAAAGCCATGGCCTCTCCCTGGGTCTTAGATCACAATGAACATTTTGCTTGACAATACCATTCCCTTTTTAAAGCTCTCCATTCCCCAGCACTCCTGGCTTCACTCCTAACTGCATACACACTTGGGATTTCCTGCTGGAAAATGCTGGGCATCAACTGCACTCAATTTCTCAGTCCCTTTTTACTTTTTAGCATAATAATCAGATCAGGGCAGGCTTGTGACTTTTTTAATTGCCCATATTATTATTATGATACTATTTTCTTCTGGATCATTAGACAGCAGGAATGCCTTTCTGAGCCCATGTTACTCTGCTAATTGCTCCAGTTGTACCTGCTGAGCACCAGCCCACTGTCCAACACTGGGAAGAACAGATGTGTTATGAAGAGATTGCCTGTTTTTCCATAGTATCTCTTGGAAGAGATGGAATGAAAATTCCTCCCTGAGATGAGAGTAAGGTGGGACAAGTCCATGGTTTCAGCCAGTGCTGCAGGAAAGCAGTGATCAGCTTCTTCCCTTGACCAGGCTGTACACAAGCAGGAAGTCTTAGCTAACATTTCTGAGATTTATAAATCCCTGAATGACCTTCATGGATCTCTTTTAAAAAGTTTTGAAGCACTGCCAGGTTCACTAACCTTGCACCATTTCCAAAAGGATGCTGAGAGCCTTTGCCTAAATCAGTGGTGGGGTAAGAGCACCTTGTCTCTTCACACCTGAAGGGCTTTAAAAAGGTAATTTAAGGATTTCTGCAGAAATCTCATCCATCTTCCAAAAGTGGCCATTATGAAGGACACAACTCCTGTAACACTGAGGGCCCAGTGGACTGGAAGGCAAAGCAAAAGTCAGAGGAACCCAACAAGACCTGGGTTTTAACCCAAAATTCACCCAAATGTCCATGAGCTGCTGCTACCACTGAGTCAGAGCAGGCATGTGCTTTCCTAGGGATGTGCTCAGGCATTCAGCTTCCAAACCCAGCTTGCTCGGGGGCTCCTGCTTGTGCAAAACTGGGCCCAGACCACAAATTGAGGTTTGCCAGTGGCATTGTGTTCTCCTTGACTGACATTGATAGCTTTAACTACAGGTACTTAGAATTATATTAATGTCTCCTGTATTATGTAAGGAAGATTAGAGTTCTGTTCCATTTAATCTTGCTCATCCATCATTTATTTAACTTTGCATATTGTCATTCAAGGCAAGTATTTTGAAATCAAAGCTCCATTAAACCTATTCAATTATCTGTTGTTCTGGGTAACTGTTATCACTGGGTGCAACAGCTTTTATTAACTGAAATAGAACATTAAGAAAATGAAAAATATGTGATTGTTAACCTTGGAGCATCCCCAGGTCCTCATTTTAAAGCAGCTCAGGCATTAATCCTACAACTTATAAATAAATGATTATTAAAAAAAGACTAGGAAAAGTTGTAGAAACAGACAAGTAAGCAATGTCTTCCATCACTGATTCTGCTTTTTTAAGCAGGTAGATCTTTCTTTCTGTGCAGCACACAGAAAGGCTTTGATGTTTTATGTAATGCTGTTGCTCACTGAAAGGCAACTGGAAGTAAAGTATAAAATTCAGACTGCACAAAGAGCCCAACCCCACAGCTCTTGCTCTCCTATTTGTGAAATGCTTTATATTTAAGAGTATTTATACTGCTCAAAACTATGTTCAGAAGAGACACATTGTGGTGACTCTGTCTTAATCACTTTGTAATTAGATGTACATTTAGTTACTTCAAAGTAAGAGGAAATATTGGTCTATTTCTGTACTATTCTTACTCTGTGTCATGCTTGTAAAAACTTCAAAGTGTCTAAAGAACCAGTCTGATTTCATGCATAATTAGGTATGGAACTGATACTTCCAAGCAGCAGCCTAAGACAATAGCAACCCACTTTCCAGCCCTTGGCAAGAAACAGACTGAGACAGAGACAACAGCAAGAATAGCTGATACCTGAAGTCACCTCCCTGCTCTCTGGAGTGAGAAAGCTGGGGATCAGACAACCCATGTGGTCTGTGCATCATCAAACTTCTCCTTTGTGCCAGGGAGTTGTCTAGGGAATCCTATAGACTGAAATGCATGAATTGGTCAGAGACAGGTGGATAGATCCAGAAACACACTTGGAACAGGGAAAAGTAAAAAAAAAAAAACTGCAGAAAAGTAACAGGCACTAAGGGAAGATGCCCAACCCTCCAGAGGCCAGAGACACCTGATACAGGGTCACATAGAGCAGCCAGTAACAAGGCAAAATGGCACTGTGAAATTCCACCATGCTTAGATACAGTCTTTGTCCTGAGGGAAGTTTAATCCAGGCTTCCTTGTAATCCTTTTCCTATTGCTGACCAAGACCACCTCCCCCAGACAGCCCCAGCCTCTCTCCATGGACAGCAGAGCTTGCACAGCACAGCCTGCCATCCCCTCAGCAGCTCTCTGCTGCAGCAATCAATGCAAACTCCTATTCAGGCATAACTTTTGCTGTTGTTCCTCTGCCACAGTGCAGAGAACCAAAAAATACCCTTGAAGAGATGCACATATGAGATTAGATGACTTACAGCCAGCATGAACAGCAGATGTATGTGGGTATTGACTACCTTTCTTGCTGCAAGTAATTACTGCAGGCTGCAGTGAAGAAGCTGCAGTCTCCCAAACACCTTCAGTCACATCTCATTGGTCTGCAGCCAGATCAGCCCACAAGAATCTTTTCAATCACACAATCCTATAAAAACCAATTTGGTTTCATGACAGTGATGAATCTGTCCTCTGACTAACCTCATTATTGGCTTGCTTGCTTTGTGAAGAGCCAGATCAGACAGCTTCAGATATATCCATATATTTCCAGTGCTTTGTTAATCACCCTATTGCTTTATTGATGTTCCCATATTGGACAATCACTTTCATCTGAAGAACACTTGCTAATTGTCAATACTGGGGAAGGCTGGACATATGTGATAAGTCTGGTTAGCAGAAGAGCATTTCTGCTGCTCTGTCAGAATGTAATGATCAGCTGTAAAATAGGATAAAAACAAGTGGGAAACAAAATAAAATCCTATGTGTTTTCACCCATGGGAAATCCTGCCTGACCAATAGCACATAATTCCTTATAAGAGAGCTTCCTTGTTGGACTGGGCAAACACACTTGTCCTCACCTCTCCAGAGTGTGGCAGTCACTGCAGTCTCCTTCAGAGAGTTACTGCTTGAAGATGGAGCAGCTGGGAATTCAGAGCAGGAACCAGCTCCACTGGGATTACCAGTGCTGAAATGAGACTTCCCAGAGCAAGGGCATTATCACAGGTGACAATCCAGTTCATGGCTGTCATTAAGGATCCTGGCCCAGGAAGCAGCTGTGGTGCTCAAGGAACATGCCAGGCTCATGTTCAAGGCAGGAGCTGTCTTACAGAGGGAGACAGAACATCAAACTGTGTAAAACTGCCCTGTGTCACCAGGCTTCTCTTCTTCTAAACCCTTAAAATGGCCAGGCTGAGAGTCAGAGAAAAGGTGACACCAGAGGGACTGGTAGAGATAGAGCAGAGAATGCCTTGCAGAGAGGAACATCTTGACTCTGCTCTGCATCGAGCAGGTGATCACTGACACAGACCCATGTGAAGGAAGAATAAAAAATGTACTTCAGCTCCTGAAGACTCAAGATCTGGGGAAAAAGAAAAGCAATCAACAGTGCAATTTGTTTCCAATTCCCAAACATTTGAAGTCTGCTGCAGTGAAATAGTTCATAATGAAGCAATTTCTACCATCAAGCAGAAGAGGAGAGATGGATGGGCCAGGAACAATCAAAAGCCACTCTACCAGAACCATCACTCTTGAAGAATTGCTGCTGGAGTGTCTCAGTGCACGTGACAGCATTCAACCCCTGCCCAGGCTGATGCCTGGCTAACCAGCCCTGTGCAGGGCAGTGGATTGCTGCTTTGGGGCTGAGCCTGGGGCCCAGGTGACTTTTGAGCTTCTCTGTGCAGGACAAGGAGTATGAGATACTCTCATTTGCCTCCCAGAAATGCTTCACCTCTAAATTATCAAGCAGTGGAGGAAGAAGGGGTTTTATAATGCACCCTTGTCTCTCACAGGGTGCACCAAGAAGGCTCAGATGGTACAAAGGGTTTGATCCACACAGGGTTGGCAGCAACCCCTGCACCAAGCCAGGAGGTCCTGCAGGGACCTGCCTGTGGTCACCAAACCCTTGGAAGTTTGTAGGATTTCCTCTGCTCAGCTGGGACAGGGTGAGCAGGAGCAGCAGCACAGCCAGGACAGGCACCTGGGGCTCCAAAACCATCCCAATCCCTCTGCAACTTCGAGGCGAGCTGAGGGACCTCAGCAGGATCCCAAACTGCAGCAATCTGGGGCACAGAGACTCCTGAGCTCTTCCAAGGGCAGGCAGAGCCACCCAGCCCCTCTCATTTGGTAGAGAACATCTGCTCCTCAGGAGCTGCAGTTTTCACAGAGAAAAAGAGGAAAAACAGGTGGCATTTCTCACTCTTTCCCACTGAATTTTTAAATTGAAAATGCCACTGTTTTCAAAGAAGGCCAAAAAGAAAAAAAAATTCCAAGACAGGGCATAAAAAGAAACTAATAGAAGTATTTCCAGAGGATTTTTTAAGCATGGAAACCTTTTTATAAGTATCTATGGAAAGATTACTGCTATTTTGGATCAGCTGTGGAGTCAGCATCGAGCAACAGATTTTGTTGAGCATCCGCTCCTCTGGAAACATTTCCCAGGATAGAAAGCAAAACACCCAGAACTTCTCAGCACACCCAGCTTGCTAATTTTGTCCAAGGAAATCTACCCTCCAAACTGAGCCCTTCATGTCTTAGAGCAGTCCCAAGGAGGAGCAGCAGCACTGCAGACACTTTGGTCACCCATCAGCCCTTCGTACAACACACTGCACAGACAACCCAGAGCCTTTCCCTTGCCAAGTACACATTTTTATCTATTTTAGTGCTGATCCTCCCTGCAATAATGAGGGGCTGAAACCCAGGCAGAGAGGCAGCAACAAAGCCACTCTTAAGGTGTTGGGGAGGACTGAACCTCCCTGAGGGCACTGGTGGGACTGAGCTCCTCCTTGGAACAAGAGTGGAGACAAATTCAGGGAACTTCTTCCTGCTGCCCAGATGTGCTCAGCACTTCCTGCTGCCCAGATGTGCTCAGCATAGCAGGCAGCTGTGCTGAATTGGGGATATCCTGAAAGAAAATCCATCAGACAGCAGGGAGAACAAGACCCTGGAGAGAGGGTGGAACAAACTGTATAGGCATGCACGCTCACTAATGAACACAGATTCATTATCTTACTAATGTTCAACAGTGTCAAAGCACAGAGTGATGCTCTGGTATCACTTAAAAACCCAATTGATTAAGGCTTATACAAGCATACTTTTATTTTTTGAATTTTTGCCAAAATTAACTCTGTAAAGTTATCAATGCTACAGCAGAGCTCTGCAAATCAGAGTATTTGTAAGGCTGTTTTAAAGATTTTAAAAATTGGGAAAGTGAGTTAAAAAGGGAGCTTCAGATGAAAATTTGAAAGCCAGTTTGCCAGCTAAATAGTACAAGGAGAAAAAGAATAATTAAAAATAAAGTTATCAGGCTTTTAAGACTACATTTACCAGACAAGCTAAATATAGCAGCATTAGACTAAAGCATAGTCTTTTGCAGGCTGAAGTTTCAACAATTCACTTGCTGATTAGCATCCACATGAAATCATTCAGCACCTTGATTTTTGAGGAAAAAACTGACAAATAGTGAATTTTTACCTGTTTAAAGAAACCCCAACCACAGTGGGCTAAACATAGAAAAGGAGAGCGAGAGCAGAGAACGATGTAAAACCTAATTAAAGACCTTTGGCTGCTGCAGAATTGAAAACCAATTAAAAACCTCTTTTTGCCTAGGAAGGTCCCAGAAGAAATTCCTAAATCTTAATTTGCTCCTGTCCTTATCTGCTCTGTGGCAGGTCTCTGCAGGCTCCTCAGGCAGATAAAGGGCAGCGAGCAGAGCAGAGGCACCCGGGCTCTGCCTCCCCCTCCCCAGGCACAGCCACGGGACCCATCTTTAATTACAGAGCACAATCGGCTGCTCCATCCGGGAAAGGACTTTCAAAGCCCCATTTAGAGCTTGATAGCCAGCCTCATACCTCACAGCCCTGCAGGAGGATGAAGGAGGATGCTCAGCCCAGGCCACACTGTCGGAACCCAGGAGATTCCTCTGGCAGCCCTGGAGGACTGGAGCCCCTGCCCAGGGGGCTCAGAGACCTTGGCACAGAGCCCAAGACCCCTGTGCCTTTGATTTAGCCCTTGGAAAAAACAATTACCAACCTCATATGAAGAATTGCAAGCCACAAAAGTTTAAGTAGAATGATAATGAATTTATCACAGGGTGAAAAAATAGATTTTTGGGGGTTTTTAGCATGGGGGTCCAGGAGACAAGATGGAGCAATCTGGGTGTGTCCAGCCTTTCTCCTTCTTCTTCTTGGCCTCCATCTTCTGCTGTGATGTTGGCACTTTTGGATTGGTTTCAAGTAGAAGCTCACTGTCTAACATAGGTGATAGGTATTGGGAAGTAATTGTAAATATTGCACACGTAGGTTTTAGTATAAAAAGATAACAGCACCCCAGGGGCAGGCAGAGTGCCTCTGACTGTCTTGCTGAGCTGACCTCAGCAGATCAGGAGAAAGAATTTTATAGATAAGAAACAATAAACAACCTCAAGAACAAGAACTGAAGAGCTCTGACTCCTTCTTCAACCTCCGGGCTGGGAAAAGAGATTTTCTAACACATCCTGGGGTCACTGAGCAGCAGAGACCCCGAGACCATCCCGTGAGCCCTCCTGCTCCTGCCAGCATCTCCAGTGCTCCCAGCTCAGGCTGTCTCTGTCCTGCTGCAGGGGGTGGTGCCTTGACACTTTGCCAGACACTTGATACCATCTTGTTTTATTGCTGTAGGGAATTATCAATGACAGAAGCTGGGAACACTCAGAAAGACTTTTCACAGGTTTACACTTAATTTAAAAATCTAATTTAAATCCCTAGTAGCCTTTCCTTTTTATAAAATTAACACTTAATTCCTTCCTTGCTACTTGAATGAATTCATATCTGTGGTTAGCCAGAGAAGCTGAAATTGGCAATTACAATTCTGGGGTGTCATACTGCATATGAGTAATTAGAACCATGGATTTTGACATTGATTTGTTTTCTTTATTTCCACTTTTTGTTGCCTATGTCAATATCACTGAGACCTGGGGTTTGAGATTCACACCCTTGGCAAGTGCAGAGACCAGAGGGAACCAGAGGGATCAGCTCTGCTCCCAGCTCCAGCCCTGGGAAGGTGCAGCCTGCCCTCTGTGTGCCCACAGTGGATGCCCTCCCCAGTATTGCCAACACACAGATCAGCAACCCCAGACCACTGAGGCTCTGCAAAGCATGATTTGGGAGCTGGTGCCATGCCAGAGGGGGAGCATCCAAGGGCAGAGGGCATCTGCCTGGTGTGCCCATCACCTGAGACATTCTTGGAAAGATACCAAAGAACCTTTTCTCCTGCACATCTTTCCCTTTTGTGGAATGCTCCCTTTATCCTATTGCTGCTCTCCCTTTCCCTTCACTTCTTTAGATTTCTAACCTCCTGTTTTTTCCTTCCCACCAAGGCAGACTCAATCCTGCCTCCCCCTGCAGAGCTGGGTCAGCTCTCCCTGCTGGAGGCAGCAGGTGACCCTGCTCACACCATCCCTCTCATGAGCTCTGGTCATTTCACCTGAAGGAGGAGAATTAAAATTATCTTAGCAAAACTCTGCACAATGATGGATGACTGATCATGGCTCTTTCCCCCCAGAGATCCCACAGGCACTGCTTGAGCTGGCAGCTTGCTGGGATTTTCATGATTTAATGTTTACCTGAAGAGCAGCTTGGGCAGTGCAGGCCCTTTCATCATTTTTCCTGCTGAAATCCCAGACTCCATCCAAGTCATCATCTGCAGAGGAGCAGCCTGTGCCTGTGCAGACACAAACCAATATCATAGTACTGGTATTTACCAATTGATAAGTGCAATGACAAGTGCTTCCACCTTAAGCAAAAGGACCACTGGAGGCCCAGAGCAATTACAGAAAGCAAACTCTCACCTTGAGAACACATTGACATTATTAAAACTCATGCTCTCAGTGACTTTGCTCCCTTTATTTGTGTCCCTCATGGTGGCAGCTGTGGTGGATTGCTGCCTTGAGTCTGCCATGCCTGTGATCTCCACATTCCCCTGTCTCCCAGAGCCAGGACTCCTGCTCTCCATGGACAGGAGGGGGGCTTTCATTGCAGCCTCTGCCCCCAGGACTCAGAAGGACAGAGCTGTTCCTCCCAGGACAGCTGGGATCCTGAGGCCTCACCCTCTGGAATGCCAGGCCATGGAGCTCCAGGGCTCTGGTGGTCCCTCTGCTGTAGGCAGATGCTCTCATCTCTGCTGAGCACTTGCAGCCAGCCCTCAAGGATCATTTCCATGGCCAAGGGCCATTAGTCCTCTGATCAGCTTGCTCACCACAAGCAAGTTCTGCTGCTGCTGCACTCCTTACATGGAAAAAGGCAGATTTAATTTGGGGGAGGCAGCTTTGAGCCTGCTGGAGGAGAAAAGCCAGGGGGAGTTCATTTAGGGCAGTTTGATGGGAGCTCTGTGTGTCGGCTCTCATGCCATCAGATACTGAGTGAGAAGCAACTCCAGTTGGGAATTAACCCATTTTGCAGTTACTGCTAAACCTCTGGATTTAATTATTTTTAAGAAAGTATTTTAATCCCCATTCCTAGGGTTTTTTTCCCCAGAGATCTCTTGGCCTTAAAGCAGGTTCGTTTGTACAGTGGCAGCTTCAGAACCTTGTCTGAGCCAGGTTGGATCCTGAGCTCAGGGGGCTCCAGGCCATCAGACACATCCAGGTATTGCAAAACCATCAGCTCAAGGACTCTTCTACCCACAAAAATAGCCTTTAATTTGGCCCCTCCCTCCTGCAATGGTACAGCTGAATTTGATTTTCCTTTATGCCAAGCCTTTCTTCCTGCACAACAGCCTGCCCAGAGAGGAGGCTCAAGAGGAGCTGTCCAGAGGTTTGTGCATTGTAAGGTCACAGCAGGCCTCTCCTGACGTCAGCCACTAATAGCATGGCTAGACACACTAAATGACAGAAAAGTCAAGAGTGGACAATTAAATATAATTTCAAAGTGATAGTTATCCTGCTTGGGAAGGCCACTGGATTTACAATGTCTAATCCCTTGCAAAATGTCTGTGTATTAAATAGAAATAGTTAATTCAACCACATATCCTCTCTGTGACCTCGTTAGTCTATCCCCTTGCTAAAAATACTCCTGGTTTGTCCCTGGGAACACAGTGATTCTCATTAGCAAATCATGGTTACTCTTACATAGTACAACAGCACAGACTGCTACACATGAAAAATACATCAAAGAAACCAAACAATGTCTTTCTGCCTTTCTGAGGGGTAAAAACCAGCCAGAACAATCAGTTATTTTCTTGGGAGAATACAAAAGAATCACCAGACCACTACATGCAAAACCCAAAAATAATCCTGTGCAGATATAAATTAGCCCCTATCCCTCCCTGTGCTCAGACCATGCATCATGCCCACAGCTCCACTCTTTTATTCCCTTTATGGCACATCCTGGAGGTCCTTGGCAGAGCTGCACTGACCTGTCAGGGCTGTGCCACCTGCACACCTGCCACCTGTGTCACCTCAGTCCTTGTGTAAGTCACAGCTTCCCAATGTCTCTTCATCACAAGATGCTGGCCCTGAATTACAGGCAATGTCTTGTTGAATTTTTCCATGCTGTCACATCACTCCTGCCTGTGAGGTGCAGCAGGAGCCCTGCATTGCCCTTGCACATAAAGGCTAAATTTGCTAAAAAAATACATTTACAGAAGTGTTAAAGCAAAAAACTGGAAATTCTTAAGACTGTACAAAGCATTTCCCATGAGCATGCTGGTCACAGGGCTGGTCAGGATCTCCCTTTCTCCCTCTCTGTCCATCACCCAAGCCAAAAGCAGAGCTCAGTGAGGAGCAGCTGGTAACACCAGAAACAACCCAAAATGGGTGAATCCATTGGTGAATGCAGCCCCTGCCAGAGCTGGAAGCAGAGCCTGCAGGTGAGGAGCTCCCCTGCCTGGAGGGAGCTGTGCCCAGAGGGGGATGAAGCTCTCAGGTTCCAGCAGCTCTGCCCAAGGGCATTTAAAGACCTGAGTGCTTCCCTGGCCTTCACCATCCTTAAGCAGCAAAACCCTAAGATCCTTCCAAACATTTCTTCAAAAATCACTGTGGCTTTCATAGAACTCATTTTACCTGTAATTTTATCAAATTGTTTTGGTGAAAATTGTTCACTCCCTTCTTGGTGATGGCTACAACCAAAACTTGCTCATATGCCTATAGTAATACTGGGAATATGCTCCAGATTTGTTTTCTAAGCCTAAAATTATTTGAAATAACTTTCCATCAAGAGCTATAAATCTGATCTGTGACCCACACACAAACATTTCACCTGGTTCCTCATCATTCACTGGAGCTGGAAGGAAAATGGACCTTGAATGAACATAAACCATAGCATCTGAGTATTTACCACTGCATCTGCAACTGAGGAAAAACAGTTCCTCTGTTACATCCTTCCTGTTCATGACTTTTTTTCAGCTGAGAACACACAATTATTGGTGATAGAAATTCTAAGTAGTAAATATAATTAGCTCTAATTAGTAACCAAAGTACTTTTACTGAATAAGCAAACTGTAAATCTTTCCTCTGTGCCTACAGGACATATTCTCTCTTAAATTGTCTGTGATCATATTACCAGAGTCCTGCTACTGGGCAAACCTGGCAAATGAAGCACAGAAGGATCAGACATTCTGCAAGGTGTGAGCAGGGCAAATGCTGCTGGTGGAGGTTGGTTTGCAAGAAAAAGTTGGTACTAAACTGCTGCAGCCCTTTCCAGTGTCTTAATGGTGGAAAAATGGTAAAGCACCTGCTAAAGGCCATGAGAAGGAGAAGGCATGAAACTGCTTTAGATTTGCCACTGTGGTGCACATCTTTACAACCAAATGTTCTTTACAACCAAATGTTCATGTACAAACCATCATCCATTAGCTATGGTAAAACATGCACTAAAAATATTTTTTAAGTAACATTCAGCTGCTATTTACCCTTTTTTTTTTTGCTATTCAAGATGGTTTGATTTTTTTGTCCCTTTTTTAAAACAATTCATCCCACTCCACCTTGACATCTTGTTTACAATTAGTTTCCAGGCACAGGGAGCTGACAGATGTGATGTGATTAGCAAGACAAGACAGCCTAAATACAGAGCAGACAGCAGAGCAGACAACACGCAAGGGGCCCGCGAGCTCCTCTGCAGCTCCATCATCCCCACCAGCCCTGGAAGCTTCCATCTGACAGTGGAGATGGGCATTAACCCCTGCAAGCCCACACAAGGCTTGGTTTCAAAACAGGCTGCACTTAGGAGCAAGCCCAGTTTCTGAATTATAGAGAGAAAAGTGCCTTTCTGCAGCCCAGCTCTTTCAGAGAGGAACATTTCCAGCTCAGCTCCACTATCAATAGCAGAGTTACTAAAATTATTTATGGTGCTGTGACCTTGTCCTTGGTGCACCCCAGCAGTTCTGTGGGAGCAGGAACAGAGCCCCACAGCTGCTCTGAGCTGCAGGAGCAGAGCTGCCCGTGGGGAACCCTCCCCTCCAGTGTTCAGAGCTGTCACACATGGAGTCACCTGTGTGCTTTCCAAGCAAAGGGTCAGGACTGGCAGGGCAAAGAGAAACTGAGGAACTGACAAACCCAAATGAGCACTTCTGTGTTGGCAAATTCAGACACCTGGGGTCTCTCTTGCCAGGGTATTTACACTACAGTGCTTTGGCTTCTCAAATACCCCCAGCTCAAGCCACAGGTAACACATCCAGAGAAGGAGCTGCTTTACAGACATTTGATGGGGCTTTCCAAAATATTGCTGCCCTGTTTTGAAAGGCACACGAGGCCATCCAATACCCACCCCTCAGTACCACACATCTGACAATGTGCTGTCAGGATCTGCAGACAGTGGGGTCACAAGCCTCAGCAGATGGCTTTCCTTCCTACTCTGGTGAACTGTTTTCACTGCAGGCTGTCAAATCACATGGATAAGGTCCACAGTAAGAGAGTAGAAACAAGAAGTTGAACAAGGGGCATCCCACCTTCAGCAAGAGCAGCACAGGTCGGTTCAGGGGCTGATGGTTCCCATCCCAGCAGCCATGCACAGCATTTTGCAGAGGCATTAACCAAGAGGGATGAGTTCAGAGCCAGGAGGGGCAGCCTGCATTAGACACTTGATCACAGCAGACTTTCACACACTTACTCAGTTACTTGTGGCAATTCAAGAGCTGTTTTCATAAGATAACCAGTGGTCATGAGGTTCTCCTGTGCCTTCTGTGGGTGGCCAATACAGACACTTGACAGCACAGCCTTTGCTGTTGACATCTAAAATGTCACCTGACCCCCCCATCCTCCTTCAGGTTGATCACAAGATGTCAGAGCTTTTGAGAAAAAACAAAAAGTAATACAAACAAACAGTTGGAGAAAACAAGTCTTTCAAACCTTAGCTGATAACCAGTTTCAGAAGAGTGTAATAAATCTTTGTTCCCATTTTATGTGTAAAGGAATACAGGCTTCCCAGGTGGCTTAGAAAAGAAACAGGAAAGATAAAGGTCTTCCTCCAGCAAATGGAGCTAGGAAAATAAAGATGGATCACACCCTCTGACCAAGACCCAGCCCCTGGGCAGGCTGGGCCAAGGGTGCCTCTCTCAGATTCTGGCCCTGCTCTCCCCTCATCCCCATCCAGAACCTGAACAAATGGCAGTGCAGGTTACTGGGAAGCTGAGGAGCCACCCTGCTGGACATCAGCTCTCCCTGGAGGTTCATGGCACTCCTCTCAGCAGCTGCAACCTCCAGGGCTTCCTCAGCAGGTCCCTCCCTCCACTCCAGCACTGAGCCCATGAGATTTGGCAATACAGAGGTTTCACTTGCCTCTTAGCCTTCATATTTGCACCACACACACTGAGACTCTTCTGCTTAACCCTGACCCATTTCCAGTGGCAAAGCAGTGACAATGAGCTCAGGGTGCAATGGTTTGGTGCTGCAAAGTCAGCTCTACGTGGGGTGTAGGGAGAGGGCTCAGAGCAGAGGCTTCTGTAAAAAGAAACTCCAGCAATTTTTAGTTTGTTTGTTAATTGACAAGCTGATTTTAGACTGCATGAAAGACTAATTGCTATTCCTTTCAGCCAGTGAACTGTTAATGAAGCTGGAATTTGTCCTAAAGACCATATGGCACATGTCATCTCTATCAAGTTATCTAAATTCCAGAAAGTCCACATTTATAAGTGTATAAATATGGAAGAGGAGAATGAAATGTGATTCTTTAAGAAGCATAGTTTCTGCTGTAACCCTGAGTTCCAAGCTGCAGCTGTTTATTGAATGGCATTGGTCTCTCATGCCACATGATGCTAAGATAAAAAAATTCATCTTAATTTTTAAAAGACAGCAAAAATGAAGAGTGAAATGAAGAATGGGAGGCATCTTTCAAAATTCCCAATCTGATGCCTGGTCTAATGAAAATGCTGGTTTACAATGGGGATGGGTTTTCTTTGGGGAGGAAGTAAGGAGAGGGAGGGGAAACAAGGTCACAGCTTTTTTCCTATCAGCATCCCTACGTACAGGACACATGCTTGGTGACATGCAGAGGTCTCAGTCATGTCCTAACTATTAACCTCTGCACAGCCCAGTCTGCCTGGAATAAGGCTCACAAAATGTCTGAGAAATATTCAGGGCCTTGGCAGAAAATTGGGGGGGTGAGGGGGGAGAAATCCCCACTCTATTTCTCTCTTTCCAAAATCAGTGGCTGATGAGTGTTGGAAATAGAGGAGATCACTCAGACCTGCTCTTAGTGACCTCCACGTGCAATGATTGCAGCTCAGATTTGTCCTATGCTTTGGAGAGCCAAGATTCAAAGTAGCCTGATGAACAATCAATCAAAGATAAAATCCTTCCTCCATGGATGGATGAAGGTATTTTTCTGGCTCTGCTGTCCACAGTGGAGCCCTGCTGGTCCCTGCTCAGAGGGCCACAGCAGCAGCTGCCTTCCCAAAGCCACACTCCATCCCTTCAGCCTCCCAGAGCCACAGGCTGGAGCCCAGCTGGGGCAGAGGTGGCCACAGGTGGCCCCTGGCTCTGGCACAGCAGGGACTGGAGCCACCCCTGACAGGAGCAGGGATGGCCCTGGAGGCTGCAGTGCCTCAGTGCAGGTGAGTACCCACTGTTACTCCATGGGGTGAGACACAAATCACAGAGCAGGGAATAATGCAATGGGGTTTGGATTTGCCTTTCCCAGCACTGTGTCACTGCAGGCCAAATGGAAACCTCCTGGGTTATTACACAAGATAAATTTACAGGATTGCAAATCATAAAATTGTCCAAATGGCAGAGCTGCTGACAGCAGACACTCTCATTCAGTTGCACCTGATGTTTCCTTTTCTTTGTTTCTTCTTGCCATCCCCTTCTTAAAATTCCATAAAGTGAAAAGGAGAAGCAGAAACTCCAAAAAGACTTGAATGATGAACCAAAACCTGACATTTCATGTTTCCTGGGTTTGACTAAATGCAGCAGTGCTGAAATAACAAGATACATAAAATCTCTTTTAAAAAGGCTTAGGAAATAAAACCAGAAAAGTGTATCCTCTAATATTCTATGCTATTTTAAAACATTATTCAGAATTGACTAGATAGAGAACACTGTGACTAATGGGAACTAGGGCATCACTTATGTGACATGAGCACTTGAGACATCCCATATACACACAAAGTCAAATATTAATAGTGTGGTATATCAACAGAAGCAATCTCTCTGTTTTGGGGACAGATGTAGGGATTTATTTTATTGTCTTCCTTTACAGCAACGATCCTTTCATTGCTAATATCCTCAACTCCTGACAAAACACGCCTAAGGGACAGCAGCTCCCTCTCCCCTGTCTGGAAACTTGGGCTGTGCTTTAACTGCAATGAGGAAGCTGCTTTGATTTTCCTTCCAAGTTCACTGCCCCTGACCCTGGTAGAAGTTCTTTAGTCACACAAGGTTGTTCCCCTGAGGATGGAAGAACATCACTCCCAATGAGGCTCTCTGGGGAGGAAGGGAAGCTGGCAGGCAGGGCCCCAGGAAACCTCAGCCCCCAGTGCCTCACCCATGGCTGAGCAGGGAACACACACTCTATAAACAGTGCACTGTAAGCACCCAATGCAATTAAATAGCTGAAAGAGACAAACATTCAAAAGTAAAGTTAACAAGAACAGGCCAAAACAATCTGCATTTAAATGTATTAAACAGGACAGGCCTGATCTTCAAAGCAACTTATTTTCCAGAAGTGTTTAAGAGAGATGACCCCTCTTTATCCCAATTCCCAATGCAGCACCCATCAGCAGGAATTGTATGACTCTGTGATGGCATTTATTGACAGCTGTCACACATTTGGGTAAAAATATGGGAAGATACACTGGCAGGCAGTGAGTAAGAAGCATGGGGAGGGGACTCAGGTGATCAGTGGTGTGTTTATTTCGGTGCATAAAACATGTAAGGAAAATTATTTCCACATTTCTAAGAAAAGGTTACAAGCAATGAAAAACAAATGGAAAAGAAACCAAGCAATTTTTTTTTTTTTTACAGTAACGTTGAACAAGGGAGGTAAAGGCAAAGTTGTTAATTCAACAGAATCCAAGTATTTTGGAACAATCCTGGTTATGAGGAACACAGGTTAAAACAGACTAATTTTTCCTTTATTAATGAATACTGTTCTGTGAAACAATGTTTGAAATCTGACATGTTCCTACAGTTCTTTTTCCTGCAGTGTTGTGCAGACAGATGAGAATAAACAAACCTGCTCTCAACTGAGAGCTGGAAAGTGTGACCCAACCCTGACCTGCCCTCCCACCATCTCCACCTGGGCACAGAAGAGAGAGCAGAATCAAAGGCCAACAGAAAGTCTGGCTACCCAAGGAGTTCCTGTGCCTGCCCCTCCCAGAGCCCTCAGCAGCTCATGTGCACAAGGTCCTTGCAGAGGGGACAAGGACACTCTGGTGGTCTTTAGATGCCCAGGTTACTGAAATTCTCAGCCTGAGAGATTTGTCTCGTGCACACAGATTTTAGCTGGCTTTGAGAACTTCTTGCAAAGCAGTGAGGGGCTGGTGGGGAATCAAATGTCAAAGCCTTGGCCCTCAATCCACAGCTTCACGTGGTCTTTAGCTCCACAGGTACTTTGGATGTAAGAACCCAAGCTCAGATTGATTTTGGAACTCAATCAACAGGCAGCAGGGAAGACAGGAGGTGCTCTTACACAAGGAAACAGATGCCAGACAGCACAGAATGCTGTGGTCTGAGGGAGAATACAGCAACAGGCCAGCCAAGAGTGCAAGCAGGTACAAATAACTGAGCTTTGACTCACTTAAGCCAACTATAAGTTATTAAAAAAAAAATACATATATATATATATTTTTTTTTTACTTCCTATTCAGTCTGTGAAAGCTGAAAATCCAAACTAACCTCTAAGCCATGACCAAAAAAGATCTAAAAGAATATGCATTTTTGTTCCAGTCCCAAACATGTTTTCATCTGAGATCTTTTCACATTGCAAAATAATTTCTCCTAAACCCTTAGGAAACAGAGCTCCAAAGGGGTTAATACCCATGTGGACAGCCTGACAGCACACAGCTCTGAAAGAACCACCTGAACCTTCTGCTCCCACTGCAGACTCACAGAGGCATTACTCATGAATAAAAAGTTAAAAACTCAAACAGCAGCAATAAATCCTCCCAAAGATGGGGGAAAAACCAGCATTCGAGCCAAAGTAATACACAGAGTAGGAGACCATCCCTTCAGGAATGTCAGCCACGTATGGCTCCTGCTGTAGCACCACTCCCAGCTTCCCTGGGCTGCACCTCTATACAAATTACCAGGTCATTAAAAAGGAAACACATCCCACCACCTCTTCCCCAGAGCGGGTAATCAGCAGGTCCAACAGAGCTGGACAGCAAATTTGGAGCCTACTGACAGAGAAAAGAACTTCACTCAGTGACCTGTGAAAGACTGGCAACAAGGTGTGACCTGGTGACAGGTCCTGTGACAGGCAGGAAAGCCATGGGGATTTCCACGCTGGCTCTCTAACTGCAATCACCTTTCCACAGTTGAACGGATCCTGCAATACTCATGGGACAAAAATCTTTATCAATTAAGCAAAGTATAACTCTGACCTTTAAGACTTTTTTTTTTCTGACCACATTTGCACATAAAGAATCATTATTCACATTTAAAATACAAAAGAAAAAATACCCAATAAGCTACATATGGTGTGCAAGGACAGAACACTTTCACAGAGCATGGAAAGCATAAAGTGCCACATGAGAGCTTGACTCTCCCTCCAGATCTCTGGGTCACCACTGCACACCACCCTCCACACACCAAAGGTGCAAGCCAGGAGGAAAGGGGACACACACTTCTCCTGCAACATGCACATACCTTCCACTAGCTTCAAACTGCTTTTCTATTCCCAAGATGCACCAGCTGAATTACAAATACATCTATCAACAATGGGTTATTTTCTCTCTTGATGTAAGTGCCACTAAAAAAGCCTCTGCTTTATCTGTTCTGATCAGGAGCAGAGGAAGTAACAGAGATGTCAGCTACCAAGGACATCAAGTCAAACCAAGGATTAAGGAAACAGTGACCAGCAGAGTCAGACACCAGTGTAAAGCTGAGGTAATCACCAGCTGGAGGGCAAATTAAGAAGGAACAACAATTCTGGTAGGCAGAATGAACTTTGCAAAGAAAAGTGCCATGATCTTTTCTGATCAGATCATCCTCAACTCTTTGGTTAGAAACTTCTCCAGATATTTGTACTGTGCTTGTTGCTGTGGTATTGAATTATTTTTTGATGTCCAACTAGCCCATCAGATAAGGACTGTAAGATTTTAGGGAGAACTTTATTTATCTGCATGCAAACTGCTCTAATCCATGATTGCCATTATTCCATATACTGGTATGAGCTTCTGACTGTCACTAAAATGCTCCTCCTTAGAGATCCCTCAGAAACAGAATGGGCAATGTAAAAATAGCATTGTTTAGAAGAAAACAGCTCACTTTTGTCCTGAGAGCAGGTAAAGTGATTCTTTCACCCAGGGGGCCTGTAGAGCCACAGCCAGGCTGTCAGCCACATTCTGCTGCACCAGTGCTCATCCCTTCAGCACAACTCCATTACCCAAGAAGTCACAAGACCAGCTGGATCCTTGCAGGAATTGCTTTCCCTGGACCAGGTTCCTGGACTTTACAACTTTCTAAGGGGAGGGGAATCACAGAAAAATGTATATCTGTAGATGATGAACTCTCTGAGATTAACAAGGCAAAGAAATTTTACATAACCTGGATTTTCCCAGGTCGACTTCCCCATTGTTCTTGTCCTATTTCAAAACACAGAACAAGGGAAATGTCATCTTGGATGTCTGGAGTCAGAGTGCTGGGTTCTGCAGGGATATCAGCTGGGCCTTTGGGCACACTGAGCATGGAAGTGAGCCCTTTTGGCATTTGCTGCTAATTGGGCACCATAAAGCAAAGTCTGCATGAATTTTGCAGTGTGTGTCTGCATCACTGGGAGAGGGCAGACAGCTCCTGTGGCTCTCCCAGCTGGCACACCATGCAACCCTAATTTCATTCAAATCAAATAGCTATAATTGCTTTTTATCCAGATGCTTTTCCGATTCAGGTACTACAACTGCAACATGAGAGAATCCAAGATTCATGAAGAGGCAGCCTGACTGGAAATGGAGATGGGATTTGCTGTATCCAAGTGAGTACCTACAGCTGTGGGTTCAGAGATGGAAAGGGGCTCTTATGCTATGGTTTAGAAAGACTCAATGAGCATCAAGTCACTTTATACTACATTACAGAAGAAACCAGTCTGCAGTTTTGGGCAAATTTTTGATGTTTGCTTTTCAATCCTAGTGAGTAAATGTTAACTAATGTAATTATAAACACTTTAATCCAGGAGGAGATTAAAAAAAGAAAAAAAAAAACCAAAAAACCCCAAAGATTAATTTGATTGAAGCACTACATTTAATCCACTGATGACAAAACGTTCAAAAATAAGTCTTCCATTTTATGTATAACAAATAATGAGTGAAAAAAAACAAAACAAAAAACCCACAAACAAAAAAATCTCAACAATGTGGCCATATACCAGCTCCTGGCTATACAAGGCTCAGACACAAAACTGACATCCTGGCTTTAAACCACCTCAGAATGATCAGAACCCATGTTAAGCTTCTTCAAACAGAGAACACCAGTGAGATACCCACTTTTAAACACTGTGTCCCTCATCCCCAGCATACAAAGAGCAGGATATATTTACATTATCCTAAAGGAATTGCAACTCCTTCAAATACTTTTCAGTTTAATTAATAAAAGAGACACTGAATATGGATTTCGGGGGATTTAAACTCAAGCAGGATCTAAAATCTGATCTTTGAGCTGGAAAAAAAAATAGTAGCATTTGACACTTAAATGATTGAAAAATCCTTTAACAACAGAGCAACACTTTTCTATCCAGTGCTTTGCACAGCATAAGAAGACTATTCTTAGGGTGATGAATCAATTTCACCGGCCAGTTTCCAGGAGTATCCACTGGTGCTGCTGTTCCACCTGCAACAACCTTGCACAACCACATGGAATCCAGACTTCAATCTTTTCAAAGAGGAACAATTGATTTTGATTTTAACCAAAACAATTATGAAACCTAAAGCTTACACGTAGATTTTGGTAGTGACCATTACTAGTAAACTGCACAAAGAATAAATATCAGTACTTCCAAATCCAACACCACAGTAATCCTGCTGCTTGATTGCATCAAGCAGGGACAAAACACAAATAGCAAAATCCCAACAAAAGTCTCTTAAGCTTTACTTGGTTATTATTAACAGGTAACACAATAAGCTGGTTTAAACAGTTTTCCCCAGAGGATGCCCCTGTGACAGTGTTCATTAACAAAATTACTTGTAACATGATGGGAAGTTCAGAACAACCACAATGGCATAATCAGAGCTGCAGTTTGTCAGCAGGGCACTGTATTTTGGAGCAGGTAAAGATTCCTGTGAATTTGCAGGGCTGCACAGATAAGCAGTTCTCCAAGGAAAAAAACATTAAGACTGGTTTTTCATCAGTCCCTAACAATAAAATGAACACATCAGACCAAAATAGTTTCTTAAAAGTAGGTCAAAAATACCCATTCATGATCACTTGTGCATTGGTTTCCTAGCAGGTTCACCTACCCACGTGGATTTACGTCACACGTACCCTGGAGACAGTGAGGCAGAGGAAGAAAACCAAATACATTAATGAGGTAGCTTAGACTGGGTAACTGCAGTTAAAAGTTTTATTGAACAAAAGAAGGTAAAATGTGGTAGTCCAGGTTCACTGAGCAAAAGCAGCTCCCTCACTGAAGCTGCACTTTGTGCTAAATAACCTTATTAACTGAGACTATACAGAGGACACATTATGCAAGTTATCCCAACAGCAAAGGAGAAAAGGTAGATTAAATTTGATTGGATGGAACCATTTGGTCAAATTCAGTGGCTTAAGTTACTGATTCTAGCCCTTAACTACCCATATTCAGTACAGCCATAGCACAGAATACACAACTGCACTGAATTCCCATTTGTTAATAGTGTTTGCTTCCATGCAAGCGGAAGCCAATTCCTGAAAAAAAAAAAAAACCCAAATTAAAAATCACAAATATGTTTAGGATGTTTTATTTGAAGTATCATTCAACTGACTCAGGAAAAACACTCGATATATGTTATAAAAAACTCCCGGCCTCTACAAGGTCCGCTCCTGTACAGTGCTAATATTTTAAAATTATTTTATTTCTTCCTTCTGCCTAAGAAACTTCATATGCTCTGAAAGCACCCACAAAGTCAGGTGGGTAAACAGATATGTCAAAAATACTCTGTGTAAAGAGGGAGGTAGCTCAGGCCCCTTGGCAACCTTCAGAGAGTTCACATTGATGTGGTCTACCTACCCTTGTGATCTGCAGTCAAAAACGAAAGGAAAAAGGATTTCAACAGGAAATTCAGTGACATGTTCAATACAAATTTGACTCACTGGGCTCCCAAATGTAAGCTACAAGGTACCTCACAGCCAACATAGAACATTAATAACGTACCTAGTTCATACATTTTATAGACAACACCCTCTCATTTGTTAAACATTTGGCTCGGGCGAGTACATCTTTTTTTGTCAACCACTTGAGAGACATTCTAGGCCAAACAAACAGCACAAATAATGTCAAAGTCTTTTTTCTTTTTTCCAGTAATTGTATGAAATGCTGTAGGCTAAGCCTAACAGAAACTACTGAAGAAAAATA
The DNA here is from genome assembly GCF_022539315.1 of Serinus canaria. NCBI lineage: Eukaryota > Metazoa > Chordata > Aves > Passeriformes > Fringillidae > Serinus > Serinus canaria. The sequence continues at coordinate 7,816,436 of NC_066318.1, forward strand.
ACAGAGCCCATGATGCAGTGCAGAGGTGTTACTACAACATGGTGAGCCAAGGGATGGTTCTAAGGTGCTGACAGAGGAGACTCTCTGGACGGTGACCCTGTGTTGTCCTCTGGAGGGAAAACAGTGAGAGTGCAGGCTCGAATGCCACCAAGGGATTCTGGAAGGTCAAATACTTTATGCCACTCATCTTTTTCTGGATCATACTTCTGAACTATTTCCACCATGCACCGGTTATTCCAAGAATATCCTCCAACAACATAGATTTTATTTTCAAAGACAGCAACCCCGACATCACTTTGCCCACGTAACATGGCAGCAATTGGAGTCCACTGGTCTAGAGTTGGTGAGTAATATTCACAGCTTAGAACATCATCATAATCACTTGTTCCTCTAAAGTGATTTCCACCAATAACATACAGCTTGTCCCCTACAGTACACATGCAATGCAGACCTCTGACTGTTGTCATTGGAGCTTTCTGAGTCCATTTGTCTGTGTCAGGGTCAAAGCACATGAGTTCCTTTTGGAAAGTATCGTGGGTAATTCCCCCTGAAGAAACAAGACACATGTTAGAGGAGGGCTCATCCTAATAAGCATTAAATAACAACAAATACATTTTACTGAAAGAATTCCATCTTCCTTGAAACTTCTTCACTCTAGCTTAGACTACTACCACAGAAGTACTCCATTTCAAATGACATTTGTTCCTTTAAATGGGAATATGGACAGAAGCCATGTCTTACACTCACCTCATTACACAATTGATACTGGCAGATTAAAAGAACAAAAAACTGTTACCTACACTTCTATTTTGCAAATTTATTTCTTTGCTTGTATTCATTCAGTTTGCTAGTCATGTTTCTCACCATCAAGAATCCATTTCCCTTTCAAATTTTGATACTATGCCACTGTGTTTTAAATATCACATAGTAGAATTTTCATCAAAAATCTTTTTTCATCAACTTCAAGTGAATAGAGAGAGGACACACATTTCAAATATTCTTCAGTTAATAGTTACCTATGGTTCTCTCTACATTTACCTTCTCCATAGCTCCCTGCAAAAGCATTTGGAGAGGCTCCAGGACAAAAGGAAAAGAAAAATCTGTGGGATCTACATGAAAAAAACACAGCAGACAGCATATGTATGTGCCACCTGCAGCAAAACAAGCAAAATGGGCAAAACACAACTGACAGCAGCACAGCAATTAGGGGCTCAATGGACTTGCTCACAGAAAAATAAGCACCTGTACCTTACATTAAATTCAAAGCAAATTTCTCCTAGCTTACTGGCACAAGAGCCCCTAAAGGAAGCAGCTCCAGCACATCCCCCACCAGTTCTTGTCAGCTAAGCAACCTTGTCCCACCTCCTGCCCTGAATTTTGGCTTAGTTCTCAAGAGGACATCCTTTAAAATTTCAGTAGGAGAATATAGGGCTGTGATTCCTGCAATGATCACTGGCAGATTGAATCTTCTTTAAAAACTAAGCTAATGGCAGATTTTCAGACAACACTTTTGGAAAAAAAAGTAATGGAACTACAATCTCAGCAACACACAGGACAAGCATATTTCAAATAAAAACCAGTGAAAGTACAGATATCACTTATATGCTATGATCAACATGAAAACTTAGCCCTTTCCACTACCTCAATGAAGGCAAACGTTGTTTAAAGTTATAAAATTTCCAATGCATTCCAAAGTTTATAGGGAGGGTGTGTTTAATTGCTAGATTATATCACAATACATGTTATAATTGTTTAATACTGTTATACACAATTATATATTATAAAATATTATGTTTAATTATATTGCTGTATAAATTTTTATATGTGGCAACAGAAAACTTTATTCTGATTGGTAAAGTGAGTAAGTGCTTTGGAATTCAGAGCTATTCAATTAATAAGCATAACATTATCTACAATAATTTTGTCAGAGCCAGCAGTGTATGTGCTGTTTGACTGGCTTCATAGAAAACTGCATCACTACTGATACCATGGCAATCCTACTGCAACCACAGCCTAATTTGTACTGTCTGCTGCTGAGACTGAAGAAGTTAGACAAGGAATTGTTCCACAGAGATGATGTCACAGGCATGATTGATTTACCTGAAATATACATTAACCCCCCATAGACGGTTCCAGCGTGACCATAGTGGGGCTCGTTCATTTTTGCCACGTAGCTCCACTCGTTCATTCTGGGGTTGTAACATTCCACAGTGGCTGTTGGAGACAAAGGAGAGCACAGAAGTGGTGACAACAGCATGGCAGTTTGGTGCTGAGCTCAGTGCAGTGGCAGAAGCATTCACAGAAAAAGTGCCAACAAGTAACACTGTTCAGCTGAGGGAGTCTCAAGGGAATTATTGAGCACTATCACAGAAACACAGAACAGATGGGGCTGGAAAGAGCCCCTGGAAATCATCTACTCCACCTCACCCAACTCCTCTGCTAAAGCAGGGTCACCAAGAACAGGCAGCATAGGGTTGTGTCCAGCTGGGTTGTACCATCAGCAAACTTGCTCAGAGAACATTCTGTGTTCTCAATTTCTATTCTGTGTGCTAATTTTCTATTGTATTGCAATGTTTTATTAAGGATTTGCACAGCAACATACAGCACAGCATATGCAAGTCAGTACATCAATTTACAAAAGCTAAGCTTAAAAGAAAAAAGATGAAACATCCCTGAATCTGGCAAGGAGAAAAGCAGTGCCTGTGTTGATGCACAACTCCATTTGTGCAGTTTTCCCTGTGAGCTGGAATGTTAGAATGATCAAAGGTTTTATCAGATCAGAAATCACAGAGGACACACCCAGCACCCAAAAGTGCAAAATGGATTCCTGAGAGGGAAACCTGTCTCCAGTGTAAGATGGGAGAGACACAGGCTGCAGTAAAAGGCCTGCAACAATCACAGGGAATAGAAAGAGAGGGCAGATTCAACAATGGAGCAAGCACTAGGTTTGGCAGCTTGAACACTACAGTATGATCAGAGGGGCACAAGCTCCTCAAAACCCCTATAATATAGTGACTTTCTGATGCACAGAGAAATTGTCAATAATTAAGTTATCCAAAGACAAATTAAATCTCATTTTAAATAATTCAGGACTGCCTAATCTTTGTTGGATGTTTATGAACTATACATAGAAAAACTGAATCTGTCTTTAAAAGTGGCATTTTTCTCGCTCTAGAACAAGGTTTTTATTGAATCAAGAGTAGAAAATCTGAGTCAGCTCTATGGAATCAGTGATGGTGACTTAACAGTGCAGGATTACATATCAACCAAAAGAGAAAACACCCTTAGAATCTGAGAAACTTGTCATGATAAAGGCAGAATCTAGTTTTAGTTTAATCCTAATTACAGAGTTATAGAGCAGGCCAGTAAAGAACATCAGACAGTAACACTTAATGAATATAAAGCACCTCACCCTAACTCCAAAGCTGTTTTTAAAAGATCCTCTGGATCACTTTAGAGGAGTATAGCTATGGTCTCAGATTACAAAAAAAAATCCCTAGTAATGAAAAAATTAGTATAGAGCACATTAGAGTGACCTTCTGAATTCTCCTTTAGTTGCTGCATAACCTCTTTATTGTTGCAAAACAGGATGATAATACATAATTCCATGCAATTAGTGTCTCAAGTACATGCACTGGAAATAGAAGCTTCCAGTTCCAATGTCAGAAACACTGTTTGACAGCCAGTTCAGCATCCTCTAAGGCTAGAAGTGAAAAATAAAAAAACCTATTCTGCAGATATGAATTGTTAAATGGTTACAGCACACTGGATTTGCTTCAGCTTTTCCCCACCCAGGAGCAGAACTTTAAATTTATGAAAGGCAGAAAAGGGCCACTCCAGAACATTAAGTTCATTATACAAGCCAAACACACTACATTTCTGCTTTTTTTCTAAACGAATTCTATATGTTGATTTGAATGTATAAAATTATTGATTTCATATTCTTGAAACAGTTTCAAAACAGTAATGAAATCCTGAAATGCACCTGGTTCTGTGCGAGTGGCTCACACAAGGACTCCCAGTTCTGCCAGCTCAGGGATGTGTAAGATGGACAAAAAATAACAATCCAACACAAAGGAACTGAAGTCAGGTGTGTCTGCAATACTGGTGATGTATCAAATTTTTGATTTAAAAAATCTGCCCAATATATGGGCAAGTTCCCAAGTTTAATCTAAGATCTGCCTTGGTTGTTTGGGTTTTCCTAATAAAGACAGAAATCTCCTTTTTAAAGAAAACTGTATTATTTTCCATTTGATATGCTGTAGGCCTTCTGCATCCCATCATGGACTTAGCCACAAATCCAGGGAATGCTGGAGGCACTGTCTTGTCCAAAGAGAGGTATAGGCACAAAGCACTGATTCCACAAATGACACCTAAAATTAAACCTGTGAGTTGTGTTTCTCTGCAGTGCCACCTTGACATCACCTGCAGTTTTTGCCCAATCCCCAAATAAACCCATGCTTGTTCTTGTAAACGTATTCACCCATTCCAATTTTTTTTTTTAAAAAGGAAAACTCCTTTCCACTCTGCTCTATTTAGCAATCAGAAGCAAAGATGTGCAGAAATTTCAAAACCAGAAGGAAACAGATTTATTATGGAAGTAATTACAGCTGTCCCAGTTCCACCCCTAGGGCAGCCCCTTCCAACCTGTGTTGCTGCTCCTCTGTGCTGAAACATCGCTCTGCTGATTCCACAAAAACTGCATCCCCTTCCCAAAGAGCTCCCACTCTGCACTGAGGTGAGGAACTGGTGTTTCTAACACACTCCAAGGACAGGGAGAGCAGAGGATGTGCAAAGGAAGAGCAGAGCCAGCAGCACACAGATGAATGTGACATTTAATGCTGGACAGTTTTATCTCACTCTGCACTACAAACTGCATTTGAGAGAAGCCACAGTCAAAATATCCCTTTAGCAAGAGAAGACAAAATATACAGAATTGGTACCCATCACTATCACCATGTTGTAAGGACATTATTTATCTGAGAAAGGATGGTGCTGAGTCCAAGAGCCATCACTTTCTGATGTGGCTTCAAAACTGTCTCTAGCATTCCTAGTACAGCCAAAGTACTGTCTGACACTATTTCAGACAAACTATTCCAACCCAAATCTCACATCCACTGTGCTCTAAAACAAAGCTAATTAATTTCCAGCTGAAAAACCCTACTCTGCTGTCAGATTGATCTGTATAATTGTTTCCCTGTTACCTTGCAAGGTCATTCAACTTCTGTTTTAGCAAGATATCCCTCTGCACTGAAAAGAAAAAAATATTCAGAATTCCAGCTATTAAAGGTACCCATAAATTAAGAGAGACAAATTCTTCTTTAGAAAATCTCCAGACAGAACAGAGTTCACAAAACACTCTAAAACTGCTACTTTAATGCACCTAAGTGAGAGTGATGGATTCATTCTTCTGACACCATGAATGATTCAGACCAGGCTCTATTTATGTTTGACAGTAGAACTTCTGATGTGTTCATTACCATAATCCAGGGAAGACAGGCCTCATTTTAATAGAATTAGGAAATCTCAAAGACACAAAGTTTTGGCAGTCCTAAGGGATGTTCAGCCTGCACTCATTTTATAGTACCATCTGTGATGCTATTTGAGGAGTATACAGATATTTAACACTTCTCTGTCAGTAGCTTCTAAAGTGTCTTGAGGTCTGTTACAGCAGACCTTAGCAACTCTGTGATGTTCCAGAACCCAGGCTCTTAATTTTGTTATACTATTTCTATAATACAGCTTATTCATGTGCAACTCTGAGCTGACTTGGTTAAATAGTCTTGATTTATTTTGTCCTAGCATAGCAAGGAGCCACTCCAAAATAAGCTTCTGCACAAGAGGTCCTCTAGTTCACACTCTGGTCTGATATTTACAATACTACTCTGGCAGTAAACAGCCCAACTGGATAGTGGTACATACCAATCAACAACACTTAAAATATATTAGCTATATCTTTATATACATGCATGCATGCATGCATACATACATATATATATATGTGTGTGTGTGTACACACACACACTCACAGCGGAAGTTTTTACAAACAAGGAGGGTTCAACATCATAGAGGGCATCTGGAAATAAATATCTTCCAACTTGATGGGCAGAGGGTCAAAAGAACTGGCCTGGCAGTTTTCTCTCTCTGTCTTTATAGCAGCATGATGAATCAATCTGTGGTTTAGTCACAACCCAATTTCCCCTAAAGTGCTGAGGAAAAACCTATATATAAAACCACCAAACTTGACTCAAGCCCATCAACAGCAGAGCCTGAAGTATCTGGACAATACCTAATGCAGGAGTTTTCTAGTGCATTAGACACACACGGCTTCTGCCATCACCAAGCACAACTGAACTCTTCCAGTGAGCTACAAAAATCTTCTTGTCAGAAGAGAAAAGAGTCTCCAGTGTCCAGTTGGAATGTGCCAGTGTGCTGTGCTTCACAAGTACCTTTGGGAGCCACACCTGCTTCTCCCTTTGTCTCTTTGTTTTTGCCCACCTGCCTTCTCCAGGCTGGGCTGCTCCTGTGCCCAAGTGCTGCTCTCCTGCCTCCTGGGAGTATCTCTGGCAGGTGCCTGCCTTGACATTTAAAGGGAACTAACCAGAATTATCTACAATCCTTCCAGGAGGGGTGCTGAATTCCGCACAGCCCTAAGCTGTCACCTAAGGGTTGAAAAATCTCAATTATAATGTCATAATTCAGGACATTTAAAGGCTACATTTATCACATTTCAACACATGTACCACATACCTGGAAATTCACTCATCCTGTCCAGTGAACCAAAATTTTCTCAGTGGCATGCACTAGTAAAACAGCAGCTCATTACTACATTAAAGCAAGTATTACAAATGTAGAAAGTGGCATTTACAAAGTTCTCAGAAGAAGAAACATCTGAAAACTGTTTTCAGAAGGTTTGATAGAAAGTCTCAAAAAGTTTAATTTTTATTCACATGAATGTCAGGGGGAAAAAAAATTGTTTTAGTAACTTTAATCCTTTGGCCCTTTTCCATAAGAACCCATTTTCCAGAAAGCTCAACTCAGGTTTTGGGAATTTTTCCTCTCTAACAACAGACTGAAATTAGTTTGAACCCAAGGGCAACTTCTTTAATATCTGTCCAACACAGATTTGACCTTCTCTCTTTGAAAAGCCTTAGAGCTTTTCTCTTCCGAAGAGAATGGGAAGTTTAAGCTGGATTGCATCTTCCAGTTGTCAAGGTTTACGAAAGAAATATGAAAATGAAAAGTGACTCACCTCACAATTAACAAGGAAAGAACCTGAAGCCCCAAATCAAAGCATCAGACAGTGACAATATTTAGCATTTAAAGTGTTCTTCCCACAGAATCATCCAGTGGCATTTTGCAGGTCTGTGTGGAAATTACTACAGCATTTTAATGATATCTTTACAAAAGAATTTTAGATAGGTGCTAAATTTTGTATTTTAATTAAGAAAGCAGAAGAGTTGAGGTCAGCAGATACTGCTTGATCTAATGTAAGGTAACACTGCACTCGAAGCCTCCCTCACACACAGGCTGCACTGGCTTAGTGACAATATTATTTCATATTGATTTTGTCAGACTTGCAGCTTTTTCACTGACATTTTTATAGCCCTACTCTGTTCAGACTGTACAGTGCACAAGGTCAGCAATCTGATTATTTGCTATTAATTCATACTGTTAAAAAATAGCTCACTGAGGCTATATATCAGGTTTTCTGATACTCAGAGATCAATACATGTTAGTTTGTACATTTACTCTTTTAGAGGATATTGAGATTGTCTAGGATGTCTTTGCAGGTAAATAGTGACACATAGTAAAAAATTCTGAAAACTCCAGTATCTGCATCAGAAAATGGCTGTCTAGGGAAAACAAGTTATTGCTAAGCAGTTTCCCATCTTTTTGGAACAGGAGGCATTTTTAAATATCCCATTTAATCAAACATTGGAATGGAATTAAAATTTCTAGCAAAGCCAGGCCACTTTTTTTGGTGGAAGCAGTGTACTGTATGTTTCCTATGAAAATTTGCAACATGACAATGAATTAGACCTGTGTATGAGAATAACCAAGATGCAGTAATTTTAAGAAGCCACAGATTCTGCAGTAGAAATCAAGTTTTGTATTGTTTCAATTAAATATATTTCTCACAGCACTTACAGATATCTGTGCATTTCTGGAAAGCAAATCTTGGTACCAAGAGGTAGAAGCCACAAAGGGACAAGGGAAAGTTGAATATTGGGCTGAAAACAGCAAACTAAATAATGAGACATTACATCTGGTTTAGATATAATATTATGCTAAACTTCCAAGCATAATCTCTGTAACACTTCAATTTTAAAGCACAGACAAATTTACAGTTCAGTCTCCTATCCCAGACTTGACTAAATGTTAACCACTATGGCTTTGCAAAATGCAGTGGATTAATAGGGGTCATCCTCTGCATATTCTGGTTAAATTGAAACTTACCATGTATTTCTTATTTGTTTCTATCTTGTTCTCTGGAAACTGGTATGGGGTTTTTTCTTCTGTTTTTGTCTGTTTCTTTTTTTGGTGTTTTCGGTTTTTGTTTTGTTTGTTTGGGTTGGGGTTGTTTGGGTTTTTTGGTCAAGCTAAACTAAATATCTTTGCAAGGGGGGTAAAAGAAGAGGCACCAGGACCAAGTCATTCAGTCATTTGTACAAATAAGATCATAGGTGAAATATAATATTTTTAATAATTAAAAAGTCCAGAACATCAGAATATCTGAATCGCACTAATCTGAGAGTGGAAAAAAACACAGTCATAAGACTAGAACAAAAACAAACAAATAAACCAAAACCAAAAAAGACCCTAGACATTTCAAGTACTATTCCAGAAAATTTTTGTCTTTTAAAATGTAATGTTCATTGAAGAGCAAGTTTCAGCTAGAGCCATTTATCCCTTAGGAATGGATTTTGTTTCTCAGCTGAAGTAATGATTAATTTTTTCTTTTTAAAACTGCATTTATTTTCCCCACTCTTACACAGGCAGACATAGATGCTTACTTCATGTTTCCTGGTAAAGGCCAAGACCCTGGATAATATGCATCAATACACAAGACATACGTATTTGGAATTTTTTTTGTGGGATTCCTTCTAGAAATAACTTCTAAGAGTATCCAGAAAAAATTCTGCATTTGCCGTATTTCCAGAAAACAGCAGCACTCCAATGACTTCAATTCGTTCCTCTCCACCCACTCCCTGGCAGAGGGCATTTCCAGGCCCAGCACAAGGCAAGGCGCTGGCTCCAGGAGGACTCACCTAGCTCGCCCGCCGCGTTCCGGCCTCCGACTGCGTACAAATGTCCTTTGAGGGCACTTAGGTGGAAGAAGGTCCGTTTCTCGTTTAAAGACGCCACTTGCATCCACTTGTTGTAGCGCGGATCAAACCTGAACACCGTGTCCACCGCCGTCTTCCCCTTCGTGTCGTAGTTGCTCTGCCCGCCCACCACGTAGAGGAAGTTGCCGATGACGGCGATGCCGTGCTGGTAGCGCGGCGCGTCCATGGGAGCCAGGGACTTCCACTCGTGGGCCTTCTCGTCGTACATGCGCAGCTCCTTGCTGACCACCAGCTGCTGCCTGAGCACCCCCCCAAGCGTCACCAGGTGCGTGCTGTCCGAGCGGATCGCCGTCCGCTCCGACTGCATCACCGGCTGCATGTACGGCATCATCTGGTAGTTGCTGGCCTCCAGGAGCAAGTTGACGCAGGTGTTGTCAGTCCTCATGAAGTCCACCGTCTGAACGTAGTTGATAAGATCCTGGGGTGTCATCAGGGGAAACCTGATGTTCTTCATGAGCTTGGCAGCGTACTCCATGCGAGGCTCCTCGTAGCGCAGCCAGCGACACGCCGCCTTGAAGAGCTCCAGTTCGGTGCAGTGCTTAAGGCTATTACTTGAAAGCACGAAGGCAAGACGTTCAAAGGGGAGTTTCACAAATTCACCAGTACTTAATAACGCAGGGAAGTTCTTGAGGATGAAATTATTAACATATTTATCCACTTCTGTGAGATTGTATGTGTTGGCAATTCGCCCAACCTCAACACAGTTTTCCAATGAAACCTATTGAGTAAACAGAAAAAGGAATCAAAACACTTTCTTAATTTGGTGTCTAAATGATACTGTAAAATTTAATGAATACTGTAGATTCAGCAATATTTCAGCATTTTGCAGCGCTCAAGGTGATTTACACATGAGCAAATATTCCATGCAGTGTATATATTCATGACTGCAAAGGGAGATCCAATTTATTCCTTATTTTGAAGGAAAAATTGAGACAAGTAACAAGCAGATGGCATATATTATGTCAAATACCTTATGCAATGATGAGGCATAACAGTTATATAGCACTTCATCTTTGAAAAGCTCGGAAAGCATCTTTGTAAGAAAGACATGTGGAAAATAAAGTCAGAGGACAGGTGATCAGCCCAAGGTTACAGGGAGCAAAACAAAAGTCTTACCAGTAGATTTTTTCTGACACTATTAAAATTGTATTGGCATAATAAAACCAAAGAGAATGGCACAGCAAACCCCTGTATGCCACATATTTCGGACAACTAATATTTATAGTGTTCAATCTCATGAATTCATTCCTTCAAAACAAACAAAAATGGATCTTTAATAAATCAATGCAGTGGTCTTACAGATTCTGTTCAAAATTAAAGACAAAAATAAGACAAAGGTAGTGGTTTTAGATCATACACAATTTTTTAAAAAGAATGAACCTAGGAGGATTTCCCCTAAAAATACCCAGCTCATTAAATGCTTTAGCAGTATGGATCACACTCTAATTTAACTCAGCACTGGAGTGACTTGGTAATCATCTGTTTTACACTGTGGCTGCATGTATCTTTTATACATTTTTGGCTCCTGAATTTCTAAGGTCACTTGGGATCCAAGGAACAGCAAGGAAGAAACATGCCAGGAATGGGGCAAACTTTTAGTGGGTTTTCAGTGAGCCCAGCCAGTTCCGTTCAGGAAGCTCTCTGGTACATGTGCCCAGCAAGTCAATCAAATGCTTCTTGCTGAGAATTGCAGCTTTTTTGCATTCAAACCTTATTCCAGACCAAGCTTCATTTACACATGTTCTAGTCTCTGTGCATGTCAGTCCTACTCAGTGTCAACCATTTCCACAACTTTGTGATTCTCATTACATTCCTAATGCCAGAAGAATTTAAGCTTACAAATCTCACGGTTATTTTAAAAAAGATTATAAAGATTGAGGACTGGACCTGACCGGAGCCTAAGAATTCAAAAACCTTCAAATGACTTCTGGTCATGACAGAGATTAGAAGATTTTAATACTGTATAACTCAATCTGATCATTGTCCTTTAATACCAGACAATTCAAATGTCTAATGAGTACAGGAATAGGAGATTTTCTTAATTCACTAGAAACTGATCTAACTTGCCCTAGTGTTAAGATCTACAGTCATGCAAAGTCTTCATTCACACATCTTGAAACATCTACTAATCCTGTAATCATGTCCTATCTACAAAATGAATGTGCAGCAGGCTGTCAGGAGTTCTAGTATGAAAATATTTGTGCTTAATACACATGGAAATAATTTTTGTATAACAAGACAGACCACATAGTTTATATCAAAATATAATCACACCAACTAGCAACAGCCTATAAAATATTCTCTGACTGGTTTTGAGGATCAACATCAAACAAATTGCCCAGAGAAGCTGTGGCTGCTCCACTGCTGAAGTGTCCAAGGCCAGGCTGGATGGGGTTCTGAGCAACCTGGTCCAGGTGGAATTGCTTCCAAAATTTTTTCCAAGCTGTATTACAAAATAAAGCAATGGAAAAATCACCCCTTAACAAACAGCTGACTTGCAGTATACCACAAACCTTAACTCTTGCTATATAGTGACTGTATTTAAAAATCACTTTGAAATACATTGTCTGGCACCAAACTAGAGAGATGCAGCATTTCCTCCACATCAAAGTAGGCAGGCAGAAATTATTGCATACAGGAAAGGCACACTTGAACTTAAAAGATCAAAGCAAAAGCTGTGCAGGTTCTGTACCACTGGCACATGCCCAGGATGCAATGAAGTATTTGGAGCTATTGCTGCCTGTCACTTATCAAGTGCCCAGAGTGCATTGAGTTCTGTATTACCATAATTATGTTACACTGTAAATCCATGCAGCTGAGCATATTCCTGGACTTCTTACTTTTGAGAAATTTATTGACACATTACACACTGTTAATGACTGATGAACATGACATCAGCAGCTTCCAGTCAACCCCTGATTCTCAGAAAATTTACTTTATGCTGCCTTTATTAATCCACTGGGACTGTACTGCACTCAGGATTGTTTTTTCTTAAATATATGATTGAAAGTACTTCCCATTATGCTTATGAAATTGTGCACTATGTTTGACTCACTAACAAATTCCACCACTCACCTCAAAGCAGGGTGCCATATTAATATTGTCTTAAAGGTTACTTTTCTTGCAAAATTGCTGTTACCCTCTTTTCTGTACTCTAAGATGACAATCAACATAATCAATCTAAATTATATGGCAAAGACTTAAAAGTCATAAAAATATATATTCTAGATTCTTAAGTCCTGAGCCAAAAAATAATCCTTCAACAGAAAGAAATGCTATAGCTACTTCTACTTGAATATTCAAAACCGGACAGAGTTCAGCACAATTAGGTTATTTAAATAAATACTTCAGTTACCCAAAACTGGTATTGGGGTTTTTTAGTTTTTTTAGAAGTTTGACTTATGCTATGGTTCTGTGTGAAAGTCAGTCAATCAGGAGCTCTTCAATGAAGAGAAGGAACTGCTACTCTGGAAATCCCACTGAAGTGAACAGGAGGAATGGAAATACCAGGTGAAAATATGTACACTGTACAGTGTATCCAATAACAAGTGAAAATGCTCACAAGGAAAGAGTTAAAAGTCATAAACATTCAGACAGCTAAGCAGCTCCACAAGGAGTTTAGAATTTCAGTTAAATAAATCCTGTTTTCCATGGACTTTGACTACTGAGCAGAGCTGCTCGCTCACATTACTCATTGTAATTGCTCATTACAAAACAGAAGTTGCAGAAAATACTAAAAAGCTTTTCAAAAAAGAAAGGTCAAGTACAGCACCATGTTACAACAGCCTGAAAAAACCCAAAGCAAAAGCCAAAGTACTTTCTTGAGCAAGCAGTTCACTTAATTCTTTGAAATTTTGGTAGCAACCACTTCCCAAGCTCTCATAAAAACTTTACTGACTATAAAATACTTCATGCAGTGCTTCAAAGGGTCAAAGTTTAAAAGAGCAAACACAACCCCGACACCCTCTATTTTCCCAGGGGCTCCCACTGACAGAAGTCCAGAAAAGACAGCACAGAAATTTGACCAGCTCAGAAAAGAGAATCAATTGTACCCCTACAGTACAAAGTCAGATTTCTGGTGGCTGCCAGAGCTGGTCCCAGGGTTAAATCCCACATTCCCAAAAAACAGATTAACTTGCTCCATCCTCAGATAACCATGGTTTTTTGACAAGACACGACTTCCAAGTATTAAGCCCTCAATATTTGACTTTTTCCCAGCAGTTACAAAAGTGTAAAGCACCAAATTATAGATGGAACAAAATTTTTTGCAGGTACATCCAAGACATTAATTTTCAATGTTTGGGAATGTTTTCTTTAATTACAGTGTAATAACCCTTTCCCCATTACTCTGTAATTTTCCTAAGTGCTATAATTCACTTGGGTAGGTTTCTCATCTTTCTCCACTTTGTACATTGCTGCTACTTTTGCAAAATCAGTGTTGTGTCTAGAACTCACTGCTCCAAAAATCTTTCCACAGCATTTTTATGAATTTTATTTACATTACAGCTCAGTTAGATGTGAACATGAGAGTAGTCCTAGTCTATTGTACAGCTATAATTATTGAAAACCAATAGTAACAGTAAGACTGAAAACATCTTAGGAAGTATTCCACTGTTTTCTCTGAGAGTCTGTTTGGTTGCAGAGCAAAGATAATCAGAGCAGTGGGATATTTGACAGGAGGGGTGTAAATGCAGAGCAAATAAAAAAAACACTTTCAAGTCAGCTACAACAGATACTGCTCTTTGAAGGTCTCATTATTTTGTTACACAAATTAAGCTGTTACCTTAAGCTTTGGTTTTTCTTTGTAAATATTTCCAATACCCTCTTATGAAGTACACAATTACATTATGCATTACATAAGCTGATGTCTATAATCTCTTTAATAATGGACTCCCCGGACAATTCAAAGACAATTAAGCATTTGTCTGGGAATGGTTACCTCAGCTCTCAAGCCAGATAACTTCAGTAGAAATAAGCTCAATACTTGCTCAGAATATTCATTTAAATTACAGAAGTGCTCCTTCAAAAAGAAGATCTTTTGCTCAACAACTCTTGTTTCAACAAATTTAGAAGTAAGGTCATTCAAAAATTCTTTATATAGGATGCTAAGAACATAACTAGGCTAACAGAATAACCTCAGTTTTGTACTTTCTCTACAGCTATACCATGAATGAGATTATGTCCCTTTAGACATCAGTCTAAATGAAAGTATACACCAAAAACCCCCCAATAAAATTAAGAGCATTAATAAAATCTTCCTCATTCTTTGGAAATAAAATGCAGTATCAAACAAGACATTTCTTATTTGAACAAAAACAGTGACTGAGTCAACATCACAAGAGAACATACTTTCAGAGAATGAGCATTTTAAACAATAACTTGACTCAATATGAATAAAAGTTCTTTCCTTAACCAAGCAAAATAAACAAAGAGCTGCCCTACCCAGAAAGGGGAAAGGCCACCACAGTGTCCCCAGGGCTCAGCTCCCATCAGAGGGAGCCCTTTTCAAATACCTGATTCAAAACACCATCAAGACCAAGACCCTTTTCCAAGCTGGTATTTATAGTAAATGTCAAACCTGGAGAGGCATCATTTTGGAGGTAAAAAAATAACACTGAGCAAGACAAAATAGGTGGGGTAGGATTGAAGAGTATTAAGCTTAATGAAACATTATCACAACATTACCAGACAGGTCAGTTATAAAATGTCTCCAAATTAAAAGTAAAATGGCATTATCAAGACTGAATATCTCTAACACATCATAGGAAACAAATTGCTGTTATTACCAGCTTAGAGTCCTCTGGTTTGCATAAATCCTGGTATGTATTTTCAGTTAGGGAGGTCACATTTCTAAGCCTGTACTCTGCAGAGCAACAGGAATACCTGCTTCTCTACTTCTCATTATAGAATTGAAAGGCTGATTTCCAAATAATTCTTTAGTTTGTGTGGAACACACCTGTTAAAGTCAGAGTTCTAGTGAAATATATAAGCATTTACCATCAGCACTAGAAAACCTCAGTAAGCATTAAAAATAACTGCAGAGTGTCTCTCCAGGCAGAACTGCTCTTGCACCACTGCTGTTCTACAGAACAGGAGCTCCTCACTGCTGGCAGGACAGGAGAGGATCCTGTCTGGGTATTGCTTTTATCCTTGTTAGAGTCAGAAAACAGGTAACTGCTGTTACACCCCATTGAGATGGAAGGGCTGTAAATACAGGAATAAAGTGACTGTAACTGAAGCACACCTAATGAATGCAGCAAGCAGATAATGCCAGAGTGAGTGCAGTCATGCAGGGAGACCCTGAAACATCTCAAATCAGACATGTAAGGGAAGAATGTCAATGTGGCAAAACATTTGTATCAAACTCATGTATGTAAAACTCAGAAGAAAACCAAGTTTCTCAAGGAAACTATAAAGCAAATTTGTTCTCTGCAAATCTAAGCTGTGAATAATGGCAAGTTTTAGCCATAACTTTGATTATAACCTAAGTCAGTGTGAAGAAAAACCAAAACTATACAGCAAGGCCTTAAACATTGTAAATGGGAAACAAATAGTCTTACCCCAGAGATAAGAAATACTTTACAGAAGTCCAAAACAGGTAAAATCTGCAAAAAACTGGCAGCTTCCAGAGTGTCCTGAAGGTTGTCCATGTTAAGGGAAAGTTTTGCAGTATAGATGAAATCAATGATCTTCTTTAGGCCTATTTTGTTCACACCATGAAGCTTAATGCACATTAAATCTTGTTCCTTCATTCCTCCTGAAACAGACATGCAGGTAAATGTAGATGATCATTCCGATGGGACTGAAATTATTTCAGAAATTTAGAGATAATTAAAATATTATTTTAAAATTTAATTTTAAAACCCCATATGCAATAGTAGAGAGAGATGTTTAGTCCACAGTGTTGTTTGCAGTCCTGGACTGATTCACAAAAAAGATCAGTGAACTTGAACCGATTCACAAAAACATCAGTGAATTCAGCACTGAATTTGTGTCTGAGTGTCTGAATTAGAGCAATTTGGAGCAGCAATTTGGAGACAGACACAGCTTTAATAAAAACACCACCTGTGAACATGGCCTTGAAGTAATCACTCGCAGAAGCCATCATTGCTCTGTGCACAGGGAACACCTCATCACCATCTCCAGGAACGAGCGTCACGTCACAGAGCAAACCTTCCACTCGCAGCTGGTCAAAGCCCTGCAGGAAAAGCACAATGCAAAGCATCCCTTGGATTTGGGAGGAGAGCAGGAACCTCTTATTTCCCTTATGTAAATATTTGTCTACTTTTATGTACACGTGTAGTGTAGGTCCAAAAAAGTGACAAAGAAATAATTTGTCATCTTAAAACCATTATCTGTAATATATTCAATGATTAGTATTCATTGAAAACAAGCAGAATAATCATTATTTTCCAGATACAGCTGATGAATGCCAAATACACCAGGCCTTAGAAAGTAGTTTTATTCAAATAATTAAGTTATTTTCAGGAAAGAGTTCATTTTGCAAGCTTTCACAGTAGCAGTTGTTTCAGGTAGGGACTGATACCTTTTTTGGACCTACCCCTTCTAGTCACGTATGCATTCTAGATATAATTCTGTTCCACAGCAATTTAAGGGGTTTACAACCTAACAGGTTGCAAAAGTCTGTGACCTGAAAGGAAAGCAGTTATCTGGTTCTATGATTATCAAATTTGTTACCAAAGCTGACATGCTAAAAACTTCAAAATAAGCTCCCATTATACAACTGCTCTCTGAATTACTTATAGCATCTAACTGTAATAAAAAATTAAATTATCTACAGTGGCATCCTAGAGCAAGATTTCTTCCAAAGATGTTCCTGGATGGATGATGGAGGATGGATGAAATACTCTCCTCCTTCATTCACTGTGGAACAGAAACTCAAACATAAACCATTTCCCCTTGAACTGGTATTTTTCTAATACTAGCAAGAATGTAAATATTGTCTCTATAGATGTTCTACTACACAGTAGTGCCATAGTCAGACCCAGCACAGGGCATTACACCAAACCTGGCAGGGCTCTGCTACCTTAGGGACATACCTAATGTAATTCAAGAATTATATTATAGTGAGCTTCTTTGCTACAGCTGTCATGTCAGATGTAACAACATTTAAACTCTAAGAACTTGAGAGTGGACTGGGATAAGACCCCAGGAAAAGGCCAGGTTTTTTTTCCCAGACTGGTGCTGAAAGTTGAACCTCTATCTCACAGAAAAACAAATCCCAAGCAATGCTGGCTTGTGGGCATTGACAGCACATGAACATTAGAGTTTTGGAGGATTTACAGGAATTACTAGACTAATAAAATCTCTTGAGTGGACACATTGTTTAGAGCAGCCAAAAATCTCAGTACAACTCAATACAGGATGAGAATATTTAATTACCTGTAAAACCACAGAACTGTGAGTATTGCTGGTGAAAAATCTGGTGGTTCCTGTCTTCGAAGACTGCAGGTGGGCAGAGACGCCCATATCGCTGCTGCCAAGAGACACTTTCATATGAGGATCCTCCTCTTCCACCAGGGATCTAAGGGAATTGGAACAGAGAAACCTCAAGACCAAAGTCATTTTCATTCAGCAATCTTTTGTTCTAAACCCACAGTCTTCTGGGATGAAATGTAACTGCACAGAGGCTACAGAAAAAAAAAAAATCAGCAGGCAACAGAATCAGTCCTTAGTGGTTCCCTTTGGCTAATTCAAAAAAGTGAAGGGTTAACAGTCTCTACAAAGGCATAACTGCTTTTCTGATTCTAAGTTTTTCCTTTTCCTTCCATCCCCAGCTCCCTGATTTAGACACTTGAACACTGTTATTTCTACAATCCAGTATTGTAGGATGTTTTTAGAGGTTTCATCTGGTTTCCAAAATTAAGCATCTTAGCTTTTCCTTGCCAAACTGGTGGAACATTGAAACTCTAACTGTAATATTTAAAAAAAAGTATTTTCATTCTTACAGCTTGCATTACCTCATCCATGCATGACTATTCATAATAGAAAATATACATCATGGAGTTTCAAGCTGCAGTTGGAGTTTTAACCTGCTTTTAGAAACACACAATTAGAACTCCTTCAGGATATGATATCCAGTAGTCTGCTACTGTCCAGGCAAACACTTGATAATTTTAATTCAAGATTTGATTCCAAGCAATTACTGTCCAAATCTAGACAGAACAAGCTAATTTTAGGTAGAATTGTGAAAGAATTACTGCAGTGTTATTAGCCTACTATTTTAATCTTCAGATATAAATTAGGTTACATCTGAGAGCCTAACTAGGCTAACCTGTAATTATCATACAATTTTAACAAAATTCTTCTACAGAAATATTAACAACAACTAGTTTCTGTAATTTCTGGGATTTAATGTTCTACCTATAAGCCTGTATAGAGGTCTAATGAATATGTACACAATTTTAATTAGCAAACATAAGCTATTAATCCACAGAAGAGGGCATCTCTATTTTTAATCAAGTATTTCCATATCTCATAAAAGATTAATAGCTGTTTGACATAATTGCTGAAAATTTCAGATACAGAAAGTTTTCCAAATTTAAAACATGCAGGTTAAAACACTGGCCTTCAAATTGGTTTCAGAAATTACTTAAAGTAACAAGAACATGCTTAAATCCCCCTCCTTTTCCCCAGTTTTGATTATGATCACTATGTGATCATAAATCAAAAGGACAAATCTGGAATTTGTGGAAGAAAAATAATTTTCATAATTTCCTTTAAAAAAAATATTTACCCCCACCTGCTTCAGGTACAAAGACCACGCAGAGCACTTTCTGAAATTCACATATCACCCTCATAGCATTGACATGCCTTGTTCAAAGCCATGAGTACAAAAGGTCAGCTACAAAAACATATTCAAAACAAATTCACCAGTCAACAGAGTACATGGGTTTGAAACAGTGAGATTTTATGCACACAGACATAACATTGCAGGAACAAGGGTACATCTGAGCAGCTGTGACTTCTAATGTCCTCAGCTGAATAAACTAATGTGGATGAACTGCAGCATGCAAGATTTGTGCTGTTTTTGAAACACAATTATCTCTATTTTATAAAACAAATCCACAGTCATTTAACAAAGTTTACAGGGTACACCTTAGTCCGGAGAGCCCTTTTCTATCTCTGCATCCAACAAACACAACTATGCAAAGAGCAGCAAGCAGTTGCTGGCTCACAACCCAAAATATTTTTGTTCACTTGGTTCTAGGGTATTTTGGGTTTGGTGATTTCTGTTTATTTCAGTTTTCATACAATTGCATGGAGGCAAGAGTCTTACATAATTTCAAAGGACATCCAGTCTCTAAATTTGTACATGACTTCCTGAGAAGAAATACAAAATAATATGGGGAGACTTGCAAGCGTGGGCGTGAAAACAACAGATTCAACAAGCATGAATCTGACTCTTTGCTCTTGAAGCATCTTCCCAAAATGTCAGCTCAGATAAATGTTACATGAAGTAGTATTTAAAATACTTTCTCTGAACTCAGAAGAAAATAGAAAGTGAACACATCATTTAAAATCATTATGGAAAGAAACAAACAAGTAAACCAACCTCCTTGGCTGTTTGGAGTGGGCTTTTTACCATGTTTGCCACATCACTGCTTGACTTCCTGACAGACAGCATAATTCCTAAGTTTTACAAACGAAGGCAAAGGCCTTGAGCATGATTCATTTATTCCAAGGACAGCTGGGATAATGGAAGCATTTTTCTGAACATGACACACAACTTCCCATAACTCTGTTCTCTACACATTATCCTCTATAGAACACAAGCCTTGTTAAAACTGCACAGTCAACAGAGTGGATATAATAAATATTAAAATACTTGCAATACCTAAAAGTAGACATTTGACATGCCTGGTGTGGCTATTAGCAGCTCTCTACCTGATTTTCAATATATAATGAGCAGTTCTCTATCACACACATAAGCTCAGCAGCTCACCACCTGAAGCTCTTCTGCAGAAAAGATTTTCACTATTTCTCTTCCACATTTGCTGTTATGTATGGACAGAAACTTGCACATGTGAATGAGGCATTAAAAGCTGCAAATTCCACCCTATAAAAATCCACCAGAGTATAACTTTTACAATTTTAGTCCTAGACATTACCTTGGCTGTTTCCATGTGAATAAAGACAAACAGATTTTATTAATCCTATATGGGGTTTGACTTATAACTAAACAACTGTGACCAAAAAAAAAAATTGCGATGTGGGTTTTTCGTTTCTTTGAGAGGACCTGGGGATTTTTGTTTGATATGTTGTTATTAAATACACCACTACAGCTTAACAGTTCTGGAGGGCTGAGCATCCTCTCTCTTCTGCAGAAAGTGACATTCAGGAGCTGGGTTTAGCAGAAGTTCCAAAGCAAGTCAGGTATAACACCTGGCAATAAGGCACTGATCCCCTGAATTCCAGCCCTGTGACATTCACCAAGAGGGAAAGAGCACTCCCAGAGCAACCACAAATTCTGCCTTTGTCACTGGCTTAGTAGCAGCTCAGCATTTATCTCCACACATCTCCAAGAACCTGTCTTTGTAAGACAAAGTGAAACTACAACAGTGCTTAAGCTCTGTGTTAACTGCAATATACAAAAAGCGAAACTCCAGCACTGCATCACATACCCTGCAACAAAATCTTGAAGTGTTCAGAATGTAGCTTCTGTTGCAGGGGCTGTAACATTAAGATTCAGAAATAACTCTGCCATTCGCACCCAGAACAGATGGGAAATGAGCTGAATGTCCAACTGACTTCCCAACAAAACCACAGTAAGTACATCTGTCTTGTTTGGACACTTACCAAAGGCATTATTTACATTTATTAACATAGGTCTACTAAGCATTATCATTAACTCAATAGTAATGAAGGTAAACATTGATTTTTTTTTTTTTTTACTTTAAGTACAGTATATCACAATTAAGCATCCTACCAAAGGAGAAAGTTAATTCACTTTCTAATTAATTCTATTGTTCTGATCAATAAAAATCATTAAACAAGAAGTACAGCAGTACCATTTTTAACCAGAGTTTTAAAAAGTTAGGAAACAAAAGTTAAAAGAAGCTAAAGCTTCAGTAGCATGTTGTGAGAATTCACAACAAGCTGCTCTAAATGTGGATGTTAAAATCACCTTCAACACACACAGTTCATCTGGAGAGGGTTGAACATTACAGTAGTTAGCCAAGAGAATGTTGGAGTTGAATGTGAAATGAATATTAACACTGCAAGAGGAAGGCACAGGAGCTGCCTGACTTTCTGCAACCTCTGGGAAGCAGTGGCTTGCAGCTCAGAGAAAGGTGCCAGAGGTTAATTAGTTGCTATCACAGAGTAGGCTGAATCAGAATTTTCTTTTCAACCACATGTTGATTCTTTCAAGTACAGCACAGTTTTTTCCTAGAGGCTACAAGCAAATGTGCTTTTCTCATGACTCCAAGTTAATCCTCTGAGTACTTCCAACTGATATTTTTGTAGTGATGAAATACAGAGTGTTCATTATATGGATATTAACATGCTTTAACTTTGCAGCAAATACTGACAGATTTCACTGGCTGGAGTTACAACATGATTCACAGAGGCAAATTGCTTTCTAAACCACTTACCAAGTATGAACCTGTTAAAACAATTCAGAGGCATCCAGGTGATGATGATAAGCAAAGATCCTTGAAAATTGTGACAGATTTTATTCTCAGCTAGAATATTCAAATCACGCAGTTGCCATTTTGCAGAGCTTAGTGGCACAAATGAAATAAACCAATATTCTGCCGTTTTCTTCAGAAGTAGTCAAGTTTATTCTGATGCAACAGGAACAAGGCAACTAAGAATACTATTGAGGATTTTTTCATTTCCATCAGTAATCCATTAATCTATTTCTCAAACTATTGTAGAAACTCATTGAAAACAAAGTAAGGGGATCAAGCTACAGCTACAGATATTTTAGAGTGCATGTTCTCCAATTTATTTAAAACCCAGTCTTTACATAACTCAGTAAAAGCTTTGCCAAAGCCAGATCGGCCAGAGAGTGAGTTCTTAATTTGGTGAAGCTCAATAGCTCATTTTTGAAAGGACTATAACCTTATTTTCTCTGTCAAATTACTGATAAATGAACCATGACCACAAGTGTTCTGGTCACTGGTAAAATGGCTTCTGGTGCAATCACCCCTGGCATGTGCCAGAACTCTGATATTTATCAGGTAACAAGGACAGAGATTTCAATTTCAGGTTATTCTTACTGCAAGCCAAATCTTTATGATTTTATGACCTATCAAAAAAACCCCCTGGTACATCCCAGGGCTATCCTCTCCATGCACCTATGCATGTAATTCGCTAATGAACCTATTAATTAAAAAGCCAGTAAAATACAAGTAATTTTTCACTTTGTATGCATAATCTGCTAAAGAGTATTTAAGTAAGCTTAGTCTCCAAAATAACCAAAAATTATTGCCTATTTTATTGTCTTCTCATTATGAACAGATGTTCCAGCTTCCTGACTAATGAATTTAGGAATTTCCCAACAAAGTACCTGGCCACCTTGGAGCTCAGTAAGCAAAACTGATAGGGCAGCATTGCAATAAAGAAAATCTCATCATATTTTTTAAGAAATTCAAATATTACCATAATGTAGATGAAAAAATTATGCAATCGTGGTATTTCACATTTCCATTTCATATCTTCCACTCGTACAATTTCAAGAAATCTTTTATTCAGGCAAAGAAGTTACTTTTATACTTCTACTCCCCTAAAATAACATCTCTTCCTTTTATTACTACTTTTTATCAAGAATTTCTAATTTAATTATTTTATGGTATGAGCAACCCAGTAAAACTAACCAGCTTTTATCAACTGCTAATAATTTCTTATTACAAAAAAGTTTCTATAGGAAATGCAAGTTCTCATTTTAAAACACATACATGACTCCAGCTAGCAGAGAAAAGGAAGAGAAAATGTCATTTTTGTGCCAATGGGTTGACATAGCCAGTTAACTCCTCTCCACAGCCCAAGGAGCAGGTTCAAACTTCAGTTCTGGCTTTGGGGCACACAGGAACTGACACTGCTTCTCAAGAGCCGAAAGAAGCATGAACACAAGAACAACACTGAAGGCAGGACCTAAATTGCCTTGCATAGATCACCTCTGTGACACACACCATGCATCAGGAGGGGCAATCATGCCTTTTTTTCCTTTATCACTATGACCATTTGTCCTACACTACCAGCTTCAGGTGTCACTGTTCTTACTGGACAGTTTAAAGACCAAATTTTTATTAGATGAACTTGAGGCTGCTGCTGAAACTAAAAACACCTTGTATTTGTCAGGCTACTGACTTTCTTTAAAATGCTATTTAATTAGGTTCACATGAAAGGGGCCACCACAACCAGAAGTTTACAGACCATCTGCCTCAAGTGAATTATCATTGCACTGTAACTACTGTGAATGCAATCTCCTTAAACAGTTAATGGCAGCTAGTGCCAAATACTGCTCACTTTGGACAATGCTTTGATATTTATATTTTAATATTTAACTTTTTACACCTGATCTTTTTCATACATTAGATGGGCAGCAGTAACAGCTGAATATTTAAAAATATTTGCTTAGTAACTTCATACTGAGCTCTTTTAAACAAGTCTCCACTCCAGGAGAAAGGCACAAAGTAAAAACTTACTGTTTCTTAAATTAAAAAGCAAATAGATGTCCCATTTTCCACCTTTCCTCTAAAGTGAGGGTGTTCTGTAAAAGAGAACCTAAAAACAGGCTCTATACAATAGACCAAAGCAGTGAGAAGTGGGTCTTTACTTTGACAAAGCTCGGGCCAAGGGAAGCAGGAGATGAGGATACAGGACTTGCAAACCCCCCAAACAGAGCGGAGAAGGACAGAGGTCATTTGTGGGCACACACTGAAGGGCAGAGGCAGGCAGTGCTCCAGCTTTACCTGCTGTTCTGACACACTCACAGCACAAGATGCTCACTGCAGTGACCAGCTGAAGAAGGTGAAGGCAAAGTCAGTACAGGAGCAGCAGAGACTGAGCAGCTCTGCCAGCACCATCAGCAGAGGCAGCAAGGCTACAAGGGGAACAACAACCTCAACCTCACCTGAAGGACAGGGACAATGACATGTGCTTAACCACAGTCAGGCTCCAGGTGAAGCTATTTCTAGAAGCAAAGTTTTGAACACTAGTATGTAAACGTCAAGCCTTAACCTTTCCTTTCTTTTTTTTTTTTTTTTTGTACAGTCAAGTCTCTTTGGACTTCAACATGCAATCACAATATGGTGTCCAAGCACCCAAGGCCACATCAAGAGAAAGCATGAGAGCTACTACTCAGGTGATTGAAGACATTGTCACTGTTCCCAACACCGGTGGATCTCAATGGCAAGTAGGAGAACACAGAAACAAAGAAACTCCCAACATCACTTAAACCTTTCTGTATCACCTTCTAGTAAGGCCACACTGTGACCAACCCCAGCAGATCAGTTGCCATAAAGCCAGCAGAAGAGTACTGAGCAACACCAACTGTTCAGGTATGCTTTCCCAAGAATATGCACACAGAAAATATTCTCTTCAAAACTCCTTCTTAAACAACTAAACAATCACAGGTCTCAAGCTGTTTGCAGCATAATTACAGCCCGCTGGTTAATTCAAATTTGTTTTCCACAGAAACAAAGCAATATTTGGCTCAGTCACTGCTATAAAGCTTTTGTTCCCAACAGCATTTAATCTCTCTGGGAGCCTTAGCATCACATCCACACTTATCTGTTTGACAAAGGGTTTGCATTCATTGAGCCATTCGTAGCTTAAATCTGCAGACTTGCATTGTTTAATGATGCTAAATTAGAAACAGTTCACTAATGACTTTTTGCCAAAGTTGGTGTTTGTCTGTTGATTCCTGCTATTAAAAGCAGAAAAGGCAAGGAAATACACATTTTGTGGCTTTTATATACAAGGAGAACTATTTTATTCCCTTAATGTTGAAAAAGGTAAAATAGAAAAGTCAGAGGTTTCACAGGTCATGCTGGACTAACATGGCATGTATTTTCTGCTCTTTATGTTTGGTCTTAGGTACTCAAGAGTTAAACAAGAAATTTGACTAGGCAGCTTAATACTTCCTGTGTATTACAAAACACAAAAACCATTCTGCATGCACCAGCAGATTACAGCTGTACCTCATGTGTCCTTAGTTTCCAAACACAGAAATTAGTAAATTAACAGAATGGCTCCTTAGAGAGAAATTTAAGTCTAAGGAGGCACCTGCACTTTCAATATTTGGTCACAGAGCACACATCCCACTGTATTCCTATAAACAAATTAGGAACTACTCCTCTCAAGAGTGTTAGAGGTTTTTTCCCTATATACTGGTCAGAATAATTCTGATACCTTAAAAGTCAGTAAGATTCTGACTTTAGGGTTTGGGTCGTTATCTACCATTCCTCTTGCTCTGTCACTTCTCACAGATGTTTCAGCATTCTTTTATTGCAGTCTGCCAGAGAGGATGTAGAGGGGCATTAATTACTTTCAATTGTAAAATATTTTTCTCCTGTGTGATAAAGTATTTAGATCTGTGCATGCCAGATAACAGGGGCATGTGACTTGTTCATCCCATGAAAAACCACAATTGCAATTTAGACATTGATGCAATCTTTGCCACTGCTGGACAGCAGCAACATTGCTGCACACTTCCACTTTAGTGTGATAGCTACACATCATTACACTACAATTCCTATTATTACCATTTAGAACAAGCAACTACTATTTTGAAACCCAAATACTCACCAAGCACTTTTTGAAAATCCATATGTAGCCCCATCCAAATGTCAAGAGAAAATACCACTTAACACTAGAAAAGTCAATGAGTAGAATGTGACTGCAGAACAAGATTTTTTCACCTTAACAAAGAAATAATGGCAAAAAATAAACTGGCAGAACTGTCATGCTGGCAGAACAGGCTAACATATTCTAGATAATTCAATAAAGATGCTTTACCATGTCACAACACAATGTCAATATTGCAACATCGTGCTGTATAAGGAGAAGTGTGCAATTTTGGGGACCTGTAGGCCACATCATCCCCTATGAAGTCTCCCCCCCAAAAAACCAGTAGCCCCTGGAGACTTCATGATAAACAAGTTGGAAGTTTTTTCTCATTTTTCTCAGTTTATTACAGCAATGAAAATTTGCTGTATGAATGAAATTTCTAACTTAGAATTATCTATTGAAATACCTATTATATAAAGAGCAGAAGAAATACCAACAGGCACAAAGGAGAACTCTATACACAAAACTTCTAGGATTAAAAGCAGTCTCCTATTAGTATGATGCAAGCCCCTTCTACTCCCCATTCATCCAATCCATCTTTTTGCACGTATTGTCAGATCAGTTTAAAACATATTTGAGGTGAGCTGCATACTGACTTCCAACATGTTGAAGGTTGAAATATCCAGGAAGCAATGTCGTAAAATGGAAATGTTGCCAAAGACAGGAGCGTGTGAATATCCTGTAGTCTGTCAAACGCTCAGAAGCCCAACAAAAGGGTTCATTTCCTAAAAATGACCATTGAAGGCAGCAGACACACATAGGGTGGTCTCACCAAAGAGAACCAATACAGGTGCTCTGGTGAATCACACAGACACGCCTTTTCCCATTTAAATACATATCCCTGTAAAGGATAAATTCAAAGAGCTCATTGTAGAGCAAAGCAGATAGTTGGAAGAAGACACAAAAGCATTAACCTGTAAAACCAATATAAGCAGCTAAAACTAATGCTGCTTACTCCAGAGTATTAAGAATTTATTCTACCTTTCTGCAAAGCAACTGATTTCCATTAGAGCAAAGCATTTCCTATCAGATGAATTTCATAACCACATGACTCAGGATAGACTGTGTAGTAAACCGTTTGATAACAATACATTTGGAATACTACATCTGTTTATTTCTCCTAATATTAGTCAGTTATTTATGAAAACACATGCAAAGGATACTTTCCATTTAATACTATTCCATGTGAAAAGACAGAAGGCACTAAGATTACAAGTGGATTATTCTGAAATAAGAATTCTTCTCTTTTACTTATCTTTAAAATTGGCATGCAGGTGACTAAAACCACTTAACTGAACATTTAACTTTCTAAAAACCAGCTAAGAATATTCTTGCATGACATAACCTTAATAGAACTCTGTAAAGTGTTTTTGGAAATAGTGTTTTTGCATTATCAAATTCTTTGTAGATGTTCATCATAGCAGTTTAATCTCCTGAGTTTCCAAAAACATCTCTTCCATTTGTATTAATTTAAGATGTGCACAATATAAAAAAAATTTACATTACTGGCATGAATAGGAAAGAATTCTCTTAGTTCTTAATGCATGAGATGCTGTGCACCATGAACAATAAGTGGGACCCATGTTCCTTTATTGCCTCAAAGCTGTTAAATATAATTCAGGACTGCTCCTCACCCTCACTGTAGTAGTGCTTAAATTCTTAACCTCTGATTATGTCAGTCACTGTTGCTTTTTTGTTTTTAAACATTTGGCAATCATGTTAAATAACAGCCATGATGCCATGGGACATCACTTTTTCAAGTGTTATTCACTGTCTGTGCTATTCACTTTCTCCTTTCCTCTTATTCCCTTGCTGAAACTGTCCACCTAATATATGAAGTCATGTAGGTCTCTCTCCACATAGTCAACACAACCACAAATATGAATATGATTTGACTAGTGGTGCATAAACTTGCTGTAACAGCTTTCACAATGTTTGACAAACAGCATCTATATTCTAAACCCCAGCAAAATAAGTGCCACAAAAGAAAATGCAGCCTGACAAAGGCGTGTGCATGTACCTACAGCTGCATTCCTAACTCATGCACTCAGCCAGCTGCACTACACCTACAGATATTGGCACATGCCAGTCTTCCAAGTCTAATAGAGCCTAATTTTCCCTAAGCAATGTCACTGGATCTCTCCAGCTTGGGGGAAAGTTCAAGCTATTCTGGATCAGTTTCAGCAGCAGTCAGGGAATGTGAAGAGTTACCTCTTTGCAGTCAGGATGTCCTGAAAATATCCCAAATAAACAACTGGTGGTATAGAAATCCACCAGCCAAGAGGCTGCAAGTCCCTGCTGCTCCTTCCCATTGCCAGGAAAGGGGTACCAGCTCCTACAAACCAAGCAGACTTCCCAGTGACAGAACCACATCCTCACTCACAAATTGATCACACCTCAGCTTCTGCAGGTCCTTCATGTCAGGTACTGCCCAGCCACAAGTTCCCCATGGCACAGAACCCTGTGAGACGAGCTCCTCACACTCATCTTCCCCCATCAGCAACTACCACAAACTTCCCAAGCAGAGACTGAGCTAAGCCTGCACAGCTGCAGGACAGTCAACATTTTGCAGTGGCACTTTGTACACAGGTACTTCATCCAAGAAGCCAAACCTGCTCACAACCACCAGTCTCAGCATTTTGAGACAGGGAAACCAAAGCAGAGTTCAGCTATCGGGTACACAGACCAAAAAAACTCTAATAAAATCTATGCATCCTGATCATCAGTTTAATCTCTAGGTATGTCACTTGTAAATCATAAGCAGGATGAAACTTTTAAAGCTAAGGTCACCTTTATTAGAGGAACCTGAAAAACTGGAATTTCATTTTAAATACAAGGGGAAAAAAAAACCGAACAAAGCACTTTTAAGATCTTCCTACTTTGCATTCCAAAGTACACTAAACCCCTTATTTTGTAAGATTTAGATGTCAAGTATCAAAGGGATTAAAAGCTCAATCATACCTTTGTATATCCTAGATCCAAAATATGAATAAAGTGTTCATCTGTGAATTCTAGAGTTTTACGGCCATTTATTTTACATCAATACATGTTCCATTTCACACACCACTTATTCCTCAACCCTTTACTCAAAACATAAGCTTCTTGCCAGTGTGCAGAGTACTACTTACAACAGAAGTTATAAATATGAATATGAAAAACAGATTATATAAAACAGTTTTGAATTTTCTGTTATCTCTGCAATGAAAGTAATTAATCTGATCACCTACTTTACTGGCCAACCCAAATTACAAGAGATTTTTTAATTAGTTGATTTATATTGCCTAATCAAATAGGTGCCATTTTGTAATGTTTCTCATTCTTTATAATAAAATATATGAATCATTTTAGCGTTAGATATACAAGTTAGATATACACAGACCTCCTAAAGCCAGGTCTGTGTGCCAATAAAGAAATGTCTCCATAAACATTGAGATACATTGACTCATTATCAAGAGATGATTAAGGCTGCTGATCACATATTTCTCATGCTCCAGATAAGCTCAGCATCATATAGTTTAAACATGATCACTAAACCTGCTCATATTTTCAACACACTGAGCTAATCAGCCACAAGATCCCCATCACAAAGGCTGGAGCATTCTCAGGGCTAAGATTAGCACTTTAAAGGCGACGCACAAAAGAAATGCTCCCTTTCAGCAGCAGAGACATCAGACTGGGCTAGTTCTGATTTTTCTTGCATTTAAGACCACTACAGTTTAAAACCAACAGCATAAGATAAAACACCAATGACAGTGTTTCCCTGAAACAGGTTCAAATGTCTCACAACTCTTACCATCTTGATATTTACCTTATATTTAAGTCATTTTTTTTAACAACTCAGAATAGCTAGCAATTTATAGGAAACAGCTTCCCTTTTGGTAGCCTTAAGTATATTTGATGCTTCCCATAAAAATTGTGAAGCACATCCACACCTTGTCAAAGATGAATTAATCTCAAAAGCGAGTGTGCCCAGCAGAGGTTTGGTACAGGAAGGTTTGTTCCCCACCTTGCTGCCCGAGAACAATAGTGACCCTGCACATGGCGCTGGATCCTTTCAGCCCCACCATAACAATGCCACAATTAAAAAAAGACATTTAGAGGACCTGTGCACCTCTCTCTTACAGCATGTACCTACAGTAGCTGCAGCAAAAGCCTATCTGTAAACTGACAATACAAGCTTAAAAGTACTAATATTGTAGGGATTAGACTGGAATTCTATTGGAAAGTAGTAGCCTTTACAGCAGTTTCCAGATAGAAGAGTCACCTACACTGCTACCTGTGCATTTTAAAGCAACTCTTCCTCCTTTT
Source organism: Serinus canaria (assembly GCF_022539315.1). Classification (NCBI taxonomy): domain Eukaryota; kingdom Metazoa; phylum Chordata; class Aves; order Passeriformes; family Fringillidae; genus Serinus; species Serinus canaria. Next base: position 7,846,915 of record NC_066318.1, read on the forward strand.
GGAAGAGCTGCTTCCTTAAACAAAGGCAGAAGGAATTCAGTACCCTGAGCTTAGTAGTTTTATTTCAGAGAAAGAAAAAAAAAAGCCACCTGTATATGGTAATACAGAACTCACAGCAACAAAAGGTGAACAAAAGCTGCATCAGGATTTGGCAAGACAAAGGCACATTGTGAAGCTACTTTACACTGACAACCTGTATATCTACGTAGTTATTCAGATATGAATGATTCAAATTTATAAGCTTTTATTGTAACTTTTTATGAAGACATTCAATTTGTATTAAAGCTAAGACTTTAAAGAATAAAACAAGACCAAAGCAGGATGATTTCACCTCTACAAGAACTCACACGAACAAAAGTGCAATATAATACAGCAGGTGATTTCAAGCTCAATTTCCAGATGAAATAGTCAGGAGAAGGAAACGTTCACATATACACTATATAGAAAGCCTACCAGCCTCAAAGCTTAACTTGTCATTTCAAGATCAGCTCTACAAATTAACACCACCACAAACTTTTCAAATGAACATACACAGTATCATTATGAATAGGGCTTCATCTGCACAATTTCTCTACATTTCAACAAAAAGGGAAAGACTTGACACGACATCCATCATGAAACATCCAGGATAAAATCGGGAGGGGGGTCTACATAGCAAACAAGATAAAATTCTGAGTGCCAATGTCATTTAATATGTATCAGGGTATCTTGCCACAGGGTAGTCTCACAAAAAGAATTCCCACCTTATTATCCTCATTTCTCTCACTTACATGTATGCTGGAGAAAGTGGCGATGACCTGGATGTTTTAAGCACAGGAACTGGGAATTTCCAGATAGCAGGAGAGCTCGTTTTCCATTTCAATGGCATGTTGTCACCACGGTACTACAATAACAGTAAACAGCGTTTCCATAACAGACTACCAACTAGGACTTCCATTCCACACACTACTGACACAGCAGTGGCTGCTGCAAAGAACAAGGAAATGATTCTGCCAATGCCCTTAAACCGATGCTTCCAATCTGTAAAACAGGGCTGTAAGGCATCTCCTTTTAAATCCTGCTGTCCCCTAAAGCAATATGATGATTCTATCCTTCTAACTCAACAATAGTGCCACCTCGTTAGGGAAGCACTGACTGCAGTATATGTTAAGAAAAAAAAGAAAAGACTGCACTCTGCACACCAGCATAATGCAGCTTTATTTAATAAAAGCAGCTAATTTTTAAAGTACTGTTTCTGATGCTATTGTTCTACCTTAACAGGGACACTGCAGCACTCTACTATATTCTCTTCCTATTAACCTCATTTCTGACCAATGGAAGCAGAAAAAAAAAAATGGGTTTCATATGAAAATGAAACAACATACCTACTCAGAATACACTTGTCATCCTCTGAACATTCTTCTTTTGAGCTGCAACAATACAAATGGGATATAAATCTCAGCATAGCCTTAGGCCACGGCTAATAGAGATCTGTGACTAAATTCAGCAGCCTGTTTTCCTCCTGTGCAAGCTCTGACCAAACAATACAAGAATGCCATTATGGAAAAAGCCCATTGCAAAAATCAGTCCTTCTAATCCATAGCTAGGAAGACAAAATAAAGCAGAAATCGCTGCAGGTTTCTGCATGCTCTTCTAATAGCTTCTGGTTCAGGATGCTCTCATTTTCCTATTCTCATTTCCAAGGAGGAAGAGCAAAATCTCATGCATTTTACAACATGATGTGGGAACACAAATCTCACTCTGTCTTCTGCAGTAGAGAAGCAGAGACTAGCAGGCTGTTAATAGCAGTCTTTGTAGGAACGCTATCAACAATCTAATTCTCAACGCCCCCCAGCAGCTCCCAAATTGCCTCCAGAGCTGACGAAGCAGATGGGACCACGCCGGTCCCCACCAGGGACCGCTCCGCAGCTCAGGGCTCTGCCTGGTGACCTCCCGGGGCTGACGACAGCGGGGAGCAGGGAAGGCAAGCTATTAAAAAGGGAGGGGGGAATTTAATAGCATCTTATGCAGAAGCAGAGCATGTTTCTAGGGAAGAGAAGGCAGAGATTCCGCTATATGATTACCTTACAGGAAAAAAATACATCACCTCTAATGTATCGCACAGCAGACCAAATCAACAGTAAGATATTTAGTCTGCAGATTTCAGAAGTCTCTGTACAGCATGACAATTTTTCTATTCATCAGGACAGCCTAATCTTCTCATTAAAAAGCCAACACCCTGTCACGCTATTTAGCAATAAAGCATTGAACCAGGAGCTATTTCTATAAATGTCTACAAATTTATTCATTCTAGTGACATTTAACAACACTCTGATAGGGTTCTGTAAGAGTGAAACATTATAAGTTTCACTGTTACAAAATGTTTTTCACAATGTAAATTCAATTTTACGATGAAATCACAAGGGAATAATTGCTGCTCCTGATCACCATTATTGAAAATAAGTTTTGGGCAAGCTGTTACCAAATCCAAAGGCAAGGAATTAAAACAACACAGGACAACCTCACTCAAAACCAGATGCACCCCTTGGACAAACAATTCAGGGCCTCTCCCCCACTTCTCTGAAGTTCTAAATTATAAATGAGCAGCGTTAACCCAGGCAACAAATTTCACAGGAACTGGGATGCTGAAGAGACACCGCTGTGTATGACAATAGTGTTTATATGCTGTGACTGCTAAGAAACACTAGTCCTGCAAAAATATCTATGCAGTTTTAGCACAGTCATACTTTTAGCAAAAGAATTCAAGTATTTACATGCCAACAGCCAGGCTTGGCTACACCCTTGGTCAATACTGTGGCCAGTCTCACAAACACACACAACACCAGACTACTACATCGTGCCAGCTCTGCACTGAAGGTCTAGAAATCATGTTGAAAGATGTTAGGGTTAGCTATTATAATCACAAAGTAAAAAAAAAAAAATCATTAATTTGCATTCACACACTCAGCTTTGCTTCTGCATTCCCCATTACATAGAAAGTGTCTTAAAACAAAAAGCAAACACAGTTACTCCCTTCCTCACACAGAGTGCAGCCAGAGCAGCCAAGTGGTAACTGCTGTGAAGCCTCTGCCTCCACTGCTCTACCACCCCCAAGGAGATCTTCACATGTTTTATTTATTAACAGCAGCAGGACTAATTTAAAAAAAAGAATGAGGTTAAAGACAATCAATGGACCCTTTTCAGAAGTAACTCCTGAAATACTGTTTTGATCAGTAAAATAAAATCCAGCTCAAGCCATAAAGTCATTCCCAAGCATTGACTGACATTGAAGTCAATCCAGACAGGCACAGAAATCAGAGCTGCTCCTCACTTTTGACCCCAACAAGATCATTCACCCTAGAGGGCAACATGAATCCTCAACTACCTGTTCTCCCTTGTCTGCTCCTGGTCCCACTTACTCTACAAACATAAATAAAACCTTAGCAGAAAAAACAGTAAACAATTTTTTTACAGTACAGGAATGCCAAGTCCAGCATAAACTACTCCACCAAACAGTCCATGTACAAAAACCAGAACTGAAGAAAGCAGCAGTGCCAGGTACTCTAAAAATAGGGAAATACTTGTCACTTGCTAAAGAACAACCATGTGAGAAATGAATCACCTATCCACACATAAGGAGAAAAAATATAAATCAAACCCCTTTTTCTTCCTGACAGTCACAGATTGGTTGCATATTCACAAGGAAAATACTATTATTATGTATTTTATGCTTTGCATCAACTATTCCTAAGAAAACAAAACATCTCAGTATATAATTCTGATATTTTAATTAAGACTTCAAAATAACATTTTAGCTGCACATTTAAATATATGGGAAAAGTAATCTGGTCTCCTGGAGTGTGTTGTACCACTGAATACACATTTTTCTATTCTCATATTACATAGCTTTGCCACTCACCCTCAAATGAAGGATTCTGAGGGCCAAAAGCAGCATTACACCTCTGTGCAGAATACTCCTTGCTGAAAAAACATTTTCCCAGTGAAGTGCTCTGAAAACATACCAACTAGGCACACAAATTGGAGATGTGCTTTAAATTTAAAACTCCTAAGTGCTGAAAATCCCATGATAACTGCACAGGTTAAACATAATTTTGGGACCATTCAAGGGGCTTTTCTGTAATTTTCTCACAAGCATGTTCACATTCAAAATTAAAAGCATCTACTATTTATAACTTGCTTGAAGTTACATTCTACTTATTATCCAAGTCTGCCACACATCCCTAATTCTGTGTACAAAAGATGAGAACGTGTTTGGGTTTTAAGCAACTATTTCCATGTTCATGTTTCCAAAGCTGCACTGAGCACAGACAAGTAACTGACAGAGTATCACGAATTTCTGCACAAAACTCAGCCATAAAGGAAAGGAACAGGTGGCATAAGAAGAACAAAAGTAAATAATGCCACCAAAGGCAAGATCCCAAGGTGCCACTTCACAGAGCTGAGACATTAAGAGAGGCCAGAAGCTACTGACTGGGGCTGAACAGCAGTGCAGCTCTGATCCCACAGAGAGAAGACTGAAAAAAGTGCTTGTGATTAGAGGAAGGCATTTCCCAACCCTCTCCCTCCACCTACATCCTCCTTCACTATTGACCAATGAGCAGAATTTGGCCCCAGATGAGAAGAGCAGGCACACAGCATCACACTCAGCAAGCACATGACCAAATCACACACAGAGTTCCCTTGCCAGGGCACTGATCACAGCATCCTTTCTTCTCAAAGCTCTTCCTGATTTTCAGAGCAGGAACACAGCTGAAACCACGTCCCTTGTGACTCTCTTCCTTTTCTAGGGATATCCTCTTCCCTGCTATCCTCCCTGCTGCTGCCACGTTGTGTCACACACAGCAACTGTCAACACATTGTCCTCTTACAGCCCACTGTGTTCACAGTTCTGGGCATCTGTACATCCAACAAAACTTTTAAACCATCTCTGCATTTCCCATAAGACTTTCCTTCACAGTTGTTTAAAAAGAAGAAAAAGGCAGAAAGCTGTACTAGAGCCCAGGCAATATAAAACTGCTCTAGTTTGAAAGTATTTATTCTTAGCCTTTGAATGCCACCTGAATTTTTGTATGAAAACCAAGCAGAATAAAAGTTAATTTCTGGGGATGTTGCTGGATTTTCATCAGTTTGCACAGATAATGAGTTCAGCCTTTTTTCCTCAGTTCTTAAACTGTTAAAAACAAAACTGAAAAAACCCTGCTCAGTCAAGTGATTTGCTGTGGTCAAAAAATTGCTGTTCCACTTTAACAGGCTACTTACCTCTCTCCTTTTATTCATCTCTTAGGTGTCAGAGGAACTGAAAGCACTAGGTGAAAAGTAAGGTTATGCTATATCACAACTTTCTCAAGTCTTCCAAACCCTTCCCAGCATGACCTGAAAAGTCTTCTCACTTCCAGAACCTCAGGCTTCTTAAGCTTTCCAGAAAGAAAAGCAGCCAAAGCTACAGTGACAGTGTGATGTACATCTCCCGTTTTCAGCTAGAAATGTAGACAACAGAAAGGTCTTAATATTTGTGTCACAAACTATTTCCTACTGATACAGTCTTTATATAAGAGAAGATGCCAGACTCAACAAGAAAAATACCTTGAAGTGTAGTGGTTAGACCAGTAAACATATACAAATTTCTGAGACTTTCCCCCCATACCTGTGTTCTAAAAATTCATTGATACAAAAGCATGTTTCCATTTTAAAATGTGCATTTGTTTAAGAAATTAGCAGCAGCAGAGCTCACTCCAAACTGAAGGCAGAAAACCAGTTTCACATAGGGATGAATTGCTCTCATCTTTTCTATATCTTCAAACCACCAGCCTGCTGAGCTGATGCATCCTACACCACACAAGAGCATTTTGATACAGAAGAAAATAAAGCAGAACCCCCCAAATCCAGCAAAATATTCCCAAAGGTATGGAGCTCAAATGCAGTAATCATTTCAGCAATTTAAATATGGCTGCAAAGGCACAATCTAGAAACTGAAGAGGAACAAATAAGGACATGTAACATTTCTCTACAGGTTCCCAAAAAACTGACTGTGTGATAATTTAATTGGCTTCCTTACTCAGCTTTTTCCACTTCACACGGGTGCTTCTCACGCCTCTACCTCTGGCTTTTCAGTCTATTAAACTGCAGCTGTTCCAATTACTGGAAGAGAATAATTAAAAGATGGTGTTGACAGTACTGCCCTGTATATGAGTCAGGTAATTAATACAATTTCTTTGACCATATATCTCAAAATATTCATACCAAAATTCATACAAAGGGAAAACAAGTCTTTGCCTAAGGAGGAATCCAAAGGAAACCACTGCAGTCACATCTGCAGTCCTCTCACAGCAGCACTGAAACATTCCCCATATACTGAAGTGCAGAAGAAGACTGGCAATATGCACCTGGCAGTGCTTTTACTGAAATGGCAACTTTTCTAGAAACATCAAAAGTCTTACTAAGAGATCTTAATAAATCTTACAAAAAAACAGTTTTTGAATTAATTTTTTTAAATTACATTAAGAAATTATCTTTAAAACTGCTAAAGACAGTTCTGACAATTACACCTGTATTTTGACTTGCTACCTGCTATACTGTCTCAATTCTTTTTTATAACTGGGGATAAAAAGGCCCTCAGACATTAGATGTAAGTTACAGCAGCTTTTAGAAGCAGTTGTACTGTAGACATCAAGGTGCATGTGATGGATAATAAATGGATCAGAGATGCTTACAAAGTAGTTACTATCAAATAAATTTAATTCTTTTAAACTGGGATGACTGCTCATGGAACAAGGAACAATCATAAAGAAGTGAGATAAACTGGGTTTGCAGCCAACCCCTCCTGCTGTCAAAATGCTGTAAGCAGAGCTGGTTCCTGTCTCTATAGCAATATGTGGGGCCCTTTCTCAAATAGGAAAAAAAAATCCACTAATCTTTAAATATTAAGTTAAGCAGTCAGGGTATGCCCTATGAGTTTAACAAGAAGTGCTACAGTTTTCTGTCCACTCACTCAGCGTTTTTCCTGTATAAATGAGGAAATTGCTGCAGTAACATTTTAGGATGCATCAATTCAGTGAAAATTACTATACATAAATATACATATGCATACTAAATATATGGGATTGTGTATATAGCATGTGTGTGCATATATATATACACAGACACATACACACACTAGATATAGACAGACATTATTTATATATATTTTAAAAATACACATTACCCACATCTGACACAGCCACTTCCCTTCCACACCCCTCAGATAGGAGGGATTCAAATCCTCACATGATTTTGAGACACCAAAGTAAGTATATGTTCTTCAACAAACCAAAGATGCTGAGAAGGAATCATGTTGAGAAATTAGTTTCTTCATTTCACACATTCTTCAAATGTCCATAACCCCTGTCATTGCATCATTAACAAACAAACAAAAAATTCTTATAGTCCAAGTTTGAAACTTCTGAAATTATTCAGCAACAGCAAACATTCAAAAAAACCTCATGCCATTTCCTATAAGGTCACAATCAACTATTTTAAAACCTATTTAAGTAAAATAATTTTGCTCAAATCTTAAGTCAGGTTCCCAAACACTTGCAGGGAAAGGGAGACTAAAAATGCACAAATTCAGTCCCTGAAATATTCACACTTAAAATATTTGGAAGCATTCATTTATTAAAATATTAAAGCCTGTCTCAGGTATATTTATATTTTTAGTAACTACATAAAGTCTCAGAAATATTTGGAATATTCTGAAGTGTGTGTTTCTTACCATGAAAGTGGGTTTTATTTTATGCTACTTATGGATGCCTTGCATTTTCTTGTGTGTATTCTTGAAGAGAGATTTTTCTAAAATTGAGGTAAGATTTGTCAAGATGCACTGTAAACTTAATTACAAGACAAAGGTTATAATATTAAAAAAAATCAGCTTTGCTTGGGTAAATTACTGTTATGTAAAATTTATTAGGTAAAATAAGGTCATGAAACACTTAGTAGGAGGTAAAAACAAAGTGAGCTAATGAAGGTTTACAATTTTTGATCTAAGTCCATGTACTCTACTGACAGCACACCACTAAGAAGAAATGTTTTTGAATTAGCACCAATTTATTCAGAGAACTTGGCTCATCTTCCCCAGGTGATTATATTTAATAAATCAACACAGAAAACTGAATGCACGGTCACAGCAGCCAGTGACCCTGCTGAAGATAACTGTCTGAAGCAACAGTTACTTTTATTAGGTCAAACTGTGAACTACAAAGAATTTATTTCTAAACAACTTCTCCACAGCTGTTAGAGTCTGCTGGCTGCTCTATTTATTTTAGTAAAGTATGCCTAAACACATTTACACATCAGACTCAAACGCTGCAAATATATTAAACAATTTAGTAATGGAACAGAAGCCAGGACTGAGCACCAGCCATTAACAACTCCAACATTTCCTGCACCACAGACAGCAAACTGCAAACTACAGGTGTCATGTGTTGGGTAACGTTTTTTGGAAATATTCTTAAAGTGGAAGTTTGTAGGCTTTTTTCTTTCATTCTTGCATTATTCATATGGAATCTGTTAGTCCTCTTGCATTCTCTAAATCCTACCATCTTTGTCCACTGGAGTGTGTTTTGGTGGTCCTGCACACCTACAAAACATGACCCTGAGGAAAAGAGAAGAAGAGCAGGAAGGAGTGTGGGGAGTCAAGAACAAAGCCTTGATCACTGCTCTTGTGTGCTTCTGTAAGGACTCCATTTCATTAAAAGCCAAAAATGCAAACTTTTCCTGAACACAGGAATTCCCACTGCATTGTCACCTCTGATGTCTCCACTGTGCACACTCCTGACACCTCTATCCCAAGGCCAGAATCCCTCAGGAAGCCTGACAGAGAATGAGATTGAAAAGGTTTCAAGAAAGATGCTGATGTTTCAAGTCTAGGTTGTCAGAAATCATTGTGTGCAACCTGGGAGCCATAAAAACTGCAGCAAGCATCTTCCAGGATCCCATGGACACTGCACTGCAGCTGGCTGGATTCCTTCAAGGAATAGTATCATTTCTCTACACTAGAAAAAGAGTTTCAGGACCACAGATCATTTCAAATAAATGCCATGAGAAAGGTGAAATTAGTAGCAAAACCAGAACAGCTAACAGGCAGTGTGGGAAAAAGAGAGTTTTGTACTAAATTTTCGTTGTACAACCACAATGTATTCATGACACAGAATTAGCCCCATCCTAGGGGTCATCAACATTTAAAAAACACTTCCAACTTTCAAAATGCATACCTTGCGTACATTTAGATTTTTCCAGAAGACAAAAATACACAATCACAAAACCAATTCTTTATATGAACTCATTCCATCTCTCTGAAATAAACCACTATGTTCTACTTCTAAATCAGTAAATGTCAAAACTCCTGTGTAATAATTAAATTATAGACAGAAAATTACAAACTGCTTTCATCTTTGGCAGCTCTGAGAACATAAATTTAAGGAAAATTCCACATTTCCTAGACAAAGTTTTGAAAAATGCCAGTTAGTTATTTCAAATATATTATGGTGGGCAAACATACAAGCTGTTAATTCATTTCCAAAAGCAGATTGAAAGTTTTAAAATATTCACTTAGCAGACTGGAAGAACTCTGCAATTGCAATACCCCTACTTAGTGGCAATCTGGATAATTTAGGATCAAATGAGGACACGCTGCTTTGCATAAAATAATTGTATACAGCAAGAAAAGCACAAGCTCATTTTAGAAAGGCCCATGGAAGAATGGCAATCTTACATGCATTTTTAAAAACTACAAACTATTTAAATCAAATACTTTCAAGTCTTATGATTATAAACCTTTCTTTCATAAAACTTCAGACACCTAACTCCTATTCAAAAATGCAGTTCAGTGCTTTCACCAATGTCCATGTAGCAGCTTCTGCAGGTCATTTTACCAGCACTCCACACACTCCTGACAGTTTCCTACATCTTTATTGAGATGTGGCCATATCCCTTTATCTGGCAAAGCCCCCTTCAGAAACACAGAACTGAAAATAAATCAGTGAAGCTCACAGGAGGAGAAGACTGCAGAAAGGTGGGTGGGAGGCTCAGCCCAGTAAAAGCCACCACCAGCACAGCTGCACCACTTCATCCCACCCACATCATCTGGTCAGGAAAAAGAGGGCCTAAATTCTGCAAATAACCCCAGGCTCCTATACAAAACAGTCACATCCTTCTCATCTGTGCTGCTCTAGTGAATCACAGCAGGCTCAGGAGAGATCACATTGGAGAAAAAAAATTAAAAATCAATAGATGTGCGTGGTGCAGAGGTCCTTGGGGTGAAATAGCATTGCACAGCTGTGATGCATGAAGACACAGTGCAAGAGTCAGCTAAACCAAGAAATATCTGTATTTCAGCACCTTCTGCAGCTGCAGTAGTGTGCTTTTTTTACAGCTGAAGATATCTTTTTGAAGCATACATAGAGAACACCAAGCAACCATGATAACTTTGAGCTGGGACAAGTCCTTCACTGAAATAGTTCTAAGTAAAGCAGTTGTAATTCAGGGCTTTGTCTGCCAGAGGGAGCTGAAGGAAAGTGAAAAAAATCCCATGCATCTCATTCCTTCAAAAGTTTCAGGGTTGTCCTACATATTACAACTAATATTCTAACAAAAAGGGAGGTTAATGTAAAATCCCCCCCAGCTGTGTCTGGCACAGGGCACCCCTGCACTGACACCCCCCTACCAAAACCCTGCCCAGTGTCCTCGCTCTAGGAGTGAGTCTCTCTACATTGAATGGAAACAATACCTCCATTTAAAGTGTATTTAACTACTTTTTGATCAACACCATAGTGGAGCTGACTGCTCCAGAGACAGACTAATAAGGAAAGCATCAAATGAGATGGTACCTAACACCTTCTTACACCAGCTTGTCAATAAATGCAGGGCAGCACTGCAGAAAGACCAAGCTTCCAGTTGGAACAAGACACATTATCTGAAAATAGATTGTCATTAAAAGGCTCATTGGTCTTTTTTGCACACTCTTTTCACATTCTGCTTCTAACACCTAATGGTGGTACACCTAAAAATCTGCCTGTGGTTAGAGGTGCTACCACTCAAAACTATATGTTACCATACCAATAACTTATTTTATAGCACTTGCTAAAGAGCTTAAAAGAAACTGGAATTGGTCTCATTTTGCAAATTGACAAAGCAAACTATCCAAACAATGTGTTCATGGGAAACTGGGATCCTGTAAAACAGCTCAGGGAAGAATTTCACTGCACACATACTGGATAACCCCTTTCTTCCCCCCTGCATTTTCAGGTCAACTACTTCCACCTTCAAAAACTTTACCTATAAAAACCTGCACACAAGGGCTTCTCAGTTTGAAAAAAAAAAAAAAAAGGCAGATAGGTATACCTTTAAATAACTCTTAAATGCTAAGGTCTAAGCTGATCCAGCTACCCTTAGATCAAAATTTCACCAACAGTTTTAAAATCAGTGCAGCAGCATTGTTCATTTCTTGCAATCAGAACACTTTAGGAAAACCAGTTGTGCCACCTTCTGGTATTCACAAGAACTACGCAACAAGAAAAATATTTTTAATACATTCCCATTTTAAATGGGAAAAAAAACACAGTACAAATAGAAAACTCACTTTATCTGTGAAAACAATGAAAAATACTACTTTTTTTAAGCTTTGGTTGATCTGTGCAACATCATAGCCAGGACTGGGTAGATTGGAACTAATTTGTACCCAGCCTTGGAGTCCTAAGGCTGGTAAGTCCTAAGTCAAATCCATCTCCTGTACTACCCAGGAGATGGATTTGATGGTCCTTAGGGGTCACTTCCAACTGAGGATATTCTATAACACCTACTGACAAACACAGCACCCTTCCCACACATTACCTGGTCTGAGACATGAGTTATTCTGCTCCTTGCCCCATCTCACCAGCTGCAGGACAGAACTGGGAAAGGCAGAGAGTGAATAGGATGAGAAAACTTGTGGAATGACTTCTGTACAAGAATTGACTTTCAGATTCGATCTGACAGCATGGAAAGCAGGGAGGAAGGAAGAAATACAGAGTACACAGTGTCACAAAAAGCATGGTAAATGTGGGGTCCTTATTCACCAGCTCTCCAACACAGTAAAGAGAAAGCTTTACATGAAACTAGCAGATGTTTGGTGAAAAAAAAAAAAAAAATATAACGGAGGAAATGTCTTCAAGTACCATGCTGCAGCTATCCCACCAGCAGCAGCTCTTCAGTAACTGCCTATTACAACACAGATTCACTGAAGCAAAGTGAGCAAAACAGTTTAAACCAGAAGTGGTTGTACCCAGTGCCCCGTAGGTGACTCCAGCACTCACAAACAAGGCCAGCAATCAAAATTCTCCACCTTACCCCCCACTACCAAAGCATCCCTAGCACTGCAGTGGGGCACACACAAGGTTATGTAAAAATAACTATAAATGCCCTTACTCCTGTATTACACCTGGATCTATGTAATTAACTCTGTACTGATAAAAACACAAGGCAAGATGAGTTTAAGCTATGACTTCAAGACATTTTTGATCATTTCCAATATATGCCTTCAATATAAAACTGTTTCTAGATGTCAAATTTCCACCAAAAGGTTCTGAAGCAGAAAAAAATTCGGTGAAGGAAGAATGAAGGCATAGAATTAGGTAGGAAATAACATTAACAAATTAAGTGAATAACTGACTCCAAAGTGTGTCAACTGCTACCTCACAACCCCTCCCAAGACAAACATTCAGTGAATCTCCAATCTTAGACAATCTCTGACACAGAAAGTAGGTATTTCTGACTGTAATTTTCCACTGTAACTTTGAACTACAAAGTTTATATGAATTTAAAATAGAATTTGGAAGTTTGGGGTAGGAATCAAACCCAAGACCATGATCAGTCATTAATGTACAAACAGCAGAAACAAGGTAAGACAGGTGAAACACAAGGACATCTATTTGCACGCTGACTTGCTCGTCACTCCTTCCACAAACCTCTGCATATCCTTTCAGCCATGTTTACTCAGCTCTCTGCAGTATGTGTCCCATGGTATAATCATTTTCTGGATCTCTAAACAAAGCAAAACTCATATTAATCAAAGCTTTGCTTTGACATGTTCTTCCAAGTGCAGGATATTTTACTCATTCTGAAGTTTGGCAGTTTCATTTTCTGGAAATGCTGAAATTACAATTTTGCCCACACAATATGCAGGAGGGTATACAACACCATGAGAAATACAAAACATGTTTTTAATCATAAACAACACCATAAATCATGCTGCAAATAATATCTTACTTGCCTGAAAGATTTTACAAGAACCTCTGAAATAACTAATACAACAGCAAAGTTGCCCAATAATACTTCAGGAGAATCATGAGAGTAACTCAGACCAGGCAGAATGTGACTGCAACCACCTGAACAAAATCTTGCTGCATATTGCAGTAAGTGCTGCCAGGAAAATGCAATGCCATTATCCCACACAACTAACTTAAAATATTTTTTTAAAAAACCATGCACTAACTTCAGTCATGTCTGAGCTTCTCCTGCTTCCCTGTGTATCTACAGATATTTAGAACTGGAACTGAGTAGATTCCTGCAATTTACCAAAGCATTTCTTCACTCACTTGGAACACTGATTCTAAATTTCAAACCCTATACTGAAAGCAGCATTGGTGTCTAGAGATTCAAAGGAAATCTCAAAGGAAATCAGTACTTTCATGACAGTAAAATCCTTGAGAGCTGAAGCTTTGGAGGCCTTTGAACAGCCTATATGGAAAACATGAAAAGAAAGGAAGATTAATTCTGGGGACATGTGGGAAATCTCTGCTGAGACAAACATATATTACTCCAAAAGCACAGGATACAGCAGTCAGATTAGGAAGGGAGGAAGGCAGGGCAGTAAACCAGATATTTATTCAATAGGATCAGTACTGAACTCAAAACAAAATGCAGTTGGTAGCTTAAGATAAGATGAACATTTGCCACAAGAGTTTCTGTAAACACCGAAATAAAAACTGTTCAGTGAATAATAAACCTCTGCAGGGAAACCAAGAGTTACAGCAACTATGAACCCAGGAATTTTACATAAACACTGTTACAGAAAACTGTTCTTTCTTTAGTGCTTCTCATCAAATTTCTGTTAACTTATGTTCTGGCTCATATCCTGAATCAAGCAACAACATGCACAAACATACCTTCTTCTGTTTGAGTCTTTCACTAAAGTAGAAATATAAGTAAACTACCAACACCTTGATGTCCAAAAAGCAGCTGCCTGGGAGAAATTTCTAAAATATGACAAAGTTTTGCTGGATGTTGAAATAAATGTCCATTCAGGGACTTTGTTTTGCTGTGGGAAAGGGGGTGTGCAGATGGCACTAATCAAAGACTGACTTATTTAAAGGAAAAGGCTTCTTTGAAGACTACCAACTATTTTAAATAATTACATTCAATAAATAGTTGAGAAGATTTTCAGAATTTTCAGTCATTCTATCAGGCACCTGTGTGTAAATAACTAAACACAGGATTTGTAGATAAGCAGCCTATTTATAATTGTCTTTTATCAACACCCTAGAACAACACACAAGGCCCAGTGTGACTAAGCTTTTACTTCAGGGCTCTAATCTGATGAAAGTCTACAAAATCCAAAGGGCAAAAGTAAAATTAACTAAAATTATTGAGCCTTAGCCTCCTGGTGTTGAATGTACAAATTCTTTTTCACAGCAAATTCCAGCAATGTGATTCAGTTCATTTACCCTCCTCCCGAGTTGTGCATCAGTCTCTAACCCAGTTCACTGGCTGGAGAACAAGGCCATTCCTGTTCTTCAGCAGAGCTGCTCATTACTCCTGAAGCATGAACAGCAGAGGGATGGCTGCTGCCACTGCACAACAAGGCAGCAGCATCACATAATTACTCCTCAGCAGCCCAAGCCTCTGCCACACCCCGGTGCAGAGCAGCAATGAAAAGGATTTCCGGCTGCCAATGACAGACCAGTGATGTCCTGGCCAAGGCCCTGAGCAAAGCCCAACACAGACAAGCATGTACTTTGCTGGATGGGCCAAGCTCTAATTATCTGAAAAAGAACTGAACAGAGTCACACTGGCACTCTAATTACCGAGAGACAGAACAAGAGAGGAGAAAACCCGGCCGTGGGAGCACAGAGGAACCCAGACAAAGGCAAAGATGCTGCTCCAGCTGGGAGAGAGCAGCTTGACAAAGCCTGCAAATTCCTCTGCTGCAGCTCTGGTGTTCTGCTTCGCTCCCACATTGCTCTGACTCACTCCAGTCACACCAATTTCAGCAACAGCAAACATGACTTTGCTCCTTGTCCAGCTGGGCTTCTGAGGGACTTGCTGACTTGTTGATGCATGACCTCTGTGCTCTTTGGGACAACAGAAGCAAAATGAGATTTAAGACATTCTCCTTAAATTAAGTTTCCTCCTGGATCCTTGGCTAATCCACCTCCACCTACCCAGCTGTCAGCTTAGATTCAGCCACCCTGTAACAGGTGAGCTGGAGCAGAAGAATGAAAGCAGAATTCAGGAATTTGGAACAGGGTGTCTGCATGATGAAAATGTTTGGAATCCAACATGATGGAGCTGGATGTGAAAACATAGCTTGGGAAAATGGAAGGAGATTAGCAAGATGCTCAAGTTTCAGCAATGCCATAGGAAGGTCAGGCATAAACATACACACAATATTGTGACAAGGCAGAAGAGCAGTAGTTATAGCTGGAGGTTTCCCATGACAGACATGGACATTTAAACAGTGCACTGTTATGTTCCATTGTTAAATTTGCTATTATCTGCAGGAATCATGGTGATGTCTGGATGTCAGAGTGTTTATTTATGGGATTGGAAGTCACCAGGCTGTAGAACACACTGTTTTAAAAACTGAGCTGTTTCCCTGAACAGCCTTTGCTGGTCCTGCAGGATACTTGTATAATACCTCTGAAGATCACATGAAAACTTAACAGTTGCTTCAACTTTCATTCTCCAGGACAGGACATTAATGCAAATACACGCCAACACTTCTTGTTATTACAGGATGTCCTTAACAACATTAGTAAGCTTAAAGTGCAGCTCATTAAAAGAGATCAGTTTCAGATGCAAAACTGATCTCCCCATACTATGAACACAAGCAAGACTGTTTTTCCAGCACAGTTTCCACCACTGTCTGATTATTTTCCAAGATATGACTGATTTTGCATCCAAGTAAACTGCAACCTGAATCAGAGACATCCCAGATGTCCAATGACAATGGAATAATGGGAAATGTATTACCAAGCTGCACACAGGAACATACACAGGCAAAACACCTCTAGCATAAAAAAAGAGTGGAATGAACACATAGGAGGTTTTTGATTGGTTGGGTTTTGTAGTGCTAGGAGGGTTTTGTGTTCAGGTGTGGGGAGTTTTCTGTTCAAATAAGTCAAAAATATACACATCCTTCAGTTGTTTTGGGGTGGGGTATGGTTCTTTTCATTTGCTTTAAATGTAGAAAGCACCAAACTATTCAGTAACCATCAAGAAAGGGACACTTCTCTTTTCAAAATTAGGTCATTTCTGTTAACAGCAAAATTAAATAAAACAGATCAGACACACTCATAGAAAACTCTCTTTATTTTTTTCCCTTTCTCCTTATTGAATATCAGATAATGTAATTCTTCCATTTTGACTAAATGGAGGGACATTGATTAGAGCTAAACTTAAACACCAAAAGAATTTTCTGGGAGTAAACAACTTAGACAGCATTGTTGCTTCTCAAGATTACAACTTTTATCTCAAAAGTGTTCATTTGGATGATCAGCTGCTACCTAAGGCAGATTAAAATGCATATTAAAATGACTCATTTTTGAAACAACAGGGGTAATTTCTGAATGTTTTTTACATTATCAATTTAAGAACTATGCCAGTCTCTGCCAAAAGTGATACACACAGTTTAAATATAAGGTCACAATCAATAAATTTCATGCAGACAAACAAATACCATACTCTCTCTCAAAGGGACAATGCTATACAAACTATGGGAGTAGATTATTTTAGATTTAGGACTTTAAAGCACCTTATCATAACACAAATTTGATTTGGTTAAAGCCCTTCTTTTTAACTTGATGCATTCAAATAAACAGCAAACAGCAGGGAAACAATTACTCATAACCCTACAACCACCAGCCATCAGGAGTACAGCTATAACCAGCAGACTCCCACCCACCCAAGTGACAGAAGACAGAGAGAGGATGCAAAAGGGAAAGTGACAATCAGCATGAGATTACACTACACTGCTAACAGGTGTCATCAGATGGAGAACTTTCCAAAGTCAGCTTTCCAGAAAAAACCTGCTTACAGTATGTTGAACATCCTACAAGCCAGCCAGTCCTTCCAAGCAGCCAGGGCAGTTTGCAAGCTCACCTATCCCAGTAAAAGCAGCAGCTGACCTCCTTTGAATGAAATATGAACTATTTTAGATCCACACCTCTCTGACTCCCACATGAAGTTCAAGTTGCAAACAGTTCATGTGCAAAAGGCACTGGCTTACAAACCCTACACTAAAGCTGCACTTGGACAGATGGCAAGACCCACAGCCATGTCTAGAGGAAACTGCACTGCATTTAACCCAGAAACACACCCAAACCAAAACCCAGCTTTTAAATATGAAAGAGAATGTTTCTGCTTTGAACCACTGTTCTTTCTTCATGAAAAAAATAAAATTAACAGGAATACTCCTGTGTCATGTTTCAATAGATTCATTAGGCCTCGATGTTAATTTCAGTCACAGAAGAGGAACTTAGGCATTTTTATCACATATTCCATCATAAAGAAAACATTACTGTTGCCTAGCTAATCTTGAAAAAAATTACAGATACTACCTTTTAATACAAGTCAACACTAAAGCTGCAAGTATTCATTCTACTTATCCTTAGGTCATTTTAATGTTTAAAGATTATTTGGAGACCTAAAAGCATTTAGAGGAGAAAAACTTTTTACTGAAGAGGTTAATTCTTCCACTGAGATTAGGAAACCTTAAACCCTTAACAAGCATAAACACTGTCACACACATCATACTGAGACCAGATGTAACAAAACCAGCACCCAATACATATGGTAAGAAGTTTGTCATTGCCTTAAAAAAAATCCACTGAAATTTTTTCTAGTTCTTAATCTTCTAATTTTAATTCTGACATGAATATATTAAAAAAGGCTTCACATCACAATGCCAACATTCACATTTTGAATGGTAATGGACCCCTAAAGCATTCAAGTGCACATGCCTGGGAACAGAGAAGAAAATCATGAACCTAGTGAGGACTGAAAGCACTTTTAACATCACTGCTATGAAAAGAGAGATGTGTTCATCTGCTAAATAAAATAAAGTACAAAAGAATAACTTGAAGGAACTAGGACTGAGTAGGTACTGGTTGGGATAACTAGAGACTGGAAGCTTTCAGAGATGGAGAAAACACATACATAAGAACTCTGGTCTAATGAAAGCTTTTTTTCTTCAAAGTTTCACAGAATTATTCATTAAAGAGACATTTTTCAAACTAAGCAGAAATGTGACTGACCAAAACACTGCTAAGGGGTTGTGTGCACACAGAGTGCAAGTCTGAAAAGTGAAACTTGAGACTGAATATGCTCAAGTCACCATAAATGCATCCAGCAGACAAAAGGCACTTGTGTGCCTGTTTTGGGAAAAAAAAAAGGCAGAAAATATATTGCTTCTAATCCAAGATCAAACCTATAAGGAAAAATCCCCGCAGAAGCAGGGAGCAGCATACCAATGAGTTTGGTCATTCTTCAAAACTGGTTCAGCTGCTGCCAAAACATAACTTTAGTAATTTAAACTGTTGTCCTATGAATTATTATTTAGACTGAGACAAAAGTACACTAAATCAGCCACTGAAACTACAGAATCTATTAAGATTTCTTCAGTCCAAACTTGCTAAAAGAAGGTTGCTTAATGTCAATACATGCCTTGGAACAGAAATAATTGAGCATTTATTCTTAAGATGAATGCTCAAAACAGTTTTATTAATCTAGTTAAATAAAAGGTTTAAAATGCCATTAGCAATTCAAAGGAAAAAAAGTGGAAGTGTTAAATGGCATTAACAGAAAATCCTAGTCATGAATGATACCTCTTGCTGAAGCAATAGTTTCAATCTCCTATAAAGAAAAATAAATCCTACCAACATACTGAAACCCTCATAGCCAGGCTGTTACAGTTCATACAGTGGTGAGGAAAGGCACATGATGGGTCCCTGTCACTTTCTCAGACAAACACTAAATCAGAAGTATCACTCCTGACAGGATGTCACGATGTAAAGTTCCTTTACAAAGCAGTGTCAGAAACTGTTGTGCCAGCAGCACATTTCATCATAAACTTATGACCCCTAATCTCACCTTTTCCATTTAAGTATGATGTCCCTAGTCAATTGCAAAATGCATGAAAACTAATAAAGTTATTTATATCTGAACATGCAGCTCAAAAATTTTCTACAAAACATACTGCACTACAAAAATATTTAGTTTTCTTGTTTCTTTGAATGAATGAACCTAGTTACTCCAACATAAATTAACCACATCAGCCAAACTACCATTATGGGTGTGCAAAGTACAGCACAAGATAATATAAACAATGCTATAGCTTCTTTGTCCATATTATAAAGGAACAATTCTATTTTAAGTGAGGATTTGGTTTCTAGAAAAGACACTGAAATAAGGTTGCTGGAACTTCTGTTGGGTTAAGGCAATCAACTCTGCATTAAATGACTGCTGAAGATCTGTGGCGTCCATCTCCTGTTTACTGTAAGAAATTAAGTCTTGTGGTTTCAAAAAAAACTACATCACAGAAAGCCACAAAGCAGATGAGACATTCTAAAACATAGAATCACATTGAATCACAAGTTTCCAATATCTAAAATATAGAGAAGATGGGAATTGTTCCCTTCACTTGACAAGGATACACTTGTTATTCCATCTAAAATCTCTCTTGAAAACATGTTAAGAACTAAATTACTTTCCAATTAAAACCAATATTAATTAATTTGTCACTACAAAGCATTCCAGACAATGAAAATATTCTGTATTACAAAAAAGGAAAAAAACCAAACTACTAAACTTTACTAGTTTTTCTCTTTGCCAACAAAGCATCAAGAATTGAAATTCAAAAGCTGAACCAGGTTTTCAGACATTTTAACATTATAAAGGGATTATAAAGGGTGAAAGGGACAGTATTTATATCAAAATAATCTTCTCATTTCTTCTCTTCTGCCCACATGCTACCTCGAGTTTTGGGCAGATCTTAATTTATGCCTTTTATCTTGCCTGCAGCAGTACATCACTAGGGACGTGCAGTTTTGTCTGGCTGGTAATTTGTTTGCTGGGAGCACTAAAGAAAGAGTGTTTTGTTTGCAGGATCCTGTCCCTTGGCATGAAAGTGAAGACATAGGAAACATGAAGGGTGCTGTTTCTCTAAAAAACTCACATATTCAGAACAGCAAGGGCCTTAAATAAATGCAGTTAGATTGCTAAATAATTTTTATCAATTTATGTCATCAGTTAGGATAAGACATCTTCTAGAAGTGTATGCTGCAGGTATAAAGAGTTACTGGCAAATAGACAACCATTTTCCAAAACTTTTTCTACAACATCTTCAAGATGCAGCATTTTCTGCCTTGTTACTTAGGTAAAATCCATCTTTCACAAAATTAAATTGTTCTGGCTTCTGACAAGCCCCACATTTCCTAATCTTTGAAACTACTCAGGTGTCTTCCTGCCTTGTCTCTTCAGCCACATTAATTTACTCCAGCACATCCATCCACAACTCCTGCTTCTCTCACTACATCCAGCATGAAAAGCTGCTTTCTGATGCCCTATAGGGCTCAGTTTTGCTGGTTTTGCAACACTTTTCCCCCTCTATTAGATCAACATTTGGCAATGCAGCCAACAAACACTTCTGTGCTCTCTTCCATGGGACCCCTAACACACCAGAAAAGAAGAAGCAACAACAATTTCTCCTTCAAAACACCAAGCTGGCAATGGCACATGGCAGTCATAATGAAATCTAATCTATAATCTCAAAACCATTGAGCAATTCCAATCCCTGCAGAACATTTGCAGGAACACAACTGTGCTTCTGTGCTCCCAAGCCACACAGGATTATTTCACTGCCTAAGTACACTGGCATCTTGGCTCTCAAACCAATCCCTCTCTTGGCAGTTAGGGGCCAATTCCTACACTGAGCTCCAAGAGGGACAAGTCTGACAGTACCAGAGTCATTGTAAAATTTCAGCACAAACAGGGTTGCATTTTACAGAAAGATTTATGTAACTTAAGTTTAAAAGCAGATCTGTCTGTAAATACATTCAGGGAGATAAAGGGCAAAGCATAGCTGGAACACATTTTTACAGAAATTTTAATCCACTATCTCACATGTGCCACAAGTCACCTGAGGCCCCTCCTCTCTTTGTACATTACTTCTAAAGTTTATCTGCTCCAAAAGAGCTTTTCTGTCCATTTTCATGGCCTGGAAAATGACACTGCTTCCACCTTCTGCCTTGTGTCTAAGGGAACAGCTCAGCCTGCTGCAGCCTCAGAGCAGGGACAGAAGCTGTTCCCACCAAAGAGCTGCCCCTCACCCCAAATGGGGGAGGCACCTGAAACCCCCATTCCTACAGGCAGCACATCACCTCAGGTCAGAGCTCCATGCAAGGACAGCCTTAAACCACTGCACTGAACATAAAGCAGCAGAAAGCAGAATTTTTACAGTGCTGAGGTATGTGCATTATAATAGCGTCTTAAATGAAATATTCTTCTGAATTTTAAGTCATATGATCAATTTTTTCATGCCTGGATTTGCATAATGAACCAAATTTAAACTCATATCTAGGGTAAAATTAATCAAATCATTATTAGCTGGCCCAAAAGCTCTTAAAGTACTCTTGTAAGTGCTCTTAAAATGTGAACTTAGAGATTTCCCATCTCTCAGTATTCTGGAAAGGACTTTCATCTGCACTTTCCAACCCTCATAAAGCCTTTCCCTGATATAAGTCACCTGTGGCTACAACTTATTAAAGCTCATTCATCATCACCTACACTTAATAAAGCCACAGTGATGAAATAAACTCGGCTGACAAGAGGTTGATTAGATAAGCATTGCATGTAAGAAAAAAACTGCACATAAGAAATCCAGCAAAGTGAAAGAAAAAGCTGGATTGTTTCCACAAAGACAACAGGACCATAACATTTGGATCCCACCTCTTCCTCACTACCAAGTGAAAAAGAATCCTGCTATGAAGCCAGCTGCTGACTGTCAATTATTTTAAGAGCCTAAAGCTTTATGTGGTTACAGAGAGGAAAGGCCAACAGAACATATTAATCAGTCCATTCATGAGGAAACTGAATAGCTTAGATACAGCATGTCCCTTCAGTGCCCAACTTGTCACATACAGTCCCTGATCTACTGACTACCAAGGGCACAGCTCAAGCACCTTCTACTATTGCACAAATGAGACTCACTCAGACATGGGCAGAAGTCAGGCAGAACAAGGCACCCTCTTCTTTCAGCCTGTCCAGAAATAATCAGCATTGGGAATGCTGTGCATCTCTGCATTTTGGTTGAACTTCATGTTAAATATTATCCACATAAGAATTCCACTCTGGAATTAATATTTCTGATGTTTATTAATTTAGCAGTCAATACTACATTGAAAATGAAAAAGCTTTTATTGGACATTTGTTCTTCATTAGTTAAATTACTTTGTAACTTAGTCCATTAAGTTGCAGTGTATATTTCAAGCCCTTAAAACCTTTGAGCATTCAAAAGGTGAAATGTTACTCAACTTTTCACCAGAAAGTCTACATATCAAGTACACAGTAATAACCACAAAAAGAACAATAGTAACAGGCAAAAGGCAATTTCCTTTATCTAGTCCACAAACTTGATAAATATTTCTCAAGATATTACAGCATAAAGGTTAAAGCCAAGGTTATGATCATGCAGAACTGGAAAAGGAACCAGTTCCTTCAGCTCCATCTTGCACCAAAAACTAAACTAAATTCTCAACTTACCCCATTATATTTTACACACATTCACCCTTGCAATAATATGATAAGACCTAATGGATCTGTCCACAAAGATATTACCTGTTATTGCAGCTACTAATGCTGACACAGAGGATTATTAATATAGGGAAATCCCAAAACACTCTTCATGGTGGGTATCATTGGCTGTGAGCCTCATCCACTCAAGTATCAGAGCACAACCTGACCCAGCCCAGTGCTGAAGACCATGAAAAGCTGACTGCTCTGCAACTGAAAGGTCCTTAACAGCAACCACCTGTACAAATTAGATGCTAGCCCCACAAAATAACTGCTGCCTATTTTACAGAAAGTCTTTCCTGAAAGAGACCTTTTCTGAAAATATAGTCAACATCTGTAAATAAGGTCCAGGAAAATTTTATGTATTATCAAATTACTGTAGCATCACCATAAGAACATCTCAAGGTATAATGACTGATACTTGGAACATTTATACCTAAACTTCTTGTTTAATTTTAAAAAAAAATCAAGTTCCAATTTTAGTAGGAATATAATATTAAAGAGATCTTTTTTAAAAAATATTGAAGTAATTAAGAATATTGCATATTATCATTGCTACTCAGCCAACTGCAGCTAAAACTTCACAGACTTTGTCCACAAGAGATCTCAACAGAGTCAATCAAATCAACACTATCTCCTGGGTAAGTCAGCTGGATCAGGACAAAGATTTCTCCTGCTGCTTCATAAAGAATCCAGCATCTGGCCAGGAGATTGTTATAAAAAAATCCTCACACAGCCTTCCTGAACCAGCAAGCAGGGCCTGGAAGAAGCCAAGGGAAAGATGACTACAAGCCAACAGTATCTTTAAGCTGATTTTCTCTTGAGTGAAAGCAAGACAGGCTTCCAAATCAGGCACTATTTGCAGATGCCAAACCAGAATGAGGACATTAAGCAATAGTGACTTTTTTTAATTAGTTACTAAACAAATCACAAAACCATATCTAAGAAAATATCAAAAAGTTTCCAGGAAGAGGGAAGTCTAAAAACCATTTAACCTTTCTCTTAGATCCAGGTAACAAGAAAGGCAAGTCACGTGTAGGAACCCAAACTGGCTCCTACCTAGGAGTTGAAGCAATTACTAGTCTGTTGTAATAAAAGGATTTTTCTTCAAGAAAAGAACAAAGAAAAAAAATTCACTGTGTAGCTTTAATGGTATAAACATAGGAAAACTTAGAAATTAAGGTGCCTGAGGTAAGAGCAGTTCTTCTAACTTGAGCTCTTCCTTGCCAAGAAAAGCACTGAAGTTGTCCACAAAGGACTGTTCTCCTAGATAATTATCATTAGAACAAAGCAGTAGCTCCAGAGTATCCAAGTTTATGGTTTAAAAGAAAGCACTCAAGGACACATTACTCATATTATACTTACACACAAAAAAAAAAGAAGCACAAAGACTATCACGGAAAATCCTAAAATAACATGCTGCTTTAATTCCCAACTGTTACTGGAAATCTGGCAAAAAAAAAGGAAACACTGGGACTAATTACTCCAAAGGAATGCTGGCTGAGGAGCCTATAGCACTAAAAGCACAGCATTTTTATGGAATCCATCTGAAAAATAAGACATTGCATCACCTAATTGTGCTCTCTAAAAATGACCTTGTCTCCAAAAAAGCAAATCCTTTAAGTACTTCTTTAGGTACAGTTATACTCCATCATGGAGGTTCTTTCTTTCCTGTAATAGTTTAGCAGTGTGGTTTAGCTGCTTGATCCCAGAATATTGTTGTTTATTCTAGCACACAAGAACTGAAAACTTTCAGGAAAGCTTCTACTGACTGCTATTGTTCCCATCATCTTTACAGCAGATACAGAAGACATGCAACCCAAAACTGGACAAGGACAATAAAATGTCAAGAACCTGATGTGCAGAATAAGCTTCTATAAGTAACAAGTTAACCCTGCTAAAGGTTCCCCATGCCCACCATGTCAGGGGTTTTACTGCAGTCTAGAACACTTTCAGCAGCCAACAGTAAAAGCCTTTGGTAGACTGATCACTACAGACAAGTAAAGCATTGTGGTTAATCCCTTATGAAACCATACATTGCTCTGTCCTCCAGCTCTTTGCTTCAACAATGAGCTTTGTCTATGGTTCCCATGAAGGGCTCTACACTCACAGCTTCCCAGACCCAAAGGAAACTTTTAGACAAATGGCACAGTTATTCCAAGTTAGAGAATTTAAAAAAATAAAAATAAAAAAAATTCCCACATTAGCATTTTGGGCTTTTTAGAAAACACACATCAGTTACTCACAAAGAGTCTCTCCACATCATCTCTGACAAGCGGAAATATCTCCTCTGTTCTTCATGCACCTGTAGTCAAACAGAAAAGAACTGAAGCAGAGTCACAGACAGACATCCCCTAATAGCACCTGGCTCTCTGATCCCATGGATTCTCACAAAACGAATGAAGATTTGTTCCAAACATTCATGCACAATCTCTTTCCCCATTTCACTTACTTTCTCTGGTAAAATTACAGAGATGAAGGAGCACAAAAGCAAGAAAAGTGCTTCCTGTTTGCATGCATTAGGCTGCTCTTTGCTGTGGAAACAAGGATGAATTATGAAAACTAATCAAGTGAACAGAGAGCACATGCCCTAGATTTTTCAAATAATCTCTTGGTTTAACCCAGTTGCTCCTGAGCCTGCCTATCCCATGAACAATTTACTAAAATGGAAGCTGTGACTCATTAAAGCCACCTTTTAAGGGAGAGAGAAACAGCTCAAATTATTTATAAGCAAGACGTAATCACATTAATTTGTATAGAAGAGGCCAAAATCTTAATGACTTCTATTTCTAAGATCTAATACAGCTGATAAACAAACTCCAAGTTCTAATTTTTTTTTAATGTCTCAGGAGTATGGTATCTTACAGCCTTTAACCAAAATGAAAGACTACAGACTATATTCTGGCTTGTGAAATCATACCTCCATTTGAAGGGACAGTGAAAAAGTTGTAACATTTCTATTTGCTATTTATTTATTAGCAGACATTGCAAAATATAAACTAGGCAATACCCCTGAAAAGAGCCACACTTCAGATTTTCAGTCTTTATATATTTTACATTTATAAACATAACAGAATGATAAAAACTTAGTAGCTGTATGCACTGAGTATTTCTTTAAATCAATCTGCTATTAATTCATAGCCCAAAGAAGAAATTCCTTTTTCTTAGTCAACACTTTAAAAATACAGGAGCAAATTTTTAGATAAGGTCAGAGTGGCAGCTTATTTATAACAGAAAATAAAAGCTTCTGCAAATCATCCTCTCCCCATCAAGTACTCTGTACCATGACAAATAAAATTTGACTTCAGAGAGTAGACACAAGCTCTCCTAATTTAAGAACCTGTCTAAAATCTTATTTTGCTAAAGCAAACTTAGACATTTAGTGGAAGGAAATAGCACAAAGTATTTGTAAGCATGAATTATAAATTCAGTATATGCTTTGCAATACTTTAAACATGCCACAACTGAGACAGCATCAAACAGAATTGTTCAACAGCATCTAACTTGCCCACTCCCTCCCACTGACACTACAGCAGCTGACAGAATAAAGTTGTTCTTAACTCTTGATGTTGTTACACCTCAGGACATCCTCTTGTTTCAAACAAACTTTAGGTTCTTCTCTTTAAAGAAGTCTGCTGAGTGAATGGGATGGGTTTTATCCATCCTCCAGAACAAAACTAGCATTCAGAAAGTGCCTCATCACCTGAGCTGCTCTGCTACCATCATTGAGTAGTGTGGTTCCTGCAATTAGGATGGGTGCTTAAGTCCCAGTCCTCATTTTACCAACCTGTGGACATTGCACAGGCTTCTCTAATGAGAGCAATACATTACACAAGAGTGTGAAGGGATCAAAAAACTTCCATGTTGAAATAGAATTTTTCATACTCAGAAAAATTTTAGTTAACTTTCATCTTTAAGAATAGAGCTTCTATCATCCTCAGTGTTAATTCTACATTCCCAGCATATAATTATCAGAAATTCAACCTCTGCTTATACCTCTGCCACAGAAAGGACAAATCTGATCACGAGCACAAACTTGCATGCCCCTGCCAGGAACTGAATTTCTCACTCGTGTGCAAGGTCCTGAGGTCTCTGGTTTGCAGGGTTTGCACTTGTGGCTGCTGTTATATTTTGCCATCATTCTTTCAGAAACACCAGAAGAAGTACATATATTAATGAATGAGGATTCATTTCCTATATAAACCATTACATTTGTTTCTAACCATTTTCAGCCTGAATATAGGAAGAAAATTTAAAAGAGGTGTTGAGACCCACGTAAAATTGTTGAGCATTCCTTAGAAGTTAAACTACTTCTAATTCCAACTCCATAAAGCAAACACACTACATGCATTGTCATATGCCACTGAATGCAACTCAAGTGATGGATACCCTGTGAAACTTATTTTTATGCCTGTAATTCATCTGTCAGGAAGCTCTAGATTATTCAGGGTTGATAGTGCACACTGCTTATGTAGGTTACTTGTATCAGTTACAGCCAGCTCTTGAGTAACAACAGCAAATGAGTGACACAAGTCATGTCAAGGAGTGACAAAGTGTGCAGGGCACAGCCTAGGAAGCCATTAAATGAACAAACCCACACATCCTTGGGGGCAAACGTGAGCATGCCTGGAACATGAGAAACACCCATCAGGTCAGAGGCCAGACCTCAGCAAACATCACTCCTACAGCAGGCAAGTTGGGTTTAAATGAGTCTCAGAAATCACACAGCAGATGCTGGGACTGAGCCTGACCTACAGTGGTAACACAGCAGACAACCTTCCTCCAGCACAGCAGACAACCTGAATCAAAAACTAACAAAACACAACTTCTGAAAACCAGAGTGCTCATGAAATGCTCAGGAGCAAGAGGCTGAATTCTCGCTTGGGAACACTGAGGGCCACAGCCCCACGCTACTTAAGTTTCACCCAACCACCCCTTGCCTACCTTTTGCTGGATCCAGCTGCACGAGCCACCAGCAAGCAGCTGTGAGGGGACAAGCAGAGACAGCACAGCCACTGCTGCTCCCCCAGAGGGACAGGGAGATGCTGCTCTCCGGGGCAGCTGCAAATCCCCAGCCAGACTGGGCAAAGAGAGAAGGAAGCAGCACTGTCCCTTCCAGCAGCAACTGATTAAATCTGACATTGAACTGTGCTCTTAAAAGAATGGCTTTAATCTCTATAAAAGTAATAGTAAGAGAATCTCTCTCTAAATACAGAGAATACATGCTTAAAAAAGTATTATTATCTTAGAAGTCAGATGCAGACTATCCTGATGCAGGCAGTTTTCAGCATGGACTTCATACACATTTCTGGAGAACAGCACAGCCTCCAGTTTTTATACCAGGCATCAGAGTAGCATTACTCAAGAGCAGCATTAGCCTATATCAACCATCACCTGATAATCATTACCAAGTAGAATATTTTACTGACTTCCGCCCATAAACCAGAAGTATAAAAGTACTTAAACATTTTCTATAAAAATCAAGTCCAGACAAAAAAGTAACTCCATATTATAGACCATAGAAAATATAACTGAAGCTACCAATTAGCTTCAGACAAAGAGCTGCATTTTTAAACACTCAGTGTCATAAAGGAAGCCAACAGTCAAAATACAACTCTAGGTAGCAGAACAGATCTTATCCTAACAGAAATTTTGCAACTGTGAAGAAGTCTTACCCACCAAAAGCAGTGCTACCATGCTTGTCAACTGCAGTTACAGAATGGCCTTCATTAATGTACTTTAAAAATATGTTTGATAAAAAATTTATTCAACATATTCTAGGAACACAAAATAAAACAAGCTTCAGCATGCTCACACAAGCTTAGAAGTCTTCACAATACTTCAAGTATTAAAAAACCCCGAGCTTCTTGGTATAGTATTTCACTCACACAGAAAGAGAAAACAGTTCCCTGAAGCAGATAGAGTCATTAATACACCACATATAAATCACACTTAGGTAAAACACCTGCAGTTTAAAATGGCACCATAGGCAAGAAGAAAATGCTGGTTTATATTGAATATCTGTGCTAAGCCTGACAGACCTAGGTTGGATGCCCTTATATTACACTCTCAACACTGGGAGCTTCAGCAATTACAGCATAGCATAGTCCAGTCCCAAGGAATCAATGCACTTCTCCCCAATTCCCTTGAGCCCTATCGAGATCATCTTCCCACACAGCAACCCCAGCCTGGCACCAAAGAGAGGGGGACAAGGAACAGGCTGCAGATGACACACCACAGTGACAGTGAGTCTAAGATGCCAGCACAGGGAGGGGACAAGGATGCAGCAGGAACCAGTGCCCCAAAACACAAGAAAGCAAGTGTGAGACAAGCCAGCTCCCTGCAAGAGCCACAATGACCTGACAGGTTAGTGACTCACCCAGGTTCAGCTCTGGTCCTGGACAGCAGCACTGCTCTGTCTCTTCTGCCCTTGGCTCAAACATCTGCACCCTCTTGTCATCCCCAGCTGCAGATCCAAGCATTGTTCAGAGCTGTGCACAGTACCCAGATGGTCTGTCAGTGGCAGCTGCCCAAAATGCTGTTGTCCTCCCACTGCTGCTCCTACAGCCACAATGCAGAGCAGGCCCCTACCAGTGGCAATGCCCACAACTCCTGCTGTTTGTCCAGACAGCAAAGCAGCTTCCATGCCACCCCTCTCCTAAAGGTAATGTGAGCTTCTGCCTCTATGCTTATGACTGGAGGAAGGTTTTTAATCATCTCCCAAGAGCGCTGACAGTACAAAGTTAGGAGTCTTACCCTCCATGGATTGCTTCCATTCTCTAGGACCTCCATTCTGGACAGTGTGTCACAGATTTAGAGGCACCAACTACTACTCTGGAAGCATTAATGAAAAAGCCAGTTCACATCAGACTGGAAATAAGTGATGAAAACAGGAAGTAAAAGCCTGTGAAGCTTTCTGAAGTGTGCAATGCATGCACACTTCAGCAGACTGAAATCTTCAAGCCTTCACAAGTGACTCCCAGATAGCCAGTATACATTACCTAGCAATAAAAGCAAAAAAAGCTCAGAACATTAAAGCCCATTTTCCCATTTTCTGCTGTAAACCTTTTGGCACTCTCTCCTACATCACATACCAGAGTATCAGAACCACCTGCACCACTGAGAAATTGAATCCTTGGTATTTCCTTATTGCTACCATTCAAGTATCCTTATGACAAGGCACCTTGGAATCACTTTCCACTGAACTCCAAGCCTTCCCTCCTGCTGTTACTTCCATCAATAACGCCCTTTACCTGGAGGCTTCTCCTAACCTATATGTGCAAATAAAGGCCTCAGAAAAATGCTCCTAGATGAAGTTAGTCAGTATAATTTCCAACAGCAATCACTGTCAGCAAGCTTCCTAATTTTCCAGTGCTGTTATGGGCAAAGGTGGAAGCTAAGGGAACACCAGGCTGCAGAGCAACTTAGAGGCATTAGTTTTCCTTTATTTTCTTTCTAAAGCTGTTTTGAGCAGACCTTGAAATGGCACAAACACTGAACTGACAATTCAGGACACACTAGGTCAGAAATGTGCAGAGCACAACACAGCTAACACCACTCACTGCCTTATCATAAGCCTCACAAATGACATGAGAGCTGAATGGGATGCATTTCACATGTTGGTCATTCAGCTTTAGTTAGTGGACATGGATGTTTTCTAACACAACAGCTTTAAAAGCAAAATGAGATTTGGAATTCTGATGATACTTGTGCTAGAAATGGACATTAAGAATTTCCCAAACTCAAGGGTCTTGAACACCAGTACAAAATCCAGCTTTTTTGGCTCAAATAACCACCTTGAAGGAAAGCCCAGAAGAGAAGCCACACAGCCTTTAGATAACTGATTAGCAGGGAACAAAAAAACCCTAGGATCATTCTAGATGTCCCAACCTCTCAAACAGTGAATTTCCTAAATAAGACAGTTCAAAATGAAGCAATGTTTTACCTCTGAGCAGTGCAGCTTAAATTGCTAGCTCAGTCAATCTACAATCAGAAAAAGTAAATTGAAGGTTTAGCTTCATTCTGGAAAAATTTCAAAGCTATTTGATATTCTACAAATATATACATTTGTCTTTTTCAGGTAAGCTGAACAAACTTCTCAGAAAGCCAAAAGTAGTCAGTCTTAGCAGAATCTGACTGGAGTGACATAGCCTACTTTATACAAAGTACTAAGCTTCCTCTGTCTTTATCAACTGTACTAATAAAGAGCATAAAGGCTCTGTGATTTGACCTACAAGAATTTAGCAATTATAGTTTGTTCATCAAAAAAGAGTCCTGATATTTTCAAGATATTCACAGTGCCTAACATCTCAAGTATATAAACCAGCTTTTGAAAGCCCTTGGGAAAAAACTGTTCATATGGAAGAATTAAACATGACATGGTCAGAGTCCTTCAAGGAAATAAAATATTTTTTCATTTGAACATTTGCATGTTAAGCATTTACACTGCTGTGAAGAGTTTCGATTACAGGAAATTTCAAGAGACGTACATTTCCAATGGACTATATCCAAATTATTATATGTAACAATACAAAAGCCTTCTAATTTCTATCCCAGTGAAGGCTGACAAATTGTGTAAGTTTTCTGCAGACATTGTTGACACTTTACAAAATTATTACTCACCCACACAGTCTCTCAAGTCATCTATTTTGTACCAGGAAAATTAATTAGAATAATTTTCAATTAGGTAATTTAAACATGTCTACTGCAACATCTGGAAAAGGCTATGTAAAGAATACAGAGAATGTACATACATGAATATTTACACATCCTTAAAACTAGGAAGAAGTCTCAGGATACCAACAACACAAAAATATCTGAATATTTTGATCAACACTCAAGAATATCTTCAAAGCTATCTTGCTTTCTTGGCTACATGAACTGTTTAATCAACCTCTGTTACACACTAAGTTTCATATCAGAAAAGCACCACACAAAAGTCAGACAGGAAAGCTCAGACTGAAGACCTAATCAGGCAGGCTACCTGTCTAACAGCAGTCAATTCAGGAGCAGTGGCAGTGAAAGGACACTGCCTCCTGGCAGCTTCCCTCTGTCAGGGTTTTAGGGACTTCCTCCTACAAACTGAGTCTGGAATTCAGCCTTGAGCACTTCAAAATTCACTTTTTTCCTTCCACTAATTTGTCTAATCACATTTCAATCTAATTTGTACTCAAGATATCCCATTACAATGGAGTCTTGATATAATTATACACTGGGTAACAATGGAGTCTCACTATATAATTACACATTACAGGAAAGCATCCTTCAGCTACCACCTCAATAATTTCCTAATGCACCTCCCATAGCAGCTTCCCACCTCCAATGCCATACTGATTGCAGAGACTTCCCCACCACAGTTTCCCAAAGAATGCTCCCCTGCTGGTCCACCCCTCTGGTGCTGCCTCTTTATTGCCTGGAAAGCTGGGAGCACCTCCACACCAGCTGCACAATAAGTGCCTGGTTGTGTTAATTGAACAGGAATGGTTTCACTGGAGTTCAGTCACTAAAAGAAAATTATTTGCATACACAAAGTATCTCAGCTTTCTTACTGTTCATGGCAGGATCCCAGGGCAATGTTTCGCCATTCCCAAGCAGTCCAGGTTAATTTTGACATCTAGAACAAGGTTTGGGAAGAGAAAAAAATTGTCACACACGTTTGCATACTATTATCCACTGTAGGTGTTATTTTAAAGAACTGCAGGGTAGAGCATCTCCAACAGAGTTAACTATTGGCTTCTGCAGCCCTTTGAGCTCTGTCTCTAGTGTGAGTGGAAAATTGGATAGCCCCGCTTCTTGCCTGAAGGGAAAGTTCACATAACTCACTAAAAATCTGTGGCATCCTGCTCTTTTCCATGTGTATGGAATATTTCATACAGAATCCCACAAGATCACAGCTCCACATAAAAATCTATTTCAACAGTAGTGCAGAAGAAAAAAAGTCAGATCTAATTTTTGCTTTGAAGCTACTCAGGCAGACACTGTTTCAGAATCACAGCCACCATTTCATGTCAATCACCAAGTGCATACAAGCCACAGGAGGTACAGAAGTCCTAACAGAAGTAATACCTTGCACCATGATCTCAAGCCAAGCCCCCTTCTCACAAATTCCCCCCAGCAGCTGCTACCACAGCAGGAAGCTCTGGCTGGGCTTGCACAGAGAGCACCAGTCACAGCAGAGCTAAAATAGCACAAAGTTACAGTGAAAAGTCATCTTACAGCCATGAACAATGGGATTGAGGGATTTAGGAGGAGACACTGCACTTCTTTTTAATGCTGAAAATATAGCACAACCTATTTGAAGGGAAAACAGCAGGCAGATACCCCAAAACACAAGGAGCAATCAGCAGTGCTGCTACTTGCACTGGCAATAATTTTTTTATTAATTCATTCTAACGTAAAGCAGAGTAAAGAAATGCTGGCAACAACACTGCTGGGTTTCATTTCCTCTGCATTTCCTCTCAGAAGAGAAAAAAACAAAAACATTGCACTTGGCAACCCATATTCTCTCACCATTAGCACCGGAAAGTGAGGGTCACTCCGATAATTCAATGCATGGACAGTATCTTTTTCAATTACAAGCCCTTCCCAATCAAATTAATTATCCAGTTAAAACAACAAAGCAATGCTAACAACAAAATCACTAGGAAAGTGCAAGTCAACCAATAATAATGGATCAGAAGCACTTATGGGACATTTAAACTTCTTATCCAAAACAAAGGCTTTACCTGAAGATAAGGGGCTGTGGCAGTCTTATTTTATGAAGCTTTTGATACTCCTCCTTCAAATGTGTCACATTATTTTGCTTTCATATATGCACAGCTACAGATGGCAGCAATGAGAATGACTCAAGTTCCAGAACTAAAATAATATTGGGTCAGAAATGGCACACACAATTCACCAGGAAGCCTCTCACACAGTTTGTTTTCAGGAAAAAGGCCAGAAAGACATGAAGTTAGAAAGTAGTTTTTGGTGGTTTCTTACTCCCTTTAAAACCAGGAGTAAGATCCAGTTCCCCCCCTTGCCCTATGAGCACATTTTGTCCAACCTGCAGGGTGGCAGAGCCGTGTCAGGCTGCTCCACTGACACACGAGCATTACACTGCAGGCCCTTGTGAAGGCTCTTAGTAATGAAAATCTCAGACAATGTCAGACTTGTTAGACATCTGGGATGGCACTGAAACAATAAAGTCAATACAAAGACAGCATTTTCTCCTCTGACCCATTCATTTTTTCCTCCTCCCATTTCTTTTTCTTCCATTATTTATTCCTGACTTCTTGTTTAGGACAGTGAAGTGTTATCATGCAACTTCTTACCTTGCACATTCATGTTTTCCAGCCCAATTCCCTCCTACCATTAATTTTACTAATGAATAAACAATTTGAATTAGTAGTGGGAGCTGTTCCTTTATACGGTCATACCCAACCCCAACCACTGCCACCAAGCATCAGAAAAATAACCAGTGGAAGAAAGACTACACCAGCATAGCAAGATTTGGGAAGGGAACAGAAACTGCCTTTCTGTTCTGCTCGTAGGAGGTGCTTTCATAACAAGGTCTTGGTGCACTACTGTGGCTCTTAATTATCATCAGGTAGGCACACCAGCTAGAACACCATGAAAAAAAGCAATGGCAGTAGGAACACAAAATCTCAGTCCCTACCTTCTTGTTAAAGGGAAGTGCTAGGGGGGTTGTACCAGGGTTCATTTAGAGCCTCACAGCAAACTGCTCCACATATCAAAATTTACCTTAAGACAAGGTACTAGAGCATCCCTGAAAAATATTTGCAAAGATACAGGCCAGGCTCTCTTGTAGCAAGTGATGCTATCAACGTCACTGAGATAAATGATGAGTTTGCAACACTTCTACCAACCCCAAGATAGGTGATAACATGATCATCTCATTAATCTTATCGTTTAAATAACAGAACTCTGTTTGGACATTAAGGACAAAATTCTCAGACTCAGGAGTAAAATATGGTACCAAGCCTCAGTTGGATCACAAAACTCCCCACAGTAGTCTTTTTATCAATACAGATGTCAGTGTTTGGTACTAATAAGGAGCAGAGACAGCGAGTTGGCACATTTACTTCCCTATGACAAAGGTGAGCAACCACAAGAGACTGGTCAGATTTGCAGAGCCACCAAGGGAGCAGAGTAAGGCAGCTCAAGCAACCTGGTAAATTCAATATTGCTGACTTATCTAGATTTATTCTTCAATTCCTTTGTAGTTTAAGTGTTTAATTCCTAATTTCCAGCTTCAATGTGTAAGCTTGCAAAGTCTTTTGTTCGTATGTCTCATAGGACATACACCCTGGTAGAAATACCTTAATTCCACTGTATAAAACAAGCTTTACTTAGAACAGCAAACACAAGAGCCCAGATTAAATTTCTAACCATGAAATCATTGCTATACTATAAATTCAACATTGAAGAGAGCAAAACTTGTAACACTCTTCCCATTAAAATCTTCCAATATAAACAAGCAACAAAATATAGTTATTAATAAGTGTCAGCAATACAATCTCATGTGTATTTGTAACTTGTAGCTGCTACTACTTAAAAAGTTACTCACTAACACTGAGATGAAAGATGATGGGGGGGTGGTAGGCATAAAATATTAACACGAGTCTTCTACAATTCTGGCACCATGGTGGATAATCAGCTTCTAAAAAAAAAATAAATATATATATACAGAACACATGCCCACGTCTGCAGGATTCTAATGCTGCTTGCAGCTTTCTTTAAATAACGGATGTGCTACTCACTTCCTCAATTCTATTCAAAAACTGTGGGCAGCCATAAACCAGCCCAGAACCATGTGTTTTGTAACACTGAAACTGGTTGAGTGTCAGGCCCTGAGAAGCCAAAAGTTGACAAGGAAGAAGGGCAACCCATTTCTCCCTCTTGGCTCCCTTCAAGAGCCAGATATCTGTCAGCAAGATGCAGGGCAGTGTTTGAATCCTCCAGAACTAAGAAAAGGTTTTCCCCCTTCCTTAATGTAGTGTAGAATTTCTGCTTTAATATAAATATTTACCTGAAACCATGAATATAAGTGTTACATGGATCATTCGGCTTCCTCACAGATGGAAAGCTAATTGGAGAACAGCAATCCCAGGAAGGGTTTTTAACGGCATCTGGAAACATGACAAGTTTGAAATAGGAGCAATGCCCTGGTCATGCTGAGCTGAGTTTGATGCTCCATCCCCAACATCTGCTGGGAGAAGCTGTCATGCTTTCCGTCCACTCACCTCCTGACATGATTCTTGCCTCTACCTGCAAGGTGTAGCCACAGGGTGTGTTAGCAAACTGATAAAAACATTACTGAGTGGGTAAGTTTCCCATGAGCTAAGCAGCATGAAAGAAATCATTCTGCAATCACTCAAGCATTAGCTCTGCCAATGGAGCTGCCCCAGGAGATCAGGGCACAAGGCAAGACCACCCAGAGGCACATTTGATGAATTACCTGCAGCACCAAATGGCCTCCAAAGTCTCCAGCATCAGATTTTGCTGTCTGAGAGTGAATCTTCTGCTTAATTTTCAATCCTAACAAGTTTATGAAGAAGTTTGAAATTTGAAAGAAATATTTTGCATTGTTTTCTTACAGAACTATTTTAAAATGTAAAAAACATACTGCAATTGTATATGACAGAACAAGAGCTTCAACTTCAGAAATCCAGTACAGTAAAAACAGGCTGGGTATTTCAGATCATCATCTTAACATATTGCTGGATCCCTCCCATTAGTATTGTCAGATAAGGTCAGTTATTCAAAGGGATCAAAGTTCTCACAATACTAAATTGAATGCATGTTGAATACATAATAAAATGCATTCAACTTAAACTAGAACATACCACTCACATGGAGATCTCAAAGAACAACCAGGAAAAAGGAACTGGGTTGCAATTCACACTTATCCTTGCTTTTTTCAGCCTATAAGATTCTAATACTTAATCATAATTGCTCACACTCATTCTGCTGAATTTTTTCATCACATGGCACCTCACCTTCCTCATAACAATTTGCTCTTGACCAGATGGTTATGGTGTGAATGAAGCTCATTTACCATGCACCATGGTTTTCACTTGTCATGATGCTAAATCCTGGTCTGCGATTTCTGAATAATAGAGTGATAAAATGAGTTTATTTTCCTCACTGAGAAAAAAGGAACAAAGTTCTTCCCCCACTGCCCTGCAAAGATAGAAATTAACATTCATAACAGAACTCACATGATGAGTAGCTGAGTACTGCAATATTTGTTAGAACACATACTTTTAAGTCCTCTGAGCAAGGACAGGCACTCAAATCACCCCATCCCTAGTTTTAACCATGAGATCCATGCACCACATTCCCATGAGCTTTGTGCCAACTGTTTCTCTTCTTGCAAGGTGGAACAGCTTAGACAGGACCTGTGTCCTAAAGCAGCTTACACCTCCCACTTCAGGCAAACAGAGAGACTTCTGAGAGGCAGGACAAACTAGTCCATATGCCAGGAGGCAGGAGCCAAAGCAAGTGTCTGACATCACAGGTAAATAGTCCTGCTGCTTTGCCTACTGACAGCCAGGTCTGCTCTGGTCCCATTCACACCTGCACAGAGAGCAGCAGCAGTTTTGCTCTGTCAGTTGCCTTCCATGTGCATGACTGTCTGGGCACCCTCCAGAGAAGAGGCTCTTGAAATGGGAGAGCAAAATGTGCAATGTGACAAATCAAGCAGGCATAGGGCACCTGGTAAGACTGATGCTCTTTAAGAAGGAATTGGAAAAAGGTCCTGAAGTTTTCCCCAAAATTTAAGCAGCTACAATTCAGGGCAAAAGATCTAAAAACTTATTTAAAAGCAAAACTTCAGTTTACAAACCATTTTCATTTGTACTT
Organism: Serinus canaria; assembly: GCF_022539315.1. Lineage (NCBI taxonomy): Eukaryota > Metazoa > Chordata > Aves > Passeriformes > Fringillidae > Serinus > Serinus canaria. The sequence goes on from NC_066318.1 coordinate 7,884,856, forward strand.
TCTCCTGTACATAAGTTTGTTCATATTTGAAATATTTCATATTAAAGAAACCAAGCAGAATAGCTGGCACTGCCAAACAAATCTCGCATTTCACAACTACAGAACACACCACCAAGCAGCTGCATCAGTCACAAAGAAGGTAAAACAAAAGCCCCAAGGAATCATATGACCATTGTCATTAGTATTAACAAAGCACTGTTTCCATAAAAAGAAATTGCATTACGTATTTCCTACAGCAAGTTTAAAGCAAAAACCTCAATAATACAAATTAGTAGTTGGGGCATTCTTCAAAAAGTAGTACAGCCAACTCACTTGAAAACAGCTTCTCAGAAAAGGCATCAAAGACATCAAATTCATTACAGGACACTGAACATGGAAAATCACCCAAATTTTCTCAGTCTTCTGAAATACACAAGTCAATTAAAGGAGTCAGATTTAATTTTGTCGCAGGTTGAAATCTCCTCCTGGTTTCAAACAAGTCCCTTTCTACCTCAAAATTCAAAAGATATCTTCAGGAAATCCCTTTCTGACACGCTTCTGTCACCAGTACCAAGACACATTCCAACTCCCTGTATCTCCCACCCCAATGCACTTCCAGCCTGGTTGCCTTGTCAGAACCTCCTGGTACAGGATATTGGCTGTCTGCACTGCACGGCATAGGCACACCTTCACCCCAAAACACCTCCTACTCTGTAAAGTCCTGAGAGATAAAGCCTTACAGAAATAATTCACAGTATTTCATAATCATGAATAATTTCATAATCATAATTCAAAATAATTCAGATAAAACTGGAAAATTTTTCAATTCTGCGGAATGGCCACTGAAAGCGTGCCTGTGCACCAGAGGCTACAATTTAACATTGGTTAATTACTTTGTAGCTTTTCAAAGACACTTAGCTTAAGGCGAGCCAATATGCTGTGAAAAATTTCTTCCACAGCAGTGTTTCTAATTTATCCACAAAGCTCTAATCTCACAAGTTTAATAAAGCTGTTGCATCACAAATAGTTAAAAAGAAAACCATAAAAATGTTTCCAGTCAGTGCTCTGACAATGCAATACAGCTGTGAGAATGAAAAAGACCTGAAAGTAGAAAACCTTGAAAGGAAAGCAGAGCATATGTTGCTCCATCTATTTAAGTTTTTACCTCCCACTCACACTGACACCCATAAACACTATGCCAGATCTGTGATAAAAGCAGCCATCCCTGTGAATCCAGCCCCAGGCTGTCAAAATCAACTCTGATAAGCTATTAAGAGTCATTAGAAAAGTTTTCCACTATTGATACAGTGAAACAGCCAAACACTGAATATGTTCTGAGGCTGCTATTCTTAAAACACTCCATAATTGTTCAATTTTTGCCATAGTGCAGTTTCACAGAAAGTTTTGCCAGCACAGATAAATCATCTAAAATAGTAAAGGAAAAAAAAAGAAAAGCCATATACTAGGCATCACAACTATTTCAGCAACCTAACAACCATGAAAAACACGAGCATTTCTGACAGCTTTGCTCGTGGTGCTTGTGGAGGTGATAGAGTAGTGCTAGCAGAAACACTCCCAGCAGAACACACTGCAGATTCCTTTGGAATCACTACCAACACTTTCTTTGTAGTGTTGATTAATGATCCCTTTCTAGCAGCTAGACCACACCAAGAACATAGAGCCCTGGAGGTAACTTCAATGATACCTTCAGATCCAGACAACCTGGGCTTGATCACCATTGTCAAAGAAACCATAGAAGTACTGAATAACACTGAGATATTTCAACATGAGATAGCTTGTTGATTTTTTTTTTTTAAGAACTCCAGCATTTTTCTCAGCCTGTTGGAAAACAAAACAAAGGAAAAAATCACACTTCTGACTAGAATTGATGGAACGATTTGGGTTGATAGGGACCTCAAAGATCATCTGTTTCAACTCCCCTGCCATGGGCAGGGACATCTCCCACTGCGCCAGGTTGCTCAATGCCCCATCCAACCCGGCCTGGAATTCAGGGGGGAAAGGCAAGGCCTTCCTTTGTATGCCCAACCCCATTGTGCCTCTAGACAGGTCATGTGCCAGCAGAAGAACCCTTCCTGCAGAGCTACATCTCACTTCCTCTCTGAGCCTCCCTTACCAGCTGCACATCCTCCCTTCCCTGCTTGGCCCCCCCGGCTGCCTGAGACGATTCCAGCGCTCAGCACTGCTCCATGGACACGCTCTGCTGGCATCTGGGGGACTCCACTGCAAACCAGAGCAGGGAATCTGGGCCTTTTTCCTCTAATTGGGTACATTTGCTGATCTGCTTCATACATCACCAGAAGTTGTGGCAATGATACCATGAAGTACAGAAGTCTGCAAGCCACAATTACTGCTACAGATCAGGTACAGCTGAACTACAGCCTCAGATGACACTCAGCTTAGTGAATCTTTTACAGAAGAGCAGAAGAAATTATTTAAAGGAATAATAATAAAAAAAGCTGGCTGGGGCAAAGTCACTTTAATTCATTTTTGACACCTAGAGTCATTGGCTCACTAGAAGCAGTCTTGCTTCTTTGAAGCAGAGCAGCATGCTAATTTGTGCTGGCACCTCACTACAATTTTTTGAACTTTAGAAGTGAAGGAAAATGTTTAAAAGCACAATTTTGAAAATCATAGAATCAAAGGGATCACAAGAAGTACATTCAGGATAGCATTTAATCCAAGTTACTACACAATTTTTTTTTACTATCAACACTCTGCAGCATATTCTAGTATTAAACAGGACTGCAGAACAAGCTCTACCATGAAATCAGAGAAGTGGGAAGAGTGCCCTGAAGGTTATTCATTAGCATTATCTCTATGTGTAGCTCACTGGGGAAAGAATAAGGAAAACTCCTCTGTGGCATTCTATTCAAATGTATGAGGCATATTTAAATGAGTGAGGGAAGTATTTCTGATGCAGATTTCACAGCAGGTCTAAGACAGCATCAGTTTCATTAACACTCAGAACATCCAAGCTGAAGCGCCCTTTGCCATACAAAACTGAAAAGATGTGCACCTTGCGTCTCCTGAATCATACAAAGGAGCCGAGCCAAGACTCCTAGAGTTCTTAAGTTAACATCGCACTTTTCATACGGAGGCGAAAAGTCCTGAACAGTACCTACTAAAAACAGAGCTTGGCCTAAATTTCCTGAGAACAGGGAGAAGAGGAAACTGACAAGTTAATTACAACCTACAGCTACGTCCCCCTTTCTAATGGCTGCATCTCAGAACTAATCTCCAAAACTCCTTCCTGCGCCCAGACCTCATCCAGCCTATTTAAGGACCAGGGAACAATAAACACTGACGAGCAGAACGGGCCGGGTGAAGGTAGACAACGATTACAATGGCTGCACAACAAAGCCTGGAAAAGGAGAGTTAAAGATACTTTTTGCGAGCGGCACAAGCTCCGCAGCCCGCTCCGCACACGCCGCCAGCCGCGACCCCGGCCGGGACACTCCCGCTGTGTCCCCAGCCGCTCCCAGCGGTGACCCCCGTCCTGCCGGACCCCGTCCCTGCCCCGCCGGCCACGGCTCACTTCGGCTCTGCCCCGCACCGAGCAGCCCTCGCCGGTCCCCGCTGCAATGGGGGCACCCCCGTGTGCGCTCCCTCCCCAGCGGGGACCGCACTGCCCCACCCGCCCCCGGCAGTGGGCTGACCGCCCGCCGCCCCCCCAAAGTGCACCCGGGACAGCCCGGTCCCGTCCCGCCCGCAGGGACCCCCGCCGCCAGCAGCGCTGCCCCGCGGCCTCCGAGCGGCCCCGGTGAGCGGAGACCCTCGGGGCAGCCCCTCCGGTGAGAGGCAGCCCCCCCGCGCCGCTCACTGAGTGCGGCCCCGCTGCCCCCGCGGCCGCAGAGGCCCCGCAGGACGCGGCGCCCCCCGCCCCGCCGGGCCCCCGAGCGGGACAGAGCCGAGCCGGGTGCCCGCGCCTCGCCCTCACCTGCGGCTGCGGCCACCCGGCCCCGGCCGCGGTCCCGCTCCGGAGCGGCCCCGAAGTGCCGAGCGCGGCCCCGCTCCCCGCGCGCGCCCGGCCCGCCCCGCCCGGCCTGCGTCACCCACGGCCGCGCGCACTGCGCCTGCGCGGGGCGGGGCGGTGGGAAAGTAGGCGGGGCCATGGTGAAGGGGCGGGGCCTCTGTGAGGGGAGGGACGGACGGAGAGAAAGAGAGGGGGTTGGAGAGGGACGGACGGAGAGAAAGAGAGGGGGATGGAGAGAAAGAGAGATGGAGAGAAAGAGAGATGGAGAGAAAGGAGGGAGGAAAAGAAGGTAGAGGCCATGGCGCAGAGCAGTAGCAGGTCTGCCATCAAGGCTTGTCTCCAGCAGCTTGGTGCATCAGGAGAGCTGCAGGAAGAGCAGGGAGGACAGAAAAGGCAGCAACAGTCGTAAAATCACAGAATAGTTTGGGTTGGAAGGGACCTCAAAGACCATCCTGTTCCAACCCCCTTGTCATGGTCAAGGACACCTTCCACTAGACCAGATTGCTCCAAGCCCCATCCAGCCCGGCCTTGGACATTTCCAGGAATGGGGCATCCACACCTTGTCTGTGCCAGTGTCTCAAACAAACCCCAAAGTAATAATTTCATCCCAATGTCTAATCTAAACCTACCCTCTCACAGTTTGAAGCCATTCCTCCCATCCTGTCACTACCCTTCCCAATGAAGTGCCCTTCTCCATTTTCCTTGTCGTCCCCTCTCAGGCACTCACCAGGTCCTTGGTGGCCTAGGGAATGCAAGTGATAGATACACAAAAACATCTCCTTGTGCTCTCCAGGGGATTCGTTTGGGATCAGCAACATTACCAGGTGAAAGGCAAGCCACAAGCTGCTCTCCTGACCATAGCGCTGGCTCCTGGAAAGCTCAGAATTGCTTCACCTGCTCCCATAACGCTGGAGGATGCTAACCCTGAATTTTCCTCACAGCCCTCTCCTCTTTTTCATGTGGCCACATCTTTGATTTGGGAACTGCTGTTCTTCTGCTGTTCTGCCTGTATTGTTTCCTGTAAACACACCTTTAATTACTGAACCCCCAACATTCAGCAAATTTTTGACTGCAGGTAATCTTAGGGCAAATAATGCCTTAGTTAAACCCAGCCAACCCTAATGAAGTTATAGGAATTTTAGCAATGCAATTGAGGGCAGAACTTGAAGCAAAACTAATTATGAAGCCATAGGTAACCTTCCAGCCAAGGCTGCAATGAGCTCCTCATTCTTTTAACCCTAGAGGAAAAGTTGAAATGCCTATGAGACCATAACACACCATTTCAGAGTTGTGTATGTCTGACAGCACTTGCTTTTAAAGCTGTTTTTTATCTGGACATTTTTTGCATTTATCAAAGCCAGTGCAGCATCAATCTCAGAGTAAAAGCTACCCTGGTTGAGTAAGTCTCTAACAGATTTTGCTGTGGGCAGTTTTGGGTTCCCTTCTGTTCTCCTCATATCAGTGAGAGCAACTGAAGCAAATTCAGGCACAAGGAACCAATTCACCTCTGCTCTGAAGCTGACAAGAAAACGAGTTTCTCAGTTGCAGAAGAAAGCATTTTTTGTGTTTATGTTTTGTGTATATTTTTCCAACTCCTGTCTTTGAAAATGACCTCTTGCATGAGCCAGTGCCAGTCTCGGCTTACCTTTACAAAACTTTAGGAAGAATTCACCTCTGCTGAGAAGAGACATGGATGAAGTGACACACTGGATATCACACAAATGTTCCCAAATAGAATAACTCCAGTATAGGACTGTGCTCAGTCACAATATTTTACAAAAAGAAAGTTGCAGCAGTGAGTTCTTCACTTTTTGCTTCTTTCTTTCCACAAGAAAAGAAAGTGAACTTTGCCATTTAGATGGATACTAGCTATAGAACACATGCCACTCCAGATACTGGTTTTTTTTTCCTACTGCTCTTTTCCATCCCAAGGCAAGGTAATGTCTCCAATGCACATGTTCAAGCCCACACTTCCAACAGCACAGAAACTTTCTGATCATCTTTGCTCATTTGCCTGGTAAAAGGTGGTTTTTTACAACCTAAGTTCCATCTCATTTCACAATCGAATTTTTTTTTTTTTTTTTTTAAACTAAGGACTTGGCAAATGAATCGAGTGTTCATACTGCTCCAGTGCTCTTCCAACAGCTTCACCTTTAAACCAAGCCAGTTTTCCTGGTTTTTACCTGGGACCTCTCAGCACCAAATTCCAGTATGCATCTGGAAGCCCCCAGGAGCCCAGCTGTGCAGAGGAGGGCTGCAAAGCTCTGTTCAGCAGACCTAGGCTTTGTGACTAAGGAGTTCTTCTTGAAAATACATGTACTAAGGTTGCTTAGATATTATATTGTCATTAAAAAACTTGTTCTAAGTGTACTTTTCTACAAAGCTTTGATGCCTGTTATGTATTTCTCTGCAAGAAATCCACTTGAAATTTGCTGTAGACTCTCAGTCAAGCATCTCAAAGTATAGGCACAAGACAAATACACAAAATTACTTATACAAAGCAATTTACAAAGTAAGTTTTATACGTGATTATAATACATATTACCTATTATATTACAGCAAGACTGTATTCACAAACATTTCCTGTGTAAGTTGACTTACAGAATTCCTTTCAATACTGCATTCTCAGTATTTATGCTGACAAATCTGATGCAATTTGATAATTATACTGATCATAATTTGGTGTGATAATACATGCTTTCAGCATCTAAGAACAGCATAAAAATGAACAGCTACCAGTTCAGGCAGAGCGGGTCATATCTACCTCACAATCACTTTGCATTGATATTACAGATTAGAGAGAGCAATATCCATTAAGCAAGAGTATTTCCTGTTCAGAAATTATACAACTTGATTTTATCTCAAAAGAAGCACATACCCAACACCACCTGAGCTCAAAACAATTCTGAGCTTTTGCCATAAATTGTAGCAGAATCTGTTACAAAGCAGAACACGAAACTTGGGGAGAGGAGAAATAAGCTCTATTAGGTTTCAATTGCTTGTGGCAGCATTGATTCGCTATTTGCAGTTCTGCAGGTAGTTACTGTCAGACTGGATTTGAGCCTGTGAGGAGCTGCAGCTCACATGTAGTGAGTACCCACAAGTGTTTAAGGCAGCATTTCTGCAGCTTTTTCAGCCAGCATTGCCTGCCAAAGGGAACTGTAGCATCCCTGACCCCTTCTCCAAGGGCAGGGCTGCAGGTAGAGATGCATCTATGTTCTTCCAGGTGTGAAGTGAGCTCCTCTGCTGCAGGACTGCTTTTTAGTTCCTCTTACTTTCTTTATTCTGCTATTTAAAAAAGTTGCTTTCAGGATTTATACCTTTTCTATAATGAAAATGTTTTGTGTAGGACAGATCTGCATATTCATACCACAATAACAGCCTCACAAAATTAAAATCATTCTAAAATGAGAGGCGAAGTGCATATTTGTCAAGCAGTAAACACTGAAAATGTTTTGTAAAAAAATCATTCATTTTAAGTGTTTTTAAAGCTGTCTTTCCCCCTCAAGACAGCTTGATTCCAGCCATGCACGTTGCATTTCCAAAGTTCACTGACAGCTCTGGCTCCTGCTAATGCACAAGAAATCCTGCAGAGCTGGAGCAGAAAGGAACATCTGCTGAGTACAGGCAGTGCTGAGCTCCCAGCTGTTCCTGCAGGCTGCCATTCCCTCCCATCCCATCCCATCCCATCCCATCCCATTCCATCCCATCCCATTCCATCCCATCCCATCCCATCCCATCCCATCCCATCCCATGCCAAAGGCCAGGAACAGCTCAGCACTGACCATCAGGAGGGGCTCTGTGAGCACAGCCTCCAGCAGAGAGAGGGAACTCAGCAGCAATCCCCCACGTTTGCTGAGGCTAGTGAAGCCTCATAAAAAGTCTTCATTCAGGGTGGAGTGTACCTAACACCCTGTCCTTGGTGTTTCCCCGTGGTGTGAGTTGGAAATTTCCCCCAGAAGGTTATCAAAATGAAAATCCCTGGAGGGGAGAGCAGTGCTCTACAACTTTGTCCTACTCCACTTCCAACAGCGCCCAGGAGACACCAGCCACTTTCCAGGAACAGCAGCAAGGAAATCTTCCTTTCTTTTGAAACTATTTCTCAGAAATTTCCTGCAAGAAAGACAGCCTGGCAGCCTCTCTCCCTGTCCTGAGATGCAACATGAGATACTTTTGGTGCCTAGCATGAAAAATGGAAATTTCACCTTCCAGACTCTTGATTTAGGGCAGAGAAATGGGTATCAGCTTCCTCACCACCCAAGCACTGGTCAGATCAGAGCCAGCTGAGGTGCACAGAGACACAGCCATGCCTCCCCAGACAGCTGCAGGCAGCCCTCAAAAGCAAACGACATTAAAATATATATTAAAGCTTTATCAGGAAGATATTTGAAATGTCTGTCCTTGCACAGTCAGTGCCTTTACATTACAAAAGTACCAGATATTAGAGTAGTTGCCAGTGCTTGGAAGAGGAAATAACTGCCTGGCATGTGCTGGCACACAAAAGCATTCTAAATTAAATTATAATACCAACAAATCCTGCATACGCAAGCCCTGATTTTAGATTTTTTTTTTTTACCATCCATAGCCATTTTCACAAATCTAAAAATGGGGACTAAACAACAACCTAAAGATTAATTTTTCTTGATAACACTTTTAATGCCTTATCTCTCTTTGTCCTCTTAATGTTTTGTCTCTCTTTGCCCTCCACACAGACAACCACCACTGAAATGGCAATTACTGGGGCAGCAGAGAATCACAGGCAGCTTGGACAGCCTGCCCTTCTCTGCCAGGCAACAGGGAAGAAATCAGCATAAACAGCATTGCTACTCTCAGAGAAACATTTCCAATGTAAATGGAGCATCTCACTGGAGAGACATATTTAAAATATTAAAATATGTAGGAAGGGGGAGTTACTTTGGCCACGGAGCATTAAAATTCATCATGTGGAAGAAAAAGAAGACAGAAAACATTTAGGTTAAAATTGATCCAAATCCTAAGAGTTTGGGAGGACAAATGAAATGTGAAGGGAGCGGAAGGCGGGATGGGGAAATCAGAGAAGATGACTGCAGGGAGTACAGTCTGTGACTGGCATTCAGGCAGAAAGGAGGCCATCCCGGGCAGGCGGAGATTCCAATGCCTCAAGGATTCAGAGCGGTTCTAAAATTTAACCCAGCAACTACAGAAAGAGAATCTGACCTAAATACACCACTGACATCCTTACACTGTCCAGTGCAGCAATAACCTCTGTAGTTTGAGGCCATGAAGGACTGATATAAAAGCAACACTAACATTTTCATGCTATTTTTAAAACCTGCTAAGATTGCTGATTGACTGATTCTTTTCAAGACATACCAGTAGATTTTACATTCCATATCACACCAGCTTTACATAAAAGGGTGAAGTGGGCATCAGACAGTCAGAGCTCCATTGCCCAGGGTATGGCTTCTTGTGGCAGACACACAAAATGTTTTACCCACTTTGTCGTGCAGGGTATGATTGCAACATTTCCATCTGTAGCAAGGACTGCCTCATCTTCAGTTGACTAAATTGTTTTGGAAGCCTTCCTTGGGAACATAAGCACTGACAAATAACAACCTTTACCATCTGCAGTCTGCCAGTCCCAGCCCCAAGTCTTCCCTTACCTCAAAGGATTTCACTCAAAAAATAAATAGCAGTGGAACTTGTCATTTCCTCCAAAGCAATTTTGGAGTTTATCATGTTTTTCCTCCAGCAAAAATCAGTGAAGCAGAATTTCAGATTTAGAGGAATAGCTGTTTTTAAAATAGATTTCTTCATGCTATAATAGATTTCTTCATGTTATAATAAAATATCACTATCAAAAGATCAGGGAGTGCTTTTCCTTAGCTGAGGTAGAGAGCCATTTGGGAGCTGGGGCAGGCTGCAGGTTGTGCCTGAACTTAGTGCAGGACTCAGTCAAGACATTTCTTTGATAATTCAGGTATCGCTCCACAACAGCTTTCATTTTTAATACAGGAATTTTCCTATAAAGTCTTTCCTTGCTTGTTCTCTTTGAGATTCAAATTTATAAAGAAGAGTGAAGCATCTCAATATTTTAATTGTATTATTTCTCTACATTGCTTTTATCTTGATTTTCTATGCAAGCTTTGAGGCAGCACAGAGAGGGGTAGGAATCTGAAGTTTGAGTTATAGATTATCAGCAAGTCCAAAGTCTCAGCTGTCTGGGTTTTTGTAATGTCAGATTTGTGTCTTCATTGTGTCTTTTCTAAAGTTTGGCTGGTTTTAAAGCTTTTAAAGTCATGGGGGGAAAAAATAGCCAGATGTAATTCTTTCTCACTGTTAGGCAAAAAGTGAAGTAGTGCAAGTCAGGAAGTGCTTCCAAAAACGTCTGAGGAAAAAAGCAAAATACAATACTTTCTTTCAATGCTATGCATTTCCAAAATGCACTACAATAAGGTGTTTGTTATCTTTCCCATCAATCTCTCACTCCTTTCTTTTTTCTTTTTTTTTTAATGTCGGTACAGCAGCATTGAGTTTTGAAGTGCCAGCATGGGGATATTTTATGATTCATGAAATAATTATGTTTGCATTCAACTTCTACAAGTTCCAACAGCCAACAGAAGTGCTGGGTTAATCAATGTCTTCTGCAAGTTCTCACTGTTCTTCTGGCTTGGGCAGCAAGTGGAACAACACTTTTTGCACAGAACTGCTAATCACCACAGACAACTACTTCCACCACTTCAGACTCTCTATTCTCCAGGCTAAACAATTTGTCATTGCACGCTTATGCTTTTGTTCCCTGCTGGCAAATGTTTCTAACTCCTTTCATATAACTGCAGGGCAGCTTTCAGAACATGACAGGAATTTTAAAACACTAATAATAATTCTCTATTTGAGTAAAATCAGCTTACTTTTAACTCATAAAACTGGTGTTACAAGTCTTTCTTATCACCAAGAGGAAATGGGAGTTCAACACTGCCAAGAATGCAGATAACTAACATCACTTTCATATTCCTTTCCTTTCCCACAGGTGGGGATGAACAAGGAACAAGTGCCAGCAGAGGAAACTGCTTCAGCCAACACAGTTCAGCCAGGATGCAGGAGAAGTGGCCTGTGCCAGATGGAGGGATTATATATACAATCTCCCCTGGAGCAACAGGGAGAGCAGTGGTTCCTGATGAAGCAGTGGAGCCTTGCAATACAGCACTGCACTCCTCGTTTGCTCACTGCACATGGCATAACTCATACACTGGTTTGACACCTGGGAATTTCTTCCCATAGTGAAGAAAACAGTGTACCTTATTTTCTTTATAATTAGCAGTTAGGATAGAAAATGTGGAATTCTAGAAGTCCCTGTATGTCTTACTAAGTTACCATTTTTTGCTGCAATATCAAAACAAGATATGAGTTTCTGTTGTGTATTATTTTTCCTGTCACAAAAAGAAAGGTAATAAAGGCTGTATTTTGCTTGCCTCTTGCAAACATTCATGCTGATCTGTTGAGCACTGCTCATTTGAAAGTTGTAGGATCTGATCAAAGTTGAGTGTGACACAACCTAGTCTTGTCCTGGCAGAAGAGCTGCCTCTGATCACCCCTAACATCACAAAAGCAGTGAGAGCAACTGTGTGCTCTCATTCTCCACAAAGTGAGCTGCTAAATGGGCTTTCTGCAGCAGTCGATAGTTCTTATATCAAAGCAATCTGTCTTTAGGGTTCACTCCCAATTAGAGATCACAATGAATATAAAATAAATTATTGATTGCTGTCAGGAAATACATTAACAAATCCATCTCCAAGCAAGAGCAGCTCAATGGTTCTAAGTGGAGCAAATTTAGTGATTGGCAGTGGTGTGGAATGACTCCATTCATCAGCTGATATTAAAGCATCTTAGCAAACCTTCTGAGCCATGCCAAAATATGGACAGGAGAACAAGGAGAACAACACAGGACTACCCAGTGGCCATTTCCCAAAACAATGCTTAAAAAAAATGTTTCACATTGCAACAGGATAAAACATAGTGCCTCATCATGATATTCCCAAAGGCAAGGGAATCTTCCCTGAGGCAGATTCAGGCACCTCTAGTAAGGCTAACCAGCACTGCAGCAACAACAGTGAAGGGTCGGTTTCTACAGAGATAAACAAATTGTGCTTGCACCACTGAGATGCTGCAGTGTGCACAGCATCAGCAGAAGCCAGTGAGACCAGATATCTCATTACAGGGTATTTTACTGCAGTACCTGCATGGATATAAATCCTAAGTTTTGAGCCATGACTGCAGTGCAAGTCTGTGTCTTTATTTTTCAATGCAGCACAAGGATAATCACTGCAGAGAGAAAACAAAGATGTTCAGTCCAATACTTTATCTACAGGGGAACATTTCTACTACATCAGCTACTGCATCCTGAGTAGGTAACACCAAGACCTGTTACAGCAGGGAGGGCAGAGACAACTGATCCTGAATTCCTATGCCTGAATGGCATCAGGAAAGTAAAATTCAGAAACAAAAATGCAACATAATACATATTGGGAAAGAAACAGGCTGAGCTCCTTGATAGGTTCACAGCCTAGCTCCTGAACAGACTCTGCAAGGTCTGCCTGGGAATGTCCATGCTGACCACAGAGATTTACTTTCACCAGGAGCTTTCTAAGGTGAGCTTCATTTCGAGAGGGATATTTGATCATGAATAACAACAGTTAGAGTGGTTAAAGTACTTCTAGTCCATATTCTTTACAGCATAATGCCAGGTAGAAGTTTCATGAATCAGTATATACATGTTTTGTATCATTCAATAGGTTACCCTAAATATTGTGTATGAGAGGGCACAGCAAAGAGTATCAGTACTGACAGAAACCTGGATCACCATCAGCTCTCCTGGCTGGGCCCCAACACTGATAAAACCCTGCTGTTGTGGGGGCAGTGGGGACATACTATTTTAATATCAAACTTTGATTCTCAGTGTTATGGCAGAAGTTCTCAGCAGTGTGTCTCCCTTCAAGGAGATCAAATAAATTAGCATAAAGCAGGGGTTGTAAATAACAGCTCATCAGTATTGGCAGGGAAATTATAGGTGTTTGGCAGCAGGATAAACAGTAGAGGTGAACCCAGCCAATTGCTTTTGAAACTCCTTATTTACTGCTGATCCCAGCTGCAGGCTCTGATGGCTGTAAACATTGCCCTTGAATGAGATGGAGATCCCACAGAGCATCTGTCCATAGGGTGTAGTAGCAAACCCCTACACCAAAGAGGAAAACACGATATCGAAAACTATACAATAAAATGGGGTGTCTGGGCCACTGAAACCATGCTTCGTTTGGCTCAACACATCATTGAAAACTATTTCCATGAAACGTATAGAAAGTGTTTTCAAAATATCCTTGAAAGGCTCCTGGAAATAGTTGTGAATGTCTGACAAGCAAGCACAGTGAGTACTCCTCTTAGTGCCAGTAAAACCAGAGGCACGGGAGCGAGTCCTGAGTCCTGAGTGTCTTTTCTCCGGGGTTGTGTTGTCTGGGCTCTGTGACAGTGGTCTTTATGTGATGACTGGAGCTTGCACAGCTAGGAATTTGTGGAGGCTGATACTCCACTTTTTACAAGGCCGATACTCCACTTTTTTCAAGTGCCCCAGATATCTGCTCTCTAGCAATCCCTTCAGTGCCAGGGAGAGATATCCTTAGGGAAGCTCTAATCCAGGTGGTCGGGCAGAGAGGGGAAAAGAAAACTGGTTCTTCATTTCCCTTCAGGAAGGTCCGGGTGCCTCCCTGAGGACGCTGAACACTCTGTGGTATCACACCCACTTAACACTCTGCCTCCCTGCCTTGGCACATTTGCCACTATCTGGCAGAGAGACTCTTGCTGTTTCTTTCCACTCACATATTCTGGACACAACACCAACAGTCAGTTTTTCTCGTGTGGGCAGATGTGAAGCTGGGGGAAACAGCCATTGCAGTGCAGCTTCCATCCTGCTGGGATGCTCACAGCTGTCCTGGGCATGCAGTGATGCCCAGTAACTTTGGGGGCTGGGTTTGGTTTTGCTGGGGTTTTTTTTGTTGTTTTTTCTGTTTTTTTTTTTTTTTTTTATTCAGGGAGGAATTTAGTGCATATTTTAAAACTATTTTTAGTATTCATGTAATATTTTTAATATTCAACTTCATTTCCTGGCCAGTCCATGTGTCCCAGTGGGGGTTTGTGTGTTCTCTGTGACTTCTCCTGGCAGAGAGCCAATTTATTTAAAAAATGGAATGAGGATTCTCATTAAATGAGAAAAATCATATCCACCCTCAGAGCTTCTCTGTCTCAAGGCAGAGCTGCTTAACCCTTTCTTTACTCTCCTTGCATGAACTCTTTGTGTATGGTACCCCAGAAGGAATTCTGAAATACCATGAGCTTTCTAGGAGAAAAAAGACATTGAGGTACTTCCCGTGGTTATTTTTTTCATCAGCAGACTTAGCATTAAAAATGCATATTTCTGACAGCAGTAATTTTTACTGTTCCTACCACATTACTGCCCAGGATGTTTGAAAAAAAAATACTGCTTCTGCCTCACCACATCTTTCCTAGTTGCCTGTGGTGCTGCTGATGCCTGGGAATGCAGCAGGTATGCTGGATGCTGCCTGCTTTTTACTATGCAGGTCCTGAGGGGTAGTGAGGAATTGCACTTCAGTGCAGTGCATCTGAATTCTAATTGAATTGTAGCCTGCAGCTAAGTGGAAAGACATGAAAATGAAATTTCAGTGTTTCACTATGAAGTTGATGTTCCACCATACCTCTGAAATAACTGATCAACTCTCTCCCCTGTCTCTGTCTTCGCCCATGGCTCTGGGAGACCCTGCCAGCAGCCTGGTACAACTTCCCAGGCAGGCCACAGAGAAGTGGACCTTGTCCCAGGACAGTGTTCAAACCACTGCCTGATGCTGGCAGTGCTGGTCACATCCATTTCCTACATTATAATGAGGATAACAAGGACAGGGTTTTCTAGGTGAGCCCTGAGTCTAGCAAGGGATTCTGGCAGTGTAACCTGAAACTACAAGAAAGCCTGGGTTTGGCAATGCCACTCCATCCTGGTGCTGCCAAATACAATGTAAACATCAGAAACAAACAAGTAATAGATTCACACATCCCTTTGCCTTTGGGGTTTTTGGGCATCAAGCACCCCAGAGAAAAGAGCAGTGAGGATGCCTTGTGGTGTCTCCCTGACATCTTGATGATAAGTGAGAGGTTCTGGTGACTGTGGGAGTCAGTGGAGGACCTGGTCCCTCCCAAACAGCAATTCAGTACAAACTTCTGCTACAGCAACTGCATCCACTGGTCCAGGAGTGATTTAGCTCTCACCTTCAGTGCTGTTGTTCTCAGTTACTCTGTGTAACACAAACATGGAAAATGTGCAGAGGAGGGTTCTAAAAGTTGCTGTTTTAGCTGGAACAACATAAGAATGGGAGAAAACACAATCAGAAACATGAAGCAGCTATAAATAAACAGGCACACCCTTGCAAGAGTGGAGATTCAATAAATATTTGAATATACTGACCCCTGAAATCGAAATGTTGAAAATAGTCTCTAGCTTTTGTTTTTCACAGAGTATCCCATTGCCAGAAGATTCTGTAGTGCTTGAGAGGAGAGGTCACTGTCACACCTACCAGTGATGTGAACTTGCTGCTCACCAGGTGCAACAGGGGATATCTGGGCTTTGCTTCCTACAAGGTATAATTGCAGTTTCCATATCTGTCCCTGCTCCATCCCTGTCCCCAAATGTTACAGTTGGTCTCATATTTTGACATCTCTGTCCCAAGCATTTGCCCCACTTTGAGGAGAATGGAACATTGCAGATGTTGGGCTCTGCTGCTTTGGGCATCTGCATGGGGTTCACAGGGACTTCAGGGAAGAGTGGTCCCTTGTCATCCCCATCAGCTTTAGACTGAGATTCATTTGAAAGTAGAGGTACCATCACAGAATATAATTGTGTTTACAAGCATGAACGAAACTCATCAGTTTTGCTTATTATTTAAAGTGGTTTGGTTTTTACTTGCTTAGTGCTCCCTAACTATGGTCTCTGCCACTGAATAGACAAAGGTGTTGCTCTGTTCTCAGCCACAGCTATTTATATCTTGTAATAACACTCCTCAGGATACAATGAAGGGTATTAAACCAACAGTGTAAAATTAGGACTAAGACTCAACCTTTGGGGCCTTTCTGCTCAAAAGCTGTCACTAACATTATCACTTCACCTATGTTTTCTCTGCTGGGCTGCTCCCCTGCAATCCCTCAGCCAGACGGTCTTTAATTCTGTTTATTTGAGCTTAATTCAAAGCAAAAGGAGTCCATGTCTTTGGGGACATCCGTCCCACTTTCAGCACTAGACGCGCTGACACCTCTGAGAGCCCAGGGATAACAAACCGTTTAAGAGCCTGTAAACGCTGGGGGAAGCAGAGCCAGCAGCGGTCAGGTCTCACCCAGCTCTGCCTTTATGGCAGCTCTCCCTGTGTGTGGCCACTGTGGGTTGGACATATCCCAGCCTCCTGGTCGGTGTGAACCCCTCCCCTGCGGAGGGAGCCCCAAGGGAGCGAAGGCAGAAGAGGCTGGTGGAAATCCGGACACATCTGAGCACTTGGCAGGTACTTACTGTGCCTTTTGAAATGTTCCCTCTGACTCTGAAATTACAGCTTGTCTTTTCAGGAGTTTGTTGAGACACTGTTGTGCTGCCTCTTGGATGTTTTTCCCTTAACGATTCCCTTAGGAGTATTGGCTGACAAAAATAAGTACTTAGTAATTCTTTGGAAATCAGATATGTATACAATTCCCCTAAATCTCCCATGCCAAAATACATGCATTTGTAGCATATATAGAGTTCCTTGTACCCACTTGTATTCAGATGATTTTCCAGTTGTTTCTTTTGCTATTAGCCTGCCTGCAAAGGATTCACAAACATTAGAGGTCCCACTCCTTCAAAACAAAGTCTGTCCCAAAAGTGACTCGTTAACCAGATGTGCCACAGTATGTTACACACACACACTGTGCTATTTTTATCCCTCCCTGTTTTCATCAGTGACTAAAGTTTTATGATGTAACCCAGCACTTTGAAAGGGCTTCAGCTGTTCCACACCGCAGCTCAGTGCTCCATCCCACGGTAATCTCTCCCTGATTGCAGGGAGATGCTGCCCCAGACGCTCTGAGAGACAGAGCTGGGCTTTGAGCGATCCGCCACAGCCCTCAATGGGCTTTGTTTTGAGATTTGTCTCCTCTGGATAGTGGTGAACTGTCCTCGGTGGTCTTCAAGGTCTGTCTGGGCCCGGAGAAAGACAGTTCAGGCCAGGAGATATATGGGGATCTTGCCAGTTGTGCCCCCAACATCATTTACTGGCCAAAGAGCTCTGCAGGTGCTGGGAGAGTGAACCTCAAATCTTCCCCTTCTTCTTTGTCCTGCATTTCTCCCTTCAGAATATACACAAAGGTTGATTAAAATTGTACATGGTTTAAAAACATAATTACATTACCTGATAAATTTATCAGAAAAAAAAAAGTGAATTAAAACTCCCATAGGATTGGGTAGGATTTTTGGAAAAACACATTTAAAAGAACACAAAGCAGCCGTCCATATTTCAAACGCCAGTGCCTGTGACCAGGATCAGGGAGCAGAGCTGTGCCTGTGTGTGTCCCCGTGGCCGCAAGCAGCACGCCCGGGGCTGGCGAGCCGCTCCTGGACACACCTGCACCTCCCCGGCTTCTCCCTGGCCTGGAGCTGCTGCCTCAGCACCCGCAGCAGGAGGGAGCGCATTGGATCTAGATAACGAATACGCCTCGTTCAACAAACATTTGGCGAGAAATGCAGACAGAGTAATCAAGATACTCATCTGCTTCAGAAAAGGCTTCTGAGAGTTAAGTTACGCCCTTGCTACGTCATATACCCAATTATAATTCAGCTACCTCCCCCTGGGAATTAGTATAGAAGCTCATCACTATGTAAACTGCAGAATGTGTGGGAAATTGTCTTTTATCAGCTCCGGTGCTACCCCTGGGAATGGGAGGGTTCAGGCAGCAGTGTGCTCCCTGCAGCAATTCTGTCTGCTGCTCTTGGATGCTGCTGGGTGTTGGGGTTTTTCCATGCCCCGAGCCCCGTGGTGTGGACACCACAGTCCCCTGACATGGCTGTGGTCTAAGGCCAGCTCTACTTCTCGCTGTGGGTGGGGAAAAAAAGATGCCAGGGCTGGTGGTACCTTGCAGAGAGTGACTCAGGGATGTACAAGGAGCCAAACTGGGAGGAAAGCTCCAGCCAGCAGGGCTGACCTTCTCCTGGTGCACTTTAGGACACTCACACACACACAAACACACCCCACCTCCCACCCAGGAGGGCAGATCAATTCACCCTGAGCATCACCAGAGCATCACCCTGTATACCCCCAACAGCCAGGGCAAGCTGGTGCTCTGCAGATAAAGACGAGTCATTTCCCTCCAGAGCAGTAGCCTCTGAGCTACCAGACAGGATTATTTTTTTTCTTCATGTTGAGTTTTTTACTTGCTCTTTAAAGGTGCAATTGCAAGAGTACAAAACAAATCTACACATATGTGAGAAGACGGTGCAACTTCATTTTAAGCAAGTCCTGGGAAGTCGCCATTTCTGTCCCAGAGCAGTGCTGAAAATCTTTGCCATTTCCCAGTTTACTCTTTCTTTCTCTCTGACTTGACATTTAACAAAGGCACAACACATGCCCAGTGACCTGTGCCCATCACTGCTGAGCAAAGAGCTGCCGAAGCTTCATGCCCTGAGGCAGCTCTCAGCTCCCATGAGGCTGTTTAGGCTGAACCTACAAATTAAGGCTTGAGCTTTGCTGATGGACAGTGATGCCCAGAGTATGGTGGCATTGGGGATGGATGGGTGTCAACTCACCAGGATATTTGGAAGGACATTTGGAAGAGGGCATGGGTGCCTTTGTCATGGTACAGAAAATGTAATATCATGTGCCATGATTCCTGAAGTCACCCTGCAGAGCTGCCTTTGTCTTTCTACAGCCAGGTATAATTTGTGGGTTCTTGTTGCTAGTATTGTCCCACAGCAAATAAGCAGCAGAAGCCCCACTGGCATTTGCCCACAAAGAGCCTCCTTGGAGCCAGGACTGTGGTGTTATCTGCATTGGAGCAGTAGCCAGTCCCCGAGCCAGAGCCCTGGTTCTCCCCTTGTCAGGGCCATGGTGCTGTACCAGGGGTGCCTGTGCCCAGCACTGCTGCACCAGAGGGCCCTGGGCTGAGCAGCCAGGCACAGCTCCCTGCCAGAGCACCTCACATTAGTGGGCTCAAAGCAAATATTGCCATCGTTTCACATTCCTGACTGACTTTGTGTCAGAGCACATCAGCATAAAGAACTGGATGAGCCCTCAGGTTGAAGCAAGATGGTTGTTATTTAGATCTAATGAACTGCAATAGGCAGAAATACATAAATCATTCCTGGCCAAGAAGTAAATCAAATGCAAGTGGCTGAGATGACAGTGGAGCCTGAATTTCAATCTGCTGAGGGCCAGATGCATCCAACAAGAGTATGAACTCTGTTTCCTGACAAGCTGCTTTTCTCAGCACCTGAGTTAAATGCTTTAAAACACTGACTGACCTACACTTTCTGTGAGACCACGGCTCTGGGACAGCCACCCCCTGTGAAAGTCTCTGACTTGGCCATCACCTATATGGAGGTCAAAAATCATTTCTGTAATGTGGACAATTCCCCATGCTGTGCAGGTTTTGCATGGGCTTTCAGCTTCACTAAGCTTCTTAACTAACGGGAAATAATTTGAACACGGGTGTAACCCCTGGATTCAGCAGAGCTGCTGACACAGGGCTGGATCTGGCCTGACCCTCATTAGCAGGAAAAAGGACACATTGTCACAGTTGCCATCAGAAGTCCCCACCTGGCCTTGCCACTGCACCCCAAATGTTTCCATCAGAGATAAATAATAAATGCAAAAGACAGGCTCACATCTTCCCCTTGAAGACTAGACGAAGCTGTGTTCAAATGAATTAAATCTGCTTGCTCTCTTTTGGTGATGAACTTGAGGCTGATGAAAGTGACCTATTTTTAGTGCTAGCTAGAGACACAAGTGAATGGCTGGCAAAGCATGGAGTGCACTTCCCTGCCCTGCCAGTGCATCCAGCCAGGACTGCGCTACCCAGGCACAAAGCATGCCAGGAGCCTTGATGCCATGCTCCACCTGATTTAGAGTATGCTCTGCAATTCCTGTGTCACAAGGAGAGGCTCCTTCCAGCTCAGACCCTCCCTGGGTAGGTGAGTGCCAGCCTTTCTCCAGTGCCAGGGACACATTGCTGTGTTCAGCACTGGGGGCTGCCATGTGAGCCCCACGGTTCTGCTCCTGAGGGAACACTGCTTCTCTGCCTGGAGCAGCTCGATGGGAAATGCCCCAGGTGCAGCTGCCTGTGCTGTAAGGCAACCCTGTGACAGCACTGCCACAGACTGGAGAAGGGGGAGGAATCTTCTGCCTTTGGTTCAGGGCTGCTAATAGTAGCATGAGCATCTAAATTGGCTTCTGCTGCATGTCCTGAACCTTGCACCATGGGGAGGAGGAGATGAGCTTCTATTTCCTCCAAGTCCTCTGAGGCCTGCTGCTGATATCAGATTCACTTACTGTAATGTGCCTTTACTGTGGTAATTTGTCTTGCTTTTTTAAGGCTATGGTCTGACATTTGGTCTTTACTGGACTCCACATTGCTTGTGAGCATAAAGGTCCTGTCTGCTTAAATAAAGTTTTATCCAAGATGCTATTTACAAGTTTCTCCAAAATGTCAATATTTGCTTTCCTTCAAGGTAGCAGGGTGCATCACACTTCCTGCTGGATAGCACTGCAAACTGCAGGTGCTCATGTGTCCAGATAGTGTTTCTGAGCCCTCTGAGAGTCTTTTTGGGGGCTGATGTCCTGGGCAGCTGCCTCCTGCTCATCCAGCTGTGGCTCCTCTTGTAAGGATGTGGCTCCTTTTTTTCAAAGTTTATACTAGCAGTAACTCGTTGGGCTTTTGATACGCAGATATCTCTTAAACTGTTTTCTTCTGTTTCTTGACATATTTATTTGTGCTGCATGCATGCAGTGTTTCAGTCTGGGATGTATACTTGAAGCAGATCAGGCCAGTCTTTCTTTATGGCCTTGATAGAGTCAGCTGCTCATTTGGCTGTTGTAAAAACAAATGAGGAGTTTAAATCTGCAGGACGGGAAGATCCTGTCTTGTCTTTGCAAGCAGCGAGTGAGCAGGACCCTATTGGAGGTGGTGGCCCCAATGGCCAGAGGGAGCTGTGTGTGTGAAACAGGGTCCCTGCCTACAGCAGCTGCAGATCCAGCACAGGCAGGCATATCTGCCCAACAGGACAGCTGGAACACTGCTCCATGGGCTGCAGCAGTGCCCAGGCTCCTGGTGCCAGTATTGCCCTGCAAGCACTGTGCCAGGGAAGGACAGGTCTCCATGGCTTTGCAAACTGCCTTCTAAACCAGGTATTCAGAGAAAGCTCCAGCAGCCAGTATGCCAAATGCCTGGGGCCTTATGCTGCTTTGGCTGAGGAGGCAGCAGGGCTCCAGCAGCGGACACCCCCCTGCCGGTAGAGTGACCCTTGCATTCGCACATGCTCGGTCCCTTGCAGCAGCACCATGTGCCGTGGAAACCCCCAAACTATGATGGCAGGAGGGGGAGATGAGCTGTGGGTGCCATCCTCAGCACAGCACCCAGTACCAGACACCTCCTGCCCCGCTACTCAGGGTCTGCTCTCCCCCAGCCCCAAGGAAGGGGATCTGTGTCCATTGCCCCTCTAGTGCACCACTAGACCTCTACTTTGTGTGATGAATCAGTGTCCTTCCAAAGATATAAAACAAGATTTCCATAATTCCACAATATTCAAGATACAGAGCTAAACTCACGGGACTTAATCTATTTAAATTGTTCTGTGATATATATTCAAGAAAACAGAGGTACACTCATAAGAGTTAATCCATTTAAAATTGATTTTGCCTCTCAGCCTTTGTGAAATATCTGTACAGGAGAGCCTGGGGGATTTCTGCATTTTTCAATTAGGAAAGAGACCAGCCAAGTCAACCAGGCACAGGACAGATCTCAGCTTGCTTTATTGCAGACATACTATATCCAGTCTTTCAACTAATACTCAAGAACCAAACCTTTGGAAAGGAGGTGAAGAAAGCCACCAGAGTCTTATTTCTTGCAGAGATGATCAAAACCACCCCTGAGAACTGTTGCAAAGATAAACAAGTGGAAAGGTCCCAAGGGAGTTAGCATGCTTAAGCTCAGCTCCCATGCAGAGGCAAATAAATGGCTTTAAATTGATTCTTTTGCCGATCCCTGAGCAGAGACAGAATCACAGAGTTGGAAGGAGCCTTAAGGACCATCGAGTTCCAATCTGCCTGCCATGGACACCTCCCACAAGATCAGGTTGCTCAAAGGCCAGTCCAAACTGGCTTAGAACACTTCCAGGGACTGGGCGTGATTCATTTTCCCCTACGGATGGCCATAGCTGTTGGATACAGCAGCAAGACACCGTGCCTTCCCCCTTGGAGTGTCAAACCCGTGCCCACGCAGGGGAAGCAGTGGCCCCAAAGCCTCCTGCGGGATTTGATACCGGGGCTTCACTGTGCAGCTCAGTCGAGGGGAACCAGGCTCTGTGGAACCCCGCAGCCGCTGAGCATCACTGAAGGGCTCTGCGGGCACCCCGGGGCAGCGCACACCCCGCGGAGCCCGTCGCTGCCCGATGACACCTGCCCGGTGCCCATGGCTGCCCGGTGACACCGAAGCCCATCTCTGGCCATTGACACCGGCCCGGAGTCCATCGCTGCCCGGTGACACCGGAGCCCATCGCTGCCCGGTGACACCGGAACCCATCGCTGCCAGGTGACACCGGAGCCCATGGCTGCCCGGTGATACGGGCCCGGAGCCCCTCGCTGCCGGGTGACGCCGGCCCGGAGCCCCTCGCTGCCCGGTGACACCGGAACCCATCGCTGCCAGGTGACACCGGAGCCCATGGCTGCCCGGTGATACGGGCCCGGAGCCCCTCGCTGCCGGGTGACGCCGGCCCGGAGCCCCTCGCTGCCCGGTGACACCGGAACCCATCGCTGCCAGGTGACACCGGAGCCCATGGCTGCCCGGTGATACGGGCCCGGAGCTCCTCGCTGCCGGGTGACACCGGCCCGGAGCCCCTCGCTGCCCTGTGACACCGGCCCGGAGCCGGTCGCTGCCTGCTGCGCACGGCGGGGCCCCAGCGCCACCCTCTGGGGACGCGGCCGCAGCCGTGCTGTCCGGGTCGCTCTCCCGGCTTCGCTTCCCTCCCCAGCAGCCTTTGTTTCCCTTCTAGAGCCCTTCAGCGCTGTTTCGGGGTTCAGCCCGGCGGAGCATCAGGGGCCGGGATAGGGCTTGCTGCGGGATGGAGCTGCGGCTTCCCGGCAGCGCTGGGGATTGAGCCATTGCGCCTTGGTGCTGCCTTTCAGCTGCGGAAAGAGGATATTTATCGGTCATTTCAGAACCAGCTGCTGAAAAAAGGTGTATTTAAAAAATTCTTAAATCTCCCTCTCTCAGTTAAGAATCTTAACCTTTGATTTGATCTTTTCACATAAAATGAGTTTGTTGGGAGAATTTTTCTGTTCATTTCCTGATCAGCTCCATCAGCTCAGGAGAATCACCTCCAGGAGGAAGAACAGGAGGACGCTGCTGCCGAGGAAACCTTGAAGTTCGAGAAGTGAGACACGCTGTAGGATAGGCCCATCCAAGTGCTGCACACACCAAGAGATATTCTGACAACAAATTACAAGTTTAGTAACAGGTTGCGGATGTGAGTACTTCATATTTGCTTATAAAGGACTCCTCTTGTTATTTATTGTTCCTTTCAGGATTAGCTGAGGAAGGAAATGGGAAATTGTACTTGCTGGCATGTAATGAAGCTGGCTGAGGGGCTGAGGAGGAAATTAAGCAGAAGACAGCTGAGAGCAGCACATTGCCATTGAACGCTGCAGGGTAGTTTTAGCCCATGTGAGGAGCAAGGCAGCTTTGACTCAGCATTCCCCAGGTGAAAGTTTAAAATCAAATCAGCACAACAGTGATCATTTCTGCTGCTTCCTCCCATAACCACCAACTCCTGACCAGTCACAAGCTTGGATGGAGAATCCTGCTGCAGGGCTGAAGATTGTGAAAGGCTCCTGGTTGCCCCAGACCAACAGTGACAAATGTGCCGTGTTTTCCCCAAAATTCAGCAGAGATGTGTTTCTCCCTACTCTCATGAAGGTCACTGGTGTTCTGCGTGCTGGGACACACAGAAGAAAGGTCCAGCATGCTGCCTTCCTGCTGAAGAGGGCATTTCCCTCCTGTACTAAATATGGAAGCAGACATAAGAAGCCCTCTTGTTTTGCCTGGGGTCATCTGAGGCACAGAAAGTTCTGGAGGAGGCTGTTCTTTAGCCTCCACTCCCGTCTGCTACTCCCACTGTTGGCAGAGCCAGAGCTGGTAGAATGGGGAGGGCTGGTCTTGAACACCCACTGTTCCCACAGAACATCCACCTGAGCGGGTGCCCAGCCTCTGGGCAGCCTCTGTGAGGAGCACTTGATGCAGTCACAAACAGATTTTTGTGTGGGGTTTCTTTCCCTAACCAAATGAACATTTGCCAGAACTCTGGCCCTCCAGGGCAGTATAACCATTGGCAGGGCACTGACTGTTGTGGGTATGAGCTCCTAAATCACAGCAAGAAGGAGAGAGGTGATTGCACAGCTTTTGCTGCTTTGCTGCAAGCCTTGGCCAGTCCCACCAAATCAAGCACCATGGGATATCTGGCATGAAAATATCAGATCTACACAGGGTCCAGGCATCATCCCTGAGATGCACCCCCAGCCCTGAGCCCAGGGATTTAGCAAGAGTTGCTTCCTTCCAGGAGAACACTGGATCTAAAATAAGTTACATTTCCTTCATTGTTTCTTGGCTTGAGCTTCTAAAATTCAAACTGTTTCTGTTTTCCTGGTGTTAGTCATGCACCCAGCTTGGGAGCTTAACCTGTAATTCTGGCTTTGCTGCTACTATAAAACATTCACTCTGGGTTCTTCTAAACCAGGAGCAGAAACCTTTAATTTCATTCCACTAGAGGAGCTTAATCTAGGACTATGACATTTCAATCAGTTAATAATACATATTTAACACCCCCAAAATTAACCAAGAGAAGGAAAAATGTTGTATATAAGCAGATACAAGGATTTTATTTACAGCCAGTAATAGCTCTAAATTTAGAACAAAGATCCAAACAAAGACCTTGCAGTAACTCCTTCTGCCTGTTAGGCTGCATAATTTAGGAACTTCTGTTCAAAACGTAATATCTGAGATTTTAATTTCTCCTTAGTTTGAATTTTCAGCTGATAAGGGGCAGAAAAGCCTAAAATATTGACTATTTCCCCTAGATGGGAAAACCATTTCTGCAGGATGCTGGTCCTGCTCTGGAGCTCACAGATGTTCATCCACAAGGGTTCAATGCAGCTCCATCTTTGTCTTTATCTTCTGGTAGCTATAGGTCCTCTCTTCATCCCCAGTGGGGCTGTGAACACCCTCAATCTGCCCCATGCTGCTGCAGATGCTGGTCCTGCATGGAGCTGGTCTAGAGCTTGGCAGTGCTGTCCTGAAGCATCTGAAGTGCTCCATGGCTTGGCTCTCTTGAATAACTGTGTCACTAAGAAATACATTCAATTTTATATTCTTTCACATCACTGCTTTTTGTGCCTCCATAGATGGTTGTTTATTACCCACAGCCCGAGGTGGTTTTGCTCCTCAGCACAATAAATCAGTCTCTTTTTAGCACAGCCTGAATTATTCCCGGAGTGGTTTCAGCCCCCCCAGAACCACAGTGTGACTCAACACACTGAACAGAAAACCAGACTTTCCCAGTAAATTCCTGTTTCTCCACAAAAGTAATTGCTGGATGTGGGTTGGTTTCTTTTTTATGGTGGTTGGTACTGGGGATCTTCAGCCTCTGGATTAACCTTGGAGCAGGGCATTGCAGGGGATTGAAGCAGGCAGTCCTGGCCTTACAGAATGGGTGCAGGTGGGCTGAAGTGGTCAGTGAGCAGGGGAGAGGTGATGAACAGCCAAGGGATAAAAGAAGAAATCCTGCCAGGCTGCAGGGATTTGGGAGCAGCCTTGTGGAGGCAGCTGTTCAGGGGGGTGAGGAGCTTCCTGGCTTGGGCTTACACACACACAGACTGGCCACCATGTACAGGATGCAGCCAGGTTTCTGCACTTCCTAAATATTTCTGGGATTATTATTATTATTACTTTTTAATCGATTCAGGAAATGAATAGAGGTGAGAATGGAATTGCAGGGGTCAGCAAAGAAGCTGCTTTGTTATTTAGAACACAGCACAGCAGGGACCTGGAGCTGTTGACTAAAGCACCACAATAACAACAATACCCTTGGAGCTTCTTTTTTTATAAATGACTACTGATGTCTTTATTAGCTCCCACAGCAGTTAGCAACACCTGTAGCAGGAAAGAGATTTATACCCACTAATAACGAATTCTGTGTTAGCAATGGGGACTAACTCAAATATCATTAGCTGTGCCCAACAATAAAACATAGAGGTCACATAGTGCCCTTTGAAAGCTCTGATGTGACTGTTGTGCTAAACTCACCACACTGCTCTCCTGCTTGCCAGAGCACACAACAATGTTAATGTGGTCTTTGGCAGTCTTCAGAGGAAAAGTAAATGCTGAACTTCATTAAATATAATAGCACATAATAAGTTGATATTCATTTACTTAATGCTCATGCTATGAATAGCAGATATTGACCCAAATGTGAGAATAGCCTTATCCAGTGTTCTATCACCTAACATTAATCTTTATCAGCTTTGTGGTCATGTTCAGAGACCTCCCCTGGGTATGTTTCTTGGCCATTGTTAAACAAATAAATTGCTTCTGCTGCCTATAATTAAAGACATATATTCAGCAGCAAAGAGGCACAAATGGAAGTGTACAGCAGGAAATTGCTGCACCCTGAGTGATCCTTCACGTAAACCACAATGGCAGAGTAGGACACACTCCCTGCTGGCAAGGAAAAAGCAGAAAAGAGAATGAGATTAAACTCTGACAAGCTGCAGTGCAGCCCTAGGATTACCACACAAAATACTTTGATATATCAATAAATACTCCTGGAAAGAGTAGCAAGGAATAATTTAATTTCTTCTGGGACCCAGAGGCCATCAAGAGAAAAAGCAGCAGAATGGGTCACTTAAAAAATTATCATCAAAAGCACAGATAGATAGATAGATGATAGAAAGAAAGGAAAGAAAGAAAGAAAGAAAGAAAGAAGAAGAAAGAAGAAGAAAGAAAGAAAGAAAAAGAAAGAGAAAGAAGAAAGAAAGAAAGAAAGAAAGAAAGAAGAAAGAAAGAAGAAGAAGACAGAAAGACAAGAAGAAAGAAGAAAGAAAGAAAGAACAGACAAGAAAGAAGAAAGAAAGAAAGAACGAAAGAAAGACAGAAAGACAGAAAGAAGAAAGAAAGAAGAAGAAAGAAAGAACGAAGAAAGAAAGAAAGAAAGAAAGAAAGAAACTTGGGTTAAACTAATCCTAAGGTTTAGTGAGAAAACCATGAAAGCAGTAGAATTCAAAGCTGGGGCTGCCATGGCAACTCTGACTCATGCCATGGTGGCTGGGCATTGCAGCACCTCCCTGGGACCTCCCAGGAAGTGCTGATGTGTGTTCTGCATTTTGTGGGCATTCTGTGGACAGGTAATGGAGCTGGAGAAAGCAGCTGGTGTGTTTGTGGAAGAGGATGCAAGTTTTGAGGGAAGAACTGGAAACCCAGATCTGGAGAGTACCAGTGCAGGTACAGGTAAATCTGGGCTCACAAGTGAGGTTGCACATGAACTCCTGAGCCCACAGCCCCAGCAAGCCATGGGACCATGAGAAGCTGGTCAGGAAGACAAAGTTTTAGCAGTGAAGCTTGGAATACTGAAATCCCACCTGTAAACCCTAAATCAGTTCCAGCTCTAGCATGGCTCCTGCCCACAGGGCAACAACTTCCAGGTCCTGCTCTGCCCTGCAGGTACCTGTGTGCAACAGAACCACTTCATTTCCCTCCAAGTAAAATTTCCTACAGTCACGGAAATCCCTTCCTACAACTGCATCCCATTTGCAGTTATTCTGTGGAGGAATTGAGTCGAAACCAGAGACCAAGGGCTGATAAAGTCTCAGTTAAAACAGTTAAAAACAGTTTGACCTGCTGGCTGCACCATGTCAGAGAGGCAGTGCCCAGGAGAGCAGCCACAGGTTATTAAATAGAGGTGTGATGACCAGGAGCTGGAGAAGATGTTTTCTTAGCACTGACTGGATTCATGTTAATTGTATATATAAAGGTATAACTTCCAGACTCCTCAGTGACTTTAGAAATCAGACTGATTCTTGTGAGCAATTTTAGAATGCAGCCGTTTCAGAATGAATTTTGTCCAATACAGAAAATGTATGCAACGTAATTCCTTCACTGTAATCTTATTATCTTATCTATTTCTCTTTCCCTTTCAGTATAAATGTTCTGTAAATTCTTGTCAGTAAAAGATATGTATTTGTTTCTCTTTCAACACTTACATTAATTCTGGATTTGTTTAATCTTCACAAGTAACAAATTACCTTTTAAAATCTGACAAAATTCACTTCAAAGAAAGCTGCTCTCCATTGTTCATTACAAAAACAGCCAGTGAACTCTTTTTCATTGTTCATGCAAGCATTTATTTCTTTGATCATGATTTTTGGTAAGCTGTAATAAGAACAAAAGTTGATGTTCAGAGAAGAGCACAACTCCCAGCTCTGCTATACAGTGATATGCCAAGCCTGATTCATAAAATAGCAGTGCACTTTTAGACATCTAGAGACAGAATGCAGAGAAAACAAAAATGTAACAATTGTATATGTATCCACTGAGCTTCTTCAGACAAAAATAAAACATGGAAATTAAGAGGACAGAGCATTTGCATTGGCAAAGCTGAGACACAACTCATCTGCACATGCAGGAACTGTCAGCGTGCCAGGAGGAGCGATTAAACAGCACGTCTGTGTAGTCAAATTGGTTTGTTTGTGAGAGCAGATGATATAGTGCAAGTCAGAGCAGCAGGAAAATCCTTTGAATAGGAAGCCATGCACAGTCTGAGTTTTTGGGAGGCCACCTCAAAAGACAGATGGGGCTTTCTCAACCGTTTCTTAACCCATTCAGCAAGCACTGAGTCTTCACCTCACCTTTGATTTAGCAGCTGCACTTTATCCTGCTTCACACTTTGGGTAACTGTCCATAAAATAACAAGGTTATTTCTACTTCCAACAGAAAAGTTTGATGCTCTGCTTCTGGAAGCAGGGAAACCCCTCAGGCACTGCCAGTTTTACTCAGCCTGTCCTGGCTCCTCCTTGCCAGGGACCAGGCACTGCTGTTCAGTTCCACATACCGTGTCCCCACACCTGTGGGATGGAGGCAGTACCCAGACTGGGCATACCCTGTGTTTGGAGCAAAAGGGTACCAACCTCCCAGTGGACATTAAACTTCTTCTTCCCACCTTTTGAGCCATGGGAAGGAGCCTCACTACTGGATTTTCCAGGGTGGATCTGGCCTTTGCGGAGGAAAAACAAGCCAATCCCTTCAGTTGCATAAAGCACACCCTGCTGGGCACGGCCAGGCATGGGTGTGTATCTCCGTCAGGAAGAGAGCAGGGACACTTCTCACTAGTTTGCTCAATGCCTCATCCAACCTGGCCTAGACACTGCCAGGGATGGGACATCCATAACTTCTCTGGGCAACCCATTCCAGTACCTCACAGTAAAGAATTTCTTCTGTATATCTAAACTAAATCTCTCCTCTTTTAGTTTGAACCCATTACTCCTTGTCCTATCACTACAGCTCCTGATGAACCTTCAGAAAATATAAGTCAGAGGACCTTTCCCTCTTAATCACAACAGGAAAAGACTGCTCAGTCCATTCAGGACAGATATTTTCTAGATCTGCTTTTCAGTTACGTGATATTTTCTTTCCTACAGCATGCCTTGTGCTGAGCACTTCCCATGCTCCCAGAAAGGAACGGCATGTGTTATAGCACCATTCCCTATCAGTCTCATAACCTGCATGAAAACAAACATGTTTCATAGCTGCTGGTGTAAATAGCCCAGGCACAGGGCTTGCAGTGTGACTCAGTCATCAGCAGCTGGCAAATGCCACCGTCTGTTTCCATACCTGACACATACAGCCACAGACAGCCTTGCCCTATCTCTCTTCCCTGCCACGCCTTCCACAGGAAACATTTTGCTTGATACATTTTTGACAAGTGTGTTTTCTGTGATCTGATTTGCTATTTATTGGGTTTTCATCCGTGTTGTTACCTGGGTGCCCAGGGAAGACTGTGGGAGCTGAGAACAGAGCACTTCCCAGCATTTCCCATTTCCCAGTGCAGATTTCCCATTCCCCTGTGCCTGGAGGTGGGTGTCAGACCACATTCTACTGTTATCTTTGTGTTTGCATTTCTTAGTGCATTTCTTCACTCTCTGCAGTATCTCTTGAGTTCCCTCATAGCATTTTGCTAGCTGGGATCCTCCCTCCCTCCTCCAGTTTCCCCTGGTTCCTCTCTTTGCCAATACTTGCCAAAGTTTCTCGCCCCTCCTCATCTTCCTGTGATCCTCCCAGCACTTCTGCACAATTTTGGGTGCACTCTGCATCCTGTGTGACCACCCTTCACGCAAAGTTGCCTGTGCAAGACAGTTGTCAACACACCAAACCTCCCAGCACGCTCCCCCTGGGACAGCACAGGGACCAAGGTGACACAGTGTGATGACTGTGGTGGCAGGTGCCAAGGGAAGGTGCCTGTGCATCAACAGCGGTTTGCAGCACTGGGCAGGAGCAGTTCTCACAAAGAGAACCAGAAATCATGATTTGCATCAATGGCTTGTCAAACAAGTTGGCAAAGACAGATGCTCCTACATGGCGCTCAAGGTATGCAACTTTTCCTGTTTCCCTGCCTCTCTCAGACAGGCTTGGTGCTCAGGATTTTGAATCAAAGGCACTTACCATGTTTTATCTGGCCACTGATGTCATTCACAGTTCCACACAGGTCTCTTCTACTCTCACCAAACTCTGTATCCCCGGGGAGCAAGGTCATACAGAGAGGCACGTCCAAGCCCCAGGATGCCATGCAGGAAATCTCGGTGTAATTCTTTGTTCAGCCAGATGTTTTGGGTTTTGCTTTGACTGTCTTCATCCTATGGTAGACTGGGACCAGCAGTTCTTCCAGCACTTGTGCCCCTTGCTTCTCCCTGTGCCCAGAGGGCACACAGGAGATAACTCACTGTCTATGCTGCAGGACAGAATCAGCTCCAAGTTATCCCTAAAAATACTTTTTGCCCTTATTTTTTTAATGCAATGATAGAAAACAGTTTGGCTTTAAAACCTTATGTCCCTAGGAGACCAGATGAATCCAGAGATGGGTGATATTTTGCAGAGTCTGCAAATACCCTGTATCTGTCTGCAGTGAGTGTACAAAGATTTAGTGAGGCCAAAACCTATCTGCCAATATCAGCAGTGCTAGCAAATGAGCTAGGAAGAAACAGAGAGGGACTCCTGTGCTTTCTGAGCCTCTGAACTATGAAAGCAGCAGCAAAGTCACTCAAAAAGACACAAGCCTTTATGCTTGAAGTCAGCCTGGCCATGGCAAAAGACCAGGAAATTTCTACATGTCAGCAGTGATTTTGGTAAGATGGTCCTGCTGACACCACAGAGTGCTTGGGACAAGCTGATACGTGAGCTTGATTCATGGGAGGCCCTGTGGGAAGTCCATGTCCAAGCTGAAGAAGACAAAAATTCTCATTACATGGTCCAGATCAGAGAGGGCATGGAGGACCTTCAGCTGCTGGGCACAGGGCTCAGCTGTGGTGTACTGGGGAAACACTGGGACCAGTTTGTGCTCACTCGGGTGTGAAATGCATAGATGAATGGTTGAGCAGGATGTGGAAGTCAGAAAACAATTCAAGGAATTCCATTGTGTATGATTTCATGTTAGCCAATCTTAGCACATGTACAATCTGCTGTGTCAAGGAGTCTGCCATTCATAAGGATTTTAACCTATGATCTCATCTTCTTCCTCATGTGGGTTTGGTTTTGAGAAAACTGGGCCAGGGACAATATCAGATACAAGTCTGAAGATTTAACCGCTCCTTGCAGAGCTGGGCATTGCAGTCCCTCCAAGCCAACACATCCCACTCCTATGGCAAGGTGAGATGAGCCCTCACTGCCATCCTGGTGCTCCTCCCTGCCTGCACCTGGGGAAGAGCTGTGCCAGTTCTGGGGAGAAAGCAGCCAGGTCACTTGCAAACACTAATTATGACCTTTATCTTCTGTCTTGGGAAACTTTGTCCCTGTTATACCCAATTGTCCTCTTGCTGATCTTTAGGAGCAGCAGAGATAACGGCAGTCAGCCAGCCTGAAAACACTGCACATCCCCAGCAACACCCTGCAGAGGCAGCAGCCAGCATAACCCCACCAGGAACAAGCCCTTGTTCTGGCTCTGTCTTGGCCAGGGGGTTTCCTGGTGCTTAGATAACACTTTAGTAGCCACTATTACATTTGTCTCCATGGGCAAATCAGGCATGGCTGTGTCACTGTGGTCCTGTGGTTGTAATCCCCTGATCTAGGGGCTTTATCAACTTCTGAGAAGCCATTCTGATGCAAAAAAACAAGTGAGTTTGGAGTGGAAAGGTCAAGACCACTGTGGTAAAACTGAATTTTAATAATTGTGTATGACCTGACTAAATACCAAAACTGGGCTTTTGTTTAAATGTTCCTTAATTCTGCAATGACATAATTTCCTCTGCCTAATAAAACATGAAGTCATGCAGCTGCCACGAGTGACAAACTGATAAACAATTCAAGATGCCTTTCAATAGCATTTTTCTCCAGTTTCCAGAGCCATCTGCCTTCCCCTGCTAAGGTTACATCATTACTGACTTTAATTATTTAGAGGCAATACTACTTACTCTAATGCAATTGTGTTTGGCTGTCAGTTAGAGCAGAAACAGTGTGCAATGAATAAAGTCAGCAATTTTCTCTACTAATTATTTATTCAAATTCTTCAGCATTGAGAGCTTGAGGTGTATGCTAGGCTCATTCTTCCTTATTTTTAAAAAGAATCAGAACTGCTCATGCATTTTCAGTGTGTTTCCTTCCTGCACTTCTGCTGGTTTGCCTGAGAAGCATAATGATTTTTAAGGGAATGGGAGCCTGATGTCACCTGCATGGGCAGGACAGGTGTGCATGTACCTGCCTGCATGTGCACAACCTCCTCTGCGCTGACCATTTGACAACAGTATCTGTCTCAATATGTTAAGCCTTTACTTATTCTACAAAAATAAGAGAATAGACAGAGAACTGGAGTTTGTGTCTGCTTTGGGAAACTCTGTGCTTGTTAGAAGTCAGAAAAAGAGCTGTAGCTGAGCTAAAGGAGCCAAAGAGCGAGGCGGGCAGGAGGTCAGTGCAGAGAATGTGAAGGGAAGTCTAAATTTATGCTCAGCCTGCCACGGTCACATGTATTGATTAAGCGTTTTGGCTCAGGAACAGGCATATATTACCGAGCAAATATTAAAAGCAATGCAGGTTTCAAGGGGAAGCCTCTTTCCTCTGGGAGTTGCTGTTGATCACTCATAATTAGATGAGAGGTCAAAACCAACCAGAAGATCTGATGAAAATTTATGGAAGGAAAATATGAGGAAAAACAAATAAGAAATCATATTATTTAACTCCTGCTGCCGGTTTCAAGCATTCATTACAGAAATGAATGAGAAAAAACGTTTAAGAAGTTCTTGTCATTTTGTCTAGTAGACTATCTTAATTCTCTATCACCTGGTTGTATCACAGAATCCTTTGGAAAAGACCCAAATGGGGGTCAGGCTCTTCTCACTGGGAACCAGCAACAGGACAAGGGGACAAAGCCTTAAGTTGCGCCAGGGGAGATTTAGGTTGGACTCTTGGAAGAATTTCTTCACAAAAGGGTGATCAGACATTGGAAGGGGGTGCCCGGGGAGGTGGAGGAGTCACGGCCCCTGGAGGTGTTGAAGGAAAGACTGAACGCGGCACTGGGTGCCATGCTCTGGTTGACCAGGTGGTGTTGGGCCATGGGCTGGAGTCGGTGACCCCGCGGTCTGTTCCACCCCTCGGTTCCGTGATTTTGCGATCCGGCGGCTCCGCACGGCCCGGACGGTGGCGGCTCCCCCTCACTCCCTCACCGCGGCCGCCAGGGGGCGCTGCGCCGCGCGGGGGAGCCCCTCCCTCCCGGCCCTCAGCAGCTCCGCGGGGCGGGGGCGGGGCCGGGCCGCTCTCGCGATACCCGCGCGGCGCCGCCCGGCCCGCGGTGCCCGGAGGTGGCGGCCCGGCCCGGCCATGGCGTCCGACAGCGACACCGAGGAGTTCTACGATGCGCCCGAGGACGTGCACCCCGCGGGCTCCCCCGCGCCGTGAGTTCGCGCCGCCTTCCCTCCTCTCAGCGCGGCCCCGCCGTCTCTGGGCAGCTCCCGGGGATGCGGGGGGAAAGCGGGGTCAGAGCGGGGCCGCGGCCCCCGCTGAGAGCTCGGGGTCCGCTCGGAGCGCGGAGGGTGCGGGAACAGAGCGGGGCTCGCCCGGCGCTGCTGCGGACGGCGCGGCCGTGAGAGGATGAGCTCATACCTGCCTTCCTGAGGCGGGAGCGGCTGTAGTGCTGGGAGGAGACGGGCGGAGATGGCATTGGCATCGACAGAATAATCCCTGAAATGCGATAAAAACAACAGATTTTCTGAGGAAGGAGAGGCGAGCGAGCTTCGTCAGCAACAGGCAGCTGTTGCTTCGTGAAGAACAACTTCTGGTGTGCTCTGTGCTCTGTTTTTAGTGGTACCTTTATTACTTTTACTGTTTTTAATGGGGGTTGGACTAGATTATCTCCAGAGGTCCCTTCCTAGCCTAACAAATCTGTGGTTCGGTGTCGCTTTGATGCTTCTTGCCCTTAGCCAGCTGGTTCCGGTAGTGAAGGTTTACCAGCGTTTTGTGAGCTACCTCCCAGTGCTGCTGCCTCAGAACTAACCCTGACACCGTGTTGTTGGTGTCAGCCAAATGTGCCCCTCTTGTAAATCTTTCTGGTGGTGTGCTGGACAGGTTATGGCTTGTATCAGTTCTGGTTTTCGTGTAGCCTGGACCAAACCTCTTCAATATTTTACTTGGTAGGATGAGGTTTCACATGGCCTGTTTATACAGTAAATATGATATGGATTGTGGGATCCATTTGAAGCTTTAATAATGGACCAAGGAGCTTGTTTTAGGCTGCGACTCAGTGGTCACTGGATGCCTACAAGAAAGGAAAGACTAGATCTTTTCTCCTCACCTTTAGATCCTGTATTAAAGTTTTTCTGAACTCAGCTGCTTAGCTGTAGCCTGGTGAAAAGTACATCTTAGCATACAGTTCTACAAGATGTGATAAGCCAGATTCACAGTGCTTGTGGTGAAATGAGGTTTTTCTCCAGCTGCTAACCTCCTGCTAGGAATGCTGATCAAACTCTTCTCTGAGTTGCATTAACTCGAAGTAAACAGCTGAAAACTAGAAACAGCAAAAACTGTTCAATAAGTTAAAGCAGCTGAAACCTGTCAGAGTTGTAACAGGAGAGGGTGAAGGTGAGTGATTAGTGTGACTAGAGACCACAGACAGGAAAGGGGAAGCAGACTATGGTAGAAGTGAGCTGTTAAATCTGCCCAACTGCACATCCACCTTTTGTCTGATACAGATCATGCCATGTGTCCTGGCTTTGCTGGTTTCCACCACCTGTATCTAAGCAGAACTTCATAATATGAAGTCACTGACTAGAAATTAAAGATGTTTTTAATTTCTCTAGTGCTCTTCCATAACCTGTGTCAATGCATCATTGACTCGAGTCAATAGAATTCTGTGAGCCTGAGTCAAGTAAGGAGTTGATGTCCATGAGCTTAGTTTGCAGTACAGCTACTGGTCTGTTTTTCAGGCTGTTGTTGAATCTCACAGTATGGACAGTATTTTCTCGAAATAAGCTTTGAGATTTCATAAGAGCTAATTTCACACCTGCATTGGACACTTCTAGGAAGCAGGCTGGTATATTATTTTGCATGTGTAATGATGTTGAGTTGAAACCACAAAAAAAAAAATCAAAACCTTCTTGTTGCAGACAAGGCAACTGAAAACAAGTACATGTTGCCCTCTGCAGCTTCAGATATTTCCTCCTGCATTCAGTGTTCTGATGATCAGTAAAATCAGCTGGGAGTCCTTTTTGGCAGCACTAGTTTGCAGCAAAGCAGTGTAGATACATTTGCTCTCATTAAAAATGTGAGGTTTGTAGCTTCCTCCCTCCCTAGCCTTTGTTCTATGTGGGGAAGTTTAATAGCTGCTGATAGAGAAACTCTGAAAGTGGTGCCAAGTGTTCACGTCAGCTTGCTAACTTTGCTGTTTACTTGCTTTATTAATTGTCTGGTCTATAAGAGTGGAGTTTTAAAGTTGGATGTAGGCTCCCAGTTCCCACTGTTAAATCATTAAAGTACTGATGCTTGAGTCCCTCTCAAGGAAAGCACCATATTTTCATCCTTGACTACATCTGTAGCTGGTACTTTTAAAGAACTAATTAGCAGAAATTATAGAACCTGATGCAAAGTGTTTATTTCAGATTAGAATGGTCTGAGGTAGTGTTCCTGGGGTAGCACTTCTGGGGTGATGACTTCTGTAAGGTGAGGTGGTGTGTTTGGAGATGTTCTGAGATTACTTCATCCCCTCTGGCAAGGTCCATGTGCTTCCCTTCTGCTCTAGATCTTGTCTTTTATTTGTAATTCTACCTTTGACATGTGGAGGGTGTCCATTTGTTGGATAACTAAGTCTAGAGTAAAAAGGGAGAGGTAGTGTGACAGAAGGTGCCCCTATTTAACCTCTGTCACTCACTTTAGAAGCACTGTAACCATGCAAGAATTTAGGAAAAGGCGCTGAAAAGTAGAGGCCTGAACAGTCCCATGCAGAAGGATATAAGTTTTGAGAGAAGGAAAGTATGAAGTAAGGCACACTTGGTTACATGCAGGCATGTGACAGACCCTCTATATTTTATTTATAGGAAAATTGATCCACCCACTCTGATATCAAGAACTGTTAAACCTAATTATTTGGACTTCATATGCCTTATGGTGAGGGGGCAAGTTTGTTCCTACTAAGCTTGTATCCTAAAAATTGTTATGAGAAACCAGACGAAAGATACAGTGTAGGTAATGAGAAATGTCTCTGTTTTGTCTAAATTCTTGATTATAACTTTAGTTGTCCTGTACTTTAGAAGTTGCCTTGATGTTTTTCCTGAAGAATTTTGTATTCCTCTGTGTAGGAAGACAGGTAAGGTTAAGTTGTGCCCCATTGACATGTGGGACATTTTTAGTACAGCTTTTGTGTGTGTGAGTGTTTTAGCCAATGTGAAAAGCTGATTGTGGCAGCAAAAGAGTTTGCTGAAACTCCCACACGGGAGCTTCCCCAGGGCAGCCCAGACATGCATTGCAGCAGTGAATCCCTGTAGGTTTGGAGGTGTGACTGCCATGGGAGAGCTGCAGCAGGAGTAATTACAGCTTCCAGGGCAGCCACAGGTTCAAGGGAACATCGTGTGCAGGACAGCAGGGAAGGCAGTTCTGGGCTGGCTGCTGAACCTGTATGTTCTGTCCAGGGCACAGCTGCTCTGTGCACTGCAAACACCTTCCCATCTGCTTGCTAACACACCTGTTGTATAACAATGTACATCCTCCCAGGAAGGCAGGCACTGTTGGTTTGGGATTTGCCCAAGGCCAGTACTCACATTGTTTTTAGTTTGAAGGGCTGAATGTTTTGTTTTCTGTTACAAAACTTAAAAACAACATGTTGAAAATGTGAAGCGCACTTCAAACAGGGTCTAGGCTGGAGCTCCCTGATAGTAAGAATGGGAGCTTAGTGTAGTCTGGTTACTGTCAGGATGAATTTGATAGTGGGATAAACAGTTTTTAAAAAAAAGTTTGTTTGTGAGTTTGTTTGACTTTCAGACTTATCAGACATATATTTGTGCAGGTGAAATGGGATATTTCTTTGAATTGTGTTTAATCTTTGTAGATAACCTTGAAGCCTTCCTTTGTTAAACTGGTGTAAAAGTGGTGTAATGTAAGATAATTTAGAAGTTATGTGAAATGCAGTCTAGAAGATGTATTGCTATGAGTTTATAAATCCCACTTTTTAGTAAATGTTCATACCAGATTAGTTTTTGCCTTGTGTTTTCTGTGGCATATGTCAGTTTTCATGTGCTGCCTGACCTTTCAAAGCCAAGTCAATATTTGATCTTTGGGTTGATCTTATTTAAATATTTTCAGACACTTTTTCCACTATATATTTGTTTTTTAAAAATGCAAGGATTTATACACTGCATCCAGAAAACAAATGGGCTTAAAGTAAAGGGGCATGGAGAAGGCTGTAAGTTCAGGTGGTTGGGAAGACAAGACCATTCCAGTGTTGTGTTGAACTACAAAAGATTTCAGTTACCAAGCTGGCTGACTTGATGTAAATGTAATAGCACATAAACAGTAACTGCTCACGACTCTGGGAGCAATGCTGCTGACAGACACACAGCTCAAGTCCTCTCAGTCAAGACACTGAACTTACCACCTGTATTACAGACTGATATGAAAGTGGGGGTTTTGCCAAACAGTTGTGGAAGCTTTCCAGTATTTTAAAATCATGTAAATTCCATGGTAAAGCTTCTCCTTAATTGTGTGGGGGGGTTATGTCAAGCTATCAGCACGATGTTATGTTCTACACCTGCTAGTTCTGTAACCTTTACCACTCAAGCACCTTTTTCCCAAGGGAGCTGAGTAGCCTGAGCATGGAAAGTAACATCTGGTTTTGTTTGAGTGCAGATTTTCTGCAAAACGAATTAGCTGAAGAAGTCTGAAACAGCAGCAATGTCTTTTGAACCTCCTCTTTTGTGTAATCAGTGTAGGAATGAGTTGCCTGTACCAGAAGTGAGGGGCTAATTAGTGGGAAGTGTCACACTAGAAAACTGAAATATCTACTTGCATTTGAGGGATTTGTCTTATTCAGGTTTTTAAGCAGTGTCTTGTAAAATAGGACCCTGGCTGAAGCCTAGGCATTAATGGTGTAATTATATATATTTCATTGTTAAAGTCATCTCATGGACTTAATGAACTGTGACGCATTTCTGCCACTCCTAAGAAAATCCAAGAGTTGATAGTGGAACTGAAAATGTTTCAGTAACCAGAAATCTCACACAGGCTGTGGCCTTTCCCAGCAATATAGTGTGTGATACAAAAAAATGTTCTTGTTTTTCTGGCCAAAATATTAATTTTTGTCTTTTTTTTGCACATTGGGGTTAGAGCTTTCTAGGAGGATTATAGCTCAAAACAGTGTCACAGGTACTGTGCACCTGAAGTTAACATTTGGACAGAAGAACCTTAGTGTAGCATATTAAATTAGTTGCAATGATAGAGTGTACTTTCTTGTTTACTTAGCTGTGCTGTATAAATGGGATCTTTGCTTTTTTTGTGATTAAATGCTTCCAGATGGTAAGGAGAAGAGCTGAAATTCTTAAAAAACAATTGGAAATATTTGTATTTTTTTTCAGGAAGTATTGTTCTTTAAAATGGTTTTGGAGGCAGAAGGGGCAAATGAGGCTGAGATCTCAATATTTGTCTGTATTGTTTGTGCCAGTTTATATTTGGGCTTAAGAATGTTACTGATCTTGGTGGTCAGCTGGGATCTATGTGCAATCCAGGCAGCTCTTTTGGTAGTAAGCTTTTAGGGAATTAATCTGCAACTTTGCTTGTGACTGACAAACTGATAAAATCATAAAACAATTCAGGGTGGAAGCCTGGAAAAATCATCTGGTCCAACCTTCCCTTTATGTATCAGCAAGATACTGTAGTCAGAGTAAGCAGTGTGAATCAATACCTAAATATCTTCCAGAATTCCAAAAGTCTTGTAGAAGATGTAAGTTCAGGATATAATAAGAGCTGACCATCCACTAATTGAATTGACTTGACAAGAAGTAATTATTTGATACCATTCCCCTAAGATCGCTTGTTCTTACATGTAATTAGTGTAACGAGAGGTGGTGTGTGAGTGGTTGCTAATGCTCAGTCACTGTTTCACTGTGAGTATTTTGCAAAGTAGTGCACATCAGTTCCTTCCTGTTACAATGTATTTTGTCTCTATTTATACCAAATGTCCTGATTAGAAACAAGATCTTAGGTTTGCTACAGACTCTGAAGGGCAGAGTGGCTGTGATAGGGCCAACTCTATGGATTGGGATTCAAGCACTTGATTTGCAGAGTACTGGAGTGTTTGTGCTTCTGCTCTCTGAGAGTTTCTGTTTCTTTAATGTCCACCAAATGCTTGGCATATACATGCTAATTTTGAATTCTCTGTAGTGCAAAATAGTTTTAGTTTTGTACTTAGAATAACATATTTTTATTAGAAAAGGGTGATATGTGATTTCTAGAAGGTTCTGCTGGCAAACTCAGAATTTGTAGAAGCTGTGGATCTGTGTGTGGTAAAGAGTAGGGAACTTGTATAGAAGTGATGTGAGAAACATTCACTTTGCTCCTTTAAATTATCAAGTATATGGTTCCTGCAAAGGAAGGCTGTGTTACAGACTGTTTAAAACAAAGCTTACTGTCTGTGAACTCTACCTAAGTCTATCTTCTCTTTCTAACAGGTCACCAACAAAAGTTGGAACCAATGTAGTAAAGGTGAGTTTCTTCTTAAAATCAGTCAAGTGCTTGTGGATGAACACAGGGTTGAGTATTTCCACCTAATG
This sequence comes from Serinus canaria, assembly GCF_022539315.1. Taxonomy (NCBI): domain Eukaryota; kingdom Metazoa; phylum Chordata; class Aves; order Passeriformes; family Fringillidae; genus Serinus; species Serinus canaria. Next base: position 7,925,647 of record NC_066318.1, read on the forward strand.
TGCTACAGTACCCCTGACATCTGCACGCAGAGGAAATTACAGGCTTTCCTTGTTGTATGTAGCAATTGTGCTTGTCTTGAAATTCCAGCTTTCCTTTTATTTAAGGTATGTTACAGTGTCTTGAAGCTCATTTTATTCTGAAATGTGTATGTGCAATTTAATTAAGCTGTATGTGATTACTAAACTGTGCTCTTTCAACTGATTTGTGAGTAGCAAGCAAGACTCTGCAGCCACCTGGCTTTTGGGTCTGATTTATATGAAACAGTTGATTGTGCTCTCTTCTGTCTCCAAAATAAGAAAAATCTTAATGTTTGTACTTCAGAAACCTCCCCTCTAGGTTATGTGAAGATAAACCACTATATTTAGCTTAATGAGACAGCGTTGCCACTTCCCACGCAGGTAATTGGTATTCTGTGCGTAGTGACAGCGCGGCTGAATGCAGCACTCAGTGAATAGGTGAGGAGCTGGAACCTTGTGCAAATAACACTCATTTCCTGCTCTCAGAAGGGCCAAAGGTGCTGCTGTACAACACTTCTGCCTAACGAAGCTTTGCAGGTTTGTCTGCAAAGTGTTGGGAAATCCTAGGGAAGCCAGTGTTTCTGAGCTGTCAGCAGTACTCTGCTCTGAATCAATAGTATTTTAACAGTGATACCATATCTTGCTATACCTCTTAGGGAACAGGGCCTTACCCCCAGTTTTGTGCTCTGTTTAATGTCCATTTAATAATTAAGTATTACATGTGTAAGCCTTTCAAGCAATGTTGTTTTATCATTCCCACTAAACTGTGTGCAATCAATGAACTTCAAAACTCACTTTAATGTCTTCATGAATTATTAGCTATGAAGTTCTCTAGGTTGCTATTGGATTTTTAATCTTTTGAAGTATCTTCCTAAATCCCCTGTTCAAAGCTAAATTTCTGAAGGTGGAAAAAGTAGTAGCTTCTCTGCTTGGTATCCTATCAGTTCAGTGAATGTGTGACTAATGGTATCATTTGTCTTGGAATGGGTAAGAAATATTTCTAAGTCCGAAGTCTAATAGGTGTGTGAGTTTAATGTCAACAGAATTGGAAATTAATATAATAGGCTTCTGTAGGCACTGATTACACTTAAGTATTTATGTTATCATACATTTGAAGATAAACTTTAATAATAAAGCAAAGTAGAGCTTGCATTTAGATTAGAAATGCTTTGTGGCAGGAGGGAGTGGAGAGGGAGGAAGAATTTTTCTGTAATTGCAGCTGTCTTTGCACAATATGCCATTTCTTTGGGTCAGAACTCTCCAAGATGGATGTCTGCAAGACTTTGGAAAAGGGAGGAATTTCAAACATAATATGTTAGGATGCTCTAGAGGTTCTGTTTGGTTGTCTGAGAGTCTAGACAAGTCTAAGGAAAAATTTCTTAAATATCTGTACTAGACAGTCACTCTAAATAAAAAAAACAGGGACAAGTGATTGAAAATACCTTGTTCTAGTTGGCTCCGAGGGCTACTGGACTTCTGCAGATCCCTTCCAATGTCAAGGATTCCATCAGGTTCCACTTTAGATATTGCTGATATATGTGCGTATGGACAATGTGATGTTGTGGCCTTTCATTGGACTAGATGGTTTTTAAAGGTTTTTAGGGTTTTTTTCTAATACAAACTCTTTAGGATTCTAATAATTCATACAGAAGAGAAAGGGGTATGATGAAGTTGTGACTGGTCTGTATCACCTGAGGTTAAAGCAGTATCCTATTTTAAAAACTATTTGTGGTTCTGAACCTAAAATTTTGCAGGAATTGATTAAAATGTTTACTCACAAATAAAATATTTTCAACTTATTTGGATTTTGGAAGGATCTGCATGAAGATGACTGATGGCTAAATTATATAATGAATATACACTGGGCACTAGGAATAATTGTAGAATGTAAGATTCCATGTTAGAACCGCAGACACATGTTTGTGACCACTCAAGAGAGCTGCCTGCCTTAATTTGGGAATTTCTAAATAGTTTCTACTCTATGTGGCTGTTATACAGTTCTCACATCCTTTCCTAAAAGCTGATTAAAAAAAGAGAAAATATTTTAATATGGAATTTCCTTGCTTCAGGTTAATGCATGTGTTTATTTCTCTGAACTTCATGCTGCCTTCAGTTTGATTGTAGTTGAGGTTGCAGCCTCTCATATATGACTATTTTGTTGCTTAGTGTGCATGACTCTGAAATACTACTCATGTGTACTGAGCATTACTGCTTAAACATCTAACAGCAGTAATGTGTGAAAATGTGGCAGATTTCTTGTCCTTTATGCTATTTAATTTGTTGGAACTGTATTTTTGTTAAATCATCTTACTGAAGAAGTTAATACCATCATGTTATGACTTTTTCTTTTGTAGGATATGGACAATAAACTACACAAAGCTGGAAGTGAAACATTTGTACGAGAAATGAAACAAGATGATTCAAAAGAGGTTAGTTAAATATTGCTTTGAGCTTCCAGCTTCATACAAAAAATATTAGATAATTTAATGATCAATATTCATCCTAAAACAACCATAGTTTAGAATTAGTTGTTAATGTTAGTAAGAATGTTTATCTAAAGGGTAAAAATCAAACTAAGTGATCTAAAAATATATTTAGGATTCACCAGTTTTGAATTATTTGTGTAATTTACAGGATCATATTTAGCAGTACATGAGAACTCTGAAGAGTGAACAGCTTTTGTTTCCTAACAAAAAGTAGTTTTGTTTTCTCTCCAAGTATATTGAAGAAGACTGGAAATTACTTTATCTTTTGACTATGCCCATTTCTGCACCAAGGTTCTGGTCTCCTTTTTAAACAAACTGCATTTTGTATATAAAAGAATTCTTCAGTGGAAAAGCTCTTATGGGTATTGTGCAGGCTGACTGGTTTGTGTACCCAGGAGGTGCCTGCTGGTGACTGGTAGAATTATTTTATTTTGTTTCTTTAGATTATTGACAGTATTATAGAAGAAAGCCAGAAGGCCCAGCAACTAGAAGATGATGCTTTAGCTTCTAGAGGAAATGAATTGACTGTTCCAACTTCAGATGCTAATGCTTGGATTTCTGGAGCAGGTATCATTAGTGGTGTCCCAGAAGTACTAGCTGCTAAAATACCATTACCAGAAGACACTAGAGAACCAGAGGATCAGAGTGTGTGTAAGGACGCTGAATTGGAGTCTGGGAAGCTTTTGTTTAGTTCTGACCAACAGGAATCTCATAAACCAACAAAAGTAACAAATGCAACTGATCATAAAATGGATGAAACTGAAGCACAAGGAGAAACATCAAAAAAAGAGGACATAACAGACAAGAAAGAGGCAAATACTTTAGAAAAAGTGGCTTCAGATTTGTCTACCAAAGACCTTTCTGTGACAGAAGAAATGCCCCCAGCCAAGCCCCCAAGGCAGCTGACTGTAGAGCCTGACATAGTTGCGAGCACAAAGAAACCTGTCCCTGCCCGGCCCCCGCCTCCCACCAATGTCCCTCCCCCGAGACCACCCCCTCCTGCACGGCCAGCTCCACCTCCCCGGAAGAAGAAGAGTGAACTGGACTTTGAAGTGCAAAAACCTGTTTTAGAAGGCAAGTATTCTACTTTAGTTGGGTTTATTTATCTACAGGGTATTATTTTTGTGTTTTGAGTGAAGGATCATTCAGTCCTGTGATTTTTGTTTAGCTGATAGGTAAAAAAATCATGCAACAATCTTAGCTTATTACAATGAAGTAATACCTTTCTGCTCTACAAGTGTTCCTCATTCCCAGACTTTCTTGTAAGGTAAGACTTCTTACTAAAATAGCTGTAGCTATAGCAAGGAGAAGTTGACTCATCAATACATAAACTAAAAAACAGTTACTTCAAATAAAATATGTGTGTGGTCTGTATTTGCATAGAAATCCAAGTCAAGGTGTGGACTGAGGTCTTATGAAAATGAGTAGTTCTGGGTTACTAGGAAATGGCTATTAAAAAGAAGTTAATAAAGCTTAAGAGGCCTAGGTGTGAAGTCATGCCTGAACCTCCAACTGTATATGAAATACATAATTGTAAGTTAGATATGGTGGCAGTTGATCATTAAAAAAATACCAAGCTAGTCAGAAAGGGTGTTCAGGCCTGTATCTGATGTTAGGATTTGATCTCTATGGCAAGTGTTATGCTCTTCTTTCTAATAAATCTCTTTTCAGTTTCTCGAGACACCTTCACAGCTGGTGGTCTTTTAACTTCAAGTTCAGTGACAGAAGGTGTGCCCAAAGATTCTCAGCCTTCCTTGGATTTGGCCAGTGCAACTAGTGGAGATAAAATCGTCACTGCCCAGGTATTGGGAAATGGTTGGGAGTGTGACTGGAACATTTTCTATTGCTTCAGTGATACAGTAGAGATAATGTAATCTATGTCTGCACCATTTCAGGAAAACGGGAAAGCAGCTGATGGCCAAACAACAAATGAAGTACTTGGACCACAAAGACCCAGGTCTAACTCTGGCAGAGAGCTCACAGATGAGGTATCTATGGCTGTGCTCTGTACATGGAACACCTTTGTGCTTGCATTCCCTGTCTGGTAGATGAGTTGTTGTAGTCAGGTCACTCCTTGTTCTCTGAACCACTCCATGCTGTCACCAGGAATGCAAATAGGAGTGATGGCACAGCTGGCTTTATCCACCTAAGAACTTTTGTGTCCCCTGAGTCATGTGTGCCTTTACCCTTTGGAAGTCTGAGCTGTAACAGACCTGAAATGCCATCAAGTTCATGTTGGTAGCTATGCAACCACCTCATACGATTTTCATGGGAGGGAACAGTAGCAAACCTGCCATTTTGTCATGTGTCTAAAAGGGAAAGGAGTCAGCAATAGGAAAATTATCTTCCTCATACTAAAAAATAGTTTCTTCAGTTAATGATTCTACTAATCCTGATGATATTTGGCTTTTTTAAGTTTTCATTTGTTTCTATCACTGTATAGCTTTTTTAAACTGTTGCTTTATAAGCAACAGTTAAAACCTTTATAAGCATTCATGAGATACTCCAAATAAACCTTTTCCTTTGTGGTGCTAGTCAGTTCTCAATTCCTTTTCTCTATGTATATTAAGTTTGCCTTTAGCTAAACCAAGATACAGCAGCTGGAGTAGGAAAGGGGAAGACTGCAATGTCTTTTAATTACATAATATGTTTGATATTAGCATGAAAAGTGTCAGGTAGTAATTGATGTCTCCATGGCTGCATTTTTGATTTATGAAATTGAAGCTTGTGATATGTAACTGTTCATCTTTGTCTAGTGGTTGATAATGTTTGCACTAACATGCTAATTTAAACTTAGTCTTTGTAAAACAAATATTTAGTGAGCTACAGAATTTCCCATTAAGATAAGTAATTTGTAATTTTTGATGATTTCTGTTTTGCTCTAGGTTTTCAAGTCAAATCAAGTTCTCCTCATGTCACATCTTATTTTTTTCCATAGGAAATTCTAGCAAGTGTAATGATAAAAAACCTTGATACAGGTGAAGAAATACCTCTGAGTTTGGCAGAAGAAAAGTTGCCAACAGGCATTAATCCCCTGACTTTGCATATCATGAGGAGAACTAAAGAATATGTCAGGTATGAATCATGAGAGCTTTCAGCTCATAAGATGCTGTTGCTCTCACAGTTTTTGCATAAACGGAAGCCGCTCTTACGCAGGTAAAAAGAGCCCAAATCCATCTGTCTGACTAATCTGAGCTGATTCCCAGTTCTCAATGAATCAGGCTCATTATTGATTTCTCTCAAGTTCACTAAAACTTGCTGATCTTGCTGGACCTTGACAAGCAAGTACATCTGAAAATCCACTGATCTCCAGTTAGCCTTTGATGTACTAAATGTCATTTCTATGCTGAATTAAACACGTTTTACATTCGAGTACTGGATGTTGTTCATGCCACCACCTCCTGTAGCTTTTTCAGTGTTTCATCGGAGACTGTTCCTCTGAAGATCTGTTGTCATTAGTGCAACTGACTGCTTTGAGGTTTGCCTGTTCTTAATACAGCTTTAGATCCTTCTAATATGTAAAATGAACTCTTTTTGCAATCTTTGATAGAAAAAGGCACGTGCTTAATGATCAGCATATCGTGTCAGTCTAGGTGTTCTTTTCAAAGGCCCATATGAATTTATACATCAGACAACTTCTAGGTTTTTTGCATTTGTGTATTATTGAGAAACTCACTTTTCTAGAACTCCATTGTGAAAAAACTTATATTTCAGGATTAACAACTATTAATTTATTTGATCTGTGGAAAGCAAGATATGAGAACAAGTGGCATGTTACCAGTTCCTAGAAACTTAATGTATTTTGTCTGCTCTTAGCTTTCAAAGTATCACTATAAGCTTAAGTTGGAAATTTGTGGCAGGGAATAATATATCTGCAGCTTTAGTATCAAGATGCCTAAGAATTGAAAGACCTGTTTATTATGTGATTAAGGTAACGTCCATGCTTTTCCAACCTGTTACATAGAGGAATAAAGATGGATCCTAAAATGCAGAGCCTACTTTATTAATGTTTCACTCAATTTAGATTCATTATGGTATCATTAAACAATCACTTCTGTATTTCCTAGTAATGATGCAGCACAGTCTGATGATGAAGACAAAATGCAGACACAGCAAACTGACACTGATGGAGGCAGGTTAAAACAGAAAACGTAAGATGCTGTTTTATGGTTTTTCCTTTCCCTAGAAAGAAAACACAGATTTTATTTTTCTAAGCTGAAGCTTCCCTTCTGATTACTGAACAAGTTGCCTTTCAAGTAATCACTTTATTAGTGATATCTGATTTTACATAAACCTGTAGCTCTGTGGTTGAACTGAAGATTGCATGACTGCTGTCAAATTTACTGCTTAATTTTAGAAGCAGTAATGAAAAAAGATAAGGTTGCATTACAAATCAAAATTACTGATTACAATAGCAAAAAAAAAAAAAAAAGGCAGTTTTCCATTATTATGTGTTGAAAATGTACCCTTGTTTTTAAGGACTCAACTGAAAAAGTTCCTTGGCAAATCTGTGAAGAAAGCAAAGCACCTTGCTGAAGAATATGGTGAACGTGCTGTTAATAAGGTTAAGAGTGTTCGAGATGAAGGTAAGTGACCATCCTTTATTTTAATAGGGTAGTTGGTTTATCCTTGTGCTTTTAGAAAGCTGGCAGAGGAACATAAACTGCTGCATTCTACCACTGTTCTACAGTTGGTAATATGATTTTTTTTAGAGTTGTACCTTGTAGCTTCATAGGCATTTTGAGATGACCAGGTTACAAGGATAAATTCTTGTAAAGTAATAGTTAAGAGACCTTTTCAACTAAACCAGCTTAATGCTCTGATTTTTTGTTGTGCTGTTAGAAAGAGGTTTTGATATCAAATGTACACGTTTTTTGAACGATACCTAGCAAAGGTAGAAGTGGGGATTATCTTCATTACTTTAGTAAATCAGATTGTTTTCTGGCAACCAGTACTACAGCTGGAATTTTGATATAGCATGAGCTCCTGTTAGACTTCCCAGCTACAACTGAATTCTCCCCTTCTTATTTCATCAGTGTATCTTTCAGACAATCTTCTAGTGCTGCAGCAAGCTGGTATAACCATTGCCTGAGTGCCATGGAACTCCTGCACTTCAGTGTCTTGTGTTGCCACTGGATGTTGGCCATAGCTCTTTTGCAATTCTTGTACTTCATGGGCAAGCCACCAGGCTGTTGCAGTGTACTTAGAGAGAAAAAGCCAATAGACTCATTTTCAGCACGCATCAAATGACAGAAATCACTTAGTGCAGGATCTCCTGAATGCAAGACAGGTGCCAAGAAAGGGGCAGAACAAAAATTGATACAGTTGTTATTTTCAGTGTTCAGTGTTTGGATTCACTGTAGCCTAAAATTAATGCAAATATATTTTTAGACCTTAATGCAATACTGTTCTTATTTTACTTTAAGATCTTTAAATTGCCTGTAGCAATTCTTTAATTCAAGACTAATCCACTACCAAAAAGCTTACTAACATGTTAAATGGGTGCTGCAACATCTAGTACTGAATTTGTGTTCCTCTAAGTCTTTCACACAGATCAAGATGATCCCTCTTCCAGTGATGATGAAGGAATGCCCTATACAAGACCAGTTAAGTTCAAAGCAGCACATGGCTTCAAGGGTCCTTATGATTTTGAACAAATTAAAGTTGTTCAGGATCTCAGTGGAGAGCATATGGTAGGTCTCAAATTTCATCTGTGGTTTTGCTCAATCTGTTCAGCCTGAGATTCAACTTCTCATTTTCATCTACTTGCTGACCTCCAAAACAAATGACTGTCAGGTTTATTCTCTTTGGAAACACTTCAGAAAATAATAGTCTGGCAAAAAAAAAAAAAAAAAAAAAAAAAGGCTGTTTTGCCCTGATCTTGAGGGGGTAAAAAGCATGCAGGTTCCTAGGCATCAGGGATTCTCCAGAGCTCTCCTTTGAAGAGTTATGGTATCAATTGATATATGGTTTTTTCAGTTCCTGCAGTTACAACTTTAGGCTGAAATAGGCTATTTTCCTGTATCAGAACTGAGCACAGAGCAGAAAGCTTGACCTGCTCAGCAGTAAATAAATTAGTCTATTAGACAGATGAACACAATATTGAACAGAAATACTTACTAGGTTTTGGAGGCAAAAGTTGGGAGAGGTTAATAGAGTATGTTCAGAATGATAAGGTGGGGAGAAACCAGGATAGGATATTGCAAAGATGCCTGTGGAGAATCAGGCAGAAAAGCTACTTATGTGTCACTGTTTGAAGTGTGCATGCTTCTCTATGAGTCTGGAATACATTCTAGTATTCCTGATTTCCCAAACTTCTGCTGACAGCAGCTGTCTGACATTGGAAGCAATCCTTCATGTCTAAATGTTGGGCTGAGGGTAATGACCTACATCACTCAGTGACCAGTGACTCCACGTTGTCATCCACAACTGAACTTCCCATTCCTGCTGGTAATCCCTGTTAGTTTCCATCATGCCAGTATTTGACTTCTAAAACCCAGGAAATCCCTCCAGGTTGGTGGAGCATGGTGGAGTCAAATGCCTAGTAGCTCTTTATTCAGTAGCAGGATGAAATGGGATACTGCTTGTGTGGTTATGTTTTATTGACTAGTAACTCTTTGGACTTGGCAGTGGAGAAAGAATTGTTATCATGAGAGGCTTTGCAAAACCCTAATGCCAATGATGAATATAACAAATATATATAGTACCCATTTTGGTTGCCAGTTGGTGTAACCAATCACAGTTTCTACTTTAAAAAAAAAGCATGCAAACCTCAAGTGCAGCTACAAGTATTTGTCAGTTCTACAAAACAAGTCGGAGGTTCTGAGTCCCTCAGACAGCTGTACAAGTCTTGTGTAGAATTCTGTGGTTGTGCTGACCTCCTGTAACTCTCCTCTTGCAGTCATCTGCCCTGTGGGCTTTTTCTTTCAAACTGCTTTTGCACATATGTTACACAATCCACCAGTCTTTACAATTACTTATCAGCATTTTGATCTACAGTCTATTTTACTTGTGGTATCTTGTGTGTGTCTCTACAATGTCAACTGAAATGATTTTAAAGTCTTTGTGGTATGCAGAAAAGCAATTTTTGTGAGTTATCTCTGTTTTTTGACAGGGTGCTGTTTGGACAATGAAATTTTCTCACTGTGGTCGATTACTGGCATCTGCAGGGCAGGACAATGTAGTGAGGATATGGGTTTTGAAGAACGCCTTTGATTATTTCAATAACATGCGCATGAAGTACAACACAGAAGGTATCTCTCTGTGCATGGCTGGAGCTCTGAGACAGTAGAAATTCTGGGTATTTGGGAACTTGATGCAGACCATGATGTTTCTGTCTGTGTTCCAGGCCGTGTCTCCCCTTCTCCCTCTCAGGAGAGCCTGAATTCTTCCAAGTCTGACACCGATGCAGGGGTAGGTACACAAGGTTTTGGGAGGCGAAGAGATGGTCTGGTTTGTAATGCCAGATCTTCATTGATGCTTTATTCAAACATTAAAGAGTTCTTGGCTTGTGTCTTTTTGTCAAATTGTCATATCAATAGATGTCTTCAATCAAATATATTAAGGGGTGCAAGCAGGGAAGCCCATCACTGAATTTAAAGCATTACAAAATCTGCAAAGCTGTGCTGTGGCCTCCTGCCAGAGGAGATTGCTGAGTGAATTCCTAAGGGGAAAAACCCTCCATCATTGAATTTCCTGTCTTAGTGTTTTATCTCTGACCATTACTTGTGGTTAATGTCTGACTTGATGTTTTTTCCGAGGAAGGCCAAAGTGAGCGATGGGATTCTCAGAAGCATAATGATACCTGACAGATTTAAATTTTTCACATCTGTGTAGAAAAAAATGGAACATGACTGAAGAAAAGTATTCAGACACTCTTAGTTGTAGAGTTTCCAGATACTGTAGTAAACCTTGCTGTTAAAATTAATGTATTTAAGATGGGTTTTTTTTATTTTTGGCTTCCAGTAGTATAAGAAACAGATGACAGAATTAGGGTTTAAGTGAACATCTTGGCAGTAGCATTATTTAGTGTGTGTTGTCTTGGCAGAGGGGGAAGCAGGGAGGCCAGCAATTGTTCTTTAACTCATGTAAATGAGTGGGCTTGCTAAGCCACACACACCAGAGATGCTGTTTTGAGTGGTTGTGTTTTGTTGGGTTTGGGTTAGTTTTTTTTCCTGGAGAGATTTTGTATAGGAACTTCTTTTTTCAATTATTATTTTACGCCTGTTAGTTCTGAACTGGTCTCTTACTAGGAAGTTGTCATTCATTATATGCGCTAGAAACTTGGAAACCTGAACTCACAGTTTTGAAGTGGAACACAGTTTTTAAGGTTGATATACTTTGTTCCAAAAGCTTATCTTCAGGTGTTTGCTTAAATTGCTGTCAGGCTGATCCCACTGAATAAGAGCTGAAAAATGGAAAATTTAGAACTTCTTAATTTTGCCCTTCCAGGATAATGTTTGACAGCCCATTGTACTTGACATTTACTTTGGTTGTTTACTAGTGCAATATTGTTTGTTCAAATTGTTTTTTGTCCTTATACTTTTTTAAGCAGTAAGTGCCTCATGGTGAATTTTTCTAGCTAATATTTGGTAATATTTCTGTACATATCTCTGATAGATTTGCAGTGCAGTTGATGAAGACCCAGATGATAAAAATGCCCCGTTTCGTCAGCGACCGTTTTGCAAATACAAAGGCCACACAGCAGATCTTCTTGATCTTTCCTGGTCTAAAGTAAGGCAGCTTAATACAGGCTACACAGTTCTTCTGTGTTTTCCTTGTTTTCTGTTGTCAGTTGCCACTGGAACCATACATTTAAACAGTATGAAATGATCTTGGAAGTTAAGAGTAGTTTTGTATAGGCAACATCTATGCTAGCTGAAATAGTTGGAATAAAGTGAGATACCTTCTTGTACTTGTGTAATTAAGAGTGGTCTTAAAAAAACTCAAACAAGCCAGTAACAATTACAGTTGTGTATTCAGTAATGAAAGTAAATTATTTAGAGTGGGAGGGTTTTCCACTGAGCTGTGTGGTTTCTGTTATATGATGTTTTCTTTTCCTGTCTTCAGTATGCTTCACTTTTTGGGCAAAGTGTACATGTTCTGAAGTTGCTGAACATGTACATCTATTTTAAAATTAAAGAGTTACTTTGTTTCACATCAGACTTATGCAGAAAATTCTCCACGTGGGAATGCAGTTGTAGTTTTAGGAACACAGTCTGGTTGAAGCATCTCGGGCATCTCTGAGGTCTGTCATGCCATTTCTTCTCTGAATTCTTTAACTACATTCCAAGTATTCATTTTCACTGAGATTCTTCCAGAAAATTTTCTGTTACCAAGGGTCATTGTACAGCTCTTAAGGAAAGCACTGATCAGTAATGGTAATTTGGATAAACCATTTTATTTGAAAATATAAAATGTTGAATTTCATGGCAGCATAGGCTTGGTAAGGCTCTACCAATCTAATTGGTTCTGTACTTCCTGTTACTTTTGTGTCTGTTAATAACTGTGGAATTCTCTTGTTTCACAGAATTACTTCTTGCTTTCTTCTTCTATGGATAAAACTGTCAGATTATGGCATATATCAAGAAGAGAATGTCTTTGCTGTTTCCAGCATATAGACTTTGTCACTGCTATAGCTTTCCATCCAAGGGTAAGTGTAACTGCCCTCTTACTTCTTGAGAGGTAGCATTTAAAATTACAACATTCCATTCCCCTTTTTTTAAATTAAAAAAATAAAATGATTGAATAATAGTTTGTGCACTTCAAAAATATGGATAATATTCCAGGACTTTGTGTTCATCTTCACTGAACTTCACCAGGACTGTCCATGAGGTTTAACCACGGGTACATGTGAAGTGGAAAGTGAATTGTCTGTTGGCTGTACCATCACAGCTGGTATAGTGTAGAGTAACTTTGTGAAAAGTTAGAATTTCCAGTGGGGAATAGTGTGATTAAATATTTGTGGGGAAAAAAAATCATAATGAGATTGAACAGATTGTCCTGAGACCACAGAATCCTTGAGAATTTTTAAAACTTTACAGAATATAACCCACTACAGCCTGATCAAACTTTTGGAACTGTCCTTGCTACAAGCAGGGAAGGTGGATCAGAGGCCTCCAGAGATAAATTTCAGCTTACTTTTTATAAATTTTTTAAAATACTGTAATCAAGCTTCCTAATATGAATAAAACTCAAGTGGAAGAACAGTGTTTGTCACTGTTCCCTAAACATACAGAACTAGTGCATGTATGGGAAACCATGAAAGGAGCTTTCAGTTCATGGCAGGGTGACTGTGCTAACAGTGAGCAATTTTCTAACCTGAGGTATAACTACATGTGTGTAATCTTGTCAAAAACATGTAAGAATTTGAATTCCATTTGCCACAAATTTCTTAAACATTATAATCAGCTGTCTGAAGGTTCTTGTTGGGAAATTCTGTAGAGGAGCTGTTTGGAAATGAGGTGGGAAGGTTTTAAGGAAGGCAGAAACTTACTCATAGCACAAGTGGAGTTGAAACTTTGTGTGTGTTCTCAGGATGACAGGTACTTCCTCAGTGGTTCATTGGATGGAAAACTCCGACTCTGGAACATTCCTGACAAAAAAGTGGCATTATGGAATGAAGTGGATGGGCAGACAAAATTGATTACAGCTGCCAACTTCTGTCAGAATGGCAAATATGCAGTCATAGGCACATATGATGGAAGATGCATCTTTTATGACACAGAGGTAAAAAAACTTTGAGGCGGTGGATTTTTTTATGTTAAATAACAAACAGATCTAGAAGTCATGGTTATTTAAATACCAAGAAACAAATCTGTTAGAGCTTGAAGCAAACTAATGGTTTTACACAATTGTTTCAGTTTGGGACACATTTTGATATCTTTTCAGCACTTGAAGTATCACACACAAATACACGTGCGTTCTACCAGAGGTCGAAATAGAGTTGGAAGAAAAATTACTGGCATTGAACCTTTGCCTGGAGAAAATAAGGTACTGTCTTGCAGTGCAGCTTTGGCCCAGTACTGAATTCTGATATTTATATCTAATGCTTAGTAAGTTTGTGCAAAATCTTTTAACACTACTGAAATGAGCCTTACTCTTTGCTGATTTAGGCTAATACAATACTAAGTAGTGGTAAAGTAGAATATTTATTCTTTTAATGATGTTATGCTCTGATTAATGTGCAGGTGAAAAAATGGTTGCAGGTGGCTAATTGTTTCCACTCCTAAATTTATTTATTTCTTTTCTAGATACTAGTGACATCAAATGATTCCAGAATCAGATTGTATGACCTGAGAGATCTGTCTTTATCTATGAAGTACAAAGGTTATGTCAACAGCAGCAGCCAAATCAAAGCCAGCTTTAGGTAAGACAGTTTTGTAACAATGAAGTTTATGGATTTGGGAAATGCTGTGGCTGAAGTATGGAGGGTTTTGTTTAAAAAATCTACATTGGCATGAAACTGAGCTTCTGAAATATCACTTGGCTTGGAATGCAAGGGTAGAAAAAGACTCTGAAGAGTGATGAGCTGGGAGCTCCTGTGGGTGAGTGAATGCATTTGCATCCTGTGGACAGTGAGATGTGTGTCCATTACTGTTGCTGTGAGGGCAGGAACTGTGCTACAGCTGAGGTTGGAAAGGACCTTGGGAGATCATTTTGCTCAGCCTCCCTGCTCCAGATAAATTTCCCGGATTAAATCATCTCTACTTACTGTGCTGTAGCCCAATTAGTGTCTGAGTTTAGAGATGCAGAGCTGCTGTAATGCAAGCTTGAACAGCTAAGAAAAGTTATGTTTTTTCTTCTTTGAATCTTTAGCCATGATTTTACCTACATTGTAAGTGGTTCAGAAGATAAATATGTCTATATTTGGAGTACATACCATGACCTGAGCAAGTTTACTTCTGTAAGAAGAGATCGAAATGACTTCTGGGAAGGCATTAAAGGTAAAAACCAGCTTTTGATCTTTGTTTTATCAAAGCTCACAAGCTCACATGATTTGAAAATTGAAATATTTTATTTGCTATGCATTTAGTGTGAACAAAATCTTAGTAGAATGCATGGTAATTGGTGGCCAGGAATCCTTGTTCACAGGAGACTCTCTTTGGGATGGCAAGAGACAAAGTAGCTTGGAGTCCAGCTTCACTAAGAGATTGTGAATTAATGTAATGTTTTACTGACTAATTTTAGAAATCAAAATAATTATCAGCCCATAATCCTTTATGGAAAAGTGACTTTGCAAACAAATGCAAACTTTCTCTTTCACAGCAGACTAAAACCAAAAACGGGTGGGGTAAAAAGCAGCTCTTTTATCTGTTCCACATACACACTGTTTTTGGAAAATGTGGGCCATGTTTATAGCAAATGTGTTTTGGACCTCTTGCCAGTTAGTTTTGAGCACTTAGAGCATCTTCTGAAATCATTAAGATCATAGAACAATGACAGTTGTTCTTTAAATTCTGAGTTTACCTGATGGCCACTAGCACTGAGATTCTTGTATATTTACTAGAAGTTCTGCCTGCTGTTGTTGTAAAATTAACGAATTCTTGAAACAAGGTAATGAAAATTGGATTGTCTTTCTGAAGCGCACAACGCAGTCGTCACCTCTGCCATCTTTGCTCCAAATCCTGGTCTGATGGTGTCACTGGAAACTTCTGAAAAGCAAGAAGCTGAAAGTAAGGGAGAAGATTGTGAGATGTCAGACACCATCCCCTCTGGTAGGTGTTTAAGGTGAACTCTGCTTGGTACCATGGCATGAGCAGGAAAATATTATGAATACTTCTGATCTGGGTGGGGGTTTCTTGAGAAGAAAAGTCCTTGCAGTGGCATGGGTACATAATCCAACTTAGCATTCCACCTCGAACATTTTGGCAGCTGTTGCAGTCTTAAAAGCTGAGGGAGGATGTGACATGAGCCATCCTAAGTACTTTAGGATTGTTCCTTTTACATTGGAGCTGTTTGGAGGTAGAGCTGTACCAACCATTAATGAAAAGGTTTCTTTCCTAGAAATGCAGCTGTTTCTTGAAGTATTGGCTAGAAATCAGAAATATGATAAAGGAAGAAGGGTATCACAGTGATGTCATATATTTTAATGAGAGTGTGGTTTTTTTTTTTTTTTTTTTAAATGAACTAACAGTTTATTCTCATTCTTGTTAAGGAGCTCTGAAGACAGATCACACAGAAGTGCTTTTATCAGCTGACTTTACTGGAGCAATTAAAGTCTTCATTAACAAAAAGAAATATGTATCTTAGTTGGTTTGCAAATGGCAGCATACAGTTATGGTACTGTGGGATTGAAATTCCATAAATAATGCAGGCAAAAGCAAAGTATCTAATATAATAATGTTATGGGCTGATTTATTTTTAAATTTTTATTTTAAGGCTACTCAAATATTGGATCCTTGGAAAGCAGTGTGCCTATTAACACCTGGGCTTGTAGGATAGAAAGGAATTTGTAAGAATAATCCTGCCAAACATTAGACTCTCAACTTTCTACAGTTGTTTTGCCATGTCATTGTGAACCTGCACAGGTTTCTGCACAAAATCGTGTCTGCACATGTGTGTGCCTTTGGGATACATGCACGAATTGGAACCTGTATCAAAAGGGTTTTAGTGGTGCTTCTGGCCACTAGATGTCAGGAGCTGGGGTGTGAAAGGAAGATTGGAAAGATGCTGAATAATGTAGTCTGATCTTTGCACAAAATTCCATTGGAGAAAGATCTTGAATTTGTAGTAGCTAATATTCAGAGTTTTTAGTTATGCAAGTTTTTGATGGGTCAGCAACCATGTGTAAATGTTTTTATAAATTTCTCAACTTCAGGACGTGAAAATTTTTTTGTTGTCTTTTAATTGTTGTGGACTTTAGATTCCTTTCTTATATATAATTTTTTGCACACTGGAGCACAATACTTGTGTAAAGAATTCTCTCATTCCGTGTTCACGGGCACCAGGATATATTCACCTTCCACATAAAATTAAGCTGCGTTAGAAAGTTCTTATATTTTACAACTATGTAAAATAAATTGTTTACATTTTTTAAGCATTGTAGCTTAAAGTTTTAAGTTCTTCTTGTTTGTTTAGTGCCACTGAATTTTGAAAGTCTTTGTAAATATTCATATGAAACACCTATGAAGTAACATTCTGGGCGTCATAACCCTTGAAATGTTATTGATGGTCAAATGTTTCAGAGAACAAATGTATCATTAAACTTGGTCACACACTTCGAAATTGTTGCTTCTTTTCTGTTTTGATTTGTTAATTTGCCTTTTGTCTAAAGTTGTTTTAACTTGTTTCTGAGATCATTGATCCTGCAAGCACTTGTTACCTTCTGAGTTCTACTTTTCCTGATCTTGTCACACCTTTATTTCTGAAAGAATGGGGAATGGAGTACTGCAGCTGGATATTAATAGAACTAAGAGTAATTATATGATAGTTTCACATGAGGAAAACTTCAGCAGTGTGCACAGAATCCTCTCCTTCCCATTAGTGGAGGAATGAAGACATGGAAAGGCAGGGAGTGAGTCTCACTGTTTAATTCTTTTCTACTCAGGTGAATTTGGCTATGACTTTGTATAGAATTGTCTTGCACAAGAAAGACAGTTCCAAGGGGTTTATTATCAGTCAAAATAGATACAAGAATGGTACACACTTATATAATAAAATTGTCTTCGGTTAACACAGTTGGGTGAATTTGACTCAAGAGTTGAAAATACCTGCAACGATGAAACAAGCTAAACTATCTCAGGGTTCTTTTGTTACTTTGAGGTCCACTGAATTGACAGAATTGAGGAGGTGGCATAAGAAGACATTTGGTTTGTGACTCCAAAAATCAGTTTCTATAACATATGCAATATCTGTGTAGAAGACTGTAACTGAGTGAGATTTCTATGAGCTGTTCCCAGACACTTCTAGGGTTTGTTATAGATGCTCTACATATTTATTGACTCATACAAGTTCAGAAGCTGCTTTATGCAGTGCAATGCCATCACTTTGCTTACAGGTACCTTAATTGCAGAGTCTTGGCACATTGTGGCTTTCCTTTCTCTGGAACTAAAAGTCCAGACTGGAGGAAGAGGCATATGGGCTTAGCATTGGGGGTTTTGGGTATGCTATTTATGTGTGTGTGTGCTGTTCTTTCACCCCAGCTTTTCCCCTATTATAGTTAAAATAGTAAATCCCAAAACTGAGGATGAGTAATAGGAGAAGGGAGCTCTTATTAGCTGATGAGAAATACACAGAAGAGGATGGGTCAAACCCAGCTTTGAGTGACTGAAGACCTGGCTGCTGTCAACATGCAGTGTTATACATGTGTGGCTGAGTGAACTTTGGGAGGGGTTCCTGCAACATGAATGGCCTGCAGTTTTTTGGCAGCTTTTACATGTTCTGTGCAAAGTCTCCTCTGTAACCTCTTAATGATCTGAATAATTTTGGTTTTTTTTTTTCAACATGACCACTTTGGAGATAGAAGTTAAACTGTTAGTTTTGCATATTAGCTGCCAGAAACTGTTAAGAAGATGTTTGTGTTTAGACCAGTTAAGTACTCAGGTGCTCATTAAAAAAGGGTTATTGCTTTCATTATTCAGGCAGTAAACAAAGCTGATCTTGAGGAAGATTGACTTCTATTTATCTTGATATTTAGCTTTTCAGCACTCACAGTTCTGGTGTTCCTCTGCATTGATCTATTATTCTCAATGCTTTTTCCCCAGCTGAACTCTTCTGCTCAGTTTTGATGGTTTAGAAATCAGTGCCTCTTTCCCTCTCCTTCCAAAAGTTGTGTTGGTTGAGTGTGGTTCCAGTCTGAGTGGTGCTGTGTCCTGTCTGATCTCAGCCTCTGCTGGGTCTGGAGACTTCTCTGGTACCTTATGTGCTGCCTTCTGCTTTTGTCCACAGCCTCCAAGTTCTCCTTGCAGGTAAATGTCAGTTTCCCTGCTGAGCCTGTTGGGTTCAGTCGAGTGCCTTCACTGTCTGTAGGTCAGGAAGTGCCCTTGCACTGCAGTGATGTTCCTGGCTGGAGCACAAGCACAGCATGAATGGAGATCTGTTGAAATAAAACATTTCTCTTTGTGCAGGAGGGTTCTTCCCTCTGGAGTGTTTTTTTCCAGGGAGCTCCTTAACAACCTCTGTTAAGGAACAAAAGGTTGGCATTCATGTCATCAAAATTCTGCTTACAGAAGGTGAGAATTTCCAAGAGGCAAAGTGAGGAATTGCCATTGCAGAGGAACCTTGGTGCAGGAAATGTGAATTCACCCAGTCACTTCTCAAGAATCAATAAAATGATGTGATTGGAGTGTCACAGATCTTCAGCACCTCATTTCTGCTGTAGCTGGGTCCTGGCAGCTGGTTCTGGCAGTGAGTGGCTGTGGGTGGAAACAAAGCTGTGTCTCTGCTACCTTTGTCTCTTTCAGAGCTGGGCACCGAGCCCAGTGCACGTACAGAGGGACAAAAACAACAGATCGAGTGGCTGAATCATGGTAAAATTTGATTTCTAGATGCTGCACAAGTCCTTTTTTCTGAAGTTATAAAGGGGAGGGGGGTGTCTTTGTTTCTTTTGGTTGGTGAGATTCTTTTGGGTTTTGTTTTTTAACTGAAAGCAATGCTGAACTCTGCAGCTGGCATGATTCTAACAGTGTTAAATATACGAGCATTAGCCATAGGCATGGCAGAATTGATTCATCATAGAAGGCCACTGTGCTTTTTTTGCCTGTCATTACCAATTTGCTGAACACATGTTGGAAACTGGCCACTCTTCAAATGAGCCAAAGTGGACCTTGAAGTGTAAGGAATGATAAGCTGTTAACCTTTTGAGACAAACTTACCTGCTGCTTCTGGCTGGAATATCAGCAATACAAAATTTTTTGTGTTCTATCTGTGTCTGTTTTCTGGGTGTTTTCTGTAGTTTCATATATGATACCTTGCTTGTTTGAGAACTGCTTATAAGCACATTGCTTCATTTTGTGAAAGTGGGAACAAACTGGAAGGCTGTAGGGAACTGTTGGCTGGTTCTGAGGACGTGCTGCTGGAGTTATGAATCCATGTTCTTTATGCTGATGTCTACTGCTGCTACTTTTGCTTTCCTAGTATTTTGTTAATAGTATTGGTCTCCTAAGATGCAGTGGAGGCTTTTCAATTCACATGGTTAGAAACTGATATGTGCTTTAGTGATGGTGCTTCAGGCTTTGGTGTGGAATTCTGCTCAGACTGTAATGCTCAGTAAATGGAGCACAAAAAATGAGTGAAGCCAAGTGCTATGTACAGAGCAGCACACAAAAGGCCATTCAGAAAGGAACATGACTACTTGTTTAAGCCTGTGGGTAGATTTGTCTTTAACTGCAGTAAGTGATGAGCACATGTTTAGAGCTGTGCCAGAAAGTTTGTTTTTCCACTAACCATAACTCCTTTGATTTTTGTAGGGTTCATGCATAACTCCTTTGATTTTTGTAGGGTTCATGCATAAATTTAAATCTATCTTTAGTACCCTCCTGAATAAAGGCTGGTGTTATATTATGGTGATTAACAGAACAGCTTGTTTACAGAATCACACGTTACTCAGGATCCAGGGAGTCCTCTGGAGCTCTAGTCCAATCCCCTCTGCTCACCCAGGTCAGAGCAAGTTGCACAGGCCTTTTAGTATCTCCAGGGATGGCACTACATTTTTTGTAGATAACCTGTCCCAGTATGTGACCAGCCTCATAGAAAGTGTTTTCTTGTTGTCTTCCATTCTGCTTCCACTTACTTCCTCTGTTTGCATATCTAAATATCCCATTTTTGTCTTGTTAGACCTGCTGGACTTTGCTTAGTTCAATTTGTGCCTAAGGTTTTCAACAGACTCTTTTTTTATGGAAGTAACTGCTCCTTCCTTTTGCTGTCTGAAAACAAATAATGAAGAGCAGTAACAAAGTAGAAACTTTGAAAGGATGAGAGAATAATTTATTGACCTGTGCAGTACTTGACTCTGCAGAGCATATTGTGAAATAGATTTATTTGAGCAATGGTGACCCCCCCATACAGTTTTCCAGTTGGCCTCACATAGCTATACAAGGAAACAAACATCAGGGAGTTTTTTCTTCTGCCTTTTCACAGAGTTGTCATGAAAAATACTGGGCTGGGACCAGGCAGCAATGGCATTTTGACCTAAGGGGGGATGGCCAGCAGCTGTGTGTATCCACCTCTTAATTGCTGTATTCTTTGTCCAAGCTAGAGAGCTGCTCGTGGGAGTTGTGTGTGAGGTAATAATCCTCTTGTGTGTGGCAGTTATTGTAAATGATCTTTAAAGCTTTCAAGCAGAGGAAGATAAATAGGGGAGTGCTGATAAGCTGGATGTTGCTGTGTTACAGTAGAGCTCTACAGCTCAGCCTGAACCCTGTGCTTTCTTTCCATCCCATCTGATCAGTTGTGCTCCAGGATGCAGAAGAGAGGGGCAACAGCTCAGGAGCATCATCACTGCAGTGTTGGGCTCCCCAGTGCACTGAGAGACAGGGATTTGCTGGAGAGAATCCAACAGAGGGCTAGTCAGGGTATGGAGAGCTTGAGAGAGCTTGAGCTCCAGGGTCTGTTCACCCTGGAGAAGAGCCATCTCAGGGGGATCCTGCCCATGTGTAAAAATTCCAGACCAGGTAAATGTTGGAGACTTCCTGGTGATATCCAATGGAAGGGCAAGTGACCATGGGCACAAATGAGATAGAGGAAATTACTGTTTAAATAAACATGTAAAAAGTGTTGGGTTGGGTGGATTTTTTCCTGTCAGAGTAGTAAAACACTAGAACAGATTCAAACATCTGCCTTTTGAGGTATTCCTAATTTACCAGAAATTGTTTTTGCCCTTTCTCCCTGGGGTTAGGGGTGGAGCCTGCAGGGCAGTGAGGCAGCCAGGGCAGTGGTGTCCCTGTGGTGTGTGACCATGTCTGTGATGTGCTGGGGCAGGCAGCAGCTCTGCAGTTGCTGTCAGGACTCTCCAGCTGTACAGTGAGACCAGTGCTGGCCCTCACCAACAACCACATCTTGACCTCTCTCCCTTCCCCTGTCTGGGTGTGTAGAATACATGGACTGAGGAGGTTTTCTTTCTGCTCAGTTCTCTGTGGCAGAATAAAAAAAAGCCACATATGAAAAATGAAGAAGTGATCTAGATACAGCTGGAATTGCTATTATCTTATTTGTAGTTCTGTATCTGAAAACAGTTAATGCTGGGTGTTTCAGAAGCAGCATCTTGGTCACATTTTTTAAATCAAATATGATGTCATTACCTTATTTTTCACAAGGTAAACTTTGGGAGAACTTTTAAATACAAAATACAAAATTCTCGCAACTTCAGGATCAATATTGTCTCTTTAAGGATGTTCTAAGGGCAGCCTGGGACATCCCATGGACTCACCATTGCTGGTGGTACCTCTTAGTGCTACTTCACTGACCCTTTGTGCAAGGAGGAGTTTACCCAAGGTCCCTGAAACCCTTGTATGCTCTTCCATGGAGGTGGATGCTGATGGGAGCTGCCAGGATGCACCTGCAGCTGCCGTGCCTTCCATCCCAGGAGCTGGAGGAGGTGAGCAAGGAGAGCAGTGTGTGCTCCAGCAGATATGAATGCTCACCCGGAGGGTGCCCTCCTGGGCAGGGCAGTGCTTGCCTTTGGCACTCCTCCCATCCTGGGGGCTGTGCCCGTCCATGCAGGATCAGTCAGCAGAGGGCAGCCCTTTAACACCAGGGCTCTGCAGCCCAAGGAGCAGCTTCTTGCTGCCCAGCTGGAGCAGCCTCCCTTCACAGAGAAACCAACAAATGGCTGCTAATGGCAGTGCCACTGCCACCTCGAGCGGTGGGCATGTGGCTCCCGGGCTCCCTGAGGTGTCTGACCAGCTGCTCCTGCCATTCCTAGCCTTGCACAGTGTTTGTCTCTCCTGAGACTTCCCTGATTTCCCCTGAGCACAGCAGCAGTGCTGGCTGGCTGCATGTGGAACTCAGGAGTGATGGCTGATCAAGACATCAGACAAGCACTTCATTTGCCCCTTGCTTTGGCAGAAGGCACAAGATGCACAAAATTTGTTGATTGAGGAGTTCTTCACGTGTGGACCTGGGGCAGTCTGTGCCTTGGCTTTGCTATCAAAAGGGGTCGGTGTGCAGATACCATTCTAAGGACACTTTCTGGATTGTTTGTTTGAGGTTTTTTTAATTTTGAAGTACTTGAAATACATTCAAACACCATAACTGTATCTCACAGGAATTTTGAAGCTGGGAAATGGAAGATGTAATGGCATTCATAATCCTCCTCCTGCCCAGCAAAAAAAGCACATCTGGATCTGGGTAACTGAGTCTGGCAGGTTTCCTGCAGGAATGCAGGACCCTCCTCAATGCAGTGAAACTCTGGTTAACCACCTGCTTCAATTAACCACATAGGTAAGGGTTTTTCTGGGGCAGGCTCATGTGCAGGTGCTAGTAAGGCCCACAGATAACCACTGAAAGCAGTGAAAAATGGGATTATTGGCTGATAATATTAAGTGCCTTTTATCTTGGATGGCTTGAGAAATTAAATCCTGAGCCTGCCACTAACCCTTCAGTCCCTTTGGGAGGCTTGTGGAGCTGGGTCAGGATCCCCTGTGTATGGTTCCAGACCTTATGTCAGCATCAGCTGCACTGACAGATATTTGTCAAAAAAAAAAAAAATCTTCCTTAATGCATCTTCTGTGCTATAGTGCTACTGCTCAGTGGGAAGGATGCCACTCTCAGTCTAATATGATGTCCTCTGGAAATTTTCTCTTCCTGTAGTCTGTGCTGTGCAGCAGAGCTGGGGAGGAGGTGTGGCAGCAGAGCTGTCTTGCCCAGGTTGCTGCACCTTCCAGCATGTATCCTCGCTGGGAACTACAAGCTGCTGCTGCTGCTGCTGACCCTCTGATCACACAGGCAGGTGTGGGATCAAAATGACATTGGGGACTTCAAGGCTGTAGTCTCAACAAAAAGACAAAGAGATGAAAATAGCACATTTGGATCTGTGAGTTCTCCATGGCAAACTGAGTTGGAGGAAGTTTGGTTATCTGAGGCAGTGCCACTCCTCAGCACTTCCAAATGTCCCTCTGTGTCCTTGGGTGCCTTTCTTATGCTGATAAATCATTCCTGGCCTTTTTTCCCCACTAAAAAGGAGATGAAAACTACAGTTCTTGCAGGCCTGGGTTTGTCTGTAACAGCAATGCTGTGGCTGCTGTTGTCTTGCCTTAACACTTTTTGTGCTTGAGACTCTTACTCTGATGTTTAGTCTGCCCAAGATGGAATCACAGCTTTCTGCAAGTTGTTTTCATGTGATGTGTCCTTCCCTTTACTTTTATTTTCCTTTTCATGCTTTGCTTCAAAAAGCAGCCTGCTGTTCCCTGGCCTTCCCTGGCTGCTGAGCTCAGGTCAGTGGGATGCTGATGGGCAGCTCTTTGGATGCTGGCACCCAACCAGGCTCACAATCTTAGTGGGAACCTTTTGCTTCTGTCTAGATAAGAAATGGAGTGTGTGCTTTAGGGAGGGTTTAATTTCTTGTCAAGTGACCATCACAGCACTCTCCTCCCCACACAAACACTCTGGTTCTCAGAGCTGTTCCTAATGGAGCAAATGGAAGGCAGGAATGGCTCTGGCACAGGTGCTGGCCCCAGTCACTGCTGTGGGCTCTCCTGCAGTGCCCAGCCCTCTCTGGGGAACCACAGGGGCCAGGGGCTGTCCCCAGCAGCCAGCAGGAACAGTGTTGCCCTCACTCTGTGACCAACATCGTTGTGTTACCTTTCCTTTTGTAGCCAGGTGAAGGAGGGCTAATAATTTTATTTGCCAGGTCCCTGCAGGGGAATTGCTGTGAGGATTTAAAGTGGCTGATAAAAATCTCTACAAGAACATTCATGGGTGTGGGAATAAGGAAGTGAACCTCACAGTGCTGCTACTGGAATTGTGCATCACAATGCTTTTCATTTAACTTGGGTTTGGAAAAGCTTCATGTTTGTGAAAATGCAAGTTCCTTAACTTGTCAATTTTTTCTATCCACATCTAATAGATATGTGATAATTCAGAATAAAATTTCAGATTTGTTTTGCCTCTGATGTAAAAACCCAGAGCAATGTTTCATATGATATAATGACTGCTGCCCCTTCAGTGAACTCCTAAAAAGCAGAACAATAACTGGCTTGCATGCTTTAGGAGTCACAAATAACATTTTAAATGGTTTGGATCATAATGGCTGTATTCATTGCCCCCTACAGATTGGCTCTCATAATCAAAACTACTTCTCTATATGTTGTGTGATTTATGGGATGCCTATAATTCCAGTGAGATCCTTGTAGATAGTATTTAATCAGTCATATGGCACAATGTGTGTAAATTCTCATGACTACATGGCAACTCTATTCAACTCAGTATCTTGCTGTGAAGACACAACACACAAAATAAGTAAAAAAATAATAAAAAGTTTTAATAAACAAAGGCTCTCTATTGTAATTTCAAAATCACCATCCTTCAAAGAAATGCACAATGACAAAGTAATGGGAAGTAGGAATTGAGTCCTAAGGAATCTTCTTCTCATATCCTTACTCTTGGTTTTGCAGCTGGACAAGCAAATGTGATCATGGACCCTGTAATCAAAGCAGTTTCCTATAGCAAACTCTATAGGTTGGATATTTTCTCATTTAACCCCAGCTGACAGCTCAGCTGCACGCAGCTGTTCCATCCCTTCCCCCCGGTGGGATGGAGGGGGAGAATCAGAAGGGTGTAAGCGAGGAAACTGAATACAGTTTAGTAAGTAATGCAAAAGTCACTCACACAGGCACAGCAAAACAAGGAATTCATTCACAACTTCCCAGGGCAGACAGGCGTTCAGCCATCCCCAGGACAGCAGAGCTCCCTCATGAGTGATGGTGACTTGGGAAGACGCTCTGAATGTCCCCACTCCCTCTTCTGACCCAGCTTTACACCGGCCAGCTGATGCCATGGGGTGTGGGATGTCCCTTGGGTCACTCGGGGTGAGCTATCCTGGCTGTGTCCCCTCCTACCTCATTGCTGCAATTTTGGGGTGGCGTGAGGAGCAGAAAAGTTCTTGCCTTGACTCTGTGTCAGCGCTGCTCAGCGGAAAGGATAACATCCCTAATTATCAACACAGTTTCCAGCACAAATCCAAAACACAGCCCGCTACCCTGGTAAATTTCACTCAACCCCAACAGCACAGAGATGCTCAGTAGATGCTCTTATCCTGGGTCCAGCTTAGCCTTGCAGGAACACCCGGGGGAGCCGGGAGATGGCCAGCCCGAGCCGCCCCGTGCCCCGTTCCGCGAGTGCCGTTGTTCTGTAGCTCCAGCCCGTTCACCGGGGCCGAGCCCCGGCACGCCGTGCCCTCGCTGGCCGAGCCGCTGCTGCATCCCCGCGGTGCCGGGGGTGCACCGGGGCTGTCGCTGTGCCGGGGCGGGCTCCGGGCCACCTGCGGCGGGGACAAAGCGGGGCCGGGCGGGGCGGGGCGAGCGGGGACCCTCCCGGGCCCGCCCCGCGGCTCCGCCCGCCCCGGCCCGGCCGCGCCCGCCCGGCGGCAGCGAGGGAGCGCCAAGGGGGCCTGGGGCTCGGCTCGGCTCGGCTCGGCTCGGCGCGGATCATGTCGCCATGTCGGAAGTGAGGAAGTTCACGAAGCGGCTCAGCAAGCCGGGCACGGCGGCCGAGCTGCGGCAGAGCGTCTCGGAGGCGGTGCGCAGCTCCTTCGTCCTGGTGAGCGCGGGCAGCGCCCGGCAGGGGCCGCGCCCCGGTCCCGCTCGGCGGTGGGCGGCAGCGGGAGGAGCCCGGCAGCGCTGGCAAGGGGCAGAGCTGGCAGGGGATGCGGGGAGAGGAAGAGGAAGAGGCTGGAGAGGGCCTGGAGAAAGGGCAGAGCTGGGTCGGGGGTTGGCAGAGCGGGGGATGCGCAGGGAGCGGCGGGGCAGGATTTGGGAAGCGCTGGGCAAGGGATGAGGAGGGCGCGGCTGGACAAGGCAGGGGATGGAGATCTCTCTTTGCGGTCCCCTCCGTGTGTGTTGTGCCGTGCCATCCCCCCGGCCGCCCCACCTGCGCCACCGCGCCCCTCTGAGCGCTCCGAGCCGGGAGGATCGCAGGGAAGCGGCGCTTGGTCCTGGCGTGGGGCGGCGGCAGCAGGAATTAACGGGAACCTGCGTGCGGGGCACCGAGCAAACAGGTAGCGGAGTAACGGGGTGCGGACAGTGTGAACTCGGCACATGGATAGGGCAGGACTGAAGGGCACGACCGGGCAAGGTGGGAGGCACAGGCCCTGGAGTGAGCCGGGAGCCCGATAGATCCCGATAGATCCCGGGAATCGTGCTCAGGGGTCTGGGGTGAAAGTCACACGCGTGGTCAGATGCGTTTCATGCCGGCATGTGGGATGCTGCAGCAGGTTGTCTTTGTTGTGCTCACAGCTGTGCAAACGGCAGCGCTGCGCCTCGGGGAGGATGCCGGGGTCAGCTCACAGCTTCCCAGGCTTTGTTGGATGTGTTTCACTGGTGCTCATTGAGTTACTCTAGCGTGTAATCAACTTTGACCTTGACTTTGATGGAAGAAAGGTTAAGCAATGGGATATGCAGAAAGTGCAGTACAAGTTCAGCAAATAATTCCTATTAGTTCTCTACTATTAGATTGAATGGCATGTGCTGTTAAATAAATGGAGAGATTTGAACATTTCTTTTAAAAACGGAGTTTTCTTGTAAATTTACAGGTTTCAAAGCCTGAAAAAAAAAGCTATGGTAATAATCTAGTCTGATTTCTTCGTGCTAGTTTTTGCTTCCTATGTGCAGTTGTTTGGGGATTCTTGTGGGCTTCCATGTGGTTTGCTTTCTCTCTTTCATCAACAATACACAGGGACAAAGGCTTTGTACAGGCTGATGGAACTTTCCATTAAAAATAAAATTACATATATAGGACCAGAAGGGCTTTGTTATCCTACATGCAAATGGTTATGTGGCGCCTGTGTCAGGTTCTTTCTCTCAGAAGGGGAAGGGATGGGTGGGACTGCAGATGAAGATAAATAAAACCTTGACAGGAACCCAGAGGAGTGTCAGAGTCTGTCAGGCAGCCACTCTTTTCCTGATCCCCTCTAGGGTTTCATTGCCCACACTGTCCCTGCCAGCTCCTCTCTTTCTGGCAGGCAGACCCCAGAGCTGCTGTGCTGCCTCGTGTGTTTGCAGCCAAGCACCAGAGGAGGGTGAGGGCAGGTGTTCCTGATCCAGGTCCTGGCAGAGTTTCCTGCTTTCGACAGTTCAGCAGCAGTGGATAAATCCCAGCCCTCCTGCATCCCTGGGAAGGGCCATAAGGCACTGCAGTGATCAAGGACTGAGGAGGGACGTGGCACAACTTATAGGACTGTCTCAGATGGCATTTTGACCTTCCTCAGTGATTAAGGATGAGGTTTGCTCCTGCAAAAAGCTGGCTCCCCTCTATCTTTGTGAGAAAGGGATGTCTGTGGCTGGTGTGCTGGCTGCTGGGAGGGTACAGAGAGGATCCTGAGAAATGATGGTGGGGAGTGGCAGAGTGAGGGCGAGACTGAGAAGTCGCAGTTTCTGATCCTGTTCCCAAGGCAAGTCTCAGTTTTGGTGCTGATGATGCTGGGCAGCTGCAGAGCTGTGTGAGCACCTCCCCATCCCATCTGCCCTCTGCTTGCCACAGCCAGTGTGGGGCAGATGGAAGGGCCCAGCATCAGGACTGTGATCCCTCACCCTGGGGCAGTGCTGAGCTCAGGGAAGCAGAGGATGGCCAGTGGGTACACGGGGAGGAGGAGTTGGTGTTTGATAACTGGGTGGAGCAGGCTGGCAGCAAGTGATGCACTGTGTACCAGGATGTCAGGAACTGGGACCTTATGAAGCAGACTGGAGTTGCACTGGAGCCTTTGCCTGGCAGGATCCCATCCTCTTCCTTCATCCTGGACAGAGCAGGTGATGTTGAGTCAATAAAAAGTATGTGAATAGTTTAATATTCCCTTGGTTATCTTGTCAAGTGCCTTGGCTGTCTGCTTGCCTTGGGGCAGTCATGGCTGAAAGCACAGCTATCTCTGGTAGGGGGCATGAAGGGGATGAAGGGGTGGTGGGCAGAGCTAATGCTGCAGGTAACAGAGCCCACACCTCCATCCCCAGGAGGAGAGGGCACCACAGGGCTCTCTCAGGGTGTTGGGTGAGCTCAGCACTTTGGGCATTCAGGGCACGCCGCGAGACAAGGAACTGTCTGGAGTAAGAAGCTGTCTGTAGTCATTGAATGAAATGCTCATAAATGAAAACAGCTCAGTGAGGAAAGCTTTTAATGCCATGGAAGTGGTCAGCTTGTCCAGAGCCACAATTTGTGTGCTAAAGGAGGTGTCTCTCTAGCCAGAAGCGCTGTGTCCAGCCCGAGGAGCATGATGTCTGGTACAGTGTGGTTACAAAGCTGCTGTCTTGCAGGAGCAGTGAAGCCCATGCCATCTTATTTCTGTTCCTGGTTTTTGATTTATGCCTCTCTAGTGCAAGGAGAGTATCTACGTTGTTGACTGAGGCAGGGCTTTGCTCCTTTGTGCTTGTGAAAGGGAAGCGTTGGATATGGTGGCGGTTGGCAGCGAGGGGAGCCTGTCCCTTTCCAAGGTGTCCTGGAGTGCCTGTGTCCACACTGCCCTTTGGACCAGCTGCTAGGATGCAGTCAGAGCTGCTCCTGTCAGGGTGAGCAGAGCTGGAACCTGCAGCAGGGGAAGTCAGCACAGGCTGTGGAGGGGAGCTCGGGGGCACTTTGGTCCCTGTGAGAAGCACGGGGAAGGATGAAGTGCCTTCACTTGGGGCTCCTGTTCCCTCTCACTCTGCTGCTGTTCCCAGCATCCTGGGCATCATTCTGGCCTTGCATCTCGTTGGCAGACAGGCTCTCGTTGTGCAGGGGAGGTCTTGCTGGGGAGGAACAGTTCAGCAGGAATCCCTTGAAAGCAGGCACAGCCCTGCTGGGAGTGCCGGGTGCCGCAGGCAGGGCTCTGTGGGAACCCGGCTTCTCTCTGTGCTCCTCTCTGCAAGAGGCTGCAGGGCAGATTGTATCAATTTCAGCTTTGAATGGTCCCTGATGTGTGCTACTGATTACAACTAAGGATGAAGTTTTGGCAGGCTAATTGACAAATAATGTCACTGTTTAAATAAACAGACAAATTTAGTGGAAGTGTTTGTTGGCAGGTGGGATAAATGACACACTTGAAAGATAAAGGGAAATTTTAAGATTAGTTTAAAGAAAGGAGCAAAGCCCAAGTGTGATAACTTAAACCATTCTTAACTGAAAGATAACCTGCAGCTTAAATCTTGGGGCACCAACAGTAAAATACTGTGTTAGAAGTGCAGATTCAGATGGCACCTGGGAGAGGCATCTGGGCTAGAGCTGAAAGAGAGCAGCCAGGGACCTTTGGCAGTGGATGGAGATGGGTGAGTTTGGCTCAGACCTTCAATGCAATCTCCCTCCTCCCATCCTCTGATGTTGCTGAGTAATAGTGGGAAAGCTGAGCAACAAGGCAGGAGAGCCCTGCTGGGGGCACTGGCTGATGGGGACCTGGGCAGCTGCAGAGCTCAGACACTTGCCAGCAGGATGCACCTGTGTGCTCAGGTGGGCAGGCCTTGTTCTGATGGAAGTGCCTGTGCAGCTCTCCTCCTCCCCATCTGCAGCCCACGGAGTGCCCTGGGGCATTGCAGAGTTGGGCAGTTTAAGAGCTCACGTGTGTGAAGGAGGTCCTGGCTCTTGTGACAGTGCCAGGACAACAGCAAGGGCTCTTCCTTCTGCCTAAGGACCCAAATCAGCTGCCCTTGTTTGGGTGGATGTGAGGCCAGAGCTGAGAGACACCCTGTGCCTGCCCTGTCTCTCTGGGATGTGCTCAGCAGCTCTGGGGCCCTGCAAGGAGAGGGGGCTGTGTCTCAACCCAGTGCAAGTTTTCCAGAAGTGTCTTCTCTGTGTCGTGACAGGGAAATTAAAAGTGTGGGAGGCACGAGATCAGAGCAGCAAGCACTTGACAAAACACAGATGATGCATTTTCCCACAGTGCTGCCAAACCCAGTCATCTGGTGGCAATTCTGTCTCGCACAATTGCTCTGATTTTCTTTAGAGCATTTCTCTACAGTTTAACTGAAGATGCATTTACTGCTCTGCCATGAGGATTTTGGAAAGGGTGCAGAGCCAGACTGTCTTATCTGAGAAGGAGCAGCTGCAAAGGATTAGCCCACGCTGGGTCAGCCAGGCCAGGGGAGCATCTCTGGGTACCCCCAGGGCACAGCTTGGTGGCACTCACAGGTCTGGGCCACGCATCTGCCAGCAATGGCAGTGGGGGAGATCCTCTGCTTACAAACAACTGCGTGGATCCTTGCCATCCAGAGGTATTCAGGGCAAGTGTCTGCTCTCTGTGGTGCTGGGGGATGTGCTCCCTGGAAGCTCCCTGTGAGAGGGTGGGCACTGTGCCAGGAGGAGATGGGTTTTGTTTGATCCTGGCTGGGCTGGGCTCCTTTGGGTGGCTCCGTTTCAGTCAGAGGCAAAAAGGAGATATAAAGCTCCTTAATGGTGATACTAAGGAGGTTTTGACTGGAGGCAAAAAGGCATTTTGTTCTTTCTGTGGGGTTTTTTTTTCAGCTTAAACTATATTATTAGTGTCTTGATTTATGCTCATGCAGAGGAAATCAGCTTTCTGCATAGAATCCTCTTTTAATAAGCTAAATTCACTTTGATCAATGTGAAGCCTGTTTATATGCAGTGTTTGTAGTGATCTTGGCACTCAGGAGAGACAGAATGTATGCCTGTTCCCCCGGGGGTAGTCAACATGCTGTGTTTGCACAATTTACATGGAAAAACAGACATATATGAGGCACGGGAGGAAATTCTGCCCCTGCCTCAGTGGGCAGGAGCTTTGCTGTTGGTTCAAGCAGGGCAGGATCTGCCTGCTGTGCCTCCAGAGCTGCCACCTCAGCTGGCCCTGGTGACTCCTGTGGAAGTGTCTGTGGAGAGAATCTTGTTCACAGGGGCTTATTTGAGAAAACACTTAAAAGCATTCTTAAAATGAATCACATGCTTTCCTGAATCAGGGCTCCTGTGCCCTGAGGGGCTGGATTTAGCCCAGGGCTGGCCAAGTGTGCCAGGGAAGTGGCTGGGTTTGCCCCTGCCTGAGCACACACCAGTGCTGGAGTGGATGAAGGGCATGGCTTGGGGGAGAGGAGCAAGGCTCCAAGTACACTCTGCAGCTGTGTGGGGACAAATCTCTGGCATGCCTCTTGCTGATGCCCAGTCCTTAAGAGATGGAGCAGTTCCTTGCTCTTCTGAGTGCCTGTGTGCTGAGGTATGGCTCTTACAGGATGAGCTGCAGTCAGTGTGTCCAGTTCTGGAGATTTTGGAGGCAATGACAAGCTTTTGATGGATGCAAAATCTTATCCTTCCCAAGGCATCATTTAAATGTTTATATCCTCCTGCCTGTTATAGGAAAGCTCTGGGAAGAGAACGAAGCACCCCATGTGTTTATCTCTTAGCACATTTTGCCAACTGGGGCTTTAGCACTCACTGGGCAAGGCTGAGAGTGCTGAGGACAATGTCCTGGAAATGCAGGTGTCCCTGCAGTGGCAGCACCTGCCCCAGCCCACCACTGTCAGTGCACTGGAACAGATGGTTGGTGGTGGTGCCTGCAGCCACTGCCAGCACTGCAGCTGGGATTTGTGCTCAGAATCCAGTGAGAGGATGGCTCCTGGGCTTTGTTTCAGCCTGTTCTGGTATCTGGAGATATTTGCAAGTATCTCCCCCAGCACCAGGAGCATTTGAACCAGGACAGCCTGCTGTGGTGTGTAGTGCAGCATCATTTTCTATGTGCAGCTGGGTGGCTCTTTCATCATTTCACTTAGCCCTCTGCATGCTGATTTATTATCTCTAATGGTGCAAAACTGCAAAAAGCTTTTGACATTTCTGTGGCCTGAGAATGCAAGTCAGGGTCACACACAGCAGCTGAGCAGCAGCCAGACCTGGGGTACACATGTGCTTCAGCATCCCTGGTTAATTGGCCCCCTCACTCCTGCTTTCTGCAAGGAAGAAAGGAGTACTTTCCTAAACCTTTGTGGCCATTGCTGTCATCCTAAAAATGCTGGAATATGTTTCCCTGTCACCAACTCTTCCATCTCTTTCATTCCCTTAAAAGTACAAATCAAAGCTCTCCCTTGATGGCTCCTCTTTCCTTCAACACAGCCCTGATTTATCTTTGCAGCTTTTCCTTGCCTCCTGCTGCTTCTCTAATGGGGTCAGGGCTGCTTGTTCCTGACCCCTTTCTCACCCCCTCTCTTGCTGAAAAGCAGTTTCTCCTCTCCCCTATTAATATCTCCTGTCACAGGACTGTTCCTGGGGAGTGGTTGCATCTGGAAGGAGACTCTGTGCTGCTCCACAGCATTCCCCACTCCTCATCCTGCCCCTGGCTCCACGCTGGGTGACATCCCCACTGCAGCCTGGCCTCTCTGTCCCCTGGGCAAGGACACTGCAAGGGAGAAGTGACATCTCCCCTGTGCAGTGGTGGGAGCTGGTGGTGTCAGAGTGCTGCACTTGCCCAGGAGAGCCATCCCAGCCTGGCTGTGACTGTGTTTTGGCAGTGGCCAGAGCCTGGATGTGGGCTGGGCTGCAGTGTCTCTGTGTGAGGAGCAGGGCACGTGTCCTGGAGCTCTGGAGGCAGCCAGGGCACAGAAGGGCAGCTGGCTCCCTGTCTGCCAGGGCTCTGCCAGCACAGCCTCTGTCTGTGGCCCCTGGGGACATGGGGTGAGCTGGAGCAGGGACTCAGGGAGCTGCTGTGCCAGCCAGAAAGGGATGGGGGGGACACAGGGACATGAGAGGCTCGGCAGGAGCTGCATTTGTGACAGGGGCAGGTAAAAAGGTCCTGGTCAGGGGAGGGAAAGGGAGTCTCCATCTCTTGGAGGGAGGTGATGGTGCTGGCCAGCGTGGGCTGAATGCCCACAAAGCTGCTGTTGAGGGAGACAGACCCAGCTCCAGCAGAGAGCTGCTTTCCCTGGCACTTTTGGGTTCCAGGAGAGTTGCACTGGACTCAGACAGTGCCTGGGGGGCCCTAAACTCTCCCTTGTCCTGTTGCACGATGTTGCAATGGTAGGGATGGTTTTATTTGGGGAAGCTTTGGGGTGCTTCTGTTGACAGCAGCACTTTGTCTGAAGCCTCCAAGAGCCCATCCCTTACAGAGCCCATCCACAGCCTCCCCTGTGTTTGCTGGGGGGAACAGAGTTAAACCTTACAGCCCCTTTGCACCAGTGCCTGCAGCCTGAAAATGGAGCACAGATGTGGCTGAGACAACTTCCTGAGCTGCTGAAACCACCCCTGACACAGCTGGGGTTTGGCTGTGCTGCTGGGGTGTTCTCTGTGCTGCTGAGGCACCCAAAACTGCCCTGGCACTTCCTGCCCTGCTCTTCCCCTCTGCTGCCCCGTGGGCCTGGACTCTCACTGACATGTTTTCTGAAAACTCCTTTTGCCAGGAGTTTTTCTCTCTCTGAGAAGCTGAGAGGCCTCAGAAACGAAATGTATACAATAATTATCTGCTGCTGTGGAATGTGGCAGGTGCATCTTTGGTTGGTCTCATGTGGATTGTTTCTACTTGATGAGCTGTGTTGGGACTCTGGTCAGTCACAAGATTTTATTATCACAAAATTTTATTATCATTCTTTTATAGCCTTCTGATGAAATCCTTTCTCTTTCTTTAGTATAGTTTTAATGTATCATTTTCTTTTAATATAATATATATCAGAAAATAATAAATCAACCTTCTGAGCCATGGAGTCGAGATTCTCATCTCTTCCCTCGTCCTGGGAGCCCTGCAAGCACCACCACAGTGGACAAGTGTCCTGCCCTGCTCCTGGCTGTGTCCCTGCCCCAGAGCAGTGGGGTGGGGTGGGAGTGCTCCCCTGCTCTTGGCTCAGCCCTGCGTGTGAGCAGCTGCCCAGGAGAAAAACAAGAGTTTGAGACAGACAGGAAAGGGAGGGGTTCTGCTTATGAGCCATTAATTGCTTTAAGATGTCCTGGAGCTGGCTATTCTGGATTTGGATGCTAAATATAAAACTGATACTACATAAATAAATGATGGAATACAAGTGACATCTGAAAAGCACTTTGGGATGTTCCAGTTAAGGACCTAAATAAATAACATGTATTATTGTTGTTGTAATTACTATTTTCCTTTTTTAGCATGCCTGTGTTACAGAATGCTCTGAGAAGTCGTATCTGGCAGAAGTTCAGTTATCCCATAGAAACCAGCACCCTTTTGCCAATTTCTATCAGCTCTCTTGTTTCCGAAGGAGGAAATCAAAGCTCTGACGTGTTTGCACCTCTCCTGCTCTGCAGCAGATGCTCAGCTGGATGCAGGTGCAGTTTGGCTGACCCAGAGCCACCCTGTCCCTCCCTCTGCCCCTGGAGGAGAAGGTTTGAGCCAGGGGTGCCTGTGCAGGCAGAGACTGACAGGACTCCAGGGGCTGGGGGCTGGGGGCCCCCTGGCAGAGGGAACTGAGCTGTCACTGTCCCACAGTGACACTGCTGATCCTGGGGAAGGTCAGCACAGGGACGAGGGCACTGAAAGCAAAGTGCTGCTCCTAAAGCCCTGCCCTGGGCAGGAGCAGTGCTGGCTCACCTCAATGTGTGCTCATGCCAGACCAGGGCCATGCCCAGCTGCCACTTGCCAGTGCTTCTCCTGCTGGCTCTGCACTCGGGCAGGGCTTTCAGAGGTGATGTGTGGAGGTGAGGTGCAGCTGGGCTGCATGGCAGCACTGCCTTCACAGTCACTCAGCTTGGCTGTGAGCTCTCACTGCTCCATTGCAATGCAGCTGCTTTCTGGGGCCTGTTTGCTTAAGTGATTATGCAAAAATCTCAAGCTTTCAGGAAAAAAACGGTGTTCCTGCCCCTCGTGGCTACAGAGCTCTGCTTGAGAATAGGATCTGCAAAAGGCTGTGAACTGTGCAGTCCATTTCTGAGTAAGTGGAAGGAAAATGAAGAGTCATGTGCTGATTATTCTGGTTTCCTGTGGTTCTAAACCAACTTGCAGACACTTCAAGGCCTGAATTCATTTTATTTGACAGGACTAATAATGACAGCTAAATGTTTGCATGTCTACAGTGACATTACTTTTTGACTATTTCTTCAAGCCTTCTCCAAGCTGGTGTCTCACACCAATACTGTGCTGCTCTGGGGGACAGCAGAGTCACTGTAGGCACTTGCTTTTTCACTGGGAAGTGGGCATTACATTGAAAAAGGAGACTTCCACCTTACAAAATACCCAGAACCCGGGTTCTGGTGCCCCCAGGGCTGTGGATGCAGGAGGGGAGGGCTGTGGGTCTGTGAAATGCTTCTGCACAGAACTTAGGCAGGGTGGGGAAGCACAGGAGAGGGGGCTGGCTCTTGATTCGAGCTTTGGGATGGAAAGAGTGAGTCATTTCCACTGCTGATGTTTTCTTGCAGGGTGCCAGGGCTGTGCACTCATCCTCCCCTTCCCCACGACAGCTTTTCATTTCTCTGAGAGCTCCTGGGAGGTGCAGGCATCTCTGTGCAGTGCAGGGAGGATGTGGGGCACACAGACCCCTGTCTCATGGGAGCCCTGGCAATGATGTGTGGCTGTTCAGGAGGCTGCTGTGCTGCTGCCCGTGGAGGGCTGTGCAGAGCCTTGCTCTGAGCTCTGTTTGTGTGTTTGTGTTTGTGTTTGTGTGTGTTTGAGCTGATCACTCCCTGGCAGGCCCCTTCTCCTCACCAGTTCCTTCTTCCCTTCCTGGTTGCCCCTGGGCTCCTCCCCTGTCTGCAGTGCCCTCCTTCTCTGCCACCCCCTCCTGGCCTCCCTGACCCCATCTCCTGCCTCTGGCAGCTACACAGCCCAACCTTGGCACTATTCATACTTCCCATGATGTGGCCCCTGCACAGATCCATCCCCAGATGGGTAAAGCCCCCAGCCCCCATTCTGCCCTCCCCTGCACCACCTTGGGCCAGCTCCTGAGACCTTTCCCTCTCCATCCTTCCCCTGCTTCTCCTCTTTCTGGTGAGGTTTTCCTCCCTTGCCTTTTCACAGGATGCTCTGTGTGTTTGCATGCCCACCTTACAGCCCACCCCTCCCACCTGTCCCAGGTACAGCTGTGGTGTCTCAGTGTTTTGGTGTTTTCAGCAGAGCCAGGATTCCTGCCTGGACATTTTCCTTCTGTTTTTAAGCTTCGTTCTTTCTGGCCAGTGTAAAAATAGTTTTGGCCTGCTCATACCCAGCTTTATGGACTGTTTTTCACCCTTGAGGTTTTACCATTGTGCATCTGCTGCATCCAGCTGAGTGCTGGCTTTGCAGCAGGCTTGTGGACACCAGCTCCCCATCACCTGCTGAGAGCTGTCTCATTGCCTCCCTGCTGATTTCTTCCCAAAATGTGGCTTTGCTGAGAAGCCCAAACCTCCTGGCATCAGCGAGGCAGCCCTGTGTTGTGGCTGCTGCCATAGGTGCTGACTCACACTGTCTCCCTGCGTGCCCTTCCTCCCTGAGCTCTGTTCCCACCTCTTCCCTTCCCTTCTCCTGGAGTTCTGAATGCCAAGTCCTTGGGGCTCAGGCTTTATTCTGGCTTTGCAGAGGTTTATGGCACTTCCATGAGCACTGGATGGCCGAGCCCAGAGTTTCTGGGTTTTCTTGATTCTTTCTTATGCCCAGATGACTTCTCTGAAGTGAATCTGAGCTTTTGTAAATTGAGCTCTGCAGCCTTTCTGCAAGCTTGAGTGAGAGTGTGCCAATGGGATCAGGTGGCAGTGCAGGAGCTGGGGGTGGAAAAAGTCACAAATGTGAGACTAAAAGGAAAAAGCTCTTAAAGGCCACACAGTGTGAGTTTTCCCTGACCTGATCTTTGAATCCTGGGCTGTGGAAAAGCTTTTCTGTGGATAGAAATTGCTCATTTCCATATGCCCATATGGTTTGCCAAGTGAGTTTGCTCAGTTCCCAGGCATCATTTGAATTCTCTCATGTGCAGTCAGGTTTCTTGAACAAAATAAAAAAATGGGGACTTCTCTCTGCTGTTGTTGATTGTGCATTGCAGCGGGGAGTGGTCTCTCTGCCCTGGAGTGTTGCCAGTCTCGGAAGTGATGTGATTTCAGCTGTGACAGGTGTGTCCCAAGGGTAGTTGTACACCTCCTATTTTAGCTTTTCCTCTCATTTTATGTGCATTTCACCTACTTGGCCCTTTGGTATTTAGTTTAAAATTTGGGCTTTTGCTTGGCTTTCCACATAAGTGCGTTGCATGGTTGCAACAGGTGAGGCAGCAAATAGATAGCTGTAAAATGGTGGCTGAATTTTGGGGAGCAGTTGTGCAATCTGAGATAGTGCAGCTCCATATGCCTGTGCTCAGCCCTGTGCTGGGCAGAGGCAGAGGGCAGAAGGAGCAAGGTGTGTTTTGGGAACAGACTGGCGTGGGGGGGCTTCAGCCTGAGGTTTATTAAAGAGGAATGAGTGGCTTATCTGGGAGGGTGCACTGCTCTCATGTTGTCTTTGTTTAAAGTCATGCTTGTTTTTCCCTGAGGTATTTCACTTGTTTTTTATCCCAGCACAGTGAGCTGTGGTGCTGCTGCTGGGTGAGCCCAGGTGCTGCATCCACAGGAGCCACAGGAAAGGGCAGCTGAGCCCAGGCTGTCCCTGCTGTGTTCTCAGGAGCATCAGGGTTCAGTGTCTGCTGCCCTGGATGAGGAGCTGCTGCGTGTGCCACAGAGCAGGGTCCCTTTGGCAGCACTGCACGTTTTTTCCTGCAGAAATGGATTGATTTTGTTGCTGGATTGGCAGCATTTCTTTGTACTTGGGTATTGGCTTCCCCTGTGGAGGAATTTGTGGTTTCTAAGACTCTAATTACTTTAGTGTAATAGTGTTTCCTCTGCTTTTGTAATGACTTTGGTGGGTGCCATCTGCTGTTGTGACAGTGCTGGGCAGTGTGAGCCTGGGGTACACTTCAACCTTCAGGGAAACTAAGACTTTGAAATCCCATTTTCAGCTTTATCTCCAGCCTCTCTGGACTGATGGGAGTGTGTGGACTCAAAGGGTCAAAAGGGCAGCAGATATTTGGGATGGCTCCCTCCTTACCCCGAGCCTGCCTGGTCCCACTGGGAGCCTGCACAGTTTAGGGTGGAGGGAGGGCTTTGTTTCCTCGATGGCAGGCAGGAGCCACCACATCCTTCCTTCAGCAGCTGCTTGCTGACAAACAGCCTGACCTACACCCTCTGCTTTGCTTCAGCCACGACAGGCAGGGGTGATGTGCTGGGGGTGAGCATGGGCCGTGCTGGGCTGCAGGGGATGGACCCAGGGCTGCTGTGTGCTGAGACAGGCAATTGGCACAGCCTGGGGCAGGGGAGCCCTAGGACTGCATTCTGACAGCCCCAGAGGAGAAATGCATGTCTGGCTGCTGCAGAGCCCTTCTGGGTACCAGTGCACATCCCTCCATCCCTCAGGCATCAGCTGCATGTCACAGGGCCTGGCGCTGGTTTGTCAGATATGGATCACAG
Organism: Serinus canaria; assembly: GCF_022539315.1. NCBI lineage: Eukaryota > Metazoa > Chordata > Aves > Passeriformes > Fringillidae > Serinus > Serinus canaria. Next base: position 7,964,604 of record NC_066318.1, read on the forward strand.
CCTGCACCACACGTTTGTTCCAATATCATTACATCCACCAGACTAGAAGGGCTGCAGCAAGTTTTATGGATTTTTTTTTTTTTTTTATTTATTGTAGACAGTGCTCTGTGATTTTCCAAACATCTCCTGTGAGGATCTGGGATGCTTTGCAGCTCTTACCCTTCAGCTGTCATTGAATCCCACCAGGATGACTGCCAGGACTTTGTCTTGCTGGTCATCAGAGGTATCAGATCTAGAACAGAAATGTCATCAAAGCCCCAACTTTTTAAAGGGACAGCTTTAGAAACACAGTCCTAGTTTCAGGACCATGTTGCAAAACATAAAAGGACTAAAAATACGGTGTGATTGGAAGGTATTCCCAAAGAGATGTGGAAGGCTCTAATTTACTGTCACAGCTGCTGCAGGGTGAGGTGAGGGGGGCCTGGTGTGAGGGGTTGTGGCACTGCTTTAACCCACCAGGGCTGCTGAGTTTTGCCAGGATTGCTGCAGGGAATCAGAGGCTGGCAGAGCTGTGTGCCTGCCCAGGCTCTCTGGGGCCCTGCCTGCTGCCCTGGGAGGAAAAGCTTTGGGGCCCCAGACCTGCAAATGGATGTCCTGTTAATTCACATTAATTTGCAAAGCTCAGCAGACTTTGAGAAGTGCACAGTGCTGTCCTGAAATAAGGCTGGTGTTTCAGGTGATTAACCAAATTCAATTAAGCAATTAATGAGCATGAGACTGATTGAGAGTAAATGAGCTCCTTTTCTCTGTCTACCTGTTGGGTTTTTCAGATTCCTGTTTTTCAGAGGGACTTTCTTTTCTCATGAAATCCCTTACAGCTCTAGAAGCAAGAAGTGCTGTGTGTGCAGTGGGACTGGCAGCATTTGTCACCCCATTCCCAAATCCCTTCTGGCTGAGGGAGCTCCCTGGATGCTCTGGCAGCCAGCCTGGGCTCTCTGCTGCCTGACCTTTGTCTTTCTCACTGGTAATCTGAGGAGTGTGAGGTTCCTTTCAGGACTGTGCAAGCAGGAAAGCACAGTTTTCAGAGAGTGATTAAGAAGGGGACTTTTTCAGATAACTGAGCTAATTCATGCTGGATTTCTGCAGCACAGAAAAGAGACATTTTAAATGCAAAACTGTCTGAGGCAGGAGGTGTTTCATTAGTGCATCCCAGGAGCCAAAGGCACAGAACAGGCACAGGACCTTTGGCTAGGATTGGTTATGGAATAGCAATGTTGACTTCCTTGCTTATTTCACATATCACAGAAAATACTGAATTGTTTGGACTCTCAAACAAGGCGGTGTGGCTGTTTATCCAGTGGTGTTATACAATGCTGAGCTTTCAGTCCTCATTTGGAACTCATTTTTTAAGCTGCTGGTTGCTCTGTGTTCAGCAAGAGATCTTGTACTGGTCTTGTCCTTAACTCCAGTCATGGTGAGCCCTTGGTCCCAGAAAAGCCATTTGGCTGGAGAGTCACATGTGCTGCCCATGGGGAAGCATCTGATGTCCCTGTTGTGAGAGGGGAGAGCCCAAGCTCTCCATGTTGTCCCATCCAGAGGCACATGGCATCTCGTGCTGCTGCTGGGCTTTCATGAACACTGGCTGTGGCAGGGCCAAGCATCAGGATTTGGTTGAGGTTCAAAACAAGACAGAGGTGATGGGTCAGATCTTGGTTCCTTTTTTGTTGTGACCACTCATATACAGAGTCACTGGTTGGCTTTTGGTGTGAAGTTTGATTTTCACAGTGCAGTTCTAAGAGCCTGACTCTTGCTCATGAAACCTGAAGTCAGGCTGGGCAGCTGAGATGGCATTTGCCTGCTTCAGAAGTTGTTTTTCTCATTTTACTAAGTTCTGCTTTCTGGACTCGTTACACAGACAAAATTGGTGCAATAAGGAATGTAATGAAACTCTCCTAATAGTTTTTGCTCGTGACTCCAGGGATTTTTGGAGAAGTTCCTCTTGCTTCCCTGAAATGTGAGCGAGAATAAAACTGGGCTCTAGCCTTTGGCTGTGTCTGGGCTGCAATTTATGGAGAGGGCTTTCCTGTCTTTCCAGAGGGATGCTGTTCTTCCTTCCAGGGGCTGAGATTCCTGCTTTGGCAGTGGTAGCTGCAGCCTTGCTCTCCTCATTCCTAGGAGAGCACAGCTCTCATCTGCTCCTCAAGCAAAGCCAGCCCTGAGCTGAGCAGAGCCAGTGCAGGAGCCTTCCTGTGTTTCTGCCAAGCTGCACAGATGAGCTGCTCAAACATAAAGATGCTGGGTCTTGCAGCTGTTAGAGAAAGCTATGGCCTGTCCAGGAGGCTTTCTTGCTCCATTAGGAAATTAGAGACTGTGCTGAGACAGAGCAGCACAGTGCTTTGTTATTCCCATAGCTTATTGCTTCAAACTTAACCCTCCATCTCCCCCTCTGCAAAACATGCTCAGCAGTGGTGACCTGCAGCACAGGAGCAGCAGAGTGCTGAGTAATGGGTGCTCCAGTGGTCACACCATTTGAAATTAGCACAAGATGTTAGTTATGGTTACTTTAGTTGTTACACATAGGTAATAGTTTTCATAATCTGATTTTCCTGCAGGAAAAAACGAAAGTGGTGGAACCCCTGGACTATGAGAACGTGATCCTGCAGCGCAGAGTTCAGATCTACAGCGATCCCCTCCGGGACCTCCTGATATTTCCAATTGAAGATGTGTCTGTGAGTTTGCTCTGGCTCTTTCCCATCTTTGAGGCTCACTCGTCTCCCGTCCTGCTTACCTTGGAAAATTTCCACCATTAACCACATGTTAATTTTGGCTGCATTACTGACACATAAAACCAAAATGACCCACTGGTGGCTTAGGCCCACCACATTTATTTAAAGTGAGTGTCAAGCCCTGAAGATGCAGTTTGTGCTGTAAAAGTGTTCTCCTTTTTCCTGCAGATTTCGGTCATCGGCCGACAGAGAAGGACTGTCCAGTCAACAGTGCCAGAAGATGCTCTAAAGAAAGCTCAGAGTCTCTTTGTCAAAGAGGTAGGGGCTAAGCCCATGTGACACCTGCCTTCAGCCCTTGATGGCCCCTGGACAGGATGCTCAGCTGTAGCTCCTGATCTGCAGCATTGCAGCTCCCTTGGCTTCTCCTTTGTGGGGAGCCCTGCCCAACCTGCTGCTCAGGAGAGTTCTCACAGGTATCTCACGTGCAGTGTCCTTGCAGTGGGTTTTTGGCTTTGCACCACCTGCCTGACAAAGGGATGCACAACCTCCCTGGAGCCTCTGGAGTGCTGTGGGTTTGTTGTGAAGTGCTGCTCTCCAGGACTATTCCCTTCAAGTGCAGCAGAACAAAAAGTGATGTCGTGTGGAGTTAGATGCGCTTTGTTTCTGAGGACAGAAAACTTTTGCCTTCTGGAAAATGGAGATTTCTCCTCCCAAATCACTGCTCCTTTTTTAGAGCCTTGGAGTGATGTAAATCCAAAATCTGTAGCTGTGTGGCAGGCCAGATGCTGTGTGATTTTTGTCTCTCTGCTGAAAAGGTTCCTTATGAAATTCTGCATTGCTACATGGAGCAAGTGAAGCAGCCTTGCCCACGCCCTTCCCGCTTGTGCTTACCTCACCCTGCAGTGTGTAACCTCTCAGGCTGGTGCTGGGCTTTGTTTTGCTTGCTGTAGCTTTCTGAGAGCTGTGTTGTTTTCCTTTCAGTGCATTAAAACCTACAGCTCTGACTGGTTCGTGGTAAACTACAAGTATGAGGAATACTCAGGAGACTTTCGGATGTTGCCATGGTAAGTGTCGTGCTGCCTTGGAATGCTGCTGTGTGATCACAGGCCTTAGCAGGAGCAGTCTGCCCTTTCCCTGCTGCCTGTCCCACAAGCAAGGTTAGAGCCAGAGGTTTGTGTTGCCGTGCCATTGCCCCTCAGCTGTGCCAGGGAGATGCCCACAATGTTGAGTGGGTCAGTGCTTCACATCCCACCCGCCAGTGTGTGCACACCCCCTCTGTTTGGGATGAGGACAGGCTGCAGCCCAGACCCAGGCAGGATAAACAGTGTTGGCATTTCCTGCACAGGAGCCTCATTGTCCCTCTGGGCTGATGTTCCCTGTGTGCCTCACACAGGCCAAGCAGATTCTCCCTGTGCCCCAGCACAGACAGGGTGATGTGGTGTTGCTGCTGGTGCTGCCAGTGCTGGGAGTTGTGCTTGGAGAAGCTGGGCTGTGCCAGTGCTGTGCCAGTGCTTCCAGCTCCAGAGCTAATTGGGTTTTTCAGGCAGGCACATCCATCTCAGATTTCTGCTGCATTGTTATTTCCTGTGTGATGGTGCCTGCTCTGCTCACTGCCCACACTCTGGGCATGTCTGGACTCCTGTCCAGGCTGCTCATGTGCTGGAAGCTTGTTAAATGCTTTTTCTTTTAATTGGATGTAGTGGGTGTGTTCTGAAGGTCTCGAGGGGATGTGAAGCAGCAGTGGAGTCATACTGCTGATCAAATAATGTTAAAATTTTTGAATAATCTTGTAGTCTGATCTTGCTTCTTTTTGGTAAAGATGGAAGATAAACCAGAGTGCTCTCTCTTTGTTCCATAAATGCAAGTCAGCAAAAACTCTGCAGAATCCAAGAGCTAACAAGAGAAAGCTAATTACAGACTGCTTGTGCCTAATTTCCATGACATGCACTCAGAATTTAGCTTTCCCCAGCTGCAAGGAGCTGTAGGTCTCTTGCAATCTATCTTCTGTGCTCTGTAGCCTGCACTTTGGCTGCTGCTTCTGGATCCAGCATCAGCTGCTGGCTCATACAACCCTCGTGTTCCATTCATTAAACATGAAAATGTGTTGTGATTTCAGCAAATCCTTTAGGCCAGACAAGATTCCAAGCCATGTGTTTGAAATTGATGAAGACTTTGAAAAGGATGAGGTAAGGAGAAGGTTGTTTTTTTTTTTTTTTTTTTTTTTATTAATGTATTCCTGTTAAAAATGCAGGAATATATTAAAAAGTAAATTTCACAAGGCAAAGCCAGAATTCCGTTCCTAGGAATAGTTTTCTGGTTGAGTTGTTTTCTGCTGGGAAAATGGGATCAAAAGTGAAGCAGTGATTTATTTCAAAGTATGACAGGATAGTCTCTTGGAGCCAAGGGTCTCCTAAGTTATCTGGAAGATTAGTCATATTTCTCATGGTTTTTTCCCTTGAAACAGAGCATCATAGGAAGAAGAAAAAAAGGAAGCCCAGTAGTCACCAAGGAAAACTCTTCCTGTCCAGACCTAAAACTGGGCAGTCTGTTTTTCAACTACACTGTGATTCTGGGGTTCTCCTCTTAGAAAGTTTTGTGGTTTACCCCATAATCAGCAATTTTTCACCAGTCACTTTGCCCCACCCTGCTGGCAGTGTGTCAGACCTGCTCTGCCCATCCTGTGCCAGGTGTTGGCACCTCTGGAGTGGCATCTTTGTGCTCAGCTGGCATCAGGGAGGATTGGCAGCCCTGGAGCTCCTCTGTGGGGGTGGGCTGGGGGCTCTGCCAGTAGGGACATCTCAGACCTGCTGGTTATTTTGGACAGTGCAGATGCCATGTTTCCTGCCCATGAACATCACATTTGCTGCAGAAGGATGGGCAGTGTTTTTCTGTTTCAAGTGCCACGTGGAGATTAATCCATGCACTGAGATTAGGAAGGTTTTGTTTACAGAGGGAAGGGTTTAGCCCAGCTGTTTAAAATTCCCATGGCACCAATATGTTGCTGCTAAGGAACTTAGAGAGGAAAAGGGAACTTTGTTGCAGAGATGGAGATTTGGAGGGGCTGTTTCATGCACATTTCTGAAATTACTGGGGTATGTCCCAGCAAACCTCAGGTCTGGACTGCGTTGGTTTCTTTATAAAAGGAAATGTTTTGTTAAGTTTGGCCTTAATCTTTTTTTAGCTATGTTGGTAATTTGCATTACATCACCAGCTTGGGGTGCTGCCTCTTAAAAAATATCTGCTCTGGGCTGGAGACATTGCTGTGTGCTGGTATCAGCATGCTTCCAGAAAAGCAAAAGGACAGAAATACTCCATATCAAAATTTGGAGACCTTTCTTCTTCTGGCCAGTGTCCCAAATCCTCAAACAAGAGAAGTTACTGAGGTTTGTTGTGGAACAGTGTCCCAAGTGCTTTCACAGATGTTTTGAGGTTTGTATCTTTTGGCATGGCCATATCTAAAGGATTCTGTTACAGTTTCCTGACGGAGCATTTGCATTAGAATTGTGTAATGGAAATCCAAGTAAAAGAAATCTCTTGATAAAAGAAGGTGAACCACTATAAAGGAGAAACCATGGGTTGTTTTACCCAGGGAAATAAAGCATCAGAAAGTTTACTCTGGAAGCTGGACATGCAGAATGAAGACATGAAGAATGCCCCTTAGCAGGCTCTGTAAACCTGCTCCTTCATGGCTCAGAGGGCAGGCTGGGGCTGCCTCTGCTGCTGAGCCACTGGAAACCCCAGGGGGAGATTCTGCCAGCACTTTGGGCTCTCATTTCCCTCCCTCCCCACTGGGGGTCATGGTTAGGTGTGAGTGGAGAGCCATTCTCTCTTTCTGGGACCATGGGACAGGAGCAGGTGGAATCCATTGGTGTGCCAAAAACAGCCTGGTTGGGTCACTTGAAACTTCATGGTTTGGTAAATGTGAAATCAGCCAGCTACATTTCAGTTGTTTTACTGGGGTTTGGTGGTTTTTGCTGAAATTTAAAATATGAGAATGACAAAAGGATATGACAGGAAAAGTTCAGAGTTCTGCATTTTGCAACTTCCTAAACAGACCATCTTGAAAATTTCCATCTTCCTCAAGTTTTGAAATACTGCATAAGAACCAGCAGGCCTCATTGCAAAATCACTGTGCAGCTCTATCAGAACAGATGTAATCTTTCTTTTTTAAAAGGTGACTCAACTGTTTTATCTCTTTATTGAAAAGGAATATCACTGACTTTTATTTTATTTTATTTTATTTTATTTTATTTTATTTTATTTTATTTTATTTTATTTTATTTTATTTTATTTTATTTATTTTATTTTATTTTATTTTATTTTATTATTTTTATTTTATTTTATTTTATTTTTATTTTATTTTATTTTATTTTGTTTTATTTTATTTTATTTTATTTTATTTTATTTGTGATAGCACTGTATGCACAGCTGTACCTGTTGCACATACATTCTAAATGTCACTGTATTGCTGTAGTTAAAATGGTATTGCTTTCCAGGGTGGACAAATCCCTTTGTCCAAGGGGAATTTCCTGAGGGAAGCAGTTACCTGACCTCTTTTTATGATTGTTTGCTGTCTTTCAGGACTCCTCTTCCCTGTGCTCCCAGAAGGGTGGGGTGATAAAGCAGGGCTGGCTGCACAAAGCAAATGTCAACAGCACCATCACTGTCACCATGAAGGTGAGTTTGGTGCAGTGACTGATGGATGGGGTGAAGCTCAGGCCACATCTCCAGAGCTCCCAGGAGCCCAGTGGCTGGGTTTGGGATGGGATGGGCATCTGCCCCTCTTGTATCCCATGGGAAAACCCAGTCTGGCAGCAGTTTCTGACCCTCCCCTCCCCAGCATGCAAGGCTGAGGCACGTTGGGCAGTGACAGGCAAGCTGACCAAGAAGGTGAAGCATGCTGTAGTAAAGCAAGATTGTTTTCTGGAAGAGCAGCTGAGGCCCAGGAGAGGAAACAGCTGCCCTGCAAAGACAGCTTTCTGAATTTACAGTTTCCTCCCTGGTTGGAAACATGTGGAAAGGCCAGCTTTAAAATAAAATATAAATCTTTGTTTTTAAAGCAGGGCTGATATTACTGCAGAGATGCAGCATTACTGACCTAAAAGCAACAGCTGCCTTGTCTCCTGTTCTCTGCTCTTCATAATCCAGTGTGACATTGCTCAGATGGTGCAGAGATTTTGAGTGGTTCCACCACAGGTTTTTGCTGTGGCAGTGAGCCTGTCTGCTGTCCCACATGCAGCTGCCTTGTCACAGCACAGAGGGATTGTTAGGGAGTGTGGAAGGATATATTGAAATCAGCTCAAAAAGCCTAACTGTGCCAAGGCTTGATTCAATGAGTTATGCTTCCAGGGGAAGTGGAACAGGACTGTTCATAGGGCTAATTTTAATTTGAGTTTTAAAATGGGCTTGGAGGAGATAGACAGAAAAGGATTTTCTGATCCTCTGCTTTTCCAGGCAAAAAAAGTAACTTTCAAAGTTACTTTTTTAAAGTAACTTTTCCCCCTGAAACTTCTGGAGGTGCTATCACTCATGCTCAAGGTAGTCAGCTGGGTCTGTTCTAGTCTGAGCCTCAGTGCCCTGCAGCCCAGACCTGCCTTTCAGAGAGGGCACCTGAGCTGCACTGGCTTCAGTTCCATTTATAAGATCCAGAGTCTCCAGTGAAGCTCTGATATCAAAGTCCTGAGGATCAGGAGCTGGTCTCTGAGCTGAGCCAAGGGTCTCCTAAGTTACCTGGAAGAGTAGTCACATTTCTCATGGCTTTTTCCCTTGAAACAGAGCATCATAGGAAGAGGAAAAAGAGGAAGCCAAGTAGTCACTAAGGAAAGCTCTTCATATCCAGACCTAAAACTGGGCAGTCTGTTTTTCAACTACACTGTGATTCTGGGGTTCTCCTCTTAGAAAGTTTTGTGGTTTACCCCATAATCAGCAACACCTCTAAGGCACATGTGAGGAAGCTGAGGACTTTGGTCACATCTTCAGCCCTGCCACCACTTGCAGAGGCTGCAGTGGTGTGTCCTTGTCAGGGCTGGTTCTCTGCTGGCTCTTGTGTCTCACACTGTGCTAAAGTGTGCAGAGTGGGTTCTGTGGAGAGCTGAGCCACAAGCAACCTCTCATCAGGCTGCAGCTGCCACCCTTTATTCCAGAGCACCCTTTCCTGGGCAGAGACCTGCCCTGCTTTGGCTCAGCTCTCCCTCTCTGGTTTGCAGCCTGGTTTGTTGGTGGCCTGTGCCACAACCACAGCACCAGGACTGTCCTTCTGTCCTTCTCTGCCCAAATGCACTTCCCAGTGCTCTAGCCCTCCCCCTGCAATCTCAGTGCTCACCAGCAGCCCCTGTAGCCTGATCAGAGGGGTTGCTCCCTCTGCTCACAGGTTTAGAGCATTAATTTCTCTTTTGACAGTGGTTTCTGACAGCAGTTCTTGCACGGGGGGGAGATCACAGGAAGAGTGTTTGCTGTTTGATTCTGCCTTTGCTTTTGAACAGAGTTCAGCAAATGCAAACTGTTTAGCATGAAATCCCATGACCACAAGGGATATCAACCCTGTAATATCTAGAGAGAGATCTGTCACGGGTTTCTGTAGCATCCACTGCCAAAATTCCTGAGATTGCTTCAGTGAAGTGCTAAATCAGTGTTTAGGCTGGATTAATGCTTCACATCCTTGGCTTTCCATGGATCTTTATGCTCTGTTGAACTAAAGGTTCAGTTAAATCTTATAAAACTTAAAGCCCAACAGCCCCTGGAGCATCTCTGCAGCTAATTAGTCATCTAGAGGAGGCCAGAGGTTCCTCTCAGAAGGGATGGGTTCTGCTTCAGGGCACGAGGCTCCCTCCCAGTTCTCTGCAAGCCAGTGGCTTTACTGAACCTGTGCTGGTGTCAGTAATGATAGAAACAGGAAATTACTTGTAATCTCCCATGTGGGATGAAAAATGCTGTGTTTATTCATATTTATTCATAGATCTTCCAGGTAAAACAGTAGAAATCCTTGCAGTGCTGCTTGGCCTGGCTTCCTTCATGATCCTCCTCACACAGACACCCAGCAACAGTGAAATGCACCCTGCTCCTTACAGCATCTGGTGCTACCACAATTGCTGCCAAAATGGTCTCCTGAATTATAGTCCAGTAGCTTTTGGCTGACAAGCATGAAGAAAGGTGTTCAGAGATACTGGAGAGCTTTTTTTTCTTCATGAAAATCAGTAGTACAAACACAGGGACAATTCTCCTGAAATTACTGCTTTTTGATGTAAGAATTGGACACTAAGCCAAAGCCAGTTCATGAAAATAAGTTTGTATAAAAAAACCCAAACCCAAAGCCACAAAAACCCCAAGCAGTTGAATGGATTGCATTGTCCCTTGGCTTGCATTTGGGTGCCAGGAATTTCCACATGTCTGTTCCTAAGTCTTCCAGACAATTGCTTTGTAAGTCTGAGGTCTGTTTGAAAAAAGCTCTGGAAATACCTGCTTTAGGGTGGGATGGATCTTCAAGTAATGTGCTGATCTGAGTTACTGTGCAGCATTGCTTTGTAAAGATAAATGAGGCTGGAGCCAGCTGAGAGACGAGCTGGGAGCCCTGGGGCATTGCTTTAGATGGGCAAACTTACAGTAACAACAAGGGCATTAAAATTAAAGAAGATGATGGAAATCTCTCTGTGTAAAAGCAAACCATATTCAAATGGGTGAATCTGAACACTCCAGGGTCAGCAGTGTTTTGTGTTACAGTCTTTTCTCAAGAGCAGGGAGGGCAGATGTGGAAACCATGGCTGTGGTTTGTGATGCACAGCAGAGTGAATACTTGCCTGAGCAAGAATTTTTGTTTTCACAGGTATTCAAGAGGAGGTATTTTTACCTGTCACAGCTCACAGATGGCTCCTATATTCTGAATTCCTACAAAGATGAGAAAATTTCAAAAGAATCCAAAGGCTGCATTTTCTTGGATGCTTGCAATGATGTGGTTCAGGTAGGTGTCCTTTCTGTGGGGCTCTGCAAGGACTTATGGATTTGGCTCTGAGACAGACAGGCCTGCTCTCTCGAGGTCTGAGGGCATGGAATTGCAAACCAACCCAAAGCTGGCCAGCTAAACTGATCAATAGGCCAGTGAGTAAATGATATTAATTTATCTGAGGCACCTTCCTCCTCTAATTGCTGCTTGCTCCAGCTGCTTGTTTCTTAAGCTGTGCCTTGGTAATTCCATGCAAGCAGCTAGTCCTTGGGAATCCAGGACCTACTCAGGGGTCATAAGGTTTAAGGAGCAGGTGTTTGTACAGGTCTAAATCCTGGGTTTGCTTGGTTGTGCTAGAGTGAGGTGCAGCAGTGGATTGCTGCTCTGCCTTCTGCCCTTGCTGTCTCTGCAGAAGCTGCAAGCACTGAGCTTGGTGCAGGGTGGCTTAAATTACCCCAGTGGTTTGCTCCAGCATGGATGAGTCAGAGCTGTGAGTTTCCATTTATCTTTGTGAACACAGTGAAAGCAATAATGCACACACCTCAGTGATCTATGGGATGTACTTCCCAAGCTGCATCAGATTTGCCTTGGCTTCTGGTTGGAAAATGCTGTTTAAAGGCCAGCACAGCTTCAAAAAGCTGCAATGTACCACTTGCTTTTTAAAGATAGATGCCTCTAAGTGTCCTGGAGTGCAGCATTACTTACCATGTCAGACAAATCCAATTCCTGGCCTCTCTGGGTAAATATTAAAGCTCTGGTGACATCAGAAGGAGCTTGTTCCTGCTCCTTGGTGCAGTGTCTGTGCTCCAGTCTGGCTTTCCTTCACTCCAGAGCAGCTGGCCATGGACCTGTACCCTGCTCAAGGCACAAAGCCCTCTGTGATTGCAGCCAGATTGCTGTGTCAGGGAGGGTGCCTGCCTTGTATTTCGTGGTGTTTCAGCTCAGGATGCTTTCCCAGAGAGGAGCTGTGTGGCAGGTACTGTGCTGGGTTGGTGAGGGAAATGTAGCATAGATCTGTTTTTGTTGTTCAGTGTCCCAAGATGCGCCGCTACGCGTTTGAGCTGAAGACAATAGACAAGTACAGCCACTACCTTGCAGCTGAAACTGAGCAGGAGATGGAGGAATGGCTGGTAACTCTGAGGAAGATCATTCAGAGCAATACTGAGAGTTTGGTGCAAGAGAAGAAAGATGCTGTGGAGTCTGTGCAAGGTCAGTCTGTAAACAAACACCTCCCTTTACAGGCAGTGTGCCTGGAGAAGTGTATACTGTGCTGAATTTGAAGCAAGAATTGTGGCTGATACACAGTATCATGCAAAGGGGCTTAGCATAACACAGATGATAGTCTGAGGAATAAAAGTGGAGGGAAATGTGACCCTTCCTCTGGAAGGGAAATCCATAGCAGAGTTTCAAGGCTTCTGGAAAATTGGCTCTGTGAGGTTCTGCTTTGGACAGACGCAGCAGACTGTAATAGTGCACTTTGATACTGGTAATGCATGGAAAAATCTTACTCCCAAGGAATGGAAAAGTCTCTGTAAACTGTTTCTGTGCTATTGTTAGCAAATACTGCAGGATGCTTTCTGGCAGAGTGCTGCTCCTGCAGTTGTTTTGAACATCTGTTTCTCGTGTCCTTGCAGATGATGAATCGAGCACGCAGGGAAAGTCAGAGAACATCCTGGAGAGCCTGGAGAGAAGCATGCATCCAGAGCTGATGAAGGTAATGTGTTTGCAGGATCACTCTCCCCACCCACAGCTCCTTCTGTCCAGCTTCTCTGGGGGAGGGATTTTCTGCTTTCTGTGTCTCCAGCTCCAGGCAGGCACCAAGTCCTGCTGGGGTCTCTGTTATCCCACCTGTCTGTCTCACCTGTGGTTTGAGACTGTGTGTTCCTCACCTCCAAGTGTGGCTGCCTGCTCCTGCCTGCTTTTTCCTTCAGCACAGCCACATCTCTGCACTGTTCTTGCACCATGGCAGTGCTTTCCATCAGCTCATATATCACAAAGGCAATCTGAAAAATAATTATTTTGTTTTGATTCAGTTCATTCCCACTAGCGAGCGTTTGCCTCTGTGTGGCCAGGCACTAATATCAATGCCTTCCTTTGTCCTAGTATGGAAGAGAAACAGATCAACTAAACAAACTGAGCAGGAATGATGGAAGACAAAACATCTTTTCTTTTGACCCAGAAGTCCAGGTAAACACTCCCACATTTCCCAGTGTGAGGTTTTGTTCACCCTGTGTGCCTCCCTTGTCCCCTTGCATGGCCACAGGGTTTGCCTGCAGAAGCAGCATGTTTTCCAGTGCAGAGCAGAAGTGCAGCCCATACTCCTGTCAGTGAGAGCAGAAGGAGGTGTCAGTGCTCAGGAGGTAGCTCTAACACAGGGAAGAGTTGCAGCAGCCCCACACATGGCCTCCCTCCAGCTTTGCTGGCATTTATGTGATGCATCTTGATGTTGCTGGATTTCACACCAGGTTTTTTCTGGGGCTCTGAGAAGTTCTCTTGCTTGCAAGAAGAAGCAGTAGAAGAGGTGTTGCATGGATGGCTGCAGTGCTGCATGGGCTCAGCACATCTGGTGCAGTGAGCAGTTGTGGCAAAGGCCATGGCAGGGGTTTAAGGGAGAGCCTCAGTCTTCAGGGAGTTTTCAAATGCAGGGACAGAGGAACTGAAAGAAACACCCTGTGCTGGTCTGGTGCACTGGAGTAGGGGGTCATTGTCTATCGGCCTGTTTTCTTCTTGGCTTTGAAGTTGAATTCTCTGCCAGGGTCTAGGTGTGGGATTTCAGTGGAATGAGCTGGAGTTGCTGACAGTTTTAGAGAACTGTTCCAGGGTATGGCATGGTTTCTGGTTCTCCTTCTGGTTTGGCGTGTTCACACCTGTAAAATAGAACATTCTGGTTTCACAAGGAAATGCAATTAGTCTTTAAAAGGTTTAGTTGTACAAAATGAGCTTTTCTCTTGGCAATTCTTTAGAGTCTTTAGCAGAAGGAAGATAAGCATCCAGGAGGCTTTTTGGTTTCTTTTTTTTGTTTTTAGGAGAAGCTCTGAGAAGCTTCCTGTATTCTAGTCAGATAATAAAAGTGGAAATATTTCTCAGTGTGGAGCATCTAAGATAACTTCTTTTACCTAACCAAATGGTTAGGCTGAATTCAGTGCCCTCTTTCTATGCCCAGAGTGCTTCATTCTGGTGTGGGTCAGTTGGATCTGCTGTAACCCCAGCACTCAGAGTCTTAGCTCCAGTCAGTGCTGGTACATGCACACTTGTATGCCTGTGCTAAGGAAACTGGGAGCAGGAACGTATACCTGTGATGTACTTTACTCTTGAAAAGAAAATAAGGGAAGCAAAAATGCCTACTGGTATTTAGGGGTGCTTGGCAGCTCTGTGCCCAGAGCCCAGCACAATGGGTGTGTCAGAGGCTGGGGGTCTTTGGTAGCTCTGTGCTCTTTGAGGAGGGAGGGTGTGGAGGCACAGGCCAGGTGTGGCTGTGCTGGGCTGGGGAGGAGGTGATGATCATCGAGCCTGCTTGGATTTCCCAGCCAGACACCCTCTGCTGTTTCTAGCCATACCAGTTACTGCTGTGCAGCTGGACCTGCCTTCCACTGTGACATGTTGTTTACAGTCCCACGTGTGCCTTCTCTGTATTTCAGGCTCAGGGGCCATCTCTAGCTGGCCATACTTCATGGTGGAAGGCTCTTTTCTGGTTGCTGTCTTGTGTTCCGCTTTCTTGCCCAAGCTCTAAGTGGTGTTTGGGAAGATCCCCTGGGTTACAACAAAGCAGGAAGGAACTGAAATCATTCTGAGGTTTAGTTTGCTGTGCTCTACAAAACAGTTTGCTAAAAATTGATACATCCCCACGAATCCTTGTCCTGAATACCTTTGTGTAACATCATCAAATTGCACTCGTTTGTGAATGTTTTATACCTTTCAGACCGCTTCAAAAAATTGATAAAGATAGTATTGGCAGTAATGTGATCCCTTAACATGATTCAGGGGATTGTTTTCTCTTTTAATGAGACCAGATGTGTTTGTTTGCTGTCTAGAGACTCGATTTCTCAGGGATTGAGCCAGATGTGAAGCCTTTTGAGGAAAAGTGCAGCCGGCGCTTCGTGGTTTGCTGCCAGGACTTCTCCCTCAACCTCCTTGCTCAGCTGAGTGACAGGGCAGAAGAAGGACCCACCAACGTAAGGGGAGCTCCAGCATGTCCTGCTTTGTCTTTTTTCCTCTCACCAGCAGGAAAACACCTTGGCAAATTAATCTGTAGGGTTAAAATGATCCCATTTTTCCATGAGCACCAGTGGGAGCTGGACAGGCGGTGGCTGCTGGCCCAGAGTCCAGAAATGTGTTTGGGGACAGGGTCTGTGCTGATGTGCCTCAGCCTGCTGGGAAACCTGTGCTTCAGGGGCACAGGGCATGGGGACTGTGTGTCTGCCAAATTCTGCATCCCTGTGAAAGTTCTGTTGGTAAATGATTAGGCTCCATCTCCAGACCACTCACGGCTGTGTTTTATTTTGTTTCCTCTAATGGCAAGGGATTTCCTTGTTCTGGAACCTTCTTCTGACTCCCAGCCTAACTCTATTCACAGTCACTTTGTCATATGCATTTGTTATTGTGCCAAAGTTGTGCCTTAGCCTAAAAACCCTTGTATTTCCTGAGCCTCTGATGTCTGTAGGCAGCTATCACATCTCACCTCAGCCTTTGTTCTGCTGGGCTGAACAGACCAGTCTCATCCAGTCTTTCCACCCAAAACAAATCCCTGCTGTCACGTCCTGTGCTTGCTCTGGCTGGAGTCAGCCCTTTCTGCAGGGGTGCAGAGCAGCAGGGCAGGCAGAGGCACCAGCACTGCCCCATCTCTGCTGATGCTGCCCTGTCTGATGCCTGGGAGAATCACAAAGGCTTTTTTGTGCTGGTTTCATACTGGCAGCTCACAGCTCTGAGACACAACACCAGGCTCAGTAACTCCCAGCAGAGGGATGCATTGCTAATGGCAAAGATTCTTGTTATCCATCCTTAATCAGTCCAGAGTGAGACCCAATCAGGACATTTTCAGCATTGATGTAATGCCTCCAAGTCATGATGGAATGGCTTGGGCATGCTACAGTTTTATCTTCAGGCCTGCATTTTTATCTTTCCATGAATGCATGCCTACTAGAATTAGAAATACATGAATTATTGCCACTTGCCTGGTGCTGTTAAGGTCAGTAGTTACAAAGCAGTTGGCAGATTTTGCACATGCATTTCCTCAGCAGTGTCAGCCTTGTGTTTGAGCTCTCCTGGCTGGGAGAGCTAACTTTCCTCCTGGGATAGCATCTGAGGAACATTTTCAGTGTCACAGTTGAGCCATCCAGAGTGTTGGACTTTGGAAAATAAATATAGTGGTCTTTGGCAGGTGATCCTAAACACTCTTAAGCTGATTTCTTATTGCAAAATGATAAAGCTCCAATAAATTGAGCTCATCTTTTCTTCCTGACTTTATAGTTTACCACTTAGGTAAAAAACATATGGATTTCATTCTTTATATTTCATATAGCCATGTTCAAACTGATTAGATCAAAATGCAAGAATGTGCAGGAAAAAATAGATCAGTATATTCATAAAGCAAATGAACATGGATTGTGGGTCACTATAGTGGGTATTTTTTGCCCCCGATGAGGGAGAAATGATGAGGAGGACTACATCCTATCAGAAGGCTAATTAATTACTTTATTATACTATGTTATTCTGTATCATATTACATCTATTACATTACATCTAAACTGAATCTGCCAAGCACTCCACTGCACAGAATCTCGTGACTGTTCTGACACACACACACACCTGGTCCTGACAGGCCAAGGAAACAAAACACCATCACTGTGGGTAAACAGTCTCCATACTGCATTCTACTTTGGCAAAAACACAGGCACAGCAAATGAGATAAGAATTGTTTTTCCTTTCTCTGAGGTTCAGAGAATGTGAATCACAGAAACATTCTTGGGAAGTCGTGCCTTTCTGTGAAGAGAAATGTGGCTACATGTCACAGTTCTGTAAAATGCTGGTGTACCAAACTAAAGGAGCAAACAGGAGCAGCAGGTTCCCAGTTTCCTTGCCAGGGAAAGCAGTGCTGTTGGTACTCTTGAGCCTGTGCTGTGCATTTTTTATGACACATATGTTCAATCCAATTTCCAGGTCGAGCCCTTTTTCCTAAGCTTGGCGTTATTCGACCTGAAAAGTAACTGCAAGATTTCAGCTGACTTCCACGTGGACCTGAACCCTGCGTGTGTGCGGGACATGCTGCAGGAGGGCTCGGAGCCGCGGGCAGAGGGAGCGGCGGGGCACGGCCCCGGGCAGAGCCTGGTGCACGGCGTGCCCGAGTCCTGCCTGCGCTACATCAAACGGGTCAGTGCCTCGCCTTCTCCTCCTCCTCTGTCACTGCTGGGGCTTCCAGTCGCTTTGGGGTGTGTTGTTCCCCACTGTGGGGTAACCAGAAGCCAGCTTATCTCTTGAATTCTGGTCAGTGTTGAAGTTGCTGTGCAGGGCTCGCTGGCAGTGATGGGCAAAGCGCAGGGAGAGTGTTCCAAGACCTGGCCATGCCTGAGCCCCTGTGGCCCATCCCCAGGGCAGGGTGTGTGTGGGGTGTGGGAAGGGCAGTGGGATATCAGGCCAGACCCTGTGGTGCACACTGGGGTCCTGCTGTGTGACAGCTGCTGCCTCTCTGTTGCAGGGGGTGTTCTCCGTGACCAACCCGCACACAGAGATCTTCCTGGTGGCCCGAGTGGAGAAGGTGCTGCAGGGCAGCATTGCCCACTGTGCAGAGCCCTACATGAAAAACTCAGACCCTGGGAAGGTACTGGCTGGGGCCATGGGGGTGTCAACTGAGTGGTGCTGGCTGCTGCTGCTGCAGGGAGTAGAGGGGGGTGAAACATGGATTGTTCTGCAGCCCTTCAGTTTCTTGCTGGCAAAACCAGGCTTTGTCCATTCTGTTTGCACTGTTCCCAGGCTGGCTTCAGTTGGGCTGTCCTGCGAGACTTGGTTCCTTCCCCTGGAAAGAGGCAGAGGATTGGAAAGAGCCAAGCATTTGGGGCCAGACCTTTCCCCATTACACTTCAGCAAGCCAAAACCTGGGCTGGGCTGACAGGAAAAAGTGGGATACCTCATCCCCAGAATAGAATGTCTGCATAGAATCATGGAATCCTATATCTTAGAAAAACCCTCTCAGATTATTGAGTCCAACCATTAACCCAGCCCTGTCAACTCCACCACTAAACTGTGTCCCTAAGCACCACATCCACGTGTGTTTTAAACACCTCCACCACTTCTCTGGGCAGCTTTTCCAATGCTTGACAACCCTTTGAGTGAAGAAATTTTTCCTGACATCCAGGGGAGAGGCCTTACTGTTTGCCACCAGCTTCAGTCTCTGCATCCTCGTGGAGCTGATGCTGCCTTGTTGCAGCCAGTCAAGAGTAGTTCCTGAAAAGTCAATTTTAGAATACCTGGTAATGATTGCATTCCCTTGGCACACTTTGTGAGTGTATAGGATGAGCCAAGTGCAGTCAGTTTTGGAAAATACACAAACAGCTTTTGGCAAAAAGAGCACTAATAAATCCCCTGGCAGTTCAGTCCTGAGGAGGTTTACCATGGCTGCCCACCACGTGTGCTGCTGCTTTGCAGACTGGCAGCTGTGCCTGCTGTGAAGGGACACACAGGGATGTCTGTCAGCTGCACTGGTGCCTGGGGCAGACAGAGAGATGGACCTCCCTGGAGTCTGCAGCATCCTTCACTGCTGTTCTGGGGCAGCATCAAGCCCTGGCACACCTGACCTGCCTCTCTGTGTTTTGCAGACTGCCCAGAAGGTCCATAAGGTGGCCAAGCAGGTGTGCAGCCGTCTGGGGCAGTACCGGATGCCCTTCGGCTGGGCTGCCAGGTCAGTGCTTCACCTTGGGCTGGGCTCTGCCCTCACTGGGAGCTGCTGCTGCTGCTCACAGTGACCTGGGACGTGGTTGGGCAAGGGGCCAAGTGACTGAAGTCAGTGAGGTTGCAGCTGAGGGCAGAGTTTGGCTCCAACTCCCAAGAAAGAATTGGGACTGGCTGAAATGCTCTAGCTAGAATTAGAAACAAAATATTAAAAAGTAAACAGTGCTGGGAAGGCAGTAACCTTCCTACTGACCTGCAGCTACTGCTGTCAGGGCAGAACCTTCCTGGGGACAAAATACACTGTCCCATGCTACCAAGGGAATCACTGCAGAAATTCTCTCCCGGCACCAGCCACTGCCAGGGACAGGATGAGAGCAGAGGACTTCCCAGCCTGGCAGTGGCAATCAGATGGGGTTTGTTTTCTGTCTTAAACTCTGCTTTAATTAAAGTTCTTGGGAATGGCTGGAGGCAGTGATCCCATTCCCTTGCTGCTCTTTCACTGGGACTCATAAGTATGTCAGTGCTAACTTTCTTAAAGCTCAGTCAGAAAAAGGCAAGCTCATCTACTGCCTCCTAGTGCTAAATTGTATTTTGGTGCTGGGAATGACATGGGAGCACAGGAAGCTGTCACAGTGGGCTGCACTTTGGGTGTATGATGCTTGCAATGTGTCTTCTTGAACTGGGTGTTCCTGCAGTGCTGGCTGCTCATCTTTGAGGTGGTGGTTTTGGGATGCAGCTGGATCCTGGCAGCCAGCACTCAGCCCTCCTCCAAGGGGACCCTCCCCTAATGGTGGGCTCTGGGTGGGCATTGACCTGGACTGGCTCCAGGTTTGTTCCTGCTGGGTAAAGAGCTGCCTTTGGACACCAAGGAGCTGAGGGGGCTTGTGCAGGGAGCTGTGCTGCTCTGTATCCCTGGAACATTTCCCTGTGGGGCTCAGAGGAAAGTGCTTGCACAGAGGTGGAGTGCAGATGCTTTAATGTTATTCTACACAGACACCTATCATTTTCAAGGGCAGAGGTGCTGGTATTGATCCAGGGCAGAGTCCAGTCTCCTGCTCTGACTCCAGGAGGAAGCTGGTGCATGTCCCCAAACTGGTTTTTATTGTGCACTCCCTTCCTAGGGGGATTTCTGTGCTCTGAGCCCAACGTGAAGGTGCCTTACCACTGGATGTAAGTGGGAGAGGATGGAAGGGTGTTTGTGATTGTGGTCCAGGCTTGGAAATGGGCTGAATGTGTCCTGACCTGGCTGGAGAGGGGGGAATGGGTAATGATGTCCCATGTGATTTCATGTGACGGCTGCAGCCTGGGTGGGGTCAAGGTACCAGGTCAGGGTGGGAGAGCAGTCAGGTCTGTGGTACTGGGAGCAGTCAGAGGCCAGTGAACCCCTTGCCTGATGAACTGCCTTTCAGATGTGTCAGAGACCTCAGTGTGTGTATATGTACCAGCATTTAGAAAATACACCTCTTTCTTTCTGCAGGCCAGTTTTCAAAGACTCCCAGGGCACTCTTGATGCTGATGGAAAATTCTCACCCCTGTACAAGCAAGACAGTGGCAAACTCTCAAATGAAGATATGCTGAAGCTTTTAGCTGAGTATAAGAAGTAAGTACAAGAGACTGGTGCAGGGGCTAGGCAGGCATTTAAACATACATTTTTAAACAGTTAAGTGTAAGCATGAGACAGCAATTTCTAAAATATTTGGAAGGTAGCAAAAAATGCTGATGATGTGCTCAGCACCTGAGCTTTCAAGATGTACACTCTTGCTCCTCTCTCCCTAACACAGACCAGAGAAGACAAAGCTGCAGGTCATTCCAGCCCAGTTAAATATCATCATCAAAGACATCCCACTGGACTTCACAAGTAAGGATCTTGGATCTTAACAGAAGTGCTGATGGCTTGAGCCTCAGGAGTTAACGCTTCTAGGGGGGATTTTGCTGTTGCATTAACAAGAGTATCTCAGGGCTGCCATCAGAAATCAGTAATTCAGCACAACCACTGACTTGTAAGTCTTTCTGATTCCTTGTGTGGAGGAGATGTGGTCCAAGTGCAGATATTTACCTGAGGGATTGATCCTCTTTACATTTTGGCCATCACATCCTAAATCTGAAGTAAGCCAGCTGCCTGCTTTTGCACCAATCCCCTATCACATTTTTGATCCATAACTTTGTAGAGTTTTTCAAACATGGTCAGGGTGATTCTTTACCTTGCATTTAAAGAAACTGAAGCAAAGAAAGGACTTGTGATGTGTTCACAAGTCCTTGATGTGTAATTCCATGGGCTTTTGGCAACTCCTGTCACAGGTTAGGTAGGCTAATCTCCTGTCCAAAAGGCTTTTCTAGTGGATCTAACTTTTTCAGTTCTTACTCTCTTACAGATTGTTTCACAGCTTCTTACATTCCTATAAAACCTTTTGAGAAGGGCTGTGAGGACATTGCAGTTGAAGTGGAGGAGCTTGTCCCAGAAGTTGCAAAATACTGTTACCCCTTCACTGTCTACAAAAACCACCTCTATGTCTACCCCCTGCACTTGAAGTATGAGAACCAGAAGGTGTTTGCAAAGGTGAGTGACTCAGGGAGTGACCCGGGGAGTGACCCAGGGAGTGACCCAGGGAGTGACCTGCGGCCAGGCTTGGTGTGGGTCAGGGTGATGCTGCTGATGATGTTCCTGTTCTCCCCCCTTTCAGGCAAGGAATATTGCTGTCTGTGTGGAGTTCAGGGATTCAGATGAAGCTGATGCCAGGCCATTAAAGGTGGGTTAACATTACCTTTTAGCAGGGCTGCTGTTTGGCCGCTGCTGGGTGCTCTGTACCAGCCAGGCTGAGCAGGGCAGGAGAAAAGCACTGAGTTCCCATGGTCACTGGTTTAATTTGGCCAGCTGATTTAGGGTGGCAGGGCCCTGAATTCAGCTCTTCCTTTGTGTTTGCAGTGCATATATGGCAAGCCCGGGGGCCCTCTGCTGACCACACACGCCTACGCTGCCGTGCTGCACCACAACCAGAGCCCCGAGTTCTATGATGAGGTAAAAGCAGCTTGGGAAACAGCAGATTTTCCTGGGTGCTACAATGCCAAGGGGCTTTCAGAATACCTCTTTTTCCAGGGCTGGGTGAAATATGGGTAAAGATAATCACCAGCCCTTTGCCTCAGCAGAAGGGCTCAGCACAGCCAGAGCCTTTTCAGTTTTTAATGTCAGTTTGTGTTCTGCTGTCTTTACTGTCACGCTTTGTGCACTCCAGTCACACACCCCCATTAATAAGTAATGTTGCAAATGTGATGAAAATGTTAGGAGTTATTTAAGATGGGTAAGAATGTGTCTTGTGTAACTGCATACAACATAACATTTGTGAAATTAAGTAGAGCTAAAATATTACTCCACAACTAAAAATACAGTCTGATCTATCATGATATCATTTTAGATTAAAATTGAGCTTCCAATTCACCTCCATCAAAAGCATCATTTGCTTTTCACCTTCTATCATGTCAGCTGTGAAATTAATACAAAGGCAACATCGAAAAAACAAGACACCGTTGAAACTCAAGGTATGTTCAGTGCTTAAATTACTTCTGTTGGAGTTTAAAAGGCCAAGATAAAACAAATGTAGGGACATGAAAAAAAAAGTGATTAACATACCAGCATATAGGAAGTTTGTTTTCTAAATGCAACCTAATATGATATTGTAGGTCAAAAATGGAATAAACTCCATGGTTTCAGTTTATATTAAATCTCAAATTTTTGCTGCATTCTGACGGCTCTTTCTGTATGTTCCTGACTTGCACAAATGTGCTGTTGTCAGGCAAGTCACCAATAAAAATGAGATCATGGTCTCAGGGGCTGATCCTGGCAACACCAGGATGTGCACACCTGGGTCCCAGTGGCTGGGAAGCCTCTCCCTTCCTGCAGCCCCCAAAGGACCCTCACCGTGGGCACAGCCGTGGCTCACGCTGGCTCCTGCCCCTCTCCCCCACGCTGGTCTGCGCTGCCTCCGAATTTGGTTCACAGGCAAGAGGTGCTTTAGTGACACTGCTGTCACTAAAGCTGTGGCTGATCCCTTGGACTTCCTGGGGTGAGCCAGAGCTGGTTTGGAGCTGGGTGTGTCTCTGACCCTGTGCCTGGTTGCCTCTGCAGTGGGGTTCTCCTGGGTGCCACTGCTGAAGGACGGGCGCGTGGTGCCCCTGGAGCGGCAGCTGCCCGTGTCCTGCACCCTCCCCCCCGGCTACCTGGGGCTCCCAGACCCTGACTCACGCAAGGTAGGGGCCAGCTCCAATTCTGAAAGGGGCTTCAGTGGGAAAGGAGGAGTGTCTTTGTCATATTTTCTGAAAAATCCCTTCTCCAGGATTTCTTCTCCTGGGAAGGCTCGGAGAAGAATGAAAACAATAATTATCTGATTGCTTCTCCCTGTTTTGCTGCTTTGGAATGTGGTCTGGAGAGTGTTTATCCAACACGTGCACATTTGATTGGTGTCATGTGAATTGTTTTGACTTAATGACCAGTCACAGTCCACCTGTGTTGGGACTCTGGAAGCAGTCATAAGTTTTCATTATTCATTCTTTGTATCTTCTGTCTGTATCCTTTCTCTATTCTTTAGTATAGTATTAGTATAGTATTTCTATAATCTAATCTAATATAATATAGTTATAAATTAGCCTTCTAAGAACATGGAGTCAGATTCTCAATTCCTCCTTCATCCTGGGGACCCAGAAAATACCACAGAGGAGGGAAGCTGAGCTTCTGTTACCACTGTAAAGTCTGGGTTTCTGTTGGTGTTTTGCCCTCTACTGAAGGGCACCCCCAAAGCTTAAAGTTCTTAGGGGTGGGAGGCAGGACCCCTTTCATTCCACTTTCTCTGGGTATGCCAGTTGCAGAGGGTATTTGTGGCAGGCTGGGCTGTTGCAGATGGCACAGAGCAGGAGAATGAGCCTGTGCTCTGTGTGCCTGTTTTCATGGGGAAGGTGGTGTTTGTGCTGGGGGTGGACCCCTTCTTCCACCCCAGGTGTCTGCACAGAGCCACCTTCTCACCACAGTCTGAAACCAAGCACTTGGATGTTGTCTGTTCACAGCAGCCCAGCATGGATGCAAAGTGGGTGGATGGAGCAAAGCCACTGTTTAAAATCAGAATCCATTTGGACTCTACCATTTACACCCAGGTAAGTCAAACACCTTAAAAACTTCCAGCAGAAATGCAAAGGAAGAGACTGCTGTGTCTATACTACAGTTAAGCCATAGGTGGTGTGGGAAAGAGGGCCCTGGTACCTGCTTTGCAAAGATACTGAGATACTTCTGAAGCAGCATGGCTGGGGTCTGCTCCTTGGCTGGATGGGGTGAGATAATTGTGTGACTGAATGAGCCTAGGGAGAGGCTGATGTTCCCTTGGCCAGGTGCACTGTAACTGGCAGGAGCAAGGAAACATTTGAGCAAATGACCTGCTTCAATGAGGCAAAAAGGAGACCTGGTGGATGTGAGAGGTGTCCCCAAACTGTAGAATCATTCATGTTGAAAAGACCTCTAAGATCATTGATTCCAAGCTAGTATTAGACTTTGTATTAAGTTTTTAAAAAAAACATTCTCTGACAACAGCAGGCACAAGAAAACAGTCCTGGTTTCCCTTTGAAAGCAGTTCAGGCTGTTCTACCAAGTCCTGCTGTGTTCTGCTGTCTTGTGGTAGTGGTGGACTTCCCAAAGTTTCACGTGATGTGCAGCAAATATCCCCAGCATATTCTGTAGGGCTGTCCTGTCAGCACTGCTCCTGGGGGAATGCCCTTGGCTGGATGCCATCAGCTACATTTACATTGAGAAAAAATGGCTTTCAGCATCTAATTCTGTTTTTGGAGATTTACTGACTCTGTATGGCACTGGGAGCACCACAGTAGCTATGCTTCCCACCAAATTATGTTTCCAGATGCTTTTCAGAGTTAAATAACCCAGTAATTAAATCTAACCTTGGAGGAGGAGGGAGAGTAATGGGAAGGAGAGTCTGCCCCAGATGGACAGTAGGAGGCTGGTGATGCAGTTTCTGTGAGCTGCAGCTGTTGGCAGGGCTTCTGTTTCTCCAGTGTTGGTTGGGGACTGGGGCTCAGGGTAGTACAACCATTTTAGCACTGCTGGAAGTTTTATGCTTAATATTGAGGTTAGTTGGGAGGCAGGGGCTGAGCAGGAGATGGGTATGTTAGAAAAGACAGAGAGCAGTCCTGGAAGATGGCAGCTGGGGATCAAAAGTGCCACTGGCAGGGACATGGGGTTTGCTGGGGACGTGGCCCACTGCTGCAGGAAAGGCACCAGATTTCCAAGTGCAAGCGACAAAGTAGGGGCTGACAGGTGTTGAGGATGCTGAACTGAACTTGTTTATCTTTTCCAGGACATGCACTTGCACAAATTCTTCCACTACTGCCAGCTGGTTCAGGCGGGAGCTAAGGAAGTGCCAGGAGAGCTTGTTAAATACCTAAAGGTGAACAGTGCCTGTCACTGGGCTTCATTTGTGTTCCTACAGACTGTCAGCAAACACCCAGAGCCTGCCCTGTGGGAGCACACCCTTGCTGGGGCCAGTGCATTGTGCAGTACCTTTCCTTTTGCTTTATCCTATCAGATGGGCTAGGATTTGAATTAAATGTTTTTTCATGTCCCTACATTCATTTATCTTGTCAGACGATTTTCTGTGTGCTGCTTCCCTCTGCCTTCCACAAGGGATAAAACAAGCAGTCAGCATTGCTCTGCCATGCTCGTGGCAAAGCTCTCTCCTGGTGGACTCTCACACTCCTCCCTTGCTGCTCTAGGTTTGATTCAGCCCTTTAAACTCTAGCACAATTCCTTGTTTTCTGGAAGCCCGTTTGAAATGTGAGGTTTTTTCAGGCTGAAAAAGATACGTGAGATTATCAGCCAGTTAAATTTGAGCAGAGGTGACCTATGACCTAGACCCAGCTTTTTGGAAATCACTGCAGCATGAGTAAGGGCTTTGGAGCAGGTCCAGCAAGGGCTTCTGCAGGGAATGTTATTCTTGGCTATTTTCTGTCCTTGTTTCCTTCCATAACTGCCTGTTTTTCAGAGTGGTGCTGTAGCAACAGCTCCACTTCCAGTGGTGAGGATGTATCACTTAATATGTGTCAGATAAGGTATAAATATTATAAGAAATAGAAATAATAGCAGGTTTTGAAGCCTAGCACTGAAATCACAGTAGCTTTGTTGTGAGCATTTTGCCAGCTCCCAACCCTGCCAAGCCCCAGCACCCTCACTGCAGCCTTCAGACAGGGAGATAGGAATGTGCTAACCACAAGTGAGCCACCACCACCACCACCTCAACAATTTCAGTAACTTAAGTAGCTAGATACAAATTTAGAAACCTTTTGTTAGATTTGCAGGTTTGAAAACTGAAAATGATACATGCTGTGTTTCCTAGACTCATATCATGAGCTTCAGGCACAAGAGCTCTGTGAGTCTGGTGGAGAGCCTAGGCACAAGACCATCCTGACCTTCACCAAGTGCCTTAAACTCCATTTTCTATGGAGCAAGCCATGCTCTTTGGAAAGAAAAGTCTCTCTGAAAGTCATTGGGCAGCAGTTTTTCATGCTCCAAAGGCATTTGTGGAAATGGGACTTCAAAAAACTGGCACAAGTGATGAGAAGATTTAAGAGCAAAACTTAAATTCTGGGCTTTTCAAATCAGATTAGTAACATGTGAGCTCAAATGAAGTCATATCTGCCTGGGCACATCTGAGAGGAGGATTAATACCTGCCCTGAGTGATTTGTGTTGCCCCTGAAGGTTTGCAGCTGGGATCTGTCAGCAGGTCCTGCTATGGGTCCCAGTTGCCCCATCCTCCAGTGGGCTGAAGCATTTGCACAGCCTGAAGCCTTTGCTGTCCCATTGCCACAGAAATGTCTGAGGACTGTAAATGTTTAACATCTGCAACATGTTGAACTAAAAGTGTCTGTGTTCTGAACATTTGTTTTAGTGTTTGCACGCCATGGAGATCCAAGTAATGATTCAGTTTCTACCTGTAATTCTTATGCAACTATTTAGAGTCCTCACAAACGTGACGCAGGAGGATGAAGTAGCTGTCAACTGCACCATGTGAGTGCTGGGTGAACCATCCAGTGACAAATGCAAGGCCACAAATGCAGTGCAGAGCAGGGTCTGGTTTCCCAGGACAGCACTGGCTGTCCCCTGCTGCTGTCTTCCCCTCGATCGTGTGGGTGGCATTGTGGGGCTCTTCTCCTGGGGGTGGTGTGAGGACAAACGTGGTACTTTAAAGATACTCCTGGTTTGTTTCTCAAAAGAGAAAGGGTTTGTGGCTCTGGGAGCCAAGTTGTCTTATTAAAAGGCTGCAGAGTGCCCAGGTGTGTCCCAGCTGCAGGCAGCAGATGTGGGGAGCAGTGTCCTGGTCCCATACTGGCACACCAGTCCCTGGTGCCAGGACTGCTCCTGGTGCCCTGGGGCTGCTGCAGCTCCAGCTGTGCAGGCTCTGAGCTCCAGCAGCCCCGAGAGGGCAGCAGCGACCTGGGCAGCACTGCAGGGAGTGCAGCCAGGGCACCTTCCCTGCAGGGAGTGCAGCCAGGGCACCTTCCCTGCAGGGAGTGCAGCCAGGGCACCTTCCCTGCAGGGAGTGCAGCCAGGGCACCTTCCCTGCAGGGAGTGCAGCCAGAGCACCTTCCCTGCAGGGAGTGCAGCCAGAGCACCTTCCCTGCAGGGAGTGCAGCCAGGGCACCTTCCCTGCAGGAGTGCAGCCAGGGCACCTTCCCTGCAGGGAGTGCAGCCAGGGCACCTTCCCTGCAGGGAGTGCAGCCAGGGCACCTTCCCTGCGGGGAGTGCAGCCAGGGCACCTTCCCTGCAGGGAGTGCAGCCAGGGCACCTTCCCTGCGGGAGTGCAGCAGGCACCTTCCCTGCGGGAGTGCAGCCAGGGCACCTTCCCTGCAGGGAGTGCAGCCAGGGCACCTTCCCTGCAGGGAGTGCAGCCAGGGCACCTTCCCTGCAGGGAGTGCAGCCAGGGCACCTTCCCTGCGGGAGTGCAGCAGGGCACCTTCCCTGCAGGAGTGCAGCCAGGGCACCTTCCCTGCGGGGAGTGCAGCCAGGGCACCTTCCCTGCAGGGAGTGCAGCCAGGCACCTTCCTGCAGAGTGCAGCCAGGGCACCTTCCCTGCAGGGAGTGCAGCCAGGGCACCTTCCCTGCAGGGAGTGCAGCCAGGGCACCTTCCCTGCAGGGAGTGCAGCCAGGGCACCTTCCCTGCAGGGAGTGCAGCCAGGGCACCTTCCCTGCCTGGCAGTGGCAGTGACCC
The DNA here is from genome assembly GCF_022539315.1 of Serinus canaria. NCBI lineage: Eukaryota > Metazoa > Chordata > Aves > Passeriformes > Fringillidae > Serinus > Serinus canaria. Next base: position 7,992,342 of record NC_066318.1, read on the forward strand.
CTGCACTAAAATATGCAGAACATGCACCTTCCTCCCGTGGTGCTGCCTCAGAGCAGTGCTGATGTGCACAGGGGGTGCTGGATGTCACCTCCTCTGGCCCTCCATGTGCCAGGAGCATCCTGCTCCCATGGAACTGGAGGCTGAGCTCCAGTCCCCAGGGATGTTGCAGTCACAGCCCTGCACCATGAGAAGTTCTCCTTTGTGGAGCACTGTAATTCCATTCTGTTTGAAGAGGGCGAGGACAGGGCAACAGGTGACCCCAGGTACCTGCTGGGTGACCAGCTCCCACCTTCGTTTCCAGAGATTTTTATCAAAGCTTGGCCTGATGCTTTCCAGTTGTCAGTATCTTTCTCTTTTCTCATCAGATTTTCATAGTGGAATTTAAAAACCACTTTATCTGATAAGTGGCTTGTAAGCTCCTCCTTGTGGTTTGGCCTGTGGGGTCTGTGACAGCATGCAATATCTTGTTGTTCCCTCTGGCTGGGAGTGGAATGTAAATCCCTAGTAGTGGCTGGGGAAACCAGGCTCTTGCTGCCTTGATCAGCCACCTGGGAGTGAGTCCAGAGGGCTGGCATGTTCTCCAGCATCTTCTTGACCTTCCCACACTGCAAGGCAACAGCCTAAAATAATCCAGTGCACATAACAAGAAGCACATGATGTAAATAAATTATAAAAAAAAAAAAGAAGGCTTCCAGAATTAATAAATCCCGGGGATGCAAGGAGGCATCAGAGTATAACAAGGATGGAAAATGTTCTGTCTCGCCTCTTTGTGCAAGGAGTCCTGAGTGCTAAAAGTCAGCTTGTTGGGCAATTCCTGGGCCAGCACAGAAGTGGAGAAGAGGCTTTGGGCACCTCCTCTGAGTGCTTTGTGCAAGGGTGGTGCAGGAGCTGTGTGTGGGGTGCTGCCCTGCAAGAGCTGTCCCTGTGCAAATCAGGCCGTGCCAGTGGCCTCGCGAGGCTTTTGGGGCTGGGCAGGTGGGACACGTGTGTGTGTCTGCTTCTGTGAGCTAGAGGAACTTGCCCTGGTGTGGCTGCTGAACACAAACCACATTTCTCCCCAGGGTTCTCCTGCACATCGTGTCCAAGTGCCATGAGGAAGGGCTAGACCACTACCTGCGCTCCTTCCTGAAGGTCAGTGCTGACACGCTGCCCCTCGAGTCTCCCTGCCCTGGGGCACGGCTCACCCTGGCCCTGCTCTTTGCCCCAGTCAGTGCTGACACCTGCCCCTCAATGCTCCCTGCCCTGGGGCACAGCTCACCCTGGCCCTGCTCTTTATCCCAGTCAGTGGTGACACGCTGCCCCTCAATGCTCCCTGCCCTGGGGCACAGCTCACCCTGGCCCTGCTCTTTTGCCCCAGTACGTGTTCCGAGCCGAGAAACCCAGTGCCAAGCAGGCCAAGATGACCCACGAAATCCTGGTGCTTTCCATGGCCACCATCTTGAAGCAGTCAGCAGATTTTCTGGCCATCAATAAGCTCCTCAAGGTGAAGTATTGGCTGCTGAGGGTAGAGGGTAGAGGGGGGTCTGGTGTAAAGCCCAACACTTACCCCATCTAAACCCACTGCAGGGGCAAACCTTGCATGCAAACCACCTCCCTGCATCACATCCTTGAGCTTCTCCTCTTAAAACAGAGATGAATTCTTGCAGGGAGCCTCTGTTTAGGCCCATGGCAGGAGGCAGCAAAAGGCTGTTCATTTTGCCAGTTTCACCTGTTTTCCCCAAGCCACACCTGGAGGGTGACTCAAGGGAGGGAAACTGAGTTTCTGCCTCTCTGGGCCTTTGCAGGGCTTGCACCCCAAGCTCTGCTGGTTCTTGGCAGGGTGCACTGGGGTGCAGAGGGGCTAAATCTATTCCCACCCTAAAACTGGCAGGACATCTCTGGGTAGCAAAGGCATCTATTCCCAGCCAGCTGTGCTTTCAAAAAGCCATTTGGATGTGAGCTTCCCTCCCACACAGGTGCTTCCCCACATAGCTGGGGAGTATCAGTCATGTTCAATCCTGCTGAGAAAAGTAACAGTAGTCTTTGTTCATTCTAGTACTCGTGGTTTTTCTTTGAAGCACTGGCAAAGTCCATGGCAATGTACTTACTGGAAGAAAACAAAATCAAGGTAAATATAAATTTGGTCAATGTTGCATTGCAGAACTGTCACAAACTCCTCCAAAAGCTTTTCTGAAAAGCTGTGTGACTCTCTATTTTATAAAAAAAACCTGCCAAGCTGAACAGCTTCACTTTCTTTTTCACTTCGCTTTTCCACTCTTTCACTCTCAGTTGTAATTTAGAAATTCCAGAAGTCCTTATGGCTTGTGCAGCCTCCTTTTCTGTTACTACCCGCTGCAGTTGCAGCCAATACTTTCTCTGATCGCTGTTTCATTAGGAAACAACAAAAACAAGTGCTAAAGAGCTCGTGCCTGTGCTCAGTTGTCCCAGCTCAGCTGCAGCACTGAGCTGGGACGTGCTCTTGTTCCAGCTGCCCAGAGGGCAGAGGTTCCCTGAGTCCTACCAGCACGCCCTGCACTCGCTGCTGCTGGCCATCATCCCCCACGTCACCATCCGCTACAACGAGATCCCTGAAGAGTCCAGGAATGTCAACTTCAGCCTGGCTAACTTCCTGAAGGTCAGCATTTCTGTCCTTCTCCCAGGATTTGATCAGGGAAAAAAAAAAAAAAGATATTGACAATGAGAAATATGGAGCAAGCAAACAAATGTGGTTTTAATTTATCTTGTCTTTGGTTTTGTCAGTTGTAAAAACTCTCGAGGGGATAAGCTGTCCTGGAAAAGAAACCTTCTCTTTCCAAAGAGACAGTAACTCTGCATGTTACTGAGGGTTTTCAGGCATTCCTTGCAACTGTTTGGAACCTGAAATATATCTACTCTCATTTTAAATATTTCTGTTGTCCACTGGAGACCTAAGTAAAGCCATCCAAATTATTTCAGAGAAACAGGATCATGTGTGTTTTGGAAAGTCAGCAGCAAGCCAGAAGATGAAGTCTGGCTGCTGGCAGGACAGTTGTATGGAGGGGATTTAGGATGATTGCTTTTATGTTTAATGGTTGGTCACATGTTGCTATTTTTTCCCCAGCGTTGTTTGACCTTTATGGACAGAGGATTTGTTTTTAACTTGATAAATGACTACATTTCTGGATTCAGCCCAAAAGACCCCAAGGTAAGCAGTAGGTTTCTTGAAGTGGTTTCTTGAAAAGCAGCTGTACATATCTACATCAGTCAAAGCTTTGTAGTGATTATCTTATACAACTCTTGGAGGCCTTTTAGACTCTGTTCCTGCAGAGTCTTTTAGAGGCAGAGACCTCTTTGTCTGGGCTAAGAGCCTGTAGCCAGATGTTCTTTAAAGTGATGTAAAGAGTCAGAATGACAGGAAAGAGTGGTTAGTAGCCTGGATGAAAAAGACAAAGAAGTCCCAAGTGACACCTGTATGCATTGACATTAGGCAGAACAACACAAAAATTTGCCAATTATTAGTGAGTTTCACCAGATGCTGTTTATTAGATAGCAAAGATAGATTTATTAGATTCTTCAATCCTTGTGCAACAAGTACATTGAACTGGGAGAAAATGGGCCAAACTAAAAACATAGTTTGTGTTTGTCTTTTTTTATCTCAGCTGCTGGTTGAATACAAGTTTGAATTTCTTCAGACTATTTGCAATCATGAGCACTACATTCCTCTGAACTTACCAATGACATTTTCCAAACCCAAGCTGCAAAGAGTTCAAGGTATGTTCTTTCTTAAGAGATGGCTAAAGAGCTAATTTATTAGTCCTGATGGCTTCTGACTAGATGAACTTTGGTTTGGTGTCAAGGAAATGTGTGTCCTGGTTAGGACATTAACCTCAGGACAAGATGTTTTTCTGTCAGGTTTAAATAATTTTGTTCCAGAGTGGCATGCAGTCAGTTTTTTTGGTATTTACTATATTTAAGTTTACATGGGACTATCTGGAAACCAGTGCCTGTGTTTCAGTAAATAGGCAAATTGTGCAATGCAATCCTTTGTTCTCAGGAGTGCCAGGCTGCCCTGGGGTCCTGTAGGGAATGGGGATGCAGGAGAGCAGATGGAACTCCCTGCCCTGCTGCCAGCTCTCCCATGGCCCCAGAAGGGGATCAGGTCACCTTCTGCTTTCACAGTGAACAAGGCACAGCAGTGCCCAGAGTGCTGGAGCTTGTTCTCACCCTGAGGGCAGCCAGCAGAGCTGGAGCCCGTGCCAGTCCTTGGGGCACACCAAGGGTGTTTGTGCTGTGGCACCCCCACACCCCCACCCTGCTGTCACTGTCACACCCTGTTCCCTCTGCCTGGAGCTGCTCAGCACGGGCTGGAAGGGCTCACAGGGGGCTGAGCTGAGGCTGTGTGCAGGTGCTGCTGGCAGTGCAGCCCCTGCCAGCCCCAGGAGTGCTGCAGACAGAGCCTCCTTCCCTCTTGTGGCTCATCTGTGCTGCAGAACTGCAGTGAGGATTGCCAGGTGTGGTGCCAACAGCCTGGCCAGTGTAAGTGCTGGAGAGGAGAGTGAGGATTGGGATTCCCCAGGTAAAAGCCCTGTGGATTTAGGGTTGGATGATGTGTGCTGCTGGAGGAAAGGGGATGTTGGCTGTGCCTCATGGTGAAGCCATACAAGTCCCAGCGTGGTTCCACACACATCCAGGTGGAAGAAGCAGAAGTAAATGAAATATCCCTTATTTTAATAAATATCTGACCCCTCAGAGCTTTCTGGACCAGCTGCTCATCTCTTACTTCAGTTTGGCTACTTGCCTGGCATTGTTTAACAAAGAGTATTGCTAGAAACAGCCAAGAAAAACACATCCACAGCCTCCCTGATCTTGTTAGTGGCATGGTAACATAAGGATGCTCTTTCCTGGTTAACATTCACCTTTGCCTTTGTGGTGGTTAAATTGAAAAGCTGCAAGGGCAGCTCCTCTTTTCTGCTGTGTTTTATTGTGACTGCACCCACCAGCTGAGGTTCACACACAGCCCTTGGCAGCAGAGCAGCCTGTGCTGAGGTGGCAGAGGTGCCTCTGCAGTGGTGCCTGAGCCCTGCCTGCCATGGCAGAGCCACCCTCACTGCAGACTTGGCTGCCTTTGGGACAGACCTGTGGTCACAGGGCTCAGGAGAGACCCTGCTGGTGTGTCTGGTGTCTCACCAGGCTGTGTGGGTGCAGGGAGGGGATGCCCAAACCCCTGCTGCTCTCCTTCTAGGAGAAGAAGGAATAGCCCTCAGGGAGGTGGACAGAGAGAGTTTCTGCAGCTTCAGCCAGTGCAGATGGGCAGGCTGGCAGAGCACAGCCCTGCAACCACATCCTGCTGAGTTGAGTGTTGCATTGTGAAAGAGCAGCTCTGAAACCTCCCAGCTAATGCAGGGCTGGTTGTTGGTCTGTCCCTGCTGCATCACATGGGGACACCAGCCAGAGCAAGCCCCAGGCTCAGCCTCATGGCCAGCAGCACACAATTAATTTTGCAACGTTGTGATGGGAAAGAATCCAAGGGATTGACAGAAGCTGGAAGTTAAGCTAAGGCCTCACAAATAATATTAAAACATGACATACTGTCCTGTTTCTCCAAGATTTAGAGCATTACTTGTTCCTCTATTTTTGCTGTCTTTTTATTTGTCCCTTTTCTTTTTACACATAATTAGAATTTTTTTCATTTGCTGTGGAATGGTTCACTTCAGTAGGTAGGTCCAACTGGCATGGTCAGCTCCTCTAATGTTGAATTAAGTATGCACTTTCCAATCAGTTAGCTTGCATCCAACTAATGCAATAACCATGTGTGACAATTAGGCATTTGCTAGCATGATTAACAGTGAAATCTAGGTAATGTTCCAGATTGCTTTTTCTTTCCTCTGAATCAGAGTTTCACAATCCAGTAAATGCTACTTTTGAATCAATGAGTTTAAAAATATCTTTTGCAGCCACAGAGCTGTTGGAACCCTTTGGCTGGGATTTTCAAAGCTGAATGCACCCTGCCTTACCACAGCAGAACTTTCATACCTGTGGGGTTTTGGGAAAAAAAAAAGTCTGAGCTGAGCATATGGCATTTGTACTTTTGGGGGAAGAACACAGGGCTTTGGGGTGATCCCTGTGCTGGTTCTAATTTGGTGAATGTCCTGGCAGAGGTGATGGTGTCAGGACAAGGCTGTCACAGCAGCCCCAGTGCACATGCAGCCTGCACCACAGTCAGTGTGTCTGTCACTTCCCTGCTGCTCTGTCCAGGCTCCTCAGCAGCAGTGATGCTTTATCCTGGCAGCAGCCTCTGCTTGGATCACAGCATCTGCCTGAGTCTGTGTCAGGTGCAGGGCACTGGTTTAGTTAAGCAAGGGGATGGGGTACTGAGCTGGCTTTCTCTAGGCAGTCAGTGCAGCCTCTGAGAAGCTGTGCTCAGGACCTGAGGAGCTGTGTGCAGGACCTGAGGAGCTGTGTGCAGGACCTGAGGAGCTGTATTCAGGACCTGAGGAGCTGTATTCAGGATCTGCCTCTCCAAGCAGCAGCCTGGAGCCCCAGCCTGGCTCCCTGGCCATGCAGCTGCCCAGCTGTGCAGACTGGGGTGCAGACTGGTCCCTTGGCACCATGTCTCATTGGCACCCCTCATCCCAGCAGCACTACATGTCACTGCTCTGCTCTCTGACCTGAGAGAAGGAGCACAGATTGCTGGAGGATGGGATGAGCTGCAGAGCAGCACTGCTAGGGCTGGGTGCCAGGTGAACCCACCGTTTGCACTGCCCATTGCCACCCCCCAGCTGCTTGGTGAGGTTGGTTCCCTGCTGCCTGGCTGGTTGGGGATCCACAGGACAGCCCCCAGTCAGCAGCAGAGCACCCCCAGGCAGTAAATGGTGCTGTCTTTCCCCATTTCAGCCATCTCTGACTTACAAATTACTTGTGGAGAGAGAAGCTTTGCAGAGCATCACATTGCAGAAATACTTCCTGGGGATGCTGCTGAAATAGTGAGGGCTGAAATTAATGATCAGCCTGAACTGGAAGGCACAGAGTTCTTTGATATGACTTAGTTCACTGCTGGAGAGCACTGTATGGTCAGTTCAGCTTTATTCAGAGATCAGTGCACTGCAGGAGAGTGTGGTGAACACTGTCTGAGGACTCTGTGGTTTACATGACTGTTATGTCTTGCTCTGAACAGACTCTTGGAACATTTCCCCTAACCATTGCCTTGTTGTTTCTTTCAGATACAAATCTTGAGTACAGTTTAACTGATGAGTATTGCAGGCATCACTTCCTCGTGGGGATGCTTCTTAGAGAAGCCTCTGTTGCCTTGCAGGACAATTATGATATCAGATATACAGCCATCTCAGTCTTAAAAAACCTCCTGATCAAGCATGCCTTTGACAACAGATACCAGCACAAGGTCAGGCCTGTTTTGTTGACTTTTTAACTTACTGTTGTTGCATTTTATGAAAAAAATCACATACCAGAGATTTAGAACTTCTGTGTGCACCAAGGGTATTCTAATTGTTTTTTAGGGAACTGTTGTAAATAACTGACAGTTCTGGAACAGCAGTAATAGCTCAGAAAATATCTAGGAAATAACTGCAGCCCTCTTACTCATGCTGAGTATTTAGGTGATTATCCCTAAACCATTAAGGAACTTGAGAGAGAGTCATTAGCCAAGAGTTGTTCAACAAAATCAGTGATGTTCTGGTCTTGGGTCTACATTCATGTCCTGGATTAATATGCTGTAATCAGGAAACAGAGCTGATCTCTGTTACAAGTCAGCTGCATGTTTTACTGATTAGTGACTCAGAGGAGAGGATCTTGATTCTCCTGAGGTGCTGGATTTCCTCTGGGTGGGTCTCAGTTTCCTTTGGTCCGAGGCTCAGCACGTGATGATGCTGAAAGAGGCTGGAGATGGGTTTGTTTTATCTTGGTTTGTTTTATCCATGTGCTCTCTGCTGACCCACATGCCCTCCAAAGTGCTCAGCTATCTGTACAGACACTGCCTGCCCTTGCTCTAGCCTGAAAACGTGCCTCTGTGTCGAGTTTTGGTCCTCCCATTGCTCCTAGTGTGCTGCATTCCTGAGTGTTATCCAGGAACATGGATGGCTTCCTGGCACCAAGGGTGGGAGGGTGCCCAAATGTGCCAGGGGCTCTCATGTGTTGTAGATGTGAATACAGATATTGTAGATGTGAATCCATATATTTGTGTATGTGTTGTGCTCAGGGCAGTGTGACCTGGAAACTGCCTGGAGCCAGGGCAGGATGCTCAGCTGTGTCCAGAGACTCCAAAGCAAAAAAATCCCAGCATGGGCAGGACAGGCTGAGCATGTGCTGGCACAGCCTTGCTCCAGCCAAGGAGACCCCAGCTCCATCAACAGCTGAGAGAGGGTTTTGTCAACCCGTGAGGGTTTTCAAGATTTCTTTTATCTTTTGTCATACTGAATCAGAAGAAAAAATTGGATTTCTTTATTATTTAAAAGGCTCTTCTCAATTTGCAAGCCTTAAATTTATTTTTTTAACCTTTCAGCCAAATCCAGGATAATATATGTTTAACAAAAAAGAATTGGATGTAAAAGAGTCCTCCATTTAGAAAATGTCAACCTAATCATTTTGATCTGTACCAGATAATCCAAATTAATCTGTTCCTACAAAGGGTTTTCACTAGAGGCATCTGTTGTGGAGGATTTCTGACTGGAAGCAGTAGCCAGCACCAGGCATGGAGCAAATATTTCTGTTACATTACTCCTGAGTGTTGCACTTAAAAATCAAACTATGCAAGTCAAGTGCCAGTTAAAGAGTTAGGAAATCCAGGGCTTAGTTTTTCACACATCCTGTATGACTGGGAATGTTATTTAGTCTCCAAAACCCCTGAGTGCCCCAGGCTTGTTGCTAGAAGGGTAATACCTCTCTGGCAGCTCTAGAAGTGGAGGTGAGAAGCCAAACCAGCTCACATTCTTGAACACCACATACAGTGTGTAAATACAGATATATGTGTGTGTGTGTTTTGGCTCAAGAGTCACATTCACATTCTCTGGAAAAATCCCTTTGCCCAGGAATTTTCTCCTAGGAAGCTGAGAAGCCTCAGAGAAAAAGGAAAACAATGTTTATCTCATTTGCTTCTCCTCTGTTTGGCTCATGTGGAGTGTGTTTGGAGATTGTTTACCCAGAGGTGATTGTTTTATTGCATTCTGGTGTGAGTGTTTTCACTCTGTGGCCAGTCAGGGCCAAGCTGTGTTGAGACTCTTACCAGAGTCATGAGTTTTCATTGTTATCTTTTTAGCATTGTGTAAGTATTCTTTCTGTATTCTTTAGTATAGTTTAGTATCCTTTAATATAGTATAATATCTTCAAATAATAAATTAGCCTTCTGAGAACATGGAGTCAGATTGATCATTCCTTCCTGCCACAGGGGCTCCAGCAAGTACAACACAAGAGTTCCCCTTTCTTCACTCCATTGGGAACCTGGGTTCTTACTGAGATTTTTCTCTGTGCCTGCTTTCAGAACCAGCAGGCAAAAATTGCCCAGCTGTACCTGCCCCTGTTCGGGGTGCTCCTGGAGAACCTGCAGCGCGTGGCCGGCCCCGAGGCACTGACCTGCTGCCCTGCCTCCAGCCCTGTGAGTAAAGCTGGGGTGCTCCACATCTGGCCTGTCTTTGGACAGGTTGTGCAGTGCTTGAGGGGAGCTGAGTCCCTCCAAGAGCAACGAGCTTGAGCAGGACTTGGCCTGGGACTCCAGCAGCTGTTGTGGGGAGTTGCCTGTCTTCCCAAGAGCTGTGTTTGTGGCTCCCAAGTGGCCTTGGGCTCTCCTCCTTGCTGGGCCAGAAGAATAACAAACAGGACATCTGAGGAAAAGAATTCAGAATTTCAACTCAGATGATGAAAAACAAAAAGGAAAACACTACCATGACTTATTTAATATGTTCTGCTATTCTTTGTGCTCCTCCCCAAGACCTTTGTCTTTTTGTTATAGGAGTAAGGAAATCTTTGATTTTGTCTGTATTGTTTTTAAAACCTGCTCTAATCTGCCATTTTGTATTGCACTGTTCCCTTCTGTAAGAGAACAGATGTTATCTTTGATTGGTCACAAAACCTTATATTGCTTTACAGGCATCCAGGGATGAATTCATATGCAGTTTTCCATCCCCCTCCAGCAGATCCAGCCTGATTGCAGACAAAGATCCAGGTAAATTAATTTTTATAAATTCTAAATTTCGCATTGATTTTAACACAGCTGTTACCAGCCTGAAGCACCCAAAACCCATTACCCAAAACCTGAAACAGTCATCTCCTAAAAGACCTCACAGACTGCATGGTTTTCCCCAGATGTGGTGTCACCCCAACTGTCCTTTCCAGATTTTTCCTTTTCCAGCTTTTGACACGGGGCTTTGGCAAGCCCCATCTGTGCTGCCTGTGCCTGTGCTGTGCTGACAAGTGCAAAGGGTTTAACTGTGGGGTCTGGGGTTTTTTTTCAGCCTGTGGAGCAGCCCTTCCAAATGGCCATACAATAAAGAGAGAGGACTCAAAAGGATCCCTGAACTCAGAGGGAGCAACCAGTTCCCCGGATCAGAGTGAAAATGTAATGTACCAGGGGCTGGGCAGAGCAGCACAGCCTGCAGGCTGTGTGAAATAAGGGGGAGGGAAAAGGAGCTCCCCCTGGTAACACTCTCCAAAGCCAGCCTCTAGATATCTCTGGAAACAAACAGATTGATGTTTAACAAAGGTCAGAGTCACAAGTCTGGTATGCTTTCCTTCTTCAAACATCGCTGAGCCAAAAATAGAATGGCTGACAAATTCCTTGTTGAAGATGAAAGGCACAATGTGTGTGGAAGATCTCTGCTCCTGTGGTGCATCTGTCCATACTCGGGTGTGCTCCCTGTGGGTGGGTGGCTCTGAGCCTGGCTGCACCCCAGTACCTGGTGCTGGGAGTTGGTTTCCTGATGTCTGAGAAGCAAAGCACCGTGGTGAGAGATTGCCAGTGACCACTGACTAAAGATAGAGTGTTTGCAGGAAAACCAGCCCAGGCGAGTAACCACAGGCCCAAATAGAAGGTGACTGTCATGCCACAAAGACCTCTGACCCCTCTGTTCACACAGGGAGGGGTATTCAGTACTCTTCTTCTTGGCAGATTGCATGCATGAAAATCAGGTATTTGTGCAAACCAAGCCCTGGTTTTCCTAGAGGCACTTTGCAGATATCTTGGGTTGGCATGAGTCATTGATGCATCCTCAATAACTTTGGCCCTTGTAACAAGCAAGGCAAAGATTACCTGGGCTCATGGCTGTGTCCTGCCGTGCTTGAAGAGGTGAGGCCTTGCCAGCTCTCCTCCATAACTCAATAAAGAGCTCCAGGACTGAGTACAGCTGAGCCATTCACTGCCCAGCAAAGCCCTGAGCTCCAGCCCTGCTGATGGGCTTTGCAGGAGGTGCTGTGGCTTCCAGCTCAGCTCTTCCCCCATGGCCAGACATCCTCCTCTTGAAAGTGCTTGAATGTTTTTCAGAGTTGTTGGAAGCAAATCTTTCTGTTAGGGGATGCAGTCTCCACAGAGCCATGTAAAAGCAGTGCCCCGTGGAGGAGCACAGCTTCACAGACTCTGCTCATTGCCCTGCTCCCCTGGAGAGAATTGTGTGCTGACTTGAGAGTTTGGCATGGTCAGTAGCAAATCTCTGGCCATAGCACCATGTCTCCAACTCTAACATGATTGTTTATTTCTGCTTTATTATGACTCACATCCACAGCTTATCCCAGAATAAACAGCAAATAAGATTTGTGGATCCCTCTCTAAACATGTGAGGCAAAGCTTTAGGAGAAGCCTAGGGCTTCACTGTATCCATTTATCAAAGGATATAGCTCAGGCAAGCACAGAGAATGCAAAATAAAATTGGTGTAACTTTAGAAGTCGTGCTTCCCACCACGCAATGCCCAAGCCTTTCCCACAATAATTGACTCATCAGCAGGATTTCACGTATTTTGCCTGAGTCACTTAAGGAGGAGGAAAATTGAAACACTTCCAAAAATCAAGGGGAGGAGACAGTTCTTAAGATGAAATGTCCTCCTTTTTTAATGACTGATATTTTGTTTTGAAGTGTATGTCTCTAACAGAAAGTCAGATTTTTGCTTTACATGGTGGCAGCCAGTGAATTTTTGTTTACGGGAACTGGCTTTAAAAATGTCCAGGAGCTTAGGTGTGCAGAGAGCAGGGGAAATGAAAGCAGGGGAAATGAAAGCAGGCTGCTGGACAAGCTGTCATTCACTGCCCAGGCATTTCTTCTCTGAGCAGAGAAGTGTTTGGGTGTTTGTTGATGTGCCCAGGATTTCCAGGCTGCTCATCGCTGGATGAGCTGTTTCCAAAGCACGGTGCTGTGGTGTGCACGTGTGGGGGGGGCAGGAGGGATGCCAGCACACCTGGTGTGTGCCAGGTTTGCTGTGCCCGTGCTGCAGAGCCCCTGTGCAGAGCCAGGAGCCCTCTGTGCCACGGCTGTGTCCCAGCAGATCCGCAGGAGCTCCATGAGGAGCAGCGTGTCCCACTGCAGCCGGCTGGACCAGTTCGAGATCCGGACACTTCTCATGTGCTACCTGTACATCGTGAAGATGATCTCTGAAGGTTGGTGCCTCCTGCTCCCTGGGGGCAGCCAGAAAGACAAGGGACCATCAGTTCTTGTCTGTAAGGTCCCCCCTTTGAGTTTTTTAAAATCTCAGTGCACTGTTCTTCATTTTCTTTCAGATACTCTTTTAGCTTACTGGAACAAATTCTCCCCCCAGGAGCTGATCAATGTCCTCATGCTTCTGGAGTGAGTATCGTGAGGCTGCTTTTCAAACACTGCACCTTGGTGTGGTCAGAATGGCTAAGGAGGAGAGCACAGTGTACACACTGTCCTGTGCAGCACTGGGGTGTCTGGCCAGGGTGGAATGACATGCTCTTCCTCCCTTGGAGGAGAAGCAAGTGTAAATTGAGGAAGTGTGGTTTAGTGGCAGTGCCCTGTGCTCTGTCTGAGGTGTGTCCCACCACCTGTGGGCTCAGCTTCCCCTTCACTGTCACAGCCTCCACTTTACAACAGTGGATGGGTGAGAAGACAGAAATGTGCCATAGAATTTTGAAGCCAAGAGTGTGAGGTCAAGTGACTTGTAAATACAGATGCAAGCCCTTGTGCAGAGAGAAGTGTGGCTGCAGGCAAGAACAGCATAGGTTTTAAATGTTCTGGATTGTTCCTGATCTGCAGGATCTGTAACAGATACATATTTCATTTTCTTCCTAGGGTGTGCTTATTTCACTTCAGATACGTGGGGAAGAGAAATATTGCCAGGTACTGCATCCATCCTTCCATCTGGTGCTGGGGTGTGGGGATCATGGCCGTGCTCCCTGCCCCAGCAGAGGTGGGAAGGGCTGGTGCACACCCACGCTGGGCAAACCCCGGTGGGTCTGGGGCTCTGCTCAGCACCGTGCCCTGAGCAGGGACCCCTCATCTCAGCTCCCTGCCCCTTCCCTCCCCTCCAGCTCCTGCATGAGACCCCCAGGCTCAGGCGAGCGCAGGTTGGCAGTGTCCCCCCCAGCCAGCTGCAGGTGAGACAAGAGCCCCAGCTGCATCCCTGCTTCCTGAGCAGCATCCCTGCTCTGGTGTTAGCCCTAGGGCCCTCTGCAGCAGCAAGACTGGCACAGCGTGGGCAGGCCCACTGGGGCTGCCCCAGATCAGTGTGTCGGGGGAAGAGGTCTCCATGCTGGTGCCTTGTGTAACCTGTAGTGGTGTGGCTGCTGCTGCTGCCCAAGGGCTGTGTTTGCTCCCTGCAGGGTGCAGGATGCCTGGCTCTCCAAGCACACGGCGGCCGAGAGGAAGTCCCAGACCATGCCGGCGCTCCGCAGCCGAGCCGGGGCAAGGCTCCAGCACCTGGGCAGCCTGGAGAGCTCCTTCACCCTCAACCACAGTACGTGTGCCAGCCTCAGGAAAACTGCATGCACCCACCTTCCACTTGCTTTCCACAGGTTACTCAGGTTTTACAGAATTGCAGTGGCCTCCCTGCAGCATTCCTGGATGGGTGAGGGTGGCATTCAAGCCAGCCCCTTAAAAACCACCCCTGGCATTTAGGATTTGTGTGGCTTTCTGCTCTTGCCCGTCTAGGCTCAGCTCCTTGGCTGAGTGTGTGGGCAGGTGACACCTTGGTTTGGGTAGAGAACAGGGCAAGCAGGAGAACTGCACTGCCCAGAGACCTGTGCTGGGATCTGCTCCAAGCCTCTCCATGTGGGTGCACTCTGTCCCACTGAAGCACTTTGCCATCTCCCCTCCTTGGAGACAGCTTGGACACCTCCTGCTCTGTCTGCCTTTAAAGACAGTGATAGTAAGGGGCAATACAGGGGCTGTTTTTCTGGTGTAGCATCAGGCTGAGGCAGCTTCTCTGAATGGAGTTGGCAAATTCAGCATCTTGCTATTCTTGCATCATCTCCCAAACGCAGTGAAAGTGCGAGGGGAGAACCTTATCTATATCAGCACTTGGATTTTTTGGGAGCTGGAGTGTTGAACACTGTTTCCTCCTAATTTTCTCTCTGTCCACAGATGCAGGCACCTCAGAAGCAGATATTGTGCACCAGGCATTACTGGAGGGCAATATTGCCACTGAAGTGTGCCTAACAGTCCTGGACACCATCTCTTTTTTCACTCAGAGTTTCAAGGTCAGCACTGAAATCAAAAATGTTGTAGAAAAGTGTGCTGTGTTTTTATATGTGTGTGTGGATTTTTGTGATCTGTTCTCCTAGAGTGGAAGAATATGGAAGGCCTTACAAAAGCAAATCATTTGCAGTTTGTTTATTTTCCAAAACAGTGTTTCACAGGGTCTCAGAGTAATTATACCCATACACAATCTTTCCATTTCTTCAAAGCTGCAAGGCCAGAGAAAATCCCATGTATGTTATACCATGACTGTAGGTTTTACAAAAATAGAATAAGAGGAAATGTATATCGTGTAGAAAAGAGGGACTAGAGAAAAGGGAAATGAATGTCCAACATTTTTAGAACAGTCACTCTTTTGTACCCTACATTACCTAGAAGCAAGGCCCAGATTTCTGTGAATCACTGTACATCAATATCTCTGGGGCTGAGGCTCTCCAGCTGTGGTTACCAGTGCAGACAGGACCAGAACCATGGGTAGAAGTCTCCTCTTCCATACTGGGATTCGTGCTTTTGGCAGCCATTGCCATCTACAAACACCAAGGCCTCTGTGGTGAAGAGAGCCCCAGGATGGCAGCAAAATACTGTCCCAGAAATGCTCTTCCTGAAGTGTAGTCAGAGGAATCCTGCATGTAGCAACGTGTCTTGCTTGGTGTCACAAGAACAGCTCTGGATTTCAGAGCAAGCATGATGAATATTTCCTTTTTACATGGAGATGAAGAGAAGGGTATTCATGGCTTCAGCTTCCATGAAGAGCCAAAAAGCTATCCTGGTGCAGATGTTAAATTACTCCTTAGAAGTTTGGTAACAGCAAAACGATTTAGATGCAACACTTAAAACTTGCTTGACTTTCTCAGCTGCCTCCTTTGGAATATTGCTGAACCAAAAACCAATGTGATTTTCAAACCACAGGACAGACTGGATTCCCTTCCCCTTTAGAGGGCTCTGGCTTCACTTTTATGGCCACACCAGGCACGAGTGGGTCCTGTGCTGCAGCAGCTGGGCTGGTGCTGTTCCACAGCCACAGGAAATGAGCTCAGTGTAAAACTCTGCAGCCTGAATTTACCACGAGGTCTGTGCAAGGAGCCAAAATCTGAGCCAGCCCAAGGACTGCGAGGACTGGCAGTGGGATGGGGCTGTTGATTTCCTGTCAGTACAGGATATCCACATCCTTGTGTCATGCCCAAACCTCCTGCACAGCCCTGTGGGGATGGCAGTGGGCACAGCCCACCTGGTCTGACACCAAACTGTATCAATAACCCCCAAGTAATTCCATTTTGCCATATCTCTACAAGGTGCAACTGGCAAAATCCTGCAGGAAACAAGGGAAGTGAAATTACTAACTACAGCTACTAATCTGTCCAGTGAGAAAATGGACCTTATTTTATTTTTCTTCCCCATCTCTCTTTTGGACTGCAAACGAAACAATTTTCAAGAAAAATAAAATGAAATGGAAAAAACCCCAGGGTGATAGTTACATTGATAACAGCATGTTTTATTTAAAATAACTAGGCAACAAGTCACAGTTGTACAGAATATTGACTTAGGTTTTGGAATTAGTGTTTCAGAAGTGATAAAATAATTTCGTTTTTTTTCTCTGCTGCAAAAACAGCCTCTGCTAACTACTGTAAGTTTTTATTGATTGTCACATTTTATTTGTTTTATTTGTACTGAAGGCCCTGTTGCTTATATGGCTTAAGAATTAATGAGATTAGTTATGCAAAATTATCTCTGTCATTTCCAGCTTCAGGCACAACATTTCTGCTGAGTAAATTCTCCCGTTGCTTTCCAGACCCAGCTTTTAAGCAACGATGGCCACAATCCACTTATGAAGAAGGTTTTTGATATTCATCTGGCTTTCCTCAAAAATGGGCAGTCAGAAGCAGCCCTTAAGCATGTGTTTGCCTCTCTGAGAGCTTTCATTAGCAAGGTAGGTGCAATGACAAGGGTGTGGGAGAACTTGTGAGAGTGGCAGAGGGGCCAGTGTGGTTACACTCCTGTTAAACTGATATTTTGGAGATGTGTTTTAGAAAACAGCTTCACTGATTTAAAGAACAGCCCAGGTTAAATTCTCTAGTTATTTAATATTTGTTGGAAGCAAAAGGAGAAATCATGAGGAATTCCCACACTTGCCTTGGTCACAAGGATTAGTGTCTGTTTGACCAACAGCTGGTGCTTGAATCTTTGCCCCAAACTGCCAGTGCTGCCCTCAGTGCCATTGCTTGAACAATGCATGCCCTGACAGGCAGCTCCTCACCCACTGCTGGCAGGGATGACAGTTCTGCTGAGCCTTGTTCTGTGCTCTCTGAGCCCTGGCAGGTAGTGAGGCTGTTTAATGCCCCGAGCTCAAGCAGAGGCAAAGCCACAGCTGACCACAAAGGAGCAGTGACTGGTGCTGACATTGCCCTTTGTGCCTGACAAAACCTGTCACTGCTCAAAAGGACATTTTTCCAGACCTGATGTACATGAGAACACCACTCCTCCCAAGCTGTGCAGTTATCATTAATACAAAATTAATTAAAACACCTCAAATCCCTTGAGCTCAACACCTCATTAATGAGGAAAATCCAGGTGGCAGATTGCAGGCAGGCAGGGATGGTGTCTGAGTGGTAAGCAGCAAAGAGTAACTCCAAAGGAGATTTTGCACTAGCTGCTGAGCAAAATCTGAAAGAAGATTGAAAGAAGAGACTGCTGAACTGCTTTTCAAAGGTGGAAAAATTCCATGCTTTCTATATTTTGCTGCAAGCCCACAGCAATGCTGAGAGTGTAAGTCTAGGGCTGGATTTTGGCTTGTGCTAAGCAGAAATGCAGAGGGCTCCCTGCTCCAGTCAGCGTGGTCTCCTACAAGGTGTTTTCCATGGGGCTTCTTAAAGCCTGCTGGATTGGCAACTGGCAGGGGCAGGAATCACTCAGTTTTCCTGCAGGGTTCAGTGCATGTTTGTTGCTCTGCCTTTCTTTTGACTTTTCTGCCTGCCTGTGATCTGCTTAGCCTCGAGATCCATCCTGCTGCAGGTCTGCACACACCCTGCTCTCCCCCTTGCTAGCCAAAAGTTTGTTTAGCCAGAAATATTTGTTTTGTGCCTGTAGCAAATAATAGACATTCCTTGCCTTCCTGGCATGTTTTCTGTGGGGTTTTTTAAATGTGAAGCCAGACATGCACACCTGCTCAGTTTGATCTCACTGTCAGCCTTCAAAGCCTGGAGCCCTCCAGGGCTTCCACACTTGCTCTCCAAAACTTCAGTGGCAGCAAGGAGGCTGCATGCTTGGCTGCTGCAAGGATGGGGCAGTGGGATTGTTTTCTTGGATTTATGCCAGTCTAAATCCACGCTGAATTTCACATCACGGGTCTTTAAAGACACAAATTATTGATTTCAGCTTTCTTGCATTTCCCCTATGACAGGACAAATATGGCTTCTGTAAAAGCAAGATATGAGCCCAGCAGATGATATCTAGAAGGAGGAAGTGTTTTCTTTGCCAACTCCATAACCACACGAGTCCCAGACTTCCTTTTAAATCCTTTCAAGTGTTCTTCTGAGGCCTGAAGTGGCCATGGTGGCCAAGGCAGGTGGTCACTGCATTGCATGACAAGTCAAGGATGACATGTTTTCCTGCAAGTTTGTTTTCAAATACTAGCTCTGCTCTGTTGTGTAACTTCAAGAAAAGCAAAAGGGAGTTATACCTTTGTCACAGCTAGAATGGAAAATTTTTCATTTTTAGGGCCTTCTGTAGCTATAATTACAATGAAAAGAATCCCCCTCTTATTTGTGGTCACAGCAAATGGTTGCTGGGGGGAAAAAACTCCTGAAATGTATTCTGCATCCCATAATTTATCTTCTACATTAAATCCAGTTATTTGATAGGCAAAAGACTTAAAAAAAATGTTGTAAGAGAGCAAAGAACAAAAATCTTCCGTAATTATTTGCATCTTTGGTTTTGGTTGCACATGTGTGTGTTTTGGGAATTTGGCAAGAAAGCTTCCTCTGTTTTGCTGGCTGGTAAGAACCAACAAAAACTGGATTGTTCTTGTTTCACACTCTAGGTTTTCTTAAGAACTGAATCTGTCTTTTCAGGGCATCACTTACAAATAAATACATGTATAAGTACCTATGCATGCTTAGGAATTGTCTTTAAATTCAAGGTTTTAAAGGAAAACATGCATAGAGGAGGAGTGTGCATTAAAGGCTGGCTCAGACATCCTTCTGTGCTGCCCTCATGTCCCTTTGAGCTGGCTGCTGGGATGAGCCCTGCTCTGCTCCATGGTGTGGGGCTGGATGAGAAATGGGCTCCTGCAGAGAGCAAACAGCACCACAGGGGCTGTTCCGTGCCCTCCCCAGGGTTCTGGCCCAGCTGGGGAGCAGCTCCTGACCTGGCTGGACCTCCAGCAGCCATTCACCCCTGGATCTGCTTCCCTGGACCTGGCACCAGGAGCCATTGCATCTGCTTGGGCTCCAGGAAGGGACACAGTTCCCTGTGAACAGGGCACAGGTTTTCCTCCTCCTGCAGTGGATTCCCAGGCAAGGGCTTGGTCCCTAGCAGTGCCTTGGAAGTGTCTGGAAAGCCTCTGCTGTCAGGCAGTGTCCCTGCTGGGAGAGGTGCCAGCCAGGGCTGGCCATGATCCTGTCTGGCTCTGGGGATGGCAGCACTGCAGTGGGCAGCAGTTCCTGGGAGCTCCTTTCCCAAGGGGAACACACGATCTGTGTGGCCCTGTGTTATGATGATGTTTGTTTGCCTCTTTCCTTCTTTCTCCCATTTTGTTCTTTGAAGATAATTTTTAGCCCGAGGCAGTGAACAAAAAGTGTTTTGTGCCCCAATTCTGGTTGCTTGGTGCAATCCCAGTACCTTGCTAGCCACTGGTCCTAGATCCCTGTTTTAAGACTCTGTCACCACCGTGCCATGGTGGTAGCCATGGCAGTCCCAGTCCCAGTTTTCCTAGAACAAACATACTTAATGCAAGGAGTGGAGGGCCACAGTTACAGCTTCAGCCTCTGGCTGACACTATTTGCTGTCACCTCCCATGGGCAGAAGGTAGTGGGGCAGATAAAAGTGGCTGATGGACCGTGCCCCATGAGGACCATGGGCTTGAACAAACTGAGCAATCTTTCCTCTGAATAGGTAAAACCTGCTTGGCTCTGTTGCCTCTTTTTGCCAGGAAGTTCTCTGGGCCTGGTTGCCAGCTGCAGCAGCAGGAGCAGAGTGCTGCTGTGCAGTCCCCAGCAGCCTCCACCCCTCGGGAGGTGCTGGCATCTCCCCTCCCCAGCAGGTCCCTGCGTGCCAGCACAAAGCCCTTCCTTGTTCTGCTTCCCTGTGCTCAGCCTCTGTGCTGAGGTGGAAGGAAGCCAGGGGTGGTGTCACCTCCCTGCCAGCCACCTCCTGTGACCGCAGCCAGAGGGACACACCTGGCATGCCCAGCAGGCTGCTGCCCACTGGGACAGGTGTCCCACCTGTCTGCTGCAGGTGTCCCTTGCCAGGCAGGGCTGAGCTTGCCCTGACAGCACTGCTCAGGGGTTTGGTGAGGGGATAGACAGGCCACCAGGGTGCTGGTGTTCCCCTTGTCCCTGCTGCAGGTCCCTGAGCCCCGCTGTGGCTGAGGGAGCGTGCACTGTGGCTTGGCTTGGTCCTGCTGCTCCCTGGGTGGCCCTGGCTGGGGAGGCACGGCAGGTCACTGAATTTTATGCTCTAAGGGACCAGCCAGTCTCTTGTTTGCATTCCTGAGGGCATGCAGGCATGATTTTAGATGGTTTTGGGGGGTCATGTAGAAGTAGATGCGTGAGCATTGCAGGTCACATTTCCCAGTGAGGTTGGATTCCTGGTTGGGCTCTGATGGATTTTCTGATCTTCCAGATAGCACCTTGTGGTGGGAATGTCTGTGGGACCTCTCCTCTCTGCCCCACTGCTTGGGATTATGGCTTTTGGAAGAACGTAATTCTGCCAGTCCAGTTTGGTGAGATTTTGCCAATAAACCCAGATGTTGTCAGGGGAGGGGTTAAATGGACACGAGCAATCACATCCCCAAGAAGCGTGACAGCAAAGTTCCCATCAGTCTAGGAAATGAGGTCAAAAATAGACCCCAAATTCATTCCCACAAATACAGGCTCAGAATTCTGGCAGAAGTTCTGCTGAGGCTGTCCAGACTGGAGCTTAGTTTGTTGCCCTGTGCCCCTGCCCCTCTGAACCTTATGCCATTTAGTGGTGTGTTTTCTAATATTTGCATGTCTCTTGTGAAGTTTCCCTCAGCATTTTTCAAAGGAAGGGTGAACATGTGTGCTGCCCTCTGCTATGAGATCCTGAAGTGTTGCACTTCCAAGGTGTCCTCCACAAGGAACGAAGCCTCTGCTCTTCTGTACCTCCTGATGAGAAATAATTTTGAGTTCACCAAAAGGAGAACATTTCTTAGAACACATCTTCAGGTCAGTGGCTGGAGAAAAGCTAGAGACAGGACACCTCAGATTTAAGGAACACTTACAGCAACAGAGATCTGTGACCTCACACCTGCAGAGGATCCTGTCATTGCCATATGGACAAAAATCCTCCTGCTTTCCAGGCTTTGAGTAATTCCTATTTCCAGTGACCTGTTCAGGCACCTTTAAGTAAAATAATTGCCATCCAGTACTCCAAGCTGTTGAGTTTTAGTGTATCAGACACCAGACACATCTCTGTGCCAGAGACTGGCTGGGATGGGGTGGAAAGGACAGCTGCCCTTAAGGCAGGAGAAAGGATTTCCTAGGAGCTGCTTTTTTGGCATTGGTAGTGTTAGAAGCAAACGTAGATACCATGGGGGACAGATGAATGCCCTGTGGGTTGTAAAGAATCACAGAAGAAGGCAGCTAATGTCCAAACAGGGATTCATATTAGAATAGTTGGATTGTTAGTTCTGCAAAGCAGTTTGGTCCTCTGGGGAGTGTCTGTCCTTGGGGGATGTGAGAGCTGAGCCACAGCACCAAACACTGCTTACGTGGTGGAAAAGATGTGATGGTTTCCTCTGAGCATTCTAATAACTGTGACCTTAATAAAACCCTTCTATCAGGGCTTGTTTAAATAAAGCCTCTACCTTGTCCCACAGATAATAATTGCAGTGAGCCAGCTAATTGCAGATGTGGCCCTCAGTGGTGGGACCAGATTTCAGGACTCCCTGCTCATCATTAACAACTTTGCAAACAGTGACAGACCGATGAAGGTGAGTGCAGATGTCACATCTGTCCCCAGCCTTGCATCAATGGCACCCTGTGCTATCAGCCATTGATGCAAGGCTGGGGACAGACTCCAGGAAACTTTAAGGGTTGGGCTAATGACTGGAACTGTGATTTTATGGGCTTGTAGTAGGCTGCATTTGCTCAGCAAACAAGAGTCATGCCAGCAGCAATAGGACCAGCTGCTCAGGCAGGTTGTGCTCCAAACGTGAGGCCTCACACCAAGGGGAGGGAGCTCAGCAGCTCAGGTTGTGCTTTGCCATGTTCTGATTGCCAGACTGTCCAAAGAGCTTTCCAGGAACTCCCAGCTTTGAGGGAAATGACAAGGGAGGCTCTGGTATTTCTGTTGCCTGAAGGTAATAATTAGCAGTGTTTTGTTTTATTCAACTAAGTGTCAGTAATGTAAGAAAGCTCTTATGTGGAGATTAATGGTTGTATTTCT
The DNA here is from genome assembly GCF_022539315.1 of Serinus canaria. Taxonomy (NCBI): domain Eukaryota; kingdom Metazoa; phylum Chordata; class Aves; order Passeriformes; family Fringillidae; genus Serinus; species Serinus canaria. Next base: position 8,014,571 of record NC_066318.1, read on the forward strand.
TTGGAAAATGATTGCCTCTCTGTGTGTTAGAATTAGTGGTTTGTACCCAATCCATTGAGCAATTGCAACATGCTCCATTTCACAGAGTAGCTGCCAAGGCAGGATAGGGGAAATGGGAAGTGTTTTTACAGTTCCTCAGTTATCCTGTGACCTAAAGGCTTAATGGGAACTTCCATTAAGTGTTTAATTGTGATCTAACAAATTTATAGGTAGGATATACCTGGCAAAAACCTCAGCTCTTTTCTGCACACAGATGTTGGTAAAGGTTTTACCGAGCCATACTTTACTTGTAATTTACATCATGAGATGATCATTATACAAGTTTTGTATTTGTGTAAGTGCAAGAGTACAGGAGAGATTTCAACACACTGAGAGAATCCATGCACAACCACAGCAGCAGCTGGGCTACAGGAATCTGAGGAGAGGGAGCATAAATCAGGCTCATCATGGAAGGGAGAGAGCTGAGGGGGAGTCTCCCTGCTTCTTTCCACAGCAGGCAGTTTATAGAGTTATAGTTGGGCTCTTTTCAGAGGTGTGGAGTGCAGGACAAGAGGCGGTGTGTGCAAGTTACGATTCCAGTTTTGGTTAAGATAAAATTATTTCCCAAGAGCACTGTGCAGCCCTGGGGCAGGGCCTAGAAAGGGGGTGGATTTTCTGTTTTAGGAGATTATAAAACTTGGCTGGACAAGCCTTGGTCTAACTCAGTGTTGGCCTAGTTCTGAGCAGGGGATCAGATCAGAGCACATGCTTCTCTACTACATTCCTGTGGTGGGAAGCTCTACAAATGCCTTCAGTGCTTTAGGAATTGAAGACAGACCACATCAGAGCCTAACAAGCCAGATGTTGAATGACATGAAAAAATACTGGAGCTGTGGTTTGTGGTCTCATCCACAGATATTTGCATGCATGGAGCACTTCTGTGCTGCTCTCAGAGCAGCTCCTCAGGATGCCAAAGTGGCAGCCTCACTGTAGCACAGGAACAGCCAGCCTGGCATCCTGGGCACAACCTGGAGAGATTGGCCCTGTGCATGTCATGACTGAAATGCCTCTGAATGCAGCTGAAATACTGTGCTCTGTGTGCAGTGTGAGCTCAGTAAGGAAGAGTTAATTAGCCTTATCTACTGTGTTCTCAGATGAGTGAAGCTGGCTGAAGGGGTCGTTCCTTGGCAAAGCCTGTATTTCTGTATTAGCTTCTAATTCCGTTTGTTTTGTGTCAGGCAACGGCTTTTCCTTCTGAAGTCAAAGATTTGACAAAGAGAATCCGCACAGTGCTCATGGCCACTGCTCAAATGAAGGAACATGAGAAGGACCCAGAAATGTTGGTGGATCTCCAGTACAGCTTGGCCAAGTCTTACGCAAGCACCCCCGAGCTCCGCAAGACGTGGCTGGACAGCATGGCCAAGATACACGTGAAGAACGGAGACTTCTCAGAGGTAATTGGTGCAATTGAAAACTGGTGCACAGCAGGACAGATGCACAGATGACATTTTGATAATTTCCCTTTGTGCTTTGCAGGCAGCCATGTGTTATGTTCACGTAGCAGCCCTCGTTGCAGAGTTCCTGCACAGGAAGAGTAAGTGCCTGCTGTTTGGGAGACGCGAGGAAGATGATGGTGGGGTTTAGGGGTGTCAGAATCTTTTTAAAGACAAGGCTCTCTCCATTTGCTAAATTGTTATTTTATAAACAACCCAAAAAGGAAAAAGAAATTATTGCAGTGTATAAAGCTAGAAGATGATGAGTAGTTTTTTAAGAAATGACAGTTGTTCATTCCTGTTCACTTAGCCATGCTAGCATGGTGCTGAGTGAAATAAGAACCGACACATCATGTCTTGGTTTAAATGTTCACTTGTATTTTGCATTAGGAAATGTGCTCACTGGGGAAGGCCAAGTTAAAAACTGACTCAATATGATCATCAGAATTATTAGAATTATTACTACCATAGGCAGTACAGAAAACTGTAGAATACAGCAGTCAGAATTCAGGCAAGAAGTGAGACTTTAGCCAAACCATATGCATATGTAAAGAACAATCAGAAAAAAAGGAGAGTTTTGTGGCTTAGTGCAAAACAGGAAGGAAGGACAGAGCTGCGTGTTCTCAAGTTACACCACATTGCAGGTTTTCTTTTAAATACCTGTTCTGCAATTGATGTATTGACCCCATTTCTCATTTCCATTTAAGGGAGTAATTGTTGAAGTTGACCCTTAACAGTTCAGAAAGTTAAAGCTGCATGAAAGCTGATTACATACACTGCCTTGGCTGGAAAGTTCTTCCATGCCCTGCTCAGGGGGATTGGAGTCCCTCCAAATTCTGTTCTTTGTCATGGCAAAGTGGGAAAAATCAGGACTTGTTTGTGTGATATATATGCACATTTCACATGGCTGCAGAGAGGGGGTACTTAAGGTTTGCAATGTTTTATTTGTACACAAAGGCTGCTTACCACAAGTAGTGGTAAAGGAGAACTCCTAAAAGGGAAGAGGAACAAGTCCAAAGGAATATTAAATGAAGTTTGAACACTGAGTTATTTCTGTCACTGGCACTCTTTACATATACAGAGGCTGGAATGATTCAGTAAAGGCTGAACTACCCAAAGTTTTGGGGTACCTAACTGTGCTTCCTTGCTAGGAGTGGGCAGCTCTGTGTGCTTACCACCCAGCTCTCCAGCAATAGCTGGATAGGGATAGAGTTACTTTTCTTCCTTGGTGGCTGGTGCTCTGTTTTGGGTTCAGTGTGAGAGTAATGCAGACAGCACAGGGCTGCTTTGGTTGTTTCTCTGTAGCACTTACTCTAAGCCAAGGACTTCTTCAGTGTCTCGTGCTGTGCCAGTGAGGAGCTGCACAAAAACCTGGGAAGGAGAATAGCTGGGGCAGCTGACCTGAACTGGCCAAGGGGTATTTCACATCTCAGAATGTCATGCCCAATACATTTGCTGGGGGGGAAAGGGGACCAGTCTGGGAATGGTTTTAGCATTGGCCAGTAGGTGATGAGCAACTGTGGTGTGCATCACATGATTTTCTTGAGGTTTATATCTCTCTCTCTGTTATTATTATTACCTTAGTTAACTTTGTTTCAGTTATTAAACTGTTCTTATCTCAACCCATGGGTTTTACTTCTTTTCCCTGATTTTCCTCCACATCCCACCAGGGCTGAGTGGGGCAGTGAGAGAATTGTTGAGTGTTATTGATATGCCAGCTCAGGTTGAATTACAGCAGCATGACACATTTGAGATAATTCCACTGATCCATTTGCTTTTGTCTGCTGCAGAACTGTTTCCCAGTGGATGCTCTGCCTTCAGGAAGATCACTCCCAACATTGATGAGGAAGGTGCAATGAAAGAAGATGGTGGGATGATGGATGTACATTACAGTGAGGTGAGGTCCTGTACTGTAGATAGGAGGATGGTAGGATATACAATATCTGGTTAAGATTTAGTTTTAAACTTCATTCATATGAGCTCTAACAAATTGCAATTGTGCACTGGTATCTGTAAACAAGACTGTTCCACTCCAATTTCCCAAGAGAAATTTGCTCTGGAGAATTTCCTGTGGATGATTCAGACAGGTAAAACTGATGTAAGTTCTTGGTTCTGTGAAGAGCTTTTCTAGCACTGAGGCTGAAAAAGCTGCACCACCACCTCTGCCTGCTGTGTTATGCAAACGCTGATGTTGCCAGCACAGGGCAGCACTGCCGGGTGTGGTGTTTCCAAGAAGGGGCAATACAAAGTCAAGCTCTGCAAGGGAAAGGTCATCTTAGGGTCCCCCTGGAGTTAGGGCTGTTCTGCAGGACACCATGGTAGCAGAACAATCCAGAAACTTTAGCAAGGCCTTGGGGAAGTGGGTAGATCCACCCATGAGTCATGAAGTCTCACAAGTACTTGTGCACCATCCCTGGGCAGCTGCCTTGGTTTGGCCATGTGGCTGAGCAAGGTGGCCCTGCAGCCCAGCTGCCCATTCAAGGCTCCAGGATCCTTGGCATCACAGCCAGTACTTGTTCCTTGGGTGTGTTTCTTAGTCACACACCTCTGATCTCCAGTGCTGTCCTCTCTGTACTCTCCCAGAGTTCTTGCATTTTCCTGGGGGAGTAACTAAATAACCAGGACATACTTGCTGGCTGTTATGCTAATGGTTTGTGAAGAATTAATGAACTTTTAAAAATAACTTGTCCTTTTTCTTCTTCTTCTTCTTCTTCCCTTTCCCCCTCCCCAAAATTTAGAATACCTTTAGAAAGGCCAGGAATACACAGTGTTTAAACTTATGTAACTGCAATTACTTATTCTGGGATCTGATAGAAGTATCTGAACTTCAAATGGTTTTATCTTCCAAGCTGGAGTGTGAGTAACACCACCCATTTGGTTGCTATCACAGGAGGTCCTGGTGGAGCTGCTGGAGCAGTGTATAGATGGCCTGTGGAAGGCAGAGCGTTATGAAACAATTTCTGAAGTTTCCAAACTGATCATTCCTATTTATGAAAAGCGGCGTGAATTTGAGGTGGGTATTTTCAACTAGTTTGCATAGAGCAGGCAGTTTTCTAGACTGAAATAAAAAAAGAAATAAAGAAATAAAAGAATAAGAAATAAAAAACTTTTTGTTTTTTATATAAGAAACAGAAAACTTGTTTATTTTTGAAGTTATGAGTTACTGAATTGGTGTCAGTAAAGCACACACTGTGCCTCATTGCTGGTTATTAAAGAAATTAGTGAAAGCAATGATCTGAAAGGTGTTTGTCAAAGCTAATGACATGGATGACTCATGTTTAGTTAATAATTACCACCTTCCTTCCTGTTAAAAAAACCTGTCATTCCATATGCTCATTGAAGCTGGATTCTTTTTGAGACCTGAGGTTTGTAAGGGTTAAAACCAGAATGAGAACTGCTCAAAGAAAGGACTAGATCTGTGGGTACTTCAGTGGCAAGTGGAGAGGAAGGAAGGAGGCTGTTCCCAGCCTTGCTCCTCTCCACCACGTGCTGTGACCTGTGCTTCAGCTCGATGCTGGTCCCCTTTCCCTCCCTCTGCCAGGACCTCCTTCCCTCCCCTCCAGCCACATAACTGAACCTGGGGGGAGGGCAGGAAGCCTTACCTCCACCTATTTTTTTATTGTAAAGCTATTTCTAATCAAAAAAAGACTTCCTGGGTAAAATATTGCCAGCTGCTCTGCATGTGAGGTCTCAGTCAGGAAACACCCTGAGACAGTGCACTGAGCCTTCTCTCCAGGAGCAGTGCTGCTCCTGCAGTCTCTGGTGCCCTGCAGACCTGACACTAAGCATCTACTTAAAACCAGGTTTTTCAAACAAGACTGCACGAGTTTTTAGAAATTAAGGCTTCAGTTCTCCAGAGGGTTGTGTTCAGGTATCTCTGAAGCTTCTGGTGTTAGCTAGAATGTGCTGCTTGGAAAACCTGCCTTTCCTCATAATGTTAAAATCTGATTTCCAGAAACTCACCCAGCTGTACAGAACACTCCACGGAGCATATGCTAAGATATTGGAAGTAATGCACTCAAGGAAGAGGCTCCTTGGAACCTTTTTCAGAGTGGCCTTTTATGGACAAGTAAGTATACACACTGGCTAGCCAGCTGCCCCTCACCAGGCATCCTGGCCAAAAGCTGCTGCTCTGTCAGACCTGGAGTTGAAAAGCTCCTCTGGCACAGCCACCAGTGTCTACATGAGTGTTTTGCACACTGGGGATGAGTGAGGGTTTGTATCTGTTTTCAAGAGCACTTGATTTATTATAAAGTTTATGATTCTGCTGGTAGGCTTTTCTTAAAACAACTCAGTGGTTAGGAAATGCCTTAGTGGGCTCAGAAAACGCTGAGGGGTTTTTTTTGTTTTGTAATTATAGTTATTGTAGGTTACACAGACACAATTTAGTGTGTATGGTATATAACTAGTAACAGTATATAACTATAACCATAGTATATAAACAGTAGTAACAGACATTGTTTTCTGCAGAAAAATGCTGCTCCCTTCTGGGTATTAGCAGAGTAAAAGGCTATGAGAGAAGCTGGAGGCAAAATATCTGTCAGTGTTGATTACACCCATGTAGAGATAGGTAGAACTAGTGTTAGCTGAGGTAGATGGAAAAGTGAATAAGATCTGGGGCTCAGAGTCCCAGGAAGTGGCATGATCTTATCATATCTCATTGAAGTCTTCTGAGCTTAAAAGCAGTTGTGGTTTTATTTTTTTTCTCCACCTATAGCAGTTAATAAAGTGTGATACCCTCATGTCCTTTCTGTCTCTGAACAAACCTGCTTCGGCTTGAGGACTCATAACCAAGGGGAGGTGCAGGACCCCTCTCTAAAAAACACCATGTAAATTATATTAGCCTTGCCTTTCTTTGTTCCTTCTTTTTGAGGAGATGGTGGATACCCTGAAACCATCATGGGTCTGTACCTTTGAATGTCACTGTCACAGAGCAGTGACTTTTGCTGCAGCAGACATGCATTTTATATTTACCCTCATCTTCTCTGGAACTTTGGATATGTAAAAAGTAAATAAAGTTAACAACAGACAAAAGGAAACAACTGCTGGCTTAGTTTTCCAGAAGTTGGAAATAACTGGATCAGCCCTTAAAATTGAGCTGTGGAGCATCCCAACAACCAGTACTTGATCCAGTTTTGCACTTTGAAGCTTTTCTGGCTTTATATTTCAGCTACACACAGATAGCTTCACAGTGTGTCACAAGTTCTAACTGGAAGAGCTCACCAAAGGATGAGGTTCCCATGCTGTTCCCATTATGGGTAAGACTGGTGATGCAAGCACAGCCTTTGATGTGTTTTGGTCTCCATTTACAGTAAATACACCAAATCCCATTTCCCTGCATTGAAGAGGAATTAAAGCACAGGAAACCCTTTTCTTTTTTTATTGCTTAAAGTCTCTTGCAGCTTACACAAATTCTTGAATTTCAGACTGTTCCTGTGGCTGTGCTATCAGGGCTTCCTCAGCTCACTTATCTTTCTCCTCCTTCTCTGTACCTTGTTTTTGTGTTTTTTTTCTCCTGCCTATCTCTTTCTAACCTTCCAAAAGGTCAAATGATGGCCAAACCATCTTCCACATAGTTTAGGTTTCTCACTGGTTGTACTCAAGTAATGATATGTTGTGTTTGTGTTGGTTGAAGAATTTTATTTTTTTAGACCATTTTTGAAGGAAGCTATTAAACAGGCAAAGTTCAGTGAGACTTTGTGAGCCATAGACTTCCAAAGCCTTTTGGCTTTCTGAAATGTTAGTAGAAGCTTGCTTTACAAGCAGCAAATCTAACATAAAAGTTTTCCAAATGATAAAACACAGATATTCCTCACTGGGTTTTTTGTTGGTTTTTGTTTTTGTGTTTTTTTTGTGGTTAATGCCAGACATTCTTTGAGGAAGAAGATGGGAAGGAATACGTCTATAAGGAGCCCAAACTGACAGGCCTCTCAGAGATCTCCTTCAGACTTCTTAAACTGTATGGAGAAAAATTTGGGCCAGAGACTGTGAAGATTATCCAGGATTCTAATAAGGTAGAGTTAAACTGCATGCTCTGTGGAGCTGCAGGAAGCTGGCAGAGCATCCCTTCCCTCTGCCAGTGGGAGGGGAGGAACGAGCCCTCTCCTCCACCCTCTTAAATGCTTCCAATCACCCCTGGCATCCTCATGCTCCTGTGTGTGCACAGCTTGACAAGTGCTGGTGCTGCTGTGGCTCCCAGGTGTGAATTATGAATGGAAATTGCAATCCCCATTGCACTGAGCCTTGCTGAAGGCATTAGAAGCCAGCACAGAGCATCAGGTGACTGGAAGCAAAGTTACTTCTTGTTGCTTTGATGCTGCAAGTCCAAAAGAAAACCTCTTGTTGCCTTGCAGCCTTAGCTCCTTTCTTTTGACATGGAATACTTATTTATGCTCCCTGCAAAAGCTGTGCACACCCTTAGGCTGCAGTGGGATTTATCTGGGTTACCCAAGACAGTGCTGGTGATCCCAAAGCTGGTTTAGTGCAGGCCTGCAGGTTTGGCTGGCCCAGCACTGCATGAGCTCTGGATCACATGGTGGTGATCATATTAAAAGGAAACTTGGTGGTCATATTAAAAGGACTGAGTAGCCCAGGCCTGTGCTGCCTTGGTGGATCAGGGGACCTGGCTGCCTGCTGCAGGAGCAGCTTGTTTGGCACCACGTGATGTATTTCTTGTGCCACACCTCCTTGTCTTATCTGCTGGTGGATGGTCTAGACACACCAGCTGAAGGCAAAATGAGCATTTGGCATGACATTGGCCTTCCTGAGTGACACCAGGTCAGCAGAGAATTATTTTAAATCAGATCCCAGTGAATAGATTAGCCAGTTATAACTTACTAACCTTTGCTCCCCCTGTGAGTAACGCTCTTATTTTATAGGTCAACATTAAAGACCTTGATCCCAAATATGCCCATATTCAAGTGACTTATGTGAAGCCCTACTTTGAAGACAAAGAAATGTCTGAAAGAAAAACTGAATTTGAAAGAAATCATAATATCAATAGATTTGTATTCGAAACTCCTTACACTTTATCTGGAAAAAAGCATGGCAGTGTGGAAGAACAATGCAAAAAAAGGACCATTCTGACTAGTAAGTGCAATAAAATACCTGAACATGAAACAGTATCAGTAACTATTAGGAGACTTGTTCTAGCTCATGAAAATATTCAAGAAGTGTGACAAATTCTCTCAGCTTAACCAGAATTGTGAGACAGTATTCTGGTTGGGAGGGGGAATTTACCTTGTGTTTTTATGTGCACATTTTTACAGATTAAAAAACCTTCCAGGTAAATTATAGCCTTGTTTGGGATTTCACATCCCCAGGGGCAAGAATCTGCTTGTATAGGTTCTATGAAGAGTACTCCTATGTGCTGCATCACTCCTCAATCTATACATTTCTTTTGCTGTTTCTGCTAGCTTTGAACTCCTTTCCATATGTTAAGAAGAGAATTCCAGTCAATTATGAGCATCAAGTTAATTTAAAGCCAATTGATGTCGCTACTGATGAAATAAAGGACAAGACAGCCGAGCTGCAGAAACTCTGCAGCTCTGCTGGGGATGTTGACATGATCCAGCTGCAGCTCAAACTGCAGGGCTGTGTCTCTGTGCAGGTCAGTCTGTTTGATGTCTCTTCAGAATTGCATTTGCATGCACAGCTCGGGGTGAGGCAAGGTCACAGCACATTTACTTTCCAGAAATCATTAACTACCCAGGCTTCAGGGCTGCAGCCTCCAGCACAGCCTCCCTGTCCCCCTCAGTGCTGCACAGGCAGCTGGCTTGTAGGAATAAATTTCCTCCAGTGGTGGTTACAGTGTCAAGTCCAAATGTAATTGCACATTAATTAGCCATAAGTAACTGCTGAAACATACTTAAGTTTTGGAGGTTATACTGTAAGGGTCAGGCACAAAGAGCCATTTGGCTTCTGAAGCTGGTGAGTGACCTTAGGACTCAGACCATGCTGCTTTTCCACACAGAAATAAGAGGAGAATATGAGGAAGCAATCTGAATACCTCTTCTTATCTCAGCAGGAGTTCTAGCATAAATGATTTCTTCTTTCATTCTAGGTTAATGCTGGTCCTTTGGCTTATGCCAGAGCTTTCCTAAGTGACAGCCAGTCCAGCAAATACCCTGCTAAGAAGGTGAATGAGTTGAAAGAAATGTTCAGGTAGGATTTTTAATGCAATAAAAACTAGCAGCTGGCTGCAAGATGGTACCTGCTCTCATTATATTTTTGTCTGTCTCCAAACTCAGCAGATGCTGGACACTTAGCTATGCCTTATAAAGATCCAAATCTCATGGGGTTGTGGGTGCTCACACAATGAAAAAAGCCAATGAAAGTATATCTATCAAGAGATGCATTCCCAATTCCAGGGCTGTGCTCTCCATGAGGAGATTTGCTGAACATTTGCTTCCACAGTTTGTGTGGGTTTTTGAGATTATCACATGAAGTATGTTTGAAAACCAGAGATCTGACAGTCCAGGGGCTCAAGGGTCTTTGATATTGTGCATTGTTTGCCAGTTTTTCCAAGGGGATTTTTTGCTGGCTAATGATGAACTTAAAATATTTTAAAGCAGATCCTTTCTCAGTTTATGGAAGAGCACTGTTCTTGTTTCTGTTGCTAATTTTTGAAACTGTGTGACTTGAACAGGTGTTTTTCCAATTTCTGGACCTCTCAGGTGCAACCACCTGCCCACCAGCCCCTGCATTTTTTCTCTGTGCTGGTGGCTCCCATTTCACCCATTTCTCCACTCTCATTGAATGAAGAAAGCAGCACTTGGGCCAATCCCATTCTCCTTCTGTGTACCAAGTAACCTGGCAATCAGGGAGCAATCCCTGAGAACATGCCATGCATGGTTTTACTTTCCAGCCTCGCACTGCAAACACAGTCTCCATTTCAGTTGTGAATGTGTTTTTACTGAGTTTTATAAAAAGGGAAAGTATGTGTGTTAAATGAAGCAAAGAATGGATAACAGACCTCAGAAAGAGCATTACAGGTCCCCATGGTGTGAATTTCCTTCTGGAGGGTGCCTGACCTCTGGCAGCCCTGGTTGTGGCACGTGCACCCAGCTCTGGCCAGCCCTGCAGGACTGGCTGTCCCACCTCCTGAGGACCCAGGCTCACAGGAGCTCCAGCAGAAAGCCCAGTGCCTGTGTTGCAGTCCTTCTTCATTCCCTGATTCACTGGGCCAGGGATACCCCTGGGATTTGTCTGCCCCAAACACTGGAGAAAAGGGGCTGGGGAATACTGAGTTTTGCCTGTCTGTTCAGGTGCTTGCTTTGATAGAAGACTGGACTATTGTAATGCCCCAAGTTCATTCCTTTCCTTTCCTCCCCAGGAAGTTTATCCAAGCCTGTGGAATTGCTCTGGAGCTCAATGAGCGGCTCATTAAGGAGGATCAAGTGGAGTACCACGAGGGGTTAAAATCAAACTTTCAGGATATGGTGAAAGAGCTTTCTGACATCATCCATGAACAGGCACGTACTGCACATGGGGAGCCCGTGGAGGTGGCTCCCTGTGCTTGAAAACTGACTAAGCTGGGAACTGGCTGGGAACTGAAAATGGGATCCCTCCTCGTGTTCTGTGCTAAATATAAACAGGGAGTAAGAGAACGTGAAAGTTAACCAGCAGACTTGGGGGATTCCTAAAAATGCTTTCTGTTGACTGGATGTGTCAGCCTGATGTTGGTATTCAGAGTGCTGCAGGGTGGAGTCTTCAGGACACACCACTGCTTGCCATGGTCATCAGAAATCCTGTGCCATGTTCTGCATCATATTTGAAAATTATGAAGAGGTCACAGTGTCACCGACATGTTTTATGAAAAATCTTTTCTTTAGGATTTTTCCCCTCCTGAGAAGCTGAGAGGCCTCAGGAACAAACTGTAAACAATTCTTATCTGCTGCTGTGGAATGCAACAGGGAATCTGTGATTGGCCTCACCTGGCTGTTTCCAATTAAGGGCCAATCACAGATCACCTGTCCAGACGGTCTCGAGCAGAGACAAGACTTTGTTGTTCATTCCTTTTCTATTCTTAGCTGAGCCTTGTAGTGAAATCCTTTCTTCTATTCTTTTAGTATAGTTTTAATATATTATCTATCATAAAATATTAAATCAAGCTTCTGATACATGGAGTCAACTTTCTCATCTCTTCCCTCATCCTGGGACCCTTGTGGACAATACCACAGTCACAGGTCAAAGTTCTCTGGCAGAGTTTCCATTTCCTCAGTTACAGCCAGCTTATGGAGTTTTTTAATGTTATTTTTCCTTATATGTGTTTTCTTATAATTTTTGCCTAATGCCAACATGCCATTTCTATGCACTGTTAAAATTCATGCTAGTTTATCTGATCTATGATTTTATGTTTTCTTGGATCTTTCTAGGAAAATAATACTTTTTAATAGCAGCATCAGAGAGGTGAGAGATTCAAAGAGCAGTTGTACCTCTATCTAGCATTATGCTGTGAAATTAGATGAAGTCATTTCCATGCCTCTGCTCTTTAATGTTGCCTTCATTATGACAAAAGAAAGCTTGTAGATTTATAGCATCAGGGATATAAAATCAACAGTACAGACTGCATTGTGGTCCACAGAACTTGAAATTTAGAAGAATGCTTTCAGGATCTCCCAGTTAGTCAATATACAGTCTATGTGTGACTATGAATTAAAGATGCAACATGTTAACTCACTAAAACTGCATAGGCAAATTCCACAGTTAGTTGAGTAGTTGTTCACACCAAGTGAAAAATCTACAAATAGCAAAATAATACAACTGCACCAGGCTGCTGTTTGTAAATGAGGTTGATTTACAATAAAATAATGCTTATGGGAATCAGAGTCTTGTCATGGAATAGTACAATATCATTTCAGGGAAACAGTCTCATGATGGGGATGAATTTTCTTGTAGAAGTGTAAGGGTGGATCCTTGTGAGTGTGACTGCTGCATTTCTGTTGCTTTTGTTAGATTCCCCTTCTATCCTGCTCGTGGCCACCATTGTTTTAGTGTGCAAACTGTTGATTTTGCACATTTGCCACACTGGTTTTTTCATTGCCACTACACTACAAGAGAGGCTTGTTCATAATAGCTGCCACCTGCTTACTCTAAGCTATTTGCCAGTGCCAAAACTTCTAATTTGCATGCAGCTGCTGAAACTTTTGTGGCTTTTGAATTTTGCAATAGTCAAATCAAAAACAAATCACTCAATCCTGCACTGTCAAAGTACAGTAGCAAAGATTATTTTAGGACAAAGAAGCATTGTTAAAACAGTTAAAACACACCCCCTGCTACCTCAATAGATTTATCCACTGTTGTGTTGTCTTTGCTTGACGGGGAAAGTGTGACTGAAATGTCCAAGTGAAGGGCTCCCTGGGAAGGATATACTTTTCACTTTCTTCTTGTAATAGCTCAAAAGGCAGCTTAAAATGCCGTATTTATGAACACTGTTCTTTATACATGTGCATGTGTTGCACAACATGATGTACAACAGCTGACTTGAACTTTTCATTGCCATCAAATGACCTAATATCTAACAAATTCATCCTAATGGAATAAGTTTTCTTATTTTGCAACATTACTCAGTTAAATGTAAAAAGTATAGTGCATTAACTTAGGGTTCTCACTGCAAATAGGATATGCTTTTCTAAATATTGTCAGCAGACAGGTAGTCACTGGGTCAGCCTGTGACCTGTTTACAGATCTTTTAAGCTACAATGTAAACACAAGAAAATTATAAACTGCAGCTGAACAGGTCCAGGAAATTCCAGACCCTGGCAGAAAGCTGGATGTCTAGAGGCTGTTTATGATGGCCAGTGATCTCAGTTTCACTACTGCAATTTCAAAGTAACTAACTTGACTGGTGAACCACATGGTGAAAATAAATGCAGTCAGCTCTGTTCAAGCTGGATCCTGTGCTGTCAGGGTGTCCTTCAGGCTGCAAAGTACAAAATTTGGACACAGAGGTAGTGAGTGTTTTTGGGATTTAGCTGCATGTACTCCCCAGGCTCACAAAAAAACCTATTAGAATTCTGTTGCTGCTGAGACATAATAAAAATTTGTTATACAGAGAACTGTTTCTTACCCACAGTGCATAGTTGTAACTAAAAGTGATCCAGCAATACACAGAATGGTGTTTGTATTAATGCTACAGAAATCACTAAACTATTCTTCTTTCTCATTTCTTTGTTACGCTGCCTTTGTGAAACAGCTTTGAAGACAAGGTTGGATATCTCTTTTGCATACCTTTTTAAACAGCTTGATTATCATAATGAAGTGAAACTTGTACTGAATTGGTGATTGTTTTGCTTTGTTTAGATCTATCATGAGGACACAATGCATTCACCGTGGATGCAGGACTCCCTTCATGTCTTCTGTGCCATCAGTGGAACCTCTGGTGATGGAAGTTACTGCTCACTCAGACCCACTGCTGACATTTAAACATATCAGTCATATTTTACAGAGCCTCCTCAGGAATTCTTGGAACTGTACAAAGGATGTTTAAAACCATCCATGATGAGCAAAGACTGAATTGCAGGGTGGTTTGGTTTGTTTTGCTTCGGTTTTTTTCCCCCCCACAAAAAAAGTTGCCATGCTTTCAAACAGGGTGCTTGCTTATTTTGCTGAGCAACATTGAAAGTGCCTGGACATTGCACCACTGTGCTTGTTTTCTACTATTTTTTTTAAGCTAAATGAACAGCAGGACGTGGAAAGGCAATTATCTAAGTACATGTTGAATTGCTGAACTATGAATTGAAACAATGACGTACTGTGTAAAGTTGTACAATGGAATATAATAAAATGTAAAACTACTTTGTAAATAGAAGGACTATAGAGTATATAGAAATTAGCATTTTATCATACTTGCTGCTAAAAGCTTTGTTGGACAGGGGACATGAAGGAGAAATTGTATTTACTGGTAAGAGACCTTTCTCTTTTAAAAAGTGGCTTGGGGTCCACATACCCCAATTGCACTCAATGGGAATAAACTTGCCCTAGTCTGAAATAATAAAACCTAAGTCAGAAATGACAATTTTCATACATCCTTAAAGCAGATATTTCTAAAGCTGAGATTACTGTAGCTGATTCCATTTTTAGGTAAACTTTCACAGCTTCAGGAGAGGATGGATTGTACTCACTGAGAGCAAACCTGAGAGATGTGTCATTTGATATGAGTTCTCTCCTGCTTGCCACTCATGGTCTCACACAGATATGAACTCTGAGAACAGCTTAAATTGAATTGGAAATTATAAGGTGCTTTAATAACTTTTGGAAAAAATCCAAATAATCAGAGAGATGGGGTTTAAAAACTTGCAGCACATCAAAATAACTTATACAAAATTGAGGGATTTGTTAGCACCACACCAAGTCATGCATGTCCCCTCCTGTTAAGCAGATTTGTTCTCTGAAAGTTCATTGTTTTTCTCTGAGAGGTGGTTGGAGAAAATGTATTTTCCAGAATTCTTTTATTCCTTCTTCCCCTTCCCAAAGCTTTCATACATTCTCTGCCTCTTTTTTATTAACACGCTTCAGATTCAGGAAGAAGAACACAGTTCAGTAATTGTTTTATCCAGCGACATTTTTAACATCCATGGTTTTCAAAATCCTTTCAATTGTAAATATGGTTCCAGTAGTTCATATGGGAAGGGTGGGAATTTTAAGGATATGTAAAAAAATGCCATAATAAAAGGACTTCAGCTGGGTATTTAGCTTGGCTGTAGTGTCTATAAAATGTTAAGCTTCTAAGTCTTTGTGACAAAAATTATCTTCAAATAGTAACTGGACCACATTTCAAAATGTTTATTATGCATGATTCTAAATACCTACAATTATTTGTATTCTGAGAAAATAATGTTGTGATCCATAAATTCACCCATTAGCTGTTTCAAGCAAAATACAGATGTGCCTATAACAAACCAGCCACATTTCTGCTTCTATGTGCTTTTGTGCCAGACAGACTCTAAATTTAGCACAAACTTTAAGAAAGAGGAAGAGAAATTAGCGTGTGTAAATATGGTTAGCACCTTCCTCATTGTTATCTTTCAACAAATAATATTTAAAAGCATATAGTGAGAGTTTTCCAAATTACTTTACTAAGAGGTGTGAAGCTCATTATTATCAATCCAGTACAAGATACCTTTGGAGCTAATTGACCTCTAAATATCAGTAGTAAAGGTGTATCTTGACTACAGTCAGCAGATGTGAGATACAGACATCCAAAACCTCTTGCACTGCAGCTCTTTCAGATACTACAGAAAACCTCTTTTTCCTGGATTTGCAGGAAGATCCTTATGCATGTTTTTTGATGTCTATAATGTTCTGAGATAATATCATTGGCTGAATTTTCAATTTCTATTCCTTATTTTTACTGAATTCCAGTGGAATTCTTACTTGTGTCTTCAGATGTCTTTAATGGTCCAAGATGAATTTTTGTGTGAACTTCTGAAGCTGTTGATATTGGAGTGGTTCTGTCATTTCACTGTCATATACTGGAAAGCTCTCACAGTAATTTGGCCAAAAAATAAGTGCTTAGTATCAGTCCAATTAGAATATATACAGTCACTGCATTTCAGAAGATACACTTATTTGTAGTTTTAATGAATTACATAAATTATATGCCCTAAGGATTAGCCTTCTGTCCTGCTGCATAATTTTTCTGGATTTTCTACAGAAAAATCTCTTTTTTAGATAGGCTATGAAAAGACTGGTAATAAACCAACTTGTTTTACCTTTGTGTATTCACCCACCTAGAAAGGATGAGGAGTGGCCATTATATTACAGCTAGTTTTGGACAATGGTGTCAAGAAGATGATCACATTTTCTCTATCTATCCTTTTCTTACTTAATTTTCCCAGTTTAGAGAAATCCTCCAGATCTTTTCTTATTTATGGCTGAAAGAGCTTAACTCACAGATATATCTGGAGATTGTACTGTATATGTGCCTGTTTTAAGTAGCTGATACATTGGGTACATCATATTTGCTACCTGTTTGAGAAGAATAGAAATGTCTGTTGTTCATTAACATTTTTGATTTTCTTATATTGCCTAAGGATTGGCAGGGTTTTTTTAGTCTTGAAAAATTAGTGGAACATATTTCAAATGACATCCTGGCACACAGTCTTTCTGTACCTTAGTTTGGCCACATTACATATTTTATTTGTGTTCCTCTAATTATTTTTTCTGTAAAACTGCTGTGTAATACATCAAGTCTTCAGAATGGAAGCCTTGGTAATTTTGCATAAAAGACAAAGAAATGGGATGAAGTATCTGTGAGGATTAAGAGGAGTTGGCTATTCAGAGTATCAGGATTGGTTTGGATAATGGGATGTGTCAGAGCCAGATGGTTTACTAACAGGACATACAAAGCAACAAAGGTGTGCCAGAATTTTATGCAAGCACTTACTTTTAGAGATTTACCAAGTAAGCAAAGTATAAACATTTTCTCTCTTGGACCTGCTGTGTTTTTCTCTGCAGAGGGATTAGAAAGATTTGGTTTAAGAAAAATAACCTCAGAGCCTCAGAGCTCCATTTCCTCACCCCCAAAATATCTGGAATGAAGAGCTTAGTGCAGAAAATGATGTATTTTTACATATTATTTGATGTTCTAATCTTCTTCTGATATCAGGACTTCTCATGAGATAGGCCAGCAAATGAAAAATCATGGATGAGAGAACACCTGCAGTGTGCAATGTCTGGTTTTGTTCTAGAAGACCTTTGAACATATATAACATGGTATTTTGATAGCAAATAAGACTTTACATAAACATAATAATACCTTTGTCTTAAAGTAGGTAAAATATGTTTGTTTTCCCTTTCTAAGGATACCAAATTCCAGGGATTCCACATTATGATTTGAGTAACTTGGCCCAAAAGAACTGGAGAAGAGTATAAGTGGAAATTATGGGCTCAAAAATTGAATGGAAATGAAATTACATCTTACCCAATTTACCCACTAGAGGAGAGTAGCACACATTGATCTGATGTTCACTGAGATGAGTTCTCTGACTGAAAAGGGGATTTTCCTGTGTTGAGGATCAATCTGTACAGCTAATTCTTATGCAGCCACACTGCAGTACTTCAGATAATATGCTTGTGCCAAGCAGTGGCAAACCAATTGTGATACACCTATAATATTTCAGCTGGATGTAATTTACTCTCTTCTATGCAAATCTAACACCTGCTGCTCCATAATCATAACAGGAGTGCTTTTATCCTGCATGTTTACCTATGAGTGTTGAACCAGCCCTGTTTAACCTTCTGTGGGTGAAAGAACAGCACTTCCCATCTGCCTTGGTTCTTAACTGCTGTACTGGAGACAGAGGATGAACAGAGCTGCTCAGGAGCTTCCTGAGACCAGCCATGCTATACTGCTCTTTTTACTTCCTTTTTCTTGAATAATGAGTAATTTTGACAAGAACCCAGGGGAAAAAAGTCACATTGGAGTCAAGTTCAGAGTTTATTCCAGGTCAAAATAAGAGACTAGAAAACCAAGAAAAATAAGTGTTTCAATAACCATGTTTTCCCTAGGGTTTTTTGGTTTTTATTTTTTTTTTCATTTCACAGAACAGGGTGAGTGATCAGAAGCTAATACCAGTGTAAGATTCATGGGACTAAACCCTAGTGCACTGAGCTATCACATGTGCACCTCCTAAAGAAGGTTACCAAAATAAATCTTTGAACACAGAAGTACACCAAATGAACCGGTGAATACTAAATTATTCAGCAACAAATAGAAGATGCTGACTGAAAAATCCTAAAGGAACATGAGCACCACAACATCCAGCTCAGGGAAATCCCACAAACATGATTCATCAGGAAAACAGACACAGTCATAAACACAAATTTATCAATAGAAACAAGATCTGAATCACAAGTAAGGAAATGTCCCAGCAGATCACCATACTTTCCTAAAAAATATCCGGTAAGTTTGTGGTTGTGTTTTTGCTCTGTTCTGAAGTGACAATCTTCAAATCCAGACTTTTGCTCTTTGGGGATGTATTTATTGTTGCTCTTCTTCAACTGGCTCAACCTACAAGGTGGTTAGAATAATGTACATGCCCAGGCAGCTGAACCAGCTCTTACATGATATAATGTAAGTCAGGTATAATTGGTATTTACTCACCAGAGGATAAAGGAAAAACTGCTTTTTCTACTTCTGTCTTCTGAGACTTCTGTATGGAGCTCTTGCAGGCCTTGGCCAAACAGCTGTAAAACCAGGTTTATGCCCTGCCTCCCTTGGTGAGTAAAGGCCAAATAAGGCCCTTGCCAAATAAGTAGGTAATTCAAATAGATCTTCATACTCAGGGAATAGTGAGCAGAAAAGTTGGTGCATGGGCTTCTAAAAGAATTTATCAGAGGGGGAATTACAACATGTGCAGAAACATGCTTGGTTCCATGTCCACCCAAAAGTGCTCATCAAAGGAGGTGGGTTTTATTCCACAAAATTTCTCATTTCCAGCAGGGCTTGGGCAGCAGTTCAGAGTTTGCAGAGTTAGTGTCTGTTGTGAACGTGTATCACAAATTTCTAGATGTCCCCAAAGAACACAGAACAAAGAGCACAACAAAGGTCAAGACATGAGGAGCCATGTGAGTCAGACTGGGTTTTTTTCAACACAGTTTTTGACTTTTGTGCCTCAGATCCAGCTGTATTCTATTTGAGTCCTTTTTTGAACTGACTCCAGCTGTCTTCTGAAGAGCCTGTAGTTATTTTGGCTGAGACGTAAAGTACTGACAGAAGCTGCTGCAAAATTGGAAAGGAGTCTCAACACTGATATGGAATAACTTCTGGTCCCAAAAGGGACAATTCCCCATGGCCCTGCTAAGAATCGTTGCCTCTTGTTGGACTTGGTAATTGTGCAGGCACACCAGGCATCGGCACAATTTCTTAATCTGATTTACGGAACATGCACAGCAAAAATCATTGGATTTTTGTTTTCTTGCATCTGCAAACTCACTGCATGCCCCCACAATCACTGCCTTTGTTTGCATGGTGGAAAAGGCAGGAGCACACAGCCAAGGGCAGGTCAGTAAGATGATTGTAAATCAGTTTATACCAAACTTGAAGCCATACCCCAAGTACTTGTTCAAGAGATCATTTGAGAGGTTCCTCAGGTGTGTCTGTTCCAGTCACCACAGCGCAGGTGCACTGGCTCACAAGAGATTTGCAACAGAAAGCTGCAGGACAGGACTCAATGAGATTGAGAAATGGGAAGTCTCGGGTAGGTGGCAGGGTTCAAAGCCTCTGGCAGCAGTTGTGATTGCTGGGAATGGGGATGGGAATATGACAATGAGCTGAGCTTTCAGGGAGAGGGAAGAGAGAGGGGGAAGGTGTTTCAGCTGCTGACAATGTTGATGGGCAGGCAGCCAAGAGCAGTGAAGGATTGCATGTGTGCTTGGCGTTGGCTTTCCTGGGAGAAGGAGTGGACAAAACAGAAAGAAGGAAGGAAAGAAAACAGCAAGGAAACTGAAAGCAAGAGAGGATCAGCTTGGATCAGCTCTACTCTACAAAACTCCTCACTAGCAGGCATAGTCCATGCTTGCTCTAATTGCACAATCCAATCTCCATCACACAGCTTAAATGTTCCACATCCTGGAACTTTAAACCACATGTTTATTTCATTATAATTGCAAGGTCCTTGGGCACATTTTAAAAGCAACTAGAAGTCTTCTTATTTCACAGGGAAACAAAAAGGCAGAAAAGCAAAAAAGCCCAGCATTAACACAGGATATTCCCCACCCTGTCATAAAGAGGTCCACTTCCCTTTTTCTAGAACGAGTGTCTAAAAAGCAGATGAACTCTTGCAAAACTCTTTGAGGAGCTGAGTAAATACTGAAATATTCTGTTGGGTTAGGAATAAGTTAGGTTTACTAACAAATTTTGGTTTGCCTTGAAACTCAGCCAATTTTCCTCCCTGCTGGATGTGTACTATTTTTAGAATACCTGTATTTGGGCCGTAACTAGGACCAAGCTTGCTAGCTACCACAAAATTCTAGTTCTGAAGGGAAAGTTTCATCCCAAATATTTTATTCTCCTGAAATTAAGCAAAATAGCACTTATGTCTCGTTTGCAGTTCTGAGAAAATTTTGGAAAACTTGCTGCATCACACCCATTAAAAAATGTGAGAGCAAAATTCCAAGTGACCATATTGTATTTGGAAAGGGCTGAAGGAGAGGGAGTTTGGGGAAGTTTGTGGAAGGCAGATCTGAAAAAAAAGAATATGCATTTTTAGCACAGATGAGACCTGTAGAAATTAGCTGAATTTTCAGGAGGGCTTTTGAAAAGTGGCATTTTGCCAGGGGCTGGATAACTGTTCTGGCATCAAGAGAACTGCTCGGGGATGTGCTAAAGAAGATGCTTTCCTGGGAGAGGATATGAACCATGCCTCGTCTGGGGCACGGCTTAATAGCTGTAGCAGACAAGTGTGAACCCAGTTGTAAAAGGAAAACTACTTTGAGTCACAAAATGAGATCTTCGTGAGTCTGTGGCCGCGCTGCAGCGCCATGTGCGGAAGCACGGAGGGCACGGGGCTGGCGGCGGGGCAGCGGCGCGGAGCGGGTGCGGTCCCCGCAGGGGCCGTGCGGCCACCGCCCGCGTCCCGCGCTGTCCATGCGGTTCCGCGACTGCAGCGCGGCCAAGTCCGGGCTCGGGGAGGCACCGACGGCTCCAGCGGAAGGGAACTCATTGATCTCACTGTCTTTTCCAATCGAATTGATTCCGTCAAGTGTCTCTGTGCTGGGCATGCGGGAGGCAGCGGCGGGGAGCGGAGGGCAGTGCAGGGGCAGCACGTGGGGCACCGAGGGGTGACAACAGAGGGAGGGCAGGGCGAGCAGTGCGGGGCCGGGGATGCTCACGTCGCCGCACAGCCCCCCGGCCCCGGTCGCTGCTGCCCAGGTGTCGGGGCTGGGCCGCTCCTCCCGCCCGGCTCGGATTACCTGGGCGGGCCAGCCCAGCCCGGCCCGTCCCGTCCCGTCCCGTCACGCCGCCCTTCCCGGCTGGTCCAGCCCCTTGACGGGAAGTGGGAGCGAGGGGCCGCGCTGGGGCGGCCGAGCCATGACTGTGCCCGCGGCAGCTCCGCTGCCCTGCCCGCTCCTCCTCGCCGTCTGCTGGGTGGTGGCCGCGGCGACAGCGGCAGGTAGGAGCGGGAAGGGCTGCGGGGACGGGGCGGCGGAGCTCGGGAGCGGCTGCCGGCTGCGCTCCGTGGCCGCAGGCGCGGTGCCGGCGCTGGAGCGGCCGCTCCGGGCTCTTCTCGTGCGTGGGTCGGGCGGCTCGGCCGCGGCTCCGCGCACACGCGGGTATGGATGGAAGGGAAATGCGGGCACGGATGGAAGGGAAATGCGGGCACGGATGGAAGGGAAATACTTTCATTTTGTAGTAGAAATCGCCCGAAGCTCGTCAGCCGTGTGTGAGGCGCCGGCTGCGCTCTCTGCCCTGTCGCTTGCCGGGAGCGGGGATGCTGAAAATCTGCTCTCCCCTTTCAATAAGGCAGCTTTTGGCAGGGTCGGCAGAAATGTTTTTAGCTCCATCTTCGTTTCCCGGGACAGTTTCTGCCTTAAACCCCAAGCAGAACCCCCAGCCCTCCTGCCGGTGCCCGCGTCTTGCGGCGGTGCGGGAGCGGCTCCGCCGGGTGCGGGCACGCAGAGCCTCCCTCGCCCTGCGCCTTCGCTCTTCCTTTAGTGTTCCCGACTTTGGAAGTACGAATGTTTAGTTTTAGGAAACATGCGTGAGCGGCTGCAGGCACTTCATAAGGAGCCGGGCTTGAAGGTTTATTTTCTGCTCGTGTTATCCAAAAACCCAGCTGTAGACATTAACGAAATGTTATTTTTCAGCTGTCTGCAATTCGGTTTATCACTATGAAATCAACTTTCAGAAAATGCAGGAGGACAAAATAAAAATTATACTACTTTACAATACTCTCACGTGATACTTAAAGCAAAGGATTTGCTGATGTTTCCTCGTTAGGGCTCTTAGAAATAATGTTTTCTATGCCTCACGTAATCTCTGCTGGCTACTGCTGTTCTTTTCTTAGAAGCACCACCGTGGTTTTACATTTTAAGAGTGAAATAACGGCTTGCCCACGTTTTGTAGTTGGTCATTGAGTTGTTCTGCAAAATTGCTACAGAAATTTTAAAAACAAGAGCATGAGACGGTGAGCATGAGCATATTTCACACAGACAAAAGTATGAGATTGGCTTAATCTATGAATAAAAGCTGAATTAAAAAACATTAAAACACGAGCTTCAGAGCTCTGTAGATTATTCAAAAACCTACTAGATTTAAACTTTTTATGTTTATTATTTATTAAAACAATTTACTGATTAATTTATAAGCTGTAAATATTAGCACTTCTTTGTGTGGCTAGTAATCCACAAATTTATGTGCAATGGCTTCTGATCAAACCTTTTAGAAGAAAATGTTTAGAACTTCAGGGTAGAAATCAGGGATGACATTTTTTTAATGGTTTGTGGCTATTGTAGGTAAAAGGTCAAGCGTGACAAGATGGAATGCTTGGAGCTGTGTACTCTTGTTGAATTTTTTTTTTTAAATATGATCAAAAGGACTCAGTATTTGCTAACTTAATGTGCCAAGGCTGTTTCTAAAGCCCGTTGTATGTTTTTGTTAGTGGAAGAGGTAATAGGCAAAGATGTTCTTGCTACGTTCAGTTTTCTCATTGGAGACTGTATTTCTGCAAGAATAAAAACTTCTCTTTTCTGCTCAAACAAAAATCCCCAAAATTTTAAGTATTCAAACAAACTAAGCATATTCAAACTAAAACAGTGAATCCTTGTAATTCTCATTATCTTTGCAAACACCTGGATTATAATGGTGGCTCATCTCTACCATTGCCTGTCCTTGAACTATGCAAAGGTCTAAGAGAGCTCCAGAAGTTTGATTAATTCAAGATTTAGCTGCTCTGGCTTTCAGGAAATGTAAAATAATGGTGTCATGGATGCTTTGAGCAGAACTGTTGCTCAAGGAAGCTCTTTTGCTTCTCTATCTTCCCTCTTCCTTGTGCTAGCAGAAGGAAACCGGGCTGCACTGTGACCTGGATGGGAAAACTGATCTTGATGGAATTATTCTGCCCTTTTCCTATGAGCTCTCTTGAATGTTGGGATGGGTTGAACTTGTCCCCTGGGACAAGCTCCCATGAACCTGAGCTTGGTTCCCTGCAAGACCTGCAGCACGAGCTGATATCTATTTGAAGTGTTTGTGAAACCATTGAGTAACAAGGGTACACTCTTGTAAGTGCACAGACTGAGGAGTGATGGTGGCTCAGTGATGAGACCTGGAGATACCCTGAGAAACAGAAATTGGGCTTCTGGTTCAACATCTTCTCATAGTACCTATTAGAGTAGCCCTTTAAAAAAACTAAGTTTACTTTTACTTTTTTAGGGAATTCCCAGTTGGTGATGTTTTCTAGAATTGATGTCTGACATGTACTTTACTTTTTCCTGGACGTTTGCCATTTCCTGTCGTATTTCCCTTCTTTGTTTTCTAATATGATCTTCAAGCTTTGTGATGGGTCTTGAGCAGGCATTGACTCAGTGTACACCATAAGGAAGGGTCAATGCACAAATGGATTTGTCTCTGTGACCGTCTCTGAGTCATGGCCCTGCTCTGCTTCTCGTTGGCTTTTGGGGATCTAAAAAAAGGACCACTGAAGCGTGGCAGCAGTAAATTACTACTTCTCCCACACTGGTTTTGCTCACTGTGACAGAACACAGCATTATATTTTTAATAGGTAATTGAGAAAGCAATGTGCTTTTCTTGTTGTTTTTTAACATTCTTGCATTTGCAGTCTTTGCTTTGCTTGCAGTCTTTGCTCAGATTGTGCTTCTAACGTACAGCTGTTACTGGCAAGATGTAATCACTTGTCTTTTTAAGGATTTCTCTTTAAAACTATGCTGATGGATAACTTTTGGGGAGAACATGGTATTAATTGCTCCACAAAATGCATATTCTGTTTTTACTAACGTTTCAGCATGTGATTCATCTTCCTGCAACGTGCAAAAGCTCGAGTTCCACAACCACTGCATTGCTGCAGGCTGCAATTTCTTAAAATTACTTTTCAGTTGATTTGTGCATATTTAAATTATTTATGAGTTGAAGTAACAGGAATAATAGAAACACTTTGGTGTGCAGTACCTTATCTGATAGAAAACATCAGCTGAAAAAGCTGAGAAGTTATTTGTGTTCTTTTCTGTCAGAGAGTTAAAAATCTGTCAGTATTACTAATGGTAAAGTGTGGCCCAACAGGATTGTTACACTGGTAACTCCTTTCTTCCAGGAGCAAAAGTTCTTCCATCTCCATCCAGCCTGAACTATTCATTGACCCATATCTGTACTCTGAACTGGACATGGAACCCCCCAGAGAACATCAGCAGCAGCTGCAACCTGGAGTATTGCAGTGACATCATCATTAATGGGGTTCCTGAGGACAGGAGAGTAAGTACATCACCTCTTTGAGCTCTGTGTTCCAGTAAATGTCTTACTGTTATAAAACTCCGTGTGGGAGAGCTTAAACACATATATAAATACAATTTTAATATAGCGTTTCATTCTTATCATGGGATCAAAACCTCAAAAGTGAATCATACCAGCATATGGGATCTTCAGATCAGAAAAAATCTGTTGCTCTCTGATAACTGAGTGCTGATGGTAACACTGAAGTACTGTAATAATAATGGGAGAAGTCTCCTTTCAGTCTTTGCTTATGCAGCTTTCTAGAGAAAAATAGATACAGGGCAGTCTACATACTCAAGAGTTTAATGGGAATTTGCAAAGGCTCTTCTCCTTTACTTTGGATTCAGTTTAAAGAGACATGCAGATTTAGTTGTAGTTTGACAGTATTGCATCTTTTGGAAGCAGTGCCAAGAATTAACATTCCCCCATTTACCCTCTCCCTGCAATTACAATTATTATGGAAGGGTTGTGTTTTGACGACAGTATGGTGCATGTTTGTTGCCTGGAACAGAAGTAATTTGTTTATAACTCATATAACTCAATTGTTTTGGGCTTTTTTTTTCTGTGTTGGATGGTTTGCAGCCCAGATGTGCTCCTTGCTGTGGATTAGCTGCTGTTTGAACAGGGCATTGCAGTGCTCATTGCTATGGCCTCTAGGACAAGTATTTTTACAATTTATTGGCAGTAAGAAAATAAATATGTTATTCCACACTCTGGAAATTTGAAGCCTTTGGTAGATGCCTGCTGTGGGGGAGGCAGTGCTGCTATTTCAGATATGGTTACAATTGATATGATGCCTCTTGAAGCGGTCCATTGTTGTTGAGCCCTGTTACAGTCTTACAGCCTGATGCTTACATTGGCCTCTTCATGCTAACCACTGTATTTTTTCTCACAGCTCCAGGATATCCTGGACATGAGTAGGGATGTGGTTTGGCCAGTTTGGATGGAGCAGTGAGCAACCTGTTCTAGCAGAACACAGGAACCCACAGCGAGGGGGCTGGACCTGGATGATCTTTAAGCTCCCTTCCAGCCTAAAGCATTTTATAATTCTGTGATTCTGGTTTTGCAAACAGTTGAGCTGATTTAATGTCACTACTAAAAGAGTGATGTTTCATTTTGACACTAATGATCTCTAATAATCTTCATTGGACCTTTAGATGAGCCATTTGAACCTGCTAACAGCAGAAATCTATTTACCTACTTTGATTAACAAAACAACAAGTAGAAAGTCTTCTTGCCTAAAGAGCTGGCTAAGTTTGTGGAAGGGTCTAATAGATATTAAGGTCATCAGTAATGAAAGAACTGAGGGTCAGCAGTTTCACAGGACAGGATGAAGCAGACTGTACATTTTGCTGCATCTTTTGCTCTGTAGGTCACAGGGGTAGGAGTAGCTCTTTGTGAGTTCTGATTGTGCCTGAGAAAGAAAAAGCAAACCCAAGTGATGCTGAGGCTTCCCACGTAGCCAGACACTGGTTTCCTTTGGCTTTGAGCTGGAGTTTTTCTGAAGGACTGTAATATATCCTGACACTGGCAGGAATTCCCATGTGTCTGAGATGGTATGAGAAATGTTTTGGTTTTCTTCCCCCCATGCAAACCCAGGAATGGAGTAAGAGCCGCTTCCGTGTGACAGACGCGCACTTGAACGAGGAAATGCGCCTCAGAGTGAGAAGTGAATGCAAGAATGACAACAGCAGCGAGCCCAGCCCCTGGGTGGAGACCTCCCTTCCCCCAAAAGGTAATGCCAGCAGTGGCCAGACCCCTCTTGGCCTGAGGAGTCCTGGCTTTTTCTCTTCTCTTTCAACAAGAAATCATAAAATGCATCATAGAGAAATATCAGACACAAGGGCTGGTTTTATTGATAGAGCTTAAACAGAATGATTATACCACCTTTAAACATAACTGGGGTCTTCTGATGCTTAAAGTCTTCTGGGCAAGCTTGTAAAATTGAAGTGCTCTTCCAAAACAGCAGTGTGGTTCCTGTTACTTGTCTTCTGCCTCCTTTGAGCCCTTTTTCTGAAGGGCTGTAATATATCTTGACACTGGCAGGAATTCCCATGTGTCTGAGATGGTATGACAAATGTTTTGGTTTTCTTCCCCCCATCTAAACCCAGGAATGGAGTATGAGCTGCTTTGGTTTTGGTGGTTGTGGCATAAGAGATGGCTCTGACTCCATTAAGCCTGCTGCCTTCATGACTAACATCTAAATCAGTTTATTTTGTATGATTTTTCTGTATAAACAGAAGCCCATAAAATAACTCTATAATTGTCTTTGTAGGAGGGAGGAATGTAGTAAATTTAATAACTTGTTGAATAAATTACATAAATAATTACAGTAGGGTTCTGTCTTTTTCAAGAGATGAGTGAGATCTACAAAGCATAGCAAAATGAATAGAGAAAAAGTATTTTTTGTTTCTTGGCATGCAGAAGTGTGGGGTCCGCAGCAAAACTATTAGGAAGCAGACTTTGAGGAATAAGCTATTTTGCTGAATACTTTAAGTTAGGATGTACAGCAAGAAAATGAGCCTCTTGCCTAAAAGTCTTAGCCCAGGAACATGACTTGATGTGGATGAAAACCACATGTTGTTGGGAGAATCAGAGACCTTTTCAAGCTTGTGTGGGTGTCTGCCAGAAGGGTTCTGGAAAATCAGGGAGGCAGATCATTAGGACAGCATGTACTAAACAGGCTGGGGATTTTAAAAGTGTGTTTGCAGATGAAATATTTTTATATATTTCTTGAAATAAGAAAACCTGTTTAATTTCCCTATACTCTTAGTTGCTGCTTCAGGGAGAGTGCAAGCTTGGACTTTCAAAGTAGATCTTCATTTAATACGCATTTGGTTTTTAGTTTGAGGAGATGTTGCTACTTGTTGCAAGGAAAAGGTATCCAATGAATGTAATATGGTAATACAGTGTAAAGAACTCAAGCAGAAATGCAAGATTGAATATGAAAGACTGTATGCCATAATTGCTCTGCCTGGGCAATCCACTGACCTATTCACAATTGCTAGGTACTCATTTCTGTTGATGTGACTTGAGTTTCCAAATGTTAGATTTTAATGTCTAAAGGTATATGGGTCTTGATTAAAAAGTCAACTTACCTAGTGCTGCTTTTGTCAATATTTAAGACTCAGAGGTATTTCCTCATGTTATAAACATAAAGCAACTAATACTCTACCTGGAGAAGCTAAAAGTAGTCAGCCTTTAATTATGGTTGACATTGATGGCTGTAAAAGCATTTAGCTTTGTTATAGTTTTCCCTGCAATTACCAGCTACTTTGACTTGTTTTTAAAGTACCTGTAGATTAATAGAAATAAATATTTTCCTGACTCAATACCTTGTCCTTAGCATCTGGTAACTCTAAGTAGCAGTTCAGCCATGGTGAACTCTGGGATGTGCTGTTGTGATTGGTTTGCCTCTCAAAGTTACTCTGCTGAGGTTTCAGCCATTGCAAGCTCTAAACAGCTGGAATTTATTGTTTGTTGTGCTGAACAGCAGTGTAGTGTGAAAGGTAACCAACCCATTTCTGCCTTCCAGTTTCAGTTATGAAATGTTTTACTTCTGGAACCAGCAGAGAAAACTTGGACCAAATGAATCTTAGAGAACATTTCCAACTTGCCTTGCAGGTATTCCGGGTACTGCTGCTGTTGACTTGGGCTGTGTTTGGCACAATCTGGAGTACATGGCTTGTACCTGGCATCGTGGGGAGAATGCAAGCAGTGACACCAACTATACTTTGTCCTACTGGTTCGTGGGAGATTTGTATTCCCAGCTCTGAAGTGCTCTAGGACTAATCTTTAGTTTTACATGACATTTGTTATTTACATGACATTTGTCATTTACATTCCACTTGTCTGCTTCCTGTTGCTTTTAAAGTTCCCAGGGCATTGTGTCCAAGTTACTGCTCAGTCCCATCCAACAGAAAACTTCACCACTGAAGGGGTCAGAAGCTGCTATGGCCAAGACTTTTTGGAAAGTCAATATAACTGCTTTGTGTCTGCTTCTGTAGCCCAGATTACCACAGCTGCTATTGCTTTCTGTATTTTTCTACTTGGGAACTTGATTCAAAGAGGGAATAATTAAGAACTAAGCTAGACCAATGTATTAGTTACTTTCTTTGCAGTCCAGGAAAGCAGGATATTTTAGTTAGGATCACTCACAATGTATGTGTCAGCTCCTAAACCATTGGGAAATGGTATGAAAGCATTAATAACTCTTAGCAGTACTTCTGTTTGCATCTTCAATGTTGTAAGTAACTGATTCACCCTTAAAGCAATGAAGAACATCTTTTTATCATCACCCTGCCTGCTGGCCAGTGGACAGCCATAAATGGTGTCTTGTTCCCAAGGAATAGACTTGTGTGAGCCAGCTCTTGGCATTGATAGCTGTACGTGCTGATCTATGCATACTTCTGCACCTTGATGGGGCTTGTGAAATGCCAGATTGCATTAGCTTCTGTAGAAATAGTGGAGTTTCTTTTTCAAAAGCCCCATGTAGTAGTTTTACATCAGCTTTCTGTCTTATTTGAGTGAACTGCATAAACCTTTTGCTCTTCTTCCCCAGTGGCAGTCAGTCTCACAGGCCAGCTGTTCAGTCCAGGGCATTTGGGCAGCAAACCGCACCAAACTTGCTGCTTTCATTAAATGTGGGGGGACTGTTTGTTCCCTGTCTAGACAGCTGCTCAAACTTTTTCTTTGTTATAAGATCAGGACCAATGCAGGGTTGATGATCTCAATTTCTGGGTAGAGGGATACTTAGTGGAATAAGGCTTTGGATTTGAGCTATATATTTTCAACCTGCTCTTAATTTTAATGGAAGATGTAGCTGGAGTGACTTCGAAGTGGTTTAATTCATGCTGCTTTGAAAGAATAATAATTTTTAGATTTTTAAAGCCAAAAACTAAGAAAACACTCCAGTTTTAGACTGAAAGATACATTTTCCACAATGCCAGTGAGATGGGATTTTTTGTTTTGTTTTTCCTGGGAGGAAAGGCTACTGGTGTATTTTCATTGAGACTTGGGCCACAAAGAGAAACAAGGAAGAAGTTTGTCTTCCTAACTTCTCTATTATTGGAAGGGAATACTGACATTTTGAAAATCAAATCAGGTAAATAGGTAAAACTCAACTGTCTCAAGAGCTGCAATACTTGAGGCAGAGCAAAAGATAGAATGAGCTGATCAATCACAGAGGTGAAATTCTGCTGACAAGAAGTGGTCCAAATTAGTATGTATTCTAAATATTCTTTACTCCTTGGAATTGTTCTCCCATGTGGAAAATGTGAACCAGAGCTGACAGCAGTTGTTCTTTTTGAAATAAAGCAAGCCTGCCTCTCTTCCTGCTCCTTGGCGCTCTTCACAAAAACAAGACTCTTTCTAAAGCTTGAGATAAATTAGAGGCTGCTTGCTTTGCTTAGCTTTACTTTTTTATATGCTATAGCAGAGCTTTAATGCAATATCAGTCTTTAGAATTTGTAACACATGTTTATAAACAAGCTTTCCCCTTGCTGTCCTTTTCTTCTGAGTTTTACAAGAATAATTTATTCCTCTAGGTTTGATGGCTTGGAAGACCCTAAGAATTGTAGCAACTCCTCTGTAGACCAAGGAATCTTTGAATGCATTTTCAATCTTACCTTCCCAAAAGAGAGGAGAACTTATCCTGCTATAAGTATTTTGATTAGAGGTGATTCTGAAGAAGTTAGGCCTGTATGTGCAAGTAAAAATCCTACCACCCTTGGTGAGTTTAACATCACATCAGAAAAATATAATTAAAGTAAGAAATTTGGTAGGACACTGTGTTTGAGAAACCTCACCTCATAAAGTATGGATGAGACAATGAGGCTAGATACTCCCTTTTACTGACCTTGGATTTGAATTTATATAGACAAGAGTTTGTTTTCTGTGGGATGGGTATCTGGGAGGAAGGGGGAGGGTTAATTTTCTATTAACTTCTACTCTTATTCTTTGGTTAGATTTGCTCTTATTTTGACTTACTGGTGCTAACTTCTTCCTCTTTCTCTTCTAAATCTGGTGTAAGTGTAATATTCTTCAATACAGACTGAACAATGTTTTATAAGCAGTGAAATGGACTTTTGAACTAATTGTTCCATTTTGCATTTCAGTAAAACCTGCCACACCAAGACAATTGACATTGTCAAAGACTAATGATAGAATTGATGTAAAGTGGAGTGAATCAGAAACTTTTCCAAAAAGTTGTTTACACTATGAAGTTAAGTGTTGCAATGGTGATTTGGACACTGGTCAGATCATTGCAGTAAGTTTTCATTGCTATTTTTATTTCAGTGAATCTTTTGAATTATTTGCAGTTGAAAATGAGCAGTTGCATGTGATTGGGTTGGTGCCAGAGCTGGAAGTGCTGTGTGACTGTTGGATTTTTCTCTCATACTTTAGGTTTATGTTAGTAAAAGCATTGAAATTGAAATTCATGCAAGTCTTATGAATCCTTCCCATCATTTGTTAGGGCAATTTGTTAACGTGTGAGAACAGTCTGATAAAGAGGGATTTACTAGACTATCAGGAAATGGTGCCTGTCTGCTTCTCAGGCATTTGGGCTTTGGTGTCCTGGTATAGGGTTTACCTGCTCTTGGTCTCTGTGGTCATGGGGCAGCTTTGGATTGAAATGCTGTGACCTGATTGCCTTAAAGAAAAATGAAATGCAGGTGCACACAAGAACAGAGAATCTCACAGAGAAGAGCAAGGGAATAACGACTGAGGATGGATGGGAAGAAAGGGGTGCCCCCTCAGATACACTGATTTCAGTGTGCACATAAAAAGCATTGAGTTCAGTGTCTGGATGGACTCGTGCTGTGTGTCCATAGCCAGACTGAAGGTACTGTTTGATCAAAATGGTAAAAACAACATGATAAATT
Organism: Serinus canaria; assembly: GCF_022539315.1. NCBI lineage: Eukaryota > Metazoa > Chordata > Aves > Passeriformes > Fringillidae > Serinus > Serinus canaria. The sequence continues at coordinate 8,046,373 of NC_066318.1, forward strand.
TCAAAGTGAGTGGCAGTCTTCTCCTGTGAAGCATGTGTAGTTGTTTGTTCTACCCCAAACTCCAATGCTAGCAACATTCCCCAGGAAAGTGGTATTTTGGATAAAAAATAAGTGCACTTAGATCCTATCTAGTGTGTGCTCTTTGTAGAGGCATCACAGAACACTTTGGTATGGTTGGTTATGCTCCCTTGACAAGAAGGGAAGGTAAATCACAGATGTTTCTCAGAAAAAGGAAAAAAAAAAATTTAAAAGGCACCATTCCAAATGCTAAGTCTTAGTTTAATCATCGATGCCAAATGCTGCATGATAGATGTAGCAGTGAATGAGATTAAATCTTAGTTTTGGAATGTGCATTTAGGCCTTCTGTGCTTGTTAAATTCCACTATGTCCTATTTTTATGAGGTTTCATAGTCATAAAAAGGTCTTCCATCAAAACATTCAGAATACATCAGCTGCACAATGTAAATAGTCTTGGAAGTGACTGAGAATATGCTGGTAATTGAACAAAGCAAATTAACTTTCCTTTTCTGCCTTAGTCTGAAATGAATTCTGTGTCCATTGCTGGCATTGATGCAAATAGCAAGTACACCTTCAGAGTGAGAGCAAAGCCAAAGTGGGAGTGCTACAACAGCCATCTCCAAAGTGACTGGAGTGAGGAAAAGAGCATTGGTGAGAGACTTGTCCCTGCACTGTGCTGCACTTTACTCTTCAGCTGTAAGGCATTTAGTACCTTTCTGTCTGCTAAACAAATGGGAGCCAAAGATCATCTCCTTATGTACCTGTTTAATTTTGAGTGAAAGAGGGCAGAAGAGCTCTAGTCCTTCAGCAGCACCAGCCTGTGCTGCTGTTGATGGTGCCATTTGTGGAGCTATGCAAAGTCCAGTGTAGCCAATTTTTCAGCCCTGAGTCTTGCTCATTTGCATTTCCTTGCCAAACATATCAACATTATAATCCCATCTTTGGAAAACAAGATGGTCCTTGCCTACAAAAGTGCTAGTGTAAAGCACTGATAAAGCACTGAGTCTATGAACAAATTGGAGAATTAACTATTTTGTTGACATTATTCCTAAAAAGCCTCTCAAAATATTCCTAAGTTTCTAAAATTTCTGTTTTCCAGGTGAGAAGAGGGACTCTACAATCTATTTTGTTCTTATAATTACCATTCCATTAATAGTAGCAGTATCTACAATAATTCTACTAGTTTATCTAAAAAGGTAAATATTGATCTTCCTACATTTGCTGCTGTCTTTGCAAGATGAAAGTTATTTAGAATCTGTCTATGTCAATGTTGCCCTTCTGTTTTGGTAAAAGTAAAAATAAGAAATGGGTAGAGTTGCTCAGAGAATGAAGGCCGGCCAGTGATGACAGAGTTGACTCCACAAATCTTCTTTACTGTACCCAAACATGATTTTGACATTTTTAAATGATTTAGTGGTTTTTAAATGATTTTTGAATTAATATATTTTTCATCTAAATATTGTCTTTTTAACTTCATGAAGGCTGAAGATATTAATTCTTCCACCAATTCCGGACCCAAGAGAAATTCTTAAGCGCATGTTTGGAGAGCAGAACGAGGATTCCCAGGTTAGTAAGAAGCTGTTGGGTCAACAAATCTATTGAACTGGGATCTCAAGGCTTGCAGTTTTGTTTTTCCTACGTCTGTCTTAAAACTAATTGTGTATAAGTAAGTATATCATATGAAGATTAGGTATTTTACAATACTAGGAATTGCTCAGGAACAATTACCCAAAACTTAGATTTCCTTCCCCACCCCCCCAACTGTATGTACTTTTCTAGTTAGATTAATAGAATTGCATTATTCTGTTACTCCAGATACTAGTCCCTTAAATTTGTTTCAGGCTGGGGTTTTTTGGGTGGCAGTTTTCTGATTGTCAGGCTTCTTTTGCTGTGTGGATTTTGGTTTGAGGATTTTTGGTTTTGTTTTTGCAACTCCATTAAGTGACTTTTACTGAACATTCATGTCTTTCTGCTACTTAATCATATTTATAATGCTGAATTAAGCTATTTTAGTTTGACTTCCAGAAACTAACATTTTTAGCACTCTCACATTTATCCTAGTCCGTTAGCTAGAAAGTAAATCAGACGTATGGCTTCTTGTTGGCAAAAGAACAAAACCAGCTATAGTTGTTTCAGGCATTGGTTGATGAAAGGCCTTCAGTGGTGCCTTATTTCGGGGAAAATCAACATAATACCATTAAGGAAAATTATTTCTAAATAAATCTCTGAGTAGCCCTTTATAAAAATCCTGAGAGAAGTACACTGACAAACCCTAATTCAAACCTTGACATGAATGTTGTTCTCCCAGATGGGACTCTTGGCCACGAGGGCTGTAACTGTGGTAGCTGTTACACTTTGTTGTGCTTTCACAAATGTTTTGTTACTGCCCCAAGTAATTTTCTCTGTGTGCTCAGTGAAAACTCTACCAAGTGTGTACATGCTCAGTTCTCTATCCTCCTGCCTGAGCTTCACCCGTTGGCTGTAGTTGGAAGCACCCTTTAGGTGGGGACCAACCTTCAGTTCCTCATCTCCAGAGGACATTTCTTCTGTCAGCCAGGCCTAAGCCATGGCTCTGAAAAGTACATTTTGTTGCCCAGCTACCTTGGCTTTCCACCATAATACAGGGTATATGTTGGGGTCTGTCTTACTGGGGTGAAAAAGCAACACTTGCCACGAGGAAATCCTGTTAAAAATGTTGTTCCTCTCTTTCAGAGCTCTGCAAAGGATGATCCCATGAATGCTTTTGACAGGTTAATTATAGAAGAAGAAATTCATTCTTTAATTTTAACAGAAACTTCAGAGAGCACTAATCCTGAAAAAGAAAACAGGTAGACTCTGCTTTATCAGTGAAAGAGGAGGAAGCTGATTCCTGCTCCTGTACCTCAGGTGACTGTAGATATGAAGAGGCTCTGTGGATGCATCACTAACAGTGGCTGTTCTTCCATCTCTGCCAGAAATACCCATCTGAGCTCAGTCAGGATGAGCATGTGTAATCCCATGGGACTGCATTGTGGATTCCCTGCCCTGGCTTCAGCCAGCTCTGCCCTGCAATTGTTACTGCCACTTGCACTTGTGTTTGTGCCTCACACCAGACTGTTTGGTTTTGGTTTTTTTTGGAGCAAGCACTGTGACTTCTCTGAAGTATTTGGCTCTGTTTGCAGTAGGTGGGATGGGTCATTAGTGCTACCACATGGAGCTGCTGCCAGGTGGGGTGGCAGAGCATGGACTGTTTGTGGATAACCCTTTGTGTGCCTGGGCTGGGCACTCTCTGGAGGGCACTTATGGACTGAGCTTCTTGTGCTTCTGCCCATCAGCTGGGGCTTGGTCAAATCCCACCAAAGAGGGTATTTTTTTAAATTTGAAAATGTGTATGAAAAGCCTCTGCTTTCCAGCTGGTGTTCAGAATATTCATAAAAAAGGCTTAGTTTTGTTGTCCTGTCAATTGCCTGTCCTCAGATGCCTTGCCTTCACAGACTTCTTGGGTTAATTATACTTTGTGTAAAATGAGAAATAGAATTTTTTTATTTGTTCTGTGCAGTAGCAGATAACTGTATTGAGTCTCACCAGACTGTGATTCTACTTTGGCCATATTGGCCTGAAGACACCTGATTTTTAGCAGCTAAGTTGTCCTGAGCCTGTCCAGCAAAAATATCAGGATGAATGCATGATCTAAGGAGCTGTGGTCAAACAGATTAACAAACATTAAACCACTGAAACCCAACTAATTCAAAGGCTTCAAGACCCATCCTTACTGCCAAACTCATGGATCTGGGGAAGAGGGGGTGCCAACCTTGACCTGTTTTCTAAGAGATAAGTATAATTCTTTCTGTAGTGATGAGAATCTGATTTGAGCTTCCCCTCTAGGACTTAGCAATGTAAAACAAGGTGCTGATTTGACTTTTTAAAAAAAATATTTCTTCTATATTTTACTGTAACAGTTTGACAGGTGTTTTTGTTGTTGTTTTGTTCATTCTTTGATGGTTTTGTTTTGAGGGTTCTTTACTCAGCAAAGCTCAGCAGGTGTTTTCTGGACAACTGTGACATTTTTCTGCTCTTCATTCTCAGCATTAGTTTCTGCCCTGTGCTGCAAGGTTGGTTACAGTGGTACCTTGATTGTGCTGGAGGAAGAAGATAATGGAATGGAGAGAAAAGGATCCATGGAAGCCCTTTATGGTTAGTGCTCAGGGATTTCTTGCTCCTTCCAAATAAGTGTAGACATGTAAGTCACGGACATGGGCAGTCTTAGCAGACTGGGAAGAGATCTCCTGATAGGCTTTCTAGGAGCAGACTTTATAGCTACTAACCTTTTTAAGTTCATACCTGTCTTCAAACTCCAATCAGTCAAAAAAGTGAAACTAAATGCTGTATTTTTAGAACATATTGTTCTGCAAAAAATAGGATGAGTGCTACATGCTTTTTAGCTACAAATGTGCATTTTTTTATGCACTTATGTATTCCCTCCTTATCAATAAATACAATTCTTTACCCATTGGTCCCTGAGCCCCTCAAATACAGTTTTTTCCATGTCTCTTATCCTCCTTTTGTTAGTGGTAGAAAGGGGAGGAGAAATGTAGCAGAACTAGCAGACCCCTTATTAGCATATGCCTTTTACCTCCAATCAGGCTATAAAAACTCCAACATTATAAAAATTTGTAAAGGAGACAAAATAAAAATAAAGCCTCAGGGATTTCAGTGAGAAAAAACTCAGGTTATACAAAGTCAGCTATTAGCACTCTCTGAAATTCCAGAGATTAAGGAATAGCATGAGGAAAAGAGTAATTACATTCCTTGCTGAATTCATTCCCTCTGCCACATTGATATTATTGCAATGATAAATATTCCTTCAATCTACCTCATCTGGAATGTTGCTCAACATAGACCACTAGACAGAAATGTATTGTTTCAAGATAAGTAAGCATAACAGTGTAATATAAAGTTTTGTAGCTTTCAGCATAGCAATCTAGGAAAATCAGTACTTACCCCTAAATTCTTTTGACTTTTATCCTGGTGTCCATGACAAAACCAAAATTTAGTTGCTTTAAAAAAACAAAAAACAACCAAAATCCCTACACAAATTTGAAAAGCCATAGAATGGGAAAAAAAAAAGAATGGAAGATGTTAGGCCAAAAGGAAGATTTAAATGCTAAGGATGGTTTAAGTCACTATATAGAAAGGTTTTAAATAACACTAGTTGACAGTTCCTCATGGATTCATTTATTGACCCTGTGTTTCAGCATGTAAAGCAAGTATCTGAATATACTTTCACCTTTAACATGGTTTTTTATAAGGTAAGATGTTTTTTAGCTTGAAATTATCCAAATTTTGTGGTGATTTATTTTTTTCTTCATTGCAGTTACTTGACCTGTAACTTTGTTCAAAGAGTGAATAAATGTGATTGCTTCTCAGTGTAATGGCATGGCATTTTGTTCTTGGGTTGAGGAGATTAAACTGAGGCCAAAGAGATGGATTTTTAATGAGGAACCATGTTTGAAGCATGCAGAACCCAGAGAAGAAAAGCTGAGTTGCTTTTCTCTCTCTTCCCTTTTAAGAGTGAACTCAGCCCACACACCCATTGTGGATGGGACTGCATGACCATATTTTTGGCTGGGATAGTGGAACAGAGATGGAGCTGAGCACAAGGGTTGAGCTCTTGCCCTCTCTGCTCGAGGCCATTCTGCTTTCTGACATTGGCACGTTATTTCAACGCCATAGAGACTTAATAAACCATCAAACTGGAATTTGACTGAAATTGCTGCAGCCTTCCCCAATGTATCTTCAGCATTTTACATCTTTGTTAGCTGCTGAGGTTATTGAAAATGCCAGGTTGCTTCACTGATAAAAGCCATCAACTTGTCACTTAGACCCAAATATATTCAAGTGCCAAATAAACACATTAGTAATGGCTTCTTGGAAAAATTCAGAGAGAGAATTCTTAGTTCCCTTCAGTGAGCCAATCATTCAAAATTAAGATATAAGCCATGACATCAAAAACAAGACTTTCATGTTTCTCTTTCACAATTCTGCAGTTTTGGTGGTAATAATGACTAACAATGATTTTAATCACTCCCCGTAAGTGACCTTTTCCTATTGTAATATATTCTGTTAAATAATCTAAGCTTTCTGTATTTGGCATCATTGAGAAATTGAACAATTCATCTCTGGTTTTTTTGTTCTTTTTTTTTTTTTTTTTTTTTTAGTTAAGGAATGACATGACAGTTGAAGTTCTAGAGGAAAGCACTGAAGTGTAAGTCACAGTGTTTCAGTGCTTACTGGGTAGAACTGTTCACAGGCTGGGTATTTCCATTCACTGGAAAGTATTCAATAAGCTTATTTCTGAGCTGAAACTTCAGATACTCAGAATTTCCTTTGATTTTTTTTTTCATTATTTAAAAAAAATTAACAGAATGAATTTTTTGTTTTGGAGGGTTTTCCACTCACTCAAGCAAGAACAGGATGTAGGTGAGTAGGGGGTGGAAGTCCAGATATGGTCAGGATGTTACAGAAACCTCCCTCCCTCCTTCTCACCCAAGTGCTGTGGTTGGGCAGCAGCTGAGATCTGCAGGCCCAGAAACAGGTAAGGTGGGTGTGGGAGGAGCAATTCTGCTGGGTTACTGAGGGTTCATCAAGATAATCTCCAAATACTTCCATTTTAAACAATATTTGCAAAATATGTTTTAGGGGAGGATTGCCAGCTGTAGAAATGTAGCTTCTAGACAATACTGAAAATCCAAATGCAAAACCAGATTAAAATCTCTGTATTTGGATGAACTTTCTGCAAGCTGTTGAATTAAGGTGGTAGCAGGAGGCTCAGATCACATGATGTAACAAAATCCACACTGTTACCACAGCAAAGCAATGTGGGTTTGGGTGGGTGGCATGGGGAAGAGAAACTTTCTCTCAGGTCCGGAAACTCTGTCTCAGGTTTCTAACGTGTAAGGGCCTGAAAGCTTGTTGATGACTTATGGGGGTTTTTTGGGGTTGGTTTTTTCAATCTGTTTTTCCAATATGCTGGTTAGGTAAATGAAATACTTTCTATTTGTTTGTAAACTTTGTGGTGTTTATCACTCAAGGACCCCTTCTATGGCCATTCTCTGATTATTGATTAATTTTCTGAAGATAGTAATCCAGTGGGGAAAGACAATTGCTGCTGTCACTACAGAGCTGAAAATGAGCCAGTGTTCTCCAGTAGCAGTCTCTGCTTCTTGGCTTTTGCTAAAATACTGCAATTATTTTGATGACTTGCACAAAGGAGCTACAAAAAGATAACTTTCCAGTTAACCAGGACTTCCAGTAAACATGTTCTTAGCTTGTTATATCAGTTTTCCTCTATTCAATTTGGCTTAAACAGCTAAATAAAATAGCAGTTTATTCTGGCTAACTGCATGATGAAATTAAAAGCTTTGGTGAGAAAGATGTTTGGTTAAGTTCAGGCACAATTTGCAAAGCTAGATTGAATGTTAGGGGCAGCTTGAACCAGGAGTTAAGCTAATGCTTTAAAAGTAGAGCTGCCCCTACATCTTCTGTGCTGAAAGAAAAAAAACCAAACCCAACGAAATATGTGCTCCATGGTGGGAAAAATTAAGTAGTGCAATGGGCATGCTGTCCTAGTGATTTACTGCAACTGATATCAGCAATTTCTGCCTCAAAGTTCTCTGTTCTGAAACACAACTGAGCTGTATTTAAGACACTTAGCTATATCATTGCGACTTCTTTACCTGTTTAGTTGTAGCAATAGAACTGACTTTTTTTTTTTAAATGGCAAAGAGCACCAAAATTAGCCCGTTCTGCCTGGTGGAGAATTTTCTCCCTCCTGTACTTCAAAGCCTTTTAGCCTCTCACTAGTTTCCTTTCTTCACACAAAATGTCAGTGTGGAAACTTCTAAAATGCCAGCAAAGTACTCCTAAAAGGTGAGAAACTGTCTGGTCCTCCAAATGTCAAAATCAGCTACAGGGAAAGCTATTCAGGTTTAAATCTCACACCCTGTCATGTTTTAGGAGAATATTCAGCTGTAGACAACCTGGCCTACATTGGCAGGTACTAAGGCTGAGCCATTAGTTGACATTTTTCCACAGCTGACTTTTAACACACTTTTCTTGCATACAACACTTTGTGACTTGTTTAACTAGGAGGAATAAAAGGTAGAAATGCTAGCAACATACCAGGCAGAGAGAGAATGGCATTTGCCTTTCTGTATGTGGGAGTTCAAGGACTGTATTTAAGCTTGGTTTGGTGTAAAAATCCTGTTACTAAATCCTTGGGAACATTGGGCCATTTTATTAGGTGTGTAACAGTAATTCTGTTGTTTATGGCCTTTATGAAAAATTATATTGATCATCCATTTATTAAAGCTTGGGTAGGGCTGGAAGAGTTGTCAGGGCATCCCCTGCCATGTTTTCTTCTTCTGAGTGGTGCCAAGACAGAGTGCTCTTGGTGATCTGTCCAACTTGTAAAAAAACTCTACTAGAGAGTCTCCCAGATATATTGTCTCACTGCTGTTTTCTCCTTAATTCAAAACTCCCCCACCAACTGACCTGCTGATTTTTACTGCAAATAAAGTTGCCTTTCTCTCTGTCATCCTCTCACCAGAATCTTGTTTGCACTCTGATCTTTTCTGTCCCTGATCTTTTCTGCCTTTAGAAAAAAGCCAAAAAGCCTGAATTTTTAACTCTTGTGTTTTCTAAATAATTATTTTCCTGTTGGTTTCTTCTACAGTGTTGCCCTCGAAGCCAGACTGCATCATTCCCAAACCACCAGAACAATTACATTTTTGGCTGTCAGTCCTCTCTTCTCCATCTTCATCTAGAAATCATAGCTGCTACTTTCTGTGGCAACGGCTTGCAGTGGAGCTGCACCTCAGTTTGTGGTTTTCTATGATTTCTGATCTTTTCACTATCATTGCTGCCCTGTCAGCTCCTCCTCACTATAAAATCCCTTTCCCCTGCCTGAGGGGACTGCTTTTATTTGACCACATTTTTGTCACTTGTTTTGCTTTGGAAAACTGCTGCAATTTTTTATCTTCATAATTGTGTCCCTGAACATCCTTCTAAGCATTCCTTCTTGGCTGTAATCCACAGAGGATCATCTTCCAGATGATCAGATGGTTTCAAATGCTAAATAAAGCTGCTACCCTGAGAGATTCCTGCAAAGCAGCAGGATTTGCTGTCCTGCTGGGTGGTCAAGTACTCTTAAGGAGTTGGCTTTTTTTTTAATAGCTGCATATCTATCTCCATGCTTAACTTTTATTTCCTCAAGCTGATTAGGAGGAGGTTGCCTCCTATGTTAGGCCTATCAAAAAGGGAAATGAGACTAGTTTGGCACAAGCTGTCCTTGATGGTGGTAAAAATGCAAAGAAGGGATTAAAAAAAAAAAAATTGTTCCAGAGTCACTTTATGGATAAAAGTTGGACAAATGGACCAATTTATTGTATGCTTCCTTTCTGAAGACAATACAATATTCGTCCTTCAGATTTTAGACTTCTGTTTTCTACAGACCTCAAACTGCCCAAGTTCCAGGTCATAGCAGTGTGCAGATTATTAGGTGGTGCAGGATTAATAAAGCCCACCTGAAGACATCCACTTCATCTGATTGTTCTCCAGCCTGTATAAATGTATTTTCTTGTTAATTTGCTCTGGTTACAGGAGATCTTTTTTGAAAAGACTAAAACAAACCAAAAATTGACTACACCAAACTTCACAGCAGCACATTCTGATCTTTCCCATCTGGTCTTGAGCCTGCAGTTCATCTTCCTTTAGCCTGTAGTGTTGTCAGACCACCTTGCAGTGTGTTTTGGCCCTGGCCAATCAGGGCTTCGTTGAGCCTGTTGTTTTCTGGCCCTCAGCCCTGTCGGAAGCTGCGGTTCAGGGCCCCACTCCCAGTGGGGTGAGGGCTGGAGGGCAGAGAAAGGGCACACTCAGGGCAAATGGAAGTCATCAGTACTCAGCCAGATAGTGGTCACAGATTACAGCACAGACAAAACAGCCTTTATTGTTAACTGCCTGCCAAGCCGGGCTCTTCCTTTGGCCTCATTTCTCTACCTAGTAGGGTTCAAGTGCCTGGTAGGACTGCAGGGAGGCAGAGCTGCTGGCTGCTCCTCAACCCCTTGAGACTGCTCTCAAGGTGGCTCAGTCACTCCTAAAGAGTTCACTGCCAGAGGGTTGTTCAGGATGCTGTTGTGCTCATACAAGTGCCAAAGCTGCATAGCAACTCCGCTTGACACGCCTGAGTTTTGCAGTGTTCATTTTATTCACACACTTTCCAGAGCCGGAATACATCCAGCAGCCAAGCAGTCTGTGAGGATTTGTGGATATCAGTAACACTGGCTTTAGCAGATATCTCTCCTTGGGTGATAGAGGTGTAATTTGCAGAGCCTGGAGCTGATTCAGCTGCTGTACAGAGTTCCTTCCTCTTGAGGAAATTAAACACCCAGCCTGGGGTGGGGAAGCAGCTGAGAGCTTTGTCACTAGTGCAGAGCAGATCTTCTCCAAGTTCTTTCCCTTCCTGCAGGTTTACAGAGACAGCCCAGGAAGGGCAGTAATGTCAGGGTGCCCAGAGCATTCCCGGCCCATTCAGGTGACAAGCAGCCAAGGAACTGGCTCCTATCCTGCTCTGCCCAGCCTGCGGCTCAGCCCCCGTCCTGGAGCACAGTGGGAGGAGAAGGGACAAAGACTCCCTTTTTCCTCGTTTTCTGCAAACCCATGCTGCACACCATGTTGAAAGCCAAGAGAAGCTGCTGTTGGTGGCACAGATGCTGATGGAAGCTCGGCCTACTTCTCCTTTAAAGTTTCTTGAAAAGAGTAAACATGACTGTGGAGAAGATTCTGGGAAAATCAAAACAACTTACAAGAAGTAAAAAGGAAAGAAATGGAAAGAAAAAAAAAAAAACCAAGATGTTTACATATATTAATTTGTTTATTTGTACTCTCAGCTTTTCAGTGTTGCACAACTCCTACATCACATTAATTCAACATTAGTATTATCCTTATGATCTATGACTTAGGAACTTTTGCACACTCTAAAGTACCACTACCTACATATGTTCTACCTTCCTCCATTCATTGAAATTAATGCTGAAAACACAAGAAACATGCACATGTAAGGTTTTAGAGTAAAGTTCTTTGGTCAGGTACACCTTCCACAGTAACGAAATGTGTTCTGATATTATTTTACCCCTAGCAGTAGCAATACACAGCAGCAATAAAGGTGATCCCTTTGACATTTTGCAGGAATAATGACTCCATATATTGGCTTAACATGGCAAAACTATCATTTTGACAGACTCAAGACCAAAAATCAATTTGTTTTACACTTTGTTAATAAACACTGAATGAAGTAAAACAGCAAGTGGTTTCCTTGCAGAGGACCTTTGCTCCAGTCTGACAGTGCTGGATTGGCAGGGAGGAGGGAGAGAAGCACAGTGGTAGAATCATAATAACACTGCAGCATTTCAGCCACTGAACTCCACATATTAAGTCCAGTGTTATTTAGCAGGATGGTGACTCTACAGAATGATCCAAAGTATTAAAATTCCAAGTCTACTACAGGCATTGGACATTCACCAGCTGCAAACAGAGAACCTGTGCTTCCAATCTGCACCCCAACCTGCGAGAGTAAATCTCTCTCCTTCCCAGCTTTGCCATCAAAAATTTCAAACACTTGAGTAAAGTAAAATGACATCCTTTAATGTTTTAAAACATTATCTATATTCCACATAATTTAGATATTTCCTTTAGAGTTAGGAAGTCCTAACATATAGGATGAAATTATTAATGCTTTATGTTTATAGTGTAATAAGCGGGCAATGCCACAAACAGCCTGGCATGGGGTGAAGGAAGATGGCTGGACCATCTCACCCATGTGGCTCTGTGACAATGTCAGCCACATCAGTCCTTTTGTGATGACAAAGAGAATTCCTTTAAAAATTGCCTTTAAAAAGAAGAGTTTCGTTAAAATTAAACTTCCATCTGAAGTATATGTAAATAAAAAGCATTGACTGACACAGTCAGCATGGCTCAGTTTGGAACATGAAGCACTGTGTTACTCACTCCAGAGCAATGGCCTCTCACCTTCACATACCCATTAGCAGCACAATGACACAAATAATACTGCAAGCAACACCCTACTCTTCTTGGGTTGGTATCTTTTCATTTTGCCTTCTGTGGGTATTTTGAAGGGCGTGAGTTGACAACATTGCTCCAGAACTAATACTTCTGATTCATATTAAATAGATACAATACAGTCACATTAAATTAACTTTAAGTTGCAGTGCAATTGAAGTGAAACTATTCACCTTAATATATTTTTAAACTGTAAACTACACTAGAAAGACACAATAATTTTATTAATTTCGTGACTTTTTATCTGAAGTTGTCTGTGAACTTGTATGTAACAAAATCAATTACATTCTCTGTCAAATTACCATTAACTGAAGATAGGGCCCAGACTTTAACTACGTCAGGACAAAGTCTACTGCCCCCAGGGCAGAGAAGTGACTACTACTATTTGAAGGAGGTAACCTCCAGTCACCAACAGGCTGCTAAAATGTGCCTAAGAATTTATCTGTTCCTATAAATTAACTCTGTGGGCTTTGCTCAATAATGGTACAATTTACCTGGCAAGTCTCCGTACTTCTTTCTTCTCAAAGAATTGAATTGAGAGCAGCATTTCAAATGGACAAGCAGTCAAACTGCAAAGAGCTCCTGCTTGAAAATAATTTTGTAAGAATCAAGTTCCTTAAGTGATTTGAGGCTGTTTAACATGGGTAAAAATGTGCTACTTGAATCTGGACCAGGAGGAGCCAGTTGCTCTTCAGTACAGGCAAAAATTTTCCAGTCCTTTGCTATTGTGGAAATAGCAGCTTAGTTGCTGAACTTCATGTTCTCATAACACGCCTAGAAATGATGTAATAAACTGTATATCCTGCCATAATTAGCACTTCTTAAAGACAGTTTTCTCTTGCAAAGCTCAAAGCAAGTTCCAATACAAAAATTCTTTTAAAAAATATTTCATTACTTGTATAAATGAATAAAATATGTTAAAAATGTTTGGATGCTATACTCACTACATAACAGTCTGTGTACAAAAGCAGACATATAAAAACATAGCACCTGACCTTGCTCAGGTGAAAAGAGCCGAAAGTGGTTTCTTGGATTATGATACTAAAGGCACCATGGTATTTAATCCCTTTCACAGTAAGCTTCAAGCCTAAAGAGCAGTTAGGGTGCCTCTAGTAGCTTTCAGTAAAAAAGATCACCACAGAACATCAAAATTCTAACCCTCAAAATTATTCTAATTTCCAGCCTAAATTTTTATCACAGCCCATTAATTCATTTGCAAACACTGCCTTAAATATTAGGAAAGCTTGCCTCTCTTTTCAGATATATACAGATATATACTGTCACCCAGAGATATATATATTCTCACCCAGATAAATACATTTCCTGTGTATGTTTGTGCACAGGTAAAGAAAGACAGCTGACAATCACTTTGATTCCTTGGTATCCTGCCAAATGATCAGCTCACTATACTGCCTATTCACCTTTCTTGAACATCAGCGACCAAAACAAGAAAAATAAAGGCAACAATTGTCCTTCCCAGTTACATGGATGACCATTACCACTGCCCTAAGAATCACGATTTTATGTTTGTGTCTGCTAGTTCTAGAAAAGTGCAATGTGTAGAGGGTGTATTCAAGTTACAGCAATTTTATTTCCCTCCTTTTGAACAATATACATTCAAAAATTAAGTGATTAAATTACACTGGATCCAGCACACCTGGTTCCACTGTCTTGTAGATTTTGTTCAGAAAGACTTCCACCTTGTCATCACCCAAGTGACACATGTCCAAGATGCAGATAACATGTTTGCCATCGAGCTCCTTCGCTGCTTTTACAATTTCATCTAGAAGTTAAGAAAGGTGGTTTTAAAAGGTATTTGCTGTATACTCTGTACACAATAAAAAGGTGTACAGAATTGATAATGTTCTCCATACAATCATGTTCAACCTTCTTTCAGTGAAAAATTTTATTCATAAATTCAATCACTAGAAACGACAGAATCAGAATTAGATATGAGTTTGTAGTTTGGATATTAAAATACTGTTTTCACAGGATGAGAAAAGCTCCAGCAAAAACTGCCTTGAAAGTTCAGTACTACAGCAATTTACTAAAGGTGGTGAAATAGAATTCACATCTCTTTCACTGAAGAGGTGAACAATGTCTGATCTACACCAAAGATTTCTACAGAGGATTAACTTTTGCACTGATAGATAAACCAAGAAACGATAAATGAATAACATCAGTGAAAGGCAGTCTCACCTGAAAGAGGAAACGTGTCACCAAGCCCCCCACTGTTGGTGGCCTTCTGCTGGCATGCAGAGATACAACTCATACAAGACAATAATGTATCATTCTGAATGTCTTCCAGTTGAAACAAGTGGGGATTGTCAGGGGAAAACAGTGGAAGAAAAGCAACATCTATTGCTATGTCATGGTTTATCCCTGTTGAAGAAAAATATTTTATGCTAGCAGAAAACTTTATATTCAGCCCATCAGCAACTTTGTGCACCACTTCTCTTTTTTTTAAACAAACCAGTGAACTGATTTTTATTTACATGTTTTTGTCCATTAGTTAATAATTAATGTCTAAAAATATGTTTCTACATAGGATTATACACAAGCACATTCAAATTAATATGATGTTATGAAATACTATGGTTTAAGGCTAACAATGCTGATAGCTCAGAAAACATTAAACCTTGGAAGCCATTTCATCCTCCTTTTAACTCTATCTGCAAATGCAGAGAAATTAACTTTACAATCAATAAAGTGTGCAATACAGTGCTACTTTAATCTTCAATATTGTATTGTCAGTCCCAGGATTCTAATGACTTCAAATATTCAAACACCTTCTCTGCAAATGTCCCTTAGCAAATAATGAAAACTTTTAAATATGGAAACTTAACATGAGCATTGTTACACAAGGCAAATTCTGTCCCGTTTTAATGGGAAAACAAAAATAACCCTCAATAAAACTAGCAAACAGATACACATCAACTTGCATATTTATATTTTAATAAATAAAAATCAATCAACTGACACTTCAAGTTAACCAGAAGCAGCATGGAGCAGGTAATGAGTATGGCTAAAATACAGCCTTTCATTTTCTGCCATGGAAAGAAGGTACTTTAGGAGCAACAGTATGCAAAAAATCAACTCAATGAGAATAACGCTGAAAAGAAGCATTTATTCTTGTCTTTTTAAGAACACTAACTTGTTTCTGAGAAACACCTCTCCAGCAAAAAGTTAGCTGGCAAGTGCAACTTAATAATTTACCTAATTATATCAGGACCTATTACTAACTGAAATAATCAATAGTTTAAGGACTACACACATTCTTAAAATAACACTTGTTAAGACTATACCAAAACCTGAAATTATACAAAAAGTGTTACTACAAACAAGATATTCAGGCATTTCATTGAAAGGCATGTTTAATGAGAATAAAATTTACCCTAAATGGGGGCTCGAACAAAAATCTAAAATGTCAATAATTTTTCAAACCTCAGGAAATACTTAGACTCAACTGATTCCTTTAGAGAAATCCATTCCGTTTCTGATGAACTTACACTGCTCTTTTTACAATGCAAGCTACTTACCCAGAACTGTCACTTCATAATATCCAAGGCCATTAGCACTTTTAAACTCATTGATGTTTTTATCTGTTCTGGCTTCTACTGGCTGGTGCACTGCTGCATGAAGGTTGTACTGTTGCATAAGTAAGTCTTTGTGCACATAATCAAATTTACATGGGATACTTTCTGGGAAAATTTTACTATGATGAAAATAATTCAATAACTTGTCTTTCACTTGTGCCCACAGGTCACTCTGCCAGGAACCACAAGTTCTTCCAGATTCTTCAGTTTCAGCTATATTATTCACTCCTTCTTGATCTATTATAAGCACAGAAAACATTTATTTGCTTATATAATTGTATCACTCCTCTGTTAAATAAGAAATAGTTTTCATTAGAATATTTCAATTATGAACACACGGCAGAAATTAAAAAAGCTACAAGAAAACGTGAGGTCTTATGCTATAAAGTGCTTCTGTGACACTCACCTAACTTAAAACTTCTCTAAAGATATACTGAGAATTTATTGCCCATTAATGGGAAACAATCCAAAGCTGTGCTTTCAGCCATCCTGTAGAACCCAGGAGGGAACACTGAGTAGAATGACATTCACGGTACATTGCTACAGTGGTTCCCCAGAGGCTGATGCAACCAGATGTACAGAACTGTCTTAACAAAGCTTATAAGGATATCTTTGTTGCCTGGTTTGGACCTGAAGAAAAGCAGTCTTAAGCCTCCTAAGATTAATATAACAACTATTAGCAACGTACCTGTGAAATACTGCAAACTGTCTGACACAGCCTGTCCATTTTTATCTTGCACAGAATGTCCATGCTGATATTCATCTAAGCTAGAAAAAGAAAATTATAGTGTGTATATGTGTATATATATATATATTTATTTATCTTAAACCTAATTAACTTCAAACTCTATGCAGCAAAAGACAGGACTCTGAGTGATAAATGATACGAACTCGAGTGAATGAGCAGATTCCTTATTGTGAGAGTTGTACACAGCAGCTGGACACAATGAGACCCCTTGAGCTCAGTAAATCAGCAAAGCAGGGCTCAGGACTAGCCCTGCCTGATTTCCTGGCTTTGGGAAACAGACGGGGAAGGGTTTTACACTGGCAGCCGGTGTTTGCTGCCCTCTACCGGCACCGGGGGAAATAGCACGTGTGACACGGCCAAACTCACAGGTGACAAACAGGTGACCAACAGGTGTTTCGACGGCAAAAACCTGGTGCTCAGCATACGGCTGCACTGCCCTGCCATCCCCTTCAGCACCCAGAAACACAGCATGAATGGAGCCAAGCCATCACTCCGGAATCCAAAATGACAGAAATGCCAAATCCCTACTTTCCTGTGGACGTATTGTCCTGTTGTAATGATCAGTTCAATGAAGCAAACTAGGCAATTGTTAGACTTTCTTTTTTTAATCATAAAGTTTTGATTTAATGGTAAGAAACTATTCTTTATAAATCTAATAAATTACCTAGGATATTATGCAGGAGAAAAACATAAGAGGCACTCTGCAAGCAAATATGGTAAAACAAGCTCTTAGGCCCATGTGTTCCTTTCTTCTTTGATCCATTCCTCTTATTAGAATAAAACTCACTGTCATGTCTGAAAAAACTTAGGGAAAGGACTATCTTAATTATCTTGCATCACAAACAACTGACAAAGGTAAAACTTTGTTAGGGTACCATTAAAATTCCAAACCATCAAAGTAGTTAATAATAATGGCAAGATACAGACAGTAAAAAAGGAATCAAAGATGAACATGCTGTGTACTGGACAGCATATTGTATTGATATTAAATTTCATAAGGATTTGCAGATTTTAAGAATTTTTTTTCTATTTCATACTGGGGTGTATCTTGAAAATTACATGTCAACATTTCCTAACAAATGGAAAATATCTAAAATAGTATCTAGTGAAAAGATAAAAGGAAATGCACTATGGGTTTTGAGTATGAAAGTATATTATAAGAAATGCACTCCCATCATGGATGTATCACCACTGAAGTGACCCCTTTGTGACGTCCAAATCTAGGCACAAAAGAATCCTCACTTAAGCAGTACAACCTGTGCAATTACTGCCCACAAAATTAATTTTCACTTTTGAGATTTGGACCTGTCAAACATAAAATGAAACCCCAGCACAGTGTTAAGAAAGGCTTGCTCAGAAACCAATGTGTCAAGTTAGATACATACCAGCTTTTCATTAAAGCAGAGGATTAAACCAAGTCATACTGCTGACAAGTGGATATCAAGAAAGTGGATATAATGGATTTTTTTCTTTTAAAATTGTCTAGATTTGGAAGTGAATAGGCTCTGTTTTAAAGCAAGCAGAGCCTCAGGAAAATATGAAGAAAACTTGTCACGATTTTTCCCCACTTTGTTCACAGATCTGTAGCTGGGATAATTTCTACCTGCCCAACGCATTATTCCTCCAGGCCTGCTTTGTGCTGATGTGTGAACAGCCTGACTTGAGCTAGGCTTGTAAGGGAAACCACTTATCTCTAATACAGTCCAGGTGCTTCGTTGTGAATGAACCACTATGTCTGCAATGCACCCAAGGCCACCCAAATCTTTCCACTTACTGCAATGTGCTCCTGCTGCTGTACACCAAAACACCCACAGCCTATTTTACCCAGGCCAGCTTTAGGAGAACTTGTGCCCTGCCAGATTTGCTGTTTCCAGCCTGCACTCTGCAGGCCCCCCCTTTTCACAGATGTCACTTGAAAAAATCCTTTCTTCACTATTTTCAGATACATTGCTACTCAATTTGTCAGTCATTTTATTTTAAAGTATTGTCATCAAAAATAACATCAATCAAAATATATGGTAGATGAGTATTTTCAGAAACTACTGGGAATATAAACAAGTCCCATGCTTCACACCTATTTCCTAAGCACTGGGACTAAATGTGATAAATGAAATTAAGGAAAAAATTAGTTACGACTCGCAGCTATGCCCAAACAATGCAAGGAAGTAAAATGCCTCAAAACAATACAAGAAAACATTCCACTCTCTGATAAAACTGGTAAAACTTTTCTTATAGACTGGCTTGAAATGAACTGTTCTGACACCATTATGATAAACACATCTACCACAGAAAGTAACAGAGAGACCAAAAAGTGTTCTATGATTACTTGATAAGTCTACACAGATTGATTTTTAGTATCTACTAATTTCTGCCTGACAAGTTCTGATTTATGTGAAAAAGGGTTGTGAAGGAAAGATCACATGCTGTGAAACTTTTGGTCATACAAACCTCAAGATGAATTTCCCTAAATTATATTAACCCATTCCCTAGCTGTCACATCCACAGGAAGGAAAAAAATATAAAAGGGTCTACGTGACAAAAAACCACAGAAGTGAAACTACAAGGACAGAAGCATGCAAACAAGTTCATTTCATGCAGTATGGAGTGGGAGCATGTAGTGCAGCAATTCCACGGTAAACACGCTAAATTTATGAAGATTAAAATTCTAAGAAAGCTACTGTGCTTTTTTCACTTCCAGATAAAAATATTCCTGTCTGAAATTCCTGATCTTTCCTCATTCACCATCACTTCATTCTCTATAAATTAAATTACTTTGGAGTACATTAAATGCTTAGAAGTACCATTATGTGGAAGATCTTTACTAGAAAGGATATAAATATCAACAATAGTACTAAATTACCCAGTTTCTTTGTTCTTTCTGAAACCCTCAAAAGTCAGGTAAGTTACCTCAGAAATGCAGGAACTGTAGCTGTCAATAAAAAAACTCAAAATAAGCTCTTACTGCTTAAAAACCCCAAAATGAAACCACATGTTGAAAATAACATCCAAAAAACTTGATACAGAATAGTTTAAGTTAGAATATGTACTTTAAAACATATCTCTACTATTGGATTCAATGATCCTTGTGGGCTTCTTTCAACTCAGAATTTTCTCTGAAATATGTGAAATTTGTAAAACTACTATTGTTATTTCATCAATATATTAAAGTATTTCAGTGAGAGCTGACATTGTGCTGCTCCTAAGGAACAGAAACCAATGCAATTTTTAATTGTGTCAGCTAATTTTCTATTTTTCTTTGGCAATTTGGAGAATTCAGCACAGTTCTATATGTAGTTACAGAAATACACGAGTTACCTTTGAATTATATAGAGTGAAACAGCTTTCCATAATCCAACACAGACTTTCTCCTCCTTTAGCTGGGGTTCTAGCACTAATGGCATAGAGTGGACACACAGGTAGCGAGGAGAGTAGCAGATTGAGAAAAGCAGAGAACAAAGTAAACATGCCTTAACTTCTGGCTTCACCTATAAGAAATGGGGAGAAGACATTCTTCCCATCCTCCCCCCACCATGGAAAAAGTGGAACATTTCTCAGCAAGCAAAAGAAAACCAGATTCCTTACAGTCAAGGAAAATCTTCTGATTTTCCTATGGATTTGTACCACAAGTCCCTGCAAAGTCCTGCACCACCTGCAGAACTGTGACCTTAAAGCCAGGTGATGCTTTTAATGAACCACCTGCAAAGTCAGGTAATCATTTCTCCTAGAAAATGCAGTTTCTACCAAAAGGACCAGTAAATAACACGGGTTCAAAAGAGCCTCATTTATCCCACAGAAAAAGCTGTTGAAAATTAGCTTCCAATAAATGTGTTTCAAGAAAACAGGCATGCTTGTAGGGGAGCAATACTGGCAGAATGGTTAAAAACTTTGTTGCCCTATTCCTAGCACTCTAATTCTTGGGTTTAGGAGGGAAAAGGAAGAGATGCTAACAGTAAACGAAAAAGGCAACTGAGCCATATACATAGTCATGACACAAATCCAGATCACTGCCAAAATACACAAACATCCTAAATTACTGACACCAAGGAGTTCAAACATTCAAGTTGCTCATGTTCTGTCTGAAACAAGTGACAAGAATTTATGGCCCTTAAAATGCTCAAAGGAAAGTAGCTCATAGCCCCTGGTTAACAAATAAAAGCACTCACTCAGTTTTCTTAATAATTTCACTTTTGTAGTTATTTCAGTAGGTTCCAGACTTGACAGGGCTCTAGGTTTCAAACTCCTATGTGGACTTCAAAAAAACCCCACCATCTCTGGATCTAAGCTGAGTAATGTAACAGCTGAGTGCTGGGGAGTGAAAGGAGCCAGGGGAGTGGCTTCCCAGGGACAACTATACTTACACATCTGTAGCATCAAGAAAATGTACAGCTCAGCCACCACCAGAAAATCCATTAATTGCCATGATGAACTTCTGTAACTATTCCCTTAGTAGAAGTAGTAGCAATAGAAAATGTTTAATAACATGCCCAATATTATGTTTCAGATACATTTAGAGTTAGTGCAGACAAGTGAATAGTAAACATGAAACTGTACCCTGATCTGTTCTTTCATTTTCTTCCTTAGAGACTCCCAATCTGTAAAATTTTTACTTGGAGTATTTTTGTTTGATTATTGCAATTATTCAACACAATTTCACATGACTTACCCAAGTTTTCTTCTTACAGTCCGTGTAAAATAGGGGTAAGATGATACAGGACTAACAGATGTACCTCCCCTTAAAGTAGGAAATTCACCATTACTTTTCAGTATCTATTTAAATGGAAATTCACAAAGCAAGGGACATTTCAGGCAGAACTAAAGTAAGACTCAAATGCTGGAAGTTTTCATATGGAAAAGAATCCAATAAATTTGCTATAACACTGCCAAACAGAACTTCTATTTACCAAGGTTTTCTTAATACTAAATCTTCATTCAATGCTAATTATAGTTTATTTAATTTCCCCACAAAATATACTAAATATCCACTCTCTTCACACATTATGACTTATGAATGTGAAAATTAAAGAAGAAAAATATACCCTTTATATGAGAAATCCACTGCAAAAAACCCAGATGTGACTGGCCTAACTTTTGAAACTTTCCATCTGTCAGTGTGTACACCAGGCTCTCAGTAGCGAGTATGGCTGTACTAGATTTTATACAAGTGTTGCAACAAAGACCAGTCTTATACATGCAGTTACTTTACTCCTGAATTTAACACAGTTGTATCAGACAAATTAAAAGTCATGTTGAGCCCTCAGGTTAGCACATGACCACCATCTACTTTTTCTGACAACAAGTTACAGCTACATGCAGCACACCCCATTGCCCAGAAATCAAAAATAAGGTGTTTGAAATTAAGGAACAGGTATACCTGATTCTGCATTTTCAGCCAAGATGTCTGATTTCCTCATCAGTGTAGCTGTTGTTTGTTCCACAGCTATATCACTAAACTACATTTGGTTCAAGTATTTACTATTTTTATTTCAAATTTGTGAGCTTAATAAGAAAGCAGTAGAAATATTAATCAGATGAGAGCACCACAAACCTACTTTAATTAATCCTTCGCTAGCATGAACAGTGTAATTGTCATCACCTGAAGCTATGAAAAGTACATAATTACATTTCAAGGATTAAACTATATATGCTTTTATTCTATAGCCTGGGCTCTGGCCTAATTTTTGAAAACACTTTTTAGAAGATCCACCACGTATTAATGAAGGGAGCTTACTGTTCTGCATCTCTTCTGAACCTGCGTGTTGTTTTTCTCTTGACTGAACTCCTCTTTGACAGCGGAGCTTGGTGATGTTCCTCAGGAGTGCAGGGTGGCCCCAGAAAAGATTTAACTTCTTCATTTTTTCCCTTGTCAACACAGTCTTCTTTGGACGCAGAAGAACTTCCAAGAGACTGAGAGGTATCTTTCTGCAACAACAGTTAATTGTTTAACATTTTCAATGCACTTAAAGCTATTTCTTCCAACTCAAAAACCTGCAGATTTCTGACAGTCACCTTACATTTAGCAGAAATTACATTCAAATCATATTAATAAGGTAAACTCTGTCTAGGTGACAAGTGAGCATGTTGCAGCAGTTGCCTCTCCCACACTGCAATTTACATGAGGTGACCAAACTACTAACTTTGAAACAGTTATAAGTTTTACAGAGGACTGCCAAAACACTTTCAGAGAAGCACTGAATCACCGCTTTTTAAAATTTTGCTCTCAAAAATCAGATTAAGAGACAATGTACATAGATTCTGAACTCATTTGCAAAATTCTCCATTCTAATGACAATCATAGCTGCTTTGGCATTAACTTTCACACACCATACCTGGACCAAGTCCCCTCCTGAGGCTTCTTCTGCTGCATTGCTACAGCTGATGTATCTTATGGCACTAATTATTCCCTGAACAGCAATTCGCTTGTGTTCTCTGTAGTGCAGGTCTTCAATCTCTTTCCCTATTTCACCTATGGGTTTCAAAACTGATTCAACTGCAAAAAAGAAATTTCCAAAATCAAGTTTTAGGGCATATAATACCAAAATCTTTGAACAAAAGTCTAAAGAGAAGATTTACTAAATATTAAATGGATTTAAACTTGCGCTTTTAAAGAATTCTAAACTTTTTTGCTATCCACATCACATGGAAAAAAATTAAAACAATTAACCTTTTTAGCACATAAGCATCTGTTAGTATGCATTGTCAGACACCACAATTTCTATTTCAGGTGAAATTTCCAGTTCAATGTAGCCTTCAGAATAACTATTTTTAATATTGATGTAGCAGAATATTCAGAGTAAAACTTCTGGGTATATGTGTATTTCCTGTGAGGTAAGGATTTAGCCTATGAAACATTTAGTCACAAAAGGGAGATTTTCATAGAGTAAGACTGACAGGAAAAGGCCACAAATTTTAAAGATATTTCATATATGATAATATGATACCTTCATTGTTTTTACAATATTTCAAAAAGCTATCAGGAGGTCGTGGAAAAGGGTAATAGCCACCGATGACAGTTTTCTTTATTTGATCAGCTTCACTTTGCGATTTGGTCCACTGAATGAAGTTTTTCACTTTGGCATCCTTGGTGTATGGCTGGCCCTTGTGCCACCCTTTTAAGACAAAAATAATCAGGTATCAAAACCAAAGCAGGCAACTGACATTTGTTCTCATTTTGAAACTCCCCTGAACACTGCCTAGAAAAAACAAATTAAGACAACCTTGACTAGAGACTACAAAAGATGTCTTTTGTCAAGAGTGCTTTACAAAATGAGTACCTTGAATTCCATGACTACACTTGCATTCGACACCGAATGTCAGACAAACGTTAAATAACGGGGAAAAAAAAAATAGCAAAAAAGCTCCTAGAATAGAAAAGCTGCAGGTGTTATTTGATGTTTTAAGTAAGTGGTAACCACCATTGCTACCCAATCAAAAGATAAATAGCCTGAAAGAATTAGTAAACATGTATCTTAATCTAGAAATACTTTTTATAAGATAAACCCATTTTAATGCCTCACAAGAATGCCATTTGCCTTCTTGTCTTCTGAGTGATGTTTCCTTATGACCTCATAGTCTGCACTGATTTATTGAGCTGTAAAATAAAAATATCCTTTCCAAAGAAACAACATGAGAACTACATAAAACTAGAACTTAGTTTAAGTTACCTGTAATGAATATTTGACTTTCATTTGAAGTTGTAAGGTAAACTGTCCTGGAAGGATTCTCAGTCATCACTCTCATCTGTGTGCACACCAAGTATGTCACTGGAGAAAAAAAAACCTTTTTTTCCTGACAGTTCATTGATTTTAGAATAGCAAGACTGACACACACTGGATTAATTTTATTAAGTCCTCTTAACAAGGCAATTTAGTTCTTGACCCTACAAATGTTTCACAAGGTTTTGAGTCTCCATTATAAATTACCATATGGACATGCAATTAAATATTGAATTTAATTTCAGCATAGTTATTACAATTGAAACATAAGATACTTCATCAGGTAGGATATCATTGACTGCTGTTGGGGCAAAAAACACTGTTTCAAAGAAATGAAGCTTTTCCACTCCATTAAAACCTCTTAAATTATTCCTGTCCATAAAAAAAACAGGTATTTACAGATCAAGAGGAGCAGGAGATTTGACCAGCTGCTGCCTTTAATTGCCCCTGATCCAAGAGATGTTGCCCAGGTTCTTCTTCACAGAAACATCTGAAATGAAGGAGATCAGAGGTGCCCCAGGCGCAGCTGCCCATCTAATTGTTTAGGCTAACTGACAGACTGCAATTTGTAAGGGTTTCAAATATTTAAACTATTTTTTATTCTTAAATTTTAATTTATGATCCACTATCTTCTGCTTGAGAAGATAAATCAGGGCATTTTTTAATTCAGTGGCAACTAATCTCAGAATTTGAAATTCACAATGAACTAGAAAAACATTAAGAATAATTATTAGCATTATAGAGAGTTGCATACTTGGATGAATACGCTCAAACACATCCGGCTGAGAAGTTGCAAACAATTCCAGTATGAACGGCTGGTCTGAGGTCCCATCAATGGCATGTGCCCAACGATACAGCCAGAAATCTTCACTGTGTTCTAGATAAACAAGTATTAGGAAAAATATATAAGCATTTACTTAAAAATTTAGAAAATATTTGTAAGTTCTGAAAGTCATATTTATAGAAAAACCTCTTTTTCTGGCTCGTTCAGCCCTTCCTACAAATGTCACAAGACCAATAACATCACAGGAATGATTGTGCGGTAAGTCATCCAGCTCTGACCTAAAAGCAAAACAGAAGAAAGCTGGGTAAGCTTTCTCAGAAACTCTGCAAAAAGCATTTGCAGTTAACATTCACTGTAAGCTAGAGTAATTTAAATTTCAGCTTAATAACCAACAAAATTCTATTTTACCTTGTGATAAATCTATATTTAACTTCAGGTAATCCCCACTCCGGCTTAACCATTTCTTCTGGAATAATACTTATTTCGGTAGGAGGATCTCGAACATTAAGGCAAATTTCTGACAAAGAAAAAAAAGTCAGTAACATTTACAGCGTGAATACAAATTATCATAATCATCAACATCATTTCTAAACATTTCTATCTCCTGTCAAGCCATCTTCAGACATTGAGATCTGGTTTTAATGCAAATATTTATCAGTCAGGGAAGATACTGTTTCTGGCAGTGAAAACATTGCTTCTTTTTGTGCACTGTAGCTAACTTTTCGTGCACTGTTTTCTAACTCCATTAGGAAACTGTCATTGTCAGTAAGTGATACATACATCACCTTTCACCAACATGAATATTGTTTCAAGAAGTTATTTGAATTTTCTGAGTTTTGGCTGTTATTTTGTTCTGAGTATAAAAGCACAGAATGGGAAAGAGCTCATACAGAGTGAAGGAAGAGAGAAAACAACCCTGAAGTTGATCAAATCCAGTTTGAAAAGGACATTACTGTTCTGTTGCAGGACTGGTATTTTTGTAGTATAGCTCCTTTGAGGATACTCCTCCACAATAAACAACTGGCAAGTAAGAAAATGCTTTTTATAGCCAAGGAATATTCTTCATACACATTCCCACTGTGATGCTCTTTCAGCACACAGAAGTCTTCAGTGCAACTCTTTATTCTGTGGAGCTGTGCAGATACTGTGGGCCTTGACAGTATACAATAAAATCGAAAGTCAGATGAGGTGATAATGTCCTTCAATGACCTGGAAAAAGGTGTGAGCAGTGTACAAGCAGTATGTGTGTCATTAAGCAGGAAGTAGAATCAGATTAAAAATCATTACTAGAGGCCTATCTTTTATAATCTCTCTTCCTGATATCAGGGATTCTTTTTTTATTTTTTAAATAAAGGTTTTAACTAATTGTGGCAATAAACTTTGTAGACATGATTAAATATAAACAGGGAAGAGCAAGAACCTGGATGCTCAGACACTTTTCAGAAGTACTAACTAAGGATTTATACCTTATCAATTATTCTCAGCAATGGATCACTTTCTATTTTATTTCTATGGAGAACTACTTTGCACAACTGTATTTTATAGACTCAAAATAGGTTTCTGCAATACTTAACCAATTGTAGCAAATCTCTTCATCTGTGAATCCCCTGGGGTGGGGTGTGTTTTGAATGGGTAACTGGATTTGATGGCATACTTGGCAAGGAGCAGCACTGTGCCAACCTTCATACTGTGATACCATTCAGGACACAGAGAATTCCACAAAACCATTGACATCATGCCTGAGCCATCAGCAACTTCAAAGTAAGCCTGAAGCAAAAAAGAGACAATATACTGTCATCTTATTTATTATCATTGTGCTGGGTATTTATTTTGGATAATGCACCAGAACTTGACTCATAAACGATTCCTCTGTTACAAATGGATATAGAAGATGTTCCAGAACTTATACTGAATACTAGAGTGGAAAAAATCCCCAATTTTTAACCTGGGCAAATGCTGAATCTGAAACTGAGCAGATCACTGAGCAGTAAAAAAAGATTTTTAAATTAACCTACCATACCTCCAGTCTCCTTTTCCAAGAAGTTCAACACAAAAATATTACAAGTTAAATATATTAGAAAAATCATTAAGAATTTTACAGTAAAATAATCTATCTGAAAGTCAACAGATAAGAGAACCAGGGCCTAGAAATAACTTAAATATATTGCCTTTTTTTTTTTTTTTTGACAGGATGCGCTAAGTCCAACTTTCAAAGCATAGAGACCAGAAATGTTTAGGCTGTTAAACTACTAACACCTCAAAGTATCCTTTCCTTCACAAAAAGCTCAAATGAACTACAGTAACTGAAATTCACCCACTAAAGTCTGTAAACACATGATCACAAAATTCAGCATTTCTTGCTCTAGAGAGCTCAACATTTTTGTAAAAGCAGCATTTCCCACATAAAATAGCTATAAAATAACTTTATGTGCTTACTATATGGGAAAAAGTATTTTCAAATATCCTACAGCAATCTGAGTGTTAACCTATGCATTTATCCCTCTTTACCTGATAAGGCATCTCCATTTTTTTCTCTGGTTTTCCATAGTACCTTAGTCTAGATTTGTGCAGGATTCTCACAAGAAGTGGATGGAAATGCACTCTGCTTCTCCATGTCATTTCCAGATGACCAAGATTAGTCAGTTTGGAGACTAAGGTTAAGGGGAGGGGAAAAGAAAAGACCAAAAAAGAGCATCTAAGTTCTCAGGAGTAAAGTGGCAGAATGTTACATATATTTTATTAATGTTTCTAACATTTAAAAAGGCTCATCTGCTGATATCATTCACCAATAAAATTCTTTTATGAACTATCTGCACACAGCATAGTTTTGCTTTTTTTTTTTAATTGAGAGTGATGACACATTTTAAATGACACAGAAGTGTGGTCAGATGAGCAGAAGGGCTATTACAAAAACCACAGGTGTCAGACTACAAAGGCATCACATTCATGCAGAACTCCTGTTATACCTCCCTCCTCATCAGGCTTCATGGAATGGCCTGAGCCCCCCAGTACTGACCACATTTTGGGTGGCAGTTTCTAAGTGTGAGCATCCTGCCCCACAGACCAGACGCAAGAATACTACTGCACCAGTGTTCTTGACACCTCAGAAGACTGGGCACAAGCACCACAGCCACATATTTTCAGGCAATGTTCCTAGGGTTAAAAAAAACCCTCCCAAAGCAACAAAGAATCACAGAAGGGGGTGGGTTCAAAGGGGTCATCTAGTTCCAACACTCTCCCATGGGAGGGACAGGCTGCACCAGACCAGGCTGCTCAGAGCTCCATCCAAGTTGGTCTTAATCGCTTCCAGGGGTGAGGTACCCACAAGTTGACAACTCTGTGCCTAGGCCTCACCATCTTCCCAGGGAAGAGGATTTTCCCTCAGGAGCAGGTGAACTGTGACACAGGTGGCATATTACCAGTGGGGCCAAAAACAGCTGGAGGATACCAGGAAGCTAAGCCCAGCTGCACAAGCAATCACAGAATCAATCAGCTTGGAAAATGCCCCTAAAATCATCGAGTCCAACCTATGACCAGACACCACACTGTCAGCCAAGTCATGGCAACAAGTGCCACATCCAGTCTTGCCTTCAGCACCTCTAGGGACGGTAACTCCATCACCTCCCTGGGCAGCCTGTTCAAATGTTTAATCACCCTTTCTGTGAAGGAATTCTTCCTTATGTGCAAAGCTAAACTTTCGCTTAAGAGTATATGCCCTAGCACTGCCGCTGGTTGCCTGGGAAACGAGCCCGAGCCCCAGCTGGCTACACCCTGATGCCAGGTGATTGTAGGCAGAGAAAAGGCCCCCTCAGCTCCTTCAGCCACCCCTCATGGGACTTGTGCTTCCGACCCTTCCCCAGCTCCGTCGCCCAACAAAAACGGCACCGCCCCCTCCCTCAGGGTGCCCCGCGGCGCCTCAGGGCGTCCCTCCCGCACCCCCTACAGCCGCCTCCTCCGGGCTTACCATCCACATCCACCTGCACCGGGGGCCTATCCGGTACCCACACGTCTCCATAGGGATCCTCGTTGTTCCAGAGCGGCAGGTAGTGCCTATTATCTCCGCGGAGGGGCTGGAGCGGGCGGTGCCCGTCGGGCGGGGTGCCCGCGGCGGCGGTGCCGGTGCCCCCCTCCCGCTCCAGCCCCTCCAGGCAGAAGAAGCCGCGGTTCAGGCGCCTCTCGTCGTAGCGGTACGAGCAGCGCGTCAGGCGGAGGCGCGTGCCCGCCCGCAGGCGCGCGCGCTGCACGAGCCCGTTGAGGCGCGGCGCGAGGTGGCAGCGGTGCCAGCGCGCGCCGTCCGCCAGCGTCAGGTCGTACCAGTACTGGGGGGAGGCGGCGGGCGGCGCCTGCGCCAGGTACCGCTCCACCGCCACCACCGTCACGGCCGGCGGCTCCGCGGGCGCCGCGCTCAGCTGCGAGGAGCCCTGCACCTCCTCAAACACCCTCTGCAGACAGAAGGCCCCGCCGCCCTCCGCCGAGGCTGCCTCCCGGCTCTCCTCAGCGCGTTCCGAGGTAGGGTCCTGCATGACAGCGTCCTGGCCACCCTTCCCGGGAGAGAGCCGCGGCCCGGGGCGCTGCCGGGGCCGGCCGCGGCTTCCCGCTGTCATGGCTGAGCTTAGGGCGCCGCCCCCATGGCGCGCGCGCGCGGGGCGGGGCGAGCGTGCGCGCGCCTTTCAAACCTCCAACGGCCGGGGCGGGGCGGGGACGTGGGGACGGCGACGGGGACACGGCAGCCGGGGTATGGAGACTGCGACAAGGGACAGCGACAGGGACGCGGCAGCCGGGGAGCGGCTGCGGTCGGGAGCAGCGAGGGAGCTGAGGCCCGGGGAAGCGGTGGAAGAGGCGGCCGCGGGTCGCCGGCGATAAGTGGCAGAATAGCGGCGGCCCCGGGTGTTCCTCTGCTAGGCCGGGGGCCGCGGCTGTTGCCGCCCTCGCCGGTGGCTGTGGCGGTGCCCGGCAGCTCGGGGCGCAGGTGACCTCCAGCACCCCGTCGGTGGGACAGAGGCCCTGATCGGCGGGCAGCGCCTTGGTCCCTGCCTGCCTCAGAGAGTTCTGCCGCAGCTGTTCCTGGTTCCACAGCACTCGTCATTGCTTCTTCCTTACCATAAATGTATTCCCAGTTGCGAGAGGCTTGTGCCCTCTTCTAATATTGTATTTGTCTTTTACATAGTTGCAGTGTGGGGGTAATCGTAATTATTTTGCCATTAAACAGTCTACTGAGTCTTGTTTCTTGCTCCCATCTTCAGAAGAAATTCTTACTCGTGGTTCCTAAGTGTGTGAGATTTATATTGATTCTTGTCCCACTGCAACTATCAACTTCTTTATCACATCATAGAATCAAAGAATGGTTTGGGTTGGAAGAGACCTTAAAGACCATCTGGTTCCAAATCCCCTGTCATTGGGACACTTTCATTGATCTCATAAGTAGTCCTGTGAAAGCTTAGGGAGATCAAGAACTTTGATATTTTATCAGTCCCTGTATTTTTTTTCTAGTGGAGGAAAATGAGGAAAGGTGGAGGGAGTTGAGCCTGTTGAAACCAGAGAATTACAAGACTGAGGGGATTTTATCAATGCCCACAAATATCTGAAAAGCAGGTATCAAGAGAATGGGAAAAAGTGCCCAGTGATAGGACAAGGGGCACAAGGAGCTCCATCTGAATAGGAGGAAAATTTCCTTTTGAGGTCAGAAGAGAAATGGAACAGGCTGCCCAGAGAAGTTGTGGAATCTCCTTCTCTGGAGATACTCTGAAGCTGTCTGGATGAGATCCTGCTCTGCGTGACCCTGCTTTAGCAGGGGGCTTGCACTTGATGTTCTCCAGAGATCCCCATCCACCCCAGCTATTTCAGCAGGACAAATGAGGAGAGAGGGATTAAAAAAAAGGCTGGGAAGAGCAGCAACTTCCAGTGTTCATGGTGTCACTGGTCCAGATAGTCTTTGGAAATCCACAAGTGTGGCTGCAGCTTAGGCAGAGCTGGCTCAGGTGCTGGGCCAGAGCAGTTCCTCCAGCCTGAGCACAGCTGTATCCTTGGTCTACTGCCTTTGTTACTGTGGAGCATTTGCCATGGGGAAATTTGAATAGACCGAAAAAACTAGACAAAGGGGTATAAAGCACAAGCTTTTGCTGGGCTTTAGAATTCTCTAGGAATGATATGCCACTATGGATTTTATGATACAGTGCATTCCTTAGTGAGAGAATTTAAAACAAATCAGTTATTTGTGTTATGTTGAGGCTAAGTATTGGGTAAAACTTCCACAGGGTGTCGTTCCTCCCCAGTAAACACGTGACTTGTGTGAACTGATAAAATGGCATTCACAGTTTAAAAAAATGAACACGACCCAAAATGATCTTGCACAGGATGTGCACATCCCATACAACAGATATCTATGGTGTACACTTTTTTTAGTTATTAAATAACCTATGGGTATAATGAGGAAATCTGCGGACTGCTCCCAGCTTATCTCCACTTTTGTCTGTGATCATGATGTGATTTGCAAAAGAAACTTATTCATACACAGGTTATTGTTACATGTGCATCTGTTGCCATTTTTATTATGAGTCACTAGGGTTTCAATCATTGAAGCTGAAGCTTTTGTGGAGTGGTAATGGACTGATGTGGACTGATAGCAGAGTTAATACTTTATACTGGATCAATCTGTATGCATTGCAGGTTCAGATACAAGACTGCTCCTTCTCTTAGGAACTTGCTCCTGCTGCCTTCTTTCTCACCAGCAGAGGTCCAGCTACCACACCAATTTCAAAACTGGAACAAGGGTAAATCTCTTGCTGTCAGCGTGTCAACAACAAATTTTAAAGACTGGTTATGTCTGTGTGTTCATCTAGATGTGATTTCCCTACCATACCTGAACAGTGGGACTGATATGACTGTATCAGAAACTGGAAGTTGAGAAACACTCAAATGAATCAGTAATGACTGGAGAGGAGCCATCAGCAGATGGCTGTACCACATCACAAGAACTAAGGGCTCTGTGTTCTGCTGAGCCTGCTTCATCTGGGTGTGTAAGCAGCTCATTGAAGACAATATGATTTTTATATGCCTACAAGCAAGTGTGCTAAACAATACTTGTGTTCACCCCATGTCAATCAATTGTCTCAAATTCTCAAGAGACAATTAGCAGTCAAATAAATATCTTGGGTTTTATATATAACACACCTTAAGAAAACAGTAGTTAGCCTTTACAGCAGTGACAGTGAGGAATGAGCTATGCTGAATAGGAGGATGTTATTACATTCTGTTAAATATTACATTAAAATACATTGGAGAAATGAAAGGCACAAAAGAATAAAAGGTAATGCTCAAGATTAAAAAAAATAAATTAGCTGGTGTGCAAGATCATAAAGCTAACTGTAAAAGTTGTTCACCACAAACTGTTTTGAGGACAAAAATAGGAAAGTTTTTCTGATACATTTCACCATTATTTTCTAGGTGCTTTTGATAAATCTTCGTAGAAAATAACAGAAGTGGTTAAGTAATGCTACAAGAACATTTTGGGTGATTACCCAGCTGAAATACCCTTGCCCTCTAATCAGCTCTCTGCACTTTGAAAGGCAGTTTAAGAAAGATGTGTGTTATCAGCAGGATAATTTCTTACCCTTTTGGTGTGTGGAACTTTTACTTACTGCAAAGGTTTTAAAATCTGCAGAAGTCTTTCCTACAGACTGCAGGTTTGCTTATGCTTCATTTAACTTAAATACAGCTATTTAACCATGGACCTGAACTTGTAATCCAGCTTTTATGATGGTCTTTGGAGAAACAATGCCAGTGGCAATAAAGACTGTGTGAGCTTACCTGAGAAAAGTGACTTGGGCTAACCTGGCACTCAGGCTAATGTGCACAAAAGCCAGTTCTTGTAGCATCAATGACTGCAAGCTGTCACTTTGCTGTAGTTCCACTGCCCTCATGCCAGGGGGTGTTTGTGTAAAGAGAAGGGCAGACACACAGAAATCCAGTGAAGCTCATTAGCAGCACACACAGCACAGCACTGGCCTTCACCCTCAGGAACACTCTGTCCAGTCTGAACTCTCACACTGTCACTTGGACATCTTTATCCATACAAGGATATATATTTGTTTTGTCCCTACAGGCAGATATGGATGTTTCCCTAAGGATGGTGACTGGATTTGGAAAACAATAACAAAGGTTTCTAAGATTTTTACAACAGCTGATGTCAATAACAGAATCATTCCAAGTGTGATACTAGTTTTGATTTTTCAGAGTATTTTTATTACTGTTTCAATTGTACAATTTCCACATTAGAGAACAATACATAGTGTACAGTGTATATAACTTGCATGGTTCCCAGGTTTTGAAGTCATGTGCCAAGCTTCAGGCTGCAAAAGAGAGTTCACCATGCCTAAAATGAAAGCAGGCACATAGACACTGTTCTTCATTGCTGCAGCATTCGCACAATCTTGTGTGGCAAATGCAACATTATGAGCACCACCTGTCATTAGGAGACTGCATGTACCAAAGGGTTAATGACATGGATCCCTAACATTCTGCCCCTGTAGCATTTTTTCATGTCAAAGTGACATCACTGGAATAACACATTATGCAGTTTAGTCCTTGGTTTTCAAAGTTAGTGGAAGGGTACAGCTAGTGAAACACATCACAAAATGAAATTACAAATTTGATATACATTTTGCAGAGTTAAAATTATGTCTGGGTAACCCTGGTTACTGGATTTTTAAACATTTTTTCTTCTGGCCTTTGTACTTTTGCTGTGAGCTGAACAGTTGTTCAAAATACTCCCTCATTCAGTGCCCCCCAGTCACTTCAGACACCTTTCCATTTCTTTGGCTGCTTTCTTTTCATTAACATCTTTTAACTTTTTGTATTCCTCCTACAGCAATATGCTGTGCCAGACATCCACTCCCTTACCTCTGGCTACTTGTTATTTTTTTCTTCAGCTTTTCCCTCCTCTTCAGTCACTTCCCCTTTCTTCTGTTACTCTTCTCAACATCTCTAAGCTCTTTCTCATCTTCAGCCTTTCTGATTATCTCTTGATAGAGAGACAATGCCACAGGTTTCTCCTTGTTCCATCCAGTTACTGTTGCTATTTGCAATAGCACTTCTAAATCCTTCAAAAGCAATCACCTCTAAGGGCCTCATGCTTTCCATATTTACACAGGGAAAGTTTTTAATGTTTTTTTATAGTGAATAGAAGACAAAAATCCAACTCACTGCCTTGAACTGGAGCTAGAAAGAAGAAAGCTAATAGAGGGAAACAGAATGAATTACAATCCCAATGTAATAGTGCATATTCCCTCTCTTGAACTTGGGGTTGTTTGGGTTTTTTCCCTTTTAGCATGGAGTTAAACTTCTTCACAGTGTGTCAACGTATTGTCATTGTAATTTTCTGCTACAGTAAACTTAAGCTTGATCACATTTGCTTCTTTCATCTGTTCATATGAGTTAAAAATTCCCACTGTTCTTTGCTAAATTCTTTTTAACTAGTCCCTAGCATCAGGAAAATATCAGCCTCCTACCTGTTGACACCAGAACAGGGGAGGGAAAAATCCCATGCATCCTCTGTAATGCAGAGGCTGCTGAAATAAGCAGACTTTCAAAATATGAAAGGGCAGCTGAATACTGGATCACTGAATACTGGATCACTGAATACTTACAGCACGAGCAGCTTGGCAAGTTTTGCACACCTACTGTGTGCAAAATGAAAGCTGCTCTTCCTTCACACTCTTAGACTTTTAAGTCAAAAGCAAGTAAGTTGATAAATTGATTGATTGTCTGCAACTTACTTTTTGACAGTAATTGTAACTTTGAACTCTGGTTCTGTTATGGATTTGGACTTGTTTGGTTTTGTTGGAGGCTTTTTTTTTTCCTGTTTGTTTGCTCTATAAATCCAATGCAATGAGCTCAAGTGTTCAGCAGCACAGAGGGCCAAGCCAGGCTTTGCTTATCTGCCCCAGCCCTGGCCCTGGCAACAGGCAGGAACATTACTACAACCAGACAGAGCTCCTGTTGTCACACAGCTCTGCTCAAGCAGTTTCCATTCAGATTTCAAGTCTGCACAAGCTAATTACTCACATACATTAAGAACCACTTTGAGTCTTTAAATGTATTTTTTTTTAGTATGGCTTTAGGCTTTTTTTCTGTTAGTTAAACAGGAAAATTAAAAGGAAAAAAATAAAATTTAAAAGGAAAAAAAATAAAATTTAAAGGAAAATTCTTCATTAAAAAGCACTATAGATTTTGAGACAAGTTAATGCCTGGGAAAAGTGCTAGGTTAGTAACTTTGGAAAGTGCAGTCCTCCAGATAGCCAAAAACATAAGAGCAACAGTGCAGGCACCTCTGACCTGCCTGCAGCAGTGAGGTGCCAGCCCAGGGAACAAGGGGAAGGGTGATGAGCCCCTAGTTGATTCCCTGCTGACATCCCCAGGGACAGCAGTGCTGAGCACCTGTCAGTCACAGTATCCCTGCCGGCACCCGGACTGACGCACTGGACAGCACAGCTGCCAGCTCCAACAACTCTATTTCTGCCTCTTGGTCAACACAGAACCATCATCCTTGAGGTAGACAAACAGATATTCCAACACACTTTTCCTGCACCTTTCAGTATCAAATATTTCAAGTAAAAATACCTATTTTCAAGCACTGGAACTAGTGATTTCACTTTTGCCCACAGCATTATCCCTACTGTATCATGTCTGGAATGAGCTCTTTTGTATTACATTTGATGTTCTACATTTTCAAAGCACATCCAAAAATCAGCTACATGAGGATTACATTAAACCCTACAATTGAATCATAGTATATGATTATATATATAGTGTGTATATATATATATGTATATGTATATATTATATCTCTATAGTTTTATGGCAAACTTATAAGCCCCTGAGAACAGAGTTTATGCAGAAACACTGGCACCAATAACACTAGAAGACGCAGCTTTATTTAGATAAAATTAGCATAGAAAGCACCTGGAAATATTTATATTTTCTATTTATAATAGAATAACTCTTTGGATATTTTCATAGCTATATTAAGAATACATTTGTTAATCTTAATATATATTGTGGAAAGATTATATTTACATACAAATACACAAAGACTTGAAGTGAAAGAGCAAGAAGGAAGAAAAGAAAGTGCCTGCTCTTGTGCCCTTCTTTATATACATGGGTAGTGCTTTTAAATAAATTCATAAAAGTGTGGGTCCCAGCTGTGAATGAAAGTTACAGGTTCTGGTTCATAATGCTTTATGCATATATGATTTTGACAGACTATTTAAACTGTTTTTACAAGTACATCCTACAGTAACTGTGTCCATGGGCTCAGACATCCAGCCCTGAGAGAAACACAAAGTCTGTCCCTCCCTGCATTGGTAAAAATCTCCCAGCTGGGGCACATGTTCAGAATTAACTATTTTTACAACTCTGTACTGAAACACACTTGTCCACCCAGCACAGGGGAGGACCCCTCAAGGTGCAAGGAAGATCCATCAATCCTTCTGGTCTGGTTGGGACCCAGCACAAACCCTTACTCCTTCCCTGTTGAAAGGCTTGGACAAGTCATTCAAGTTCATCTTGGTGACATTAACAGCCTGCTTAAACTGCAAAAGGAGCCCAAACCCAATTCAAAATAGATTCCAGCTGTGGTTTTGTATCTACCTACAGCTGTCACTGTCCATAAAAAGTGACTTCAGTTCAAGATACCAACATTACATCGCCTGTGAAAGCGTAACTGTCCATTTTTCAGAGTACAAGGGAGCTTCTTATATTGGCTACATTCTTTACTAAAGTCTCCTAATACAATCTTTGTTTGCAACATACTTTGACAGACAAACTAAACATGTTTGCAATACTTCAACAGGAAAATGGAATTCTTTCCAGACTGAAAGAATATGAATTTTAATAAGTCAATAATGACAACATTTTTGTAGGTAAGAAGTGCAAATTTGTGTGTATTACCTCTGAGAATTTTACACTGCTACCTCCAGGGAATTTTTCATTTTCTTCATTTTGATGTTTTTTACCAGTTGAATAGTACATTTTGACCAAGAGTCATAAAGTATATTTGACTGCTGCCTCCTGACTGTACAGATGCAAAGAACACCTTGAAAGGAAAAAAAAAAAAAAAAAAAAAAAGAGAAGAAAAAAAAGATGCTACTGTCAGTTTATATTTATGAAAATATTTTTACTCATATAAGAAAGGTGATAGAATGCCACAGTCCCAAATACAAGGATATACATATATCAAAATTGAAATTTAATCCCATGAGAAACTTTAAAGTGAAACACTATGTGTAGTACAACTGCATTTTTAAAAATGTATATCTTTCCCTATTTGAAAAGGCATAGGAGAACATTTAAAAATAATTAATCTAAGGTTTCAGTTTTCTAAATATGACAGTGGGACTAAACAGATTTCAGAGAACATTTACCAAAATTGCTATACGCAAGAAATAATACCTGATTATCCATACCCTGGTGTCTGCAATTAAGAGTGTCGGGGTTTTTTCCCCTCCGTGATGACTGCTCTGAACTCCTGTAATTTCAGTAGCCCAGGAGAGGCAGTCCTGTAGCTGGGAATTTTTGGGGCTCACTCACTAACCTTCCCCACTACACCTGTGGTGCTGTGCAGTTCACAATGCCTGTATTTGTCATCACTGATAGCAGTGAAGGCTGGGTGGAATAGAGAGTTCCTACTGCTGGTGGTGGGAATGTGTGCAGCAACCCTACTGAATATCCATAATGGGTACTTTGTGGAACCAGTGACTACACTGGCTTTGAAGAGGGAAGTTATACCAAGGTAGGAAATAACCAGTAACAAAGTTACCAGAATTAACTGGTCTGTCATAGTCAGCTATTATTCATTTTTGCTAAGTCACCACACTGCAGTCATCTCTGTACCTTGTCATTTCTTTCACATAGAAATTTTAGCTTCTGTGCTTTCTTGTGCATAAATACTCCTTCCAGATTTCCTGTTTCCACAGAGCGTAGTTCAATTGCTTTTTCTCCCCAGCCCATGACCTGATTGGACTGAAGGTAAGCTAGAATTAAAAAAAAAAAAAAAAAAAAAAAAAAAAAAAAAAAAAAAAGAGGAAGAAAAAAGGTACTATTTAACAGCTGAAAGACTGACTCTTGCCTCATTTATGTTCATTATAGATCTGATGCATTTCTCTTTGATAGCAATATATTCTGAATTATTTGTATTTCAAGTTTACACAAAAAAGCCTTAGGAATAGTAACTCAATTTCAATTTGTCCTCTCAGACTTATTTTGAATTCTAGACATAAATCTTAACTACTACTGTGTATCTTAGACTCACAAAAGCTTGGAGGAAAACTGAAAGGCAACTTGTTTAACTTCTGGCCCCAAAGTGGGGCCAAATAGACAAGGTTACTCAGGACCTTGTACAGATATGGTTTGATGGATATTTCACAACCTTTCCAAGATCCTGCTGCAATGCATCACTACTGTCAAGGCTGAACATTTCTTCCTAATATCTTGGTGCAACTTGTGCCCATCTTTGCCTCTCATCCTTTAACTGTTTATATTCAAGGAAAGTCTTGACTGTCTTCTCTGTACCCATTCTCTGTTCCTATTAGGAAGCTGGGTTTGTATTTACTATGGAGTTCAGCTTAGTCTGAAACCTGAATACTTCAGAATCTGAGACCATGGCATGATTAATTTGGTGTCCTCCCATCCCCGGTTATATGCAATATTTCCAAAACCAAAAGAAGGTATTCTAGCACTGTGGAAGCTTACAACAATACTCCCATTAAATCTGGCAATAAGAAACTGGAATAGTGATGAAGGAGTTAAGACCGCAAATTTCAAATTAGGCACAGTTTCAGTGAAAGCCCTCTGACTGGTACTTGTATGGGCTTCCAAGGTAAAATCACATTAGCTATGCTCTATTGGTAGTCAATGCTCAGAAACTGTTCTTCTTGCTCAACTATCAACTGTTATTGCATTACTCTGAGAATTCTGTTGCTCTAAACTGATGCAGAGGCAATATGTGCAGTGGACTGGGTTTTAGCTTCATTGGACAGTGTATATCTGCTCTACATTATTAGTGTGAGCAAGGTCTGCTTCTTAAAACCTTCTGTGTTGATTTAGGTTTTTGTCTAAAAATTGAACTTTCAGTACAGACTGATACTGGAAACAACAGCCTGCAATCCTGCTTAAGAAGGACAGCAGAAAATAAAGGCAATATGCCCACATCAGTGTATATACTTCTAGCAGGGTTGATTTAACATTAACTTGGAATCCTTGCTTTAGAATTGTTGTTGGAACAAATGTATGAAAATCATACCTCCTTGGAAACACATATGGTTTGGTTACAGTGTTGTGATTTTAGTTTCCTCAGAGTCTATAAATTTCCCCTAAATCTGTTCAGAAGAATTTCAGTTATTCTTTGTGCACACTGAAGGCTTCCCTGCCACTAGTGCTGGGAGCAAGATAATTCTTTCCCAGTATTCCAGTCATGAGTAAAGAAGAAGAAATGAACCTGTTTTAAAAGCAAAGCAGCAGTGAGTAACCAAGGGTGAGTGGCAAAAGAGGAGGAGTATTTTCTAAAACTCAAACCCATTAAATTAATATATTTACAATCTTTTCTTTATGCTTCAGGCTGTACAACAGGGCACCATTGCTGTAGGCTGTGAAGAAAGTGTCATTAACATTTCTGAACAGTGCAGCAGCAGCATCATGAGCCCAGGGCAGCACCCATGCAGTCTACAGAGTTGGAAAAGTAAGCCCAGACCACACATAAAGTGAACATCAAAATGATACAAGACTCAAACTTTTGCTACTTTTTGTACCAACTGACAGCACATTAACCTTTTAAAACTTTGCTTTTGAACACAATAGTGACAGAGACACCCAGTGGTTCTGGGGGAGGGAAGCAAGGCAGGTGCATGTGTATAAACAGCATGAAACTGTTCTGTGGCTACTCTGTTTATTATAGGTCATATAGGTCTAGAAACAAAGAATAAATAAGTGTCCTGATCTTTTCCACTTAATGAAATTTACACTCCAGCTGCCACTATGCTGTGTCTGTATCTGTGCCTTTGGCAGATTTCAATTTGATAGCTTCCTTGCAGCTCCCAATAGCCACTTCATTAGTCTCTGCTGCAACCTCTAGGTCATCTGCTGGGCCACTTCTGCTGTTCTGAAGAGATCTGACCTCCAGGCAGTATTCAAAACAGAACAGAATAAACAGATACCCCAAGTTCAGCCCTGATGCTCTGCTGTCTGGCCAATATACCCAGAACTTGTCAACTGACAACGGCAGGTTTAAATACAAGTAGCATAAATTCTCAGTTTGGTAGCAGAATAAAAAAATTCTTTCCCAAATTTCTTCTGTGAAATGGCATGCAAACAAAATGGCCTCATTACACCATTTGCACAGTTGTCCAGTAATAATGACTTACCTATACATGGAGATTAATTTGAAGGATAGCAGGCTATCAATTCAAAGGTCAGTACTGAGTCATGCTAATCCTCCCATGTGGGAGCTCTTAGAGGTGGTGTTTCATCTCATGTGAGATGAACCGAGAGCAGCTACGCAAAGTTGTCTTATTTTGGAACAATAGCTCCTATTCCATGAGCACCTTGGGAACAGTTACTTTGAGTCCACTTTCCACTGCAGCTTTAGATAAAAATATCCTATGCTTCCAGCTGGTATGTTGTAGAGCATTGAGGAAGTAATTTAACCACCTTTTGGTAACACTGTTTCTCTACAGAATAGTCTTCTTGCTTCTAAAATGTACAGGGAAAAGGAAATTAAGACTTTTACTAGTTCCTCTGCGACTATCCAGATTTGTGTCAACCCTTTCTGGCTACATACTCTAAATAATTCATTACTCACACAAAAGGGCAAGAGTGCTCCCAAATCTTATTAACCTGATGTTTCTTAATGCCTTTTTGAAACCTGTTTTATAGAAAAGATTACAGCTATATTTATATTTAGCCCTACATATGTGCATCTTTCAGATTAAACTAGAATACTTCTATAGTTTTTTAATTTCCCATGGGATTTGAGCTTCCTCTCTCCGATTTCTTACTAAAAGATTGGTCACAGAGGTCCCAATTTAAGACTATGAGTAAGATATATTTAGATTCTCTGCCCTAAATCCATCGACTATAATACAAACTTTTTTATTTTTTGTATCAAAACACTCTCACTAACTACAAACATTTCTTTCAAAATACTTGTTTAAAGAAATCAAGAAATGAGCAAAATATGACTAGAGAGCACCTTGAGGGTAGCATAAGACCCTTCTGTCTCTGCAACAGAGAGTGAAAATTGAGATATGCTCATACAGACTTCAGGAGGTTTGAAATGGGCATAGAAATTCCAGCAAAACAGGATTTTTAAAGAAACTGTCCAGTTGCCCCAAAGCTGCGCCATTTAAATAATGGTTATTCACCCTTCTCTTATCATGTTTTTGTCTGCAGCCAAGGATATCAAAGGATTAAGAAAATTAACAGGAGTTAGGGGTAAAATTATTAAAATGACAGTTAACAGAGGCCTTATCTGAAGTTTGATTTGTGTGTTTAGAGGTTAGGTTAATTTTTAGTGGAAGTATCATTTCAATCAGAAGTCAGATTTGGTTTGTACCACATCCCAAAGATGGGCTTTTCCTAAAACTACTCAGGTAGAAGTGAAAGGAACAAGGTGAACACCCTTGATTATTCACTGTGGTATCCAGTTTCCTCCAAGCTATATAACAGGCTTCTGTGCAGTCTAATTATCTCAGGCTTGTTTTGTTGGTATGTTTGTTTTAAAATAAAGAACAGGAATGAGTCAGAAATTAGCAAGTAATAAACTCAAAAATCTGCCTGTGTTGTTCTTCATTTTCCCCATACTTTTAGCCTGAAGCCCTGTGGGAAAGGTGAAACAAACAGCTGTCCTGGCTGCAGTACAAGCAGAATCTCCTCCTACACAGCCAACTGCAAGCATGGGGAGATTAAGAATCTATCACAAATGTCCTGGGCTGGCAGCCCTGTGAATTGTAAGTGCTAAAATGAAGGGGCCATTTGACAGCAGTTACAGATCTCTTCAGTAACTGACCCCTCAGTAGCTGTGAATTTCTACATAAAACGCTGTGAGCTATGAACAACCACAACACTTCTTCCCCTCTGTAATTCACATAATTCTCCCTGTGGAAACTGGTGGTAACCTGCATCCTCAGTGAAGCCTGTCTGTATAGTCAATGTGTGATGCAATAAACAGTGTGACAAGAATACAGGCTGTGTCCAAATGGGAAGCCCCTATTGCAATCATTGGCTGTGTTAACACAAACACCCATAAATCTGTTTACTCTTTTACACATCTGGTTTGCTCAGAACCTGCTTTATGTGCCATATAACCATTTTCACATAGATACAAACCTCATAAAAAAGTCAGGCTTCATGCAGCAGCATCTTATTTAATAGAGAGCTATTTTTCATACATACCTACAGATGCTGGCATTTCTCCCCACTGTAGAACAGTCTCCTTTGTGAAATGCCCATATATATCAATGTAGATGCCTTCATCTTCGTAGGTGAGCAGGAGCTCCATGCCACTGGTGTTTGGGAGGATGATAATGGCATGGGGGCGGATCGTCCCCTGGATCTGGAATCATATTTTACTAAGATTTATATCAGAACACAGACTGCAATTTTAGTGATGACATCGATCTAACTAGCTTGGCAGAGCAATAAAAAGAACTAGCTCATGGCTCATGGAAAGTGAAAGAAATGCCTGTTCTCAGAGGCTGTATAGTTTGCTAGTAAGCCTCTGAAACAGACTTTCTCTCCTTCTCCCCCCTTTGAATATGACAGCATGTTTGCAAATAAATCAATGTTCAATAGTTCACATTAAATTTACCAGTGTTAATTGATTTCAAGAAGCCATTGAGCCATTGAGACACAATAATATTTACTTAGTCCCTCACAAAATACTTGCATTATATAAATAGGAGAAAGGTGAAATAAATTTGAATTCACAACTTTTTCATGAAGGACAGAAACTTCCACATTCCAGGAGATCAGTGCTTTCACTTTCCATGATATTTCCCTTTCCCCACTCACAAATTAAAAACCTGCAAATTTAATTATATTTATCTTGCTGTAAAAAGTTCCCTGGACCTTTTCACTCTGGCTTTCCCTTCCCAGATCGTTCACTACAAATAGCTGCCCATTTGACTGCTGTTGGGCACACTTCTGCATGCCACAGGAACAGTGCATTTCACTCACACGAATCTCTCCCAGAAGCCAACATATCCCAAGCAAAAAAAAAACCAAAACCAAAGGTGAAGTATACAACCATGAAGGTGGGGTTTTATGAAAGCATTTTCGAAAGAAAAAGAGGACAGAGCCTTAAAAACACAGTAACAAAGCACTTCCTTATTTGAAGTGCTACTCAAACCAGGATGTTACATAGTAAATTAAACCACAATTAATATTTTTATAGGAAGCATATGACTGGAGCTTTACATCATTCTCACAAGCCAGCCACACACAGGTCTATTTTTTTCCCCTCAAGCACAGACATTTATGCACACTGTAAGGGCACAACGAACAGTAAAAGAAGCACTGAAGCTGTACTTGCCCAACTGAATACACTCAGGCCACCCACTTGACTCCGTGCCTCCGCAAGAACTATCCGTAACACTAGAACGGGGATCCAGAGCCGCAGAGCAATTTTAATGCGCCGCCTTGGGACTCGCATGAGCGACCGCAGCAGGTAAGAGATGCAGAAAGAGGTGGGGAACCAGGAAAAGAGG
The DNA here is from genome assembly GCF_022539315.1 of Serinus canaria. Lineage (NCBI taxonomy): Eukaryota > Metazoa > Chordata > Aves > Passeriformes > Fringillidae > Serinus > Serinus canaria. Next base: position 8,090,100 of record NC_066318.1, read on the forward strand.
CTACCAGAAAGCAAGAGTATCTCAGGTCAGCCTGTTAGAGTCTGGGCTATTGCCACCACAAAGCTCCTTGAGGTAAGTATCCGGTTCTAGCTCTTTTGAAATAATAGAGTATCAAAAAAGATAGAGCTGCCGTGGCAGCTGATTTATTTCAGGTCTAAGACTCTGAAAGGAAAATATATTTTTAGTCCGTGCTAACTTGTGGCTGAAGAGCTCACACAAATGCAGTCAGTCTCAGGTGCCACACATATTCAGGGCAGTCACCTGGGAAATCTCTCTCATCAGGTACCTAATTGTATTTGCAGCCAGTTGAAAAAGTAAAGCCTCTAAGAAAGTTCACTTTCTTTCTTTGCCTTTCTTCTCTTGGGCAATTATGCTAATGATCCTTTTGACAAGTCACTGCTCACCTTGCTCAGCAACCCACTTCCAGAAAGGCACGTGGGTACCATGCTTCAATTTACAAACTGATGGGAATTCATCATAGCTGACTAGTTAACAGAGGTACTGTCATATTAAATAAACCCTCTAACAAGACAAATACTAAGTACCTTAAAAAAGCAACACAGAAATAAACAGTACAAGCCTTTAGCAGGTGATTCAACACTTAGAACAGCTAGAAGTTATTTTTCAGTTAAGAGCAGTCTATAAATCTAACAGCCAATCTTACATACTGTGTCCATCAGGAACACAGGTCTGACAGAACGTGGAGGCTGTGGCTTGCAGGGGCAGCAGAGTGATCAAGTGGCTTGCACAGGAGGAATGGGGTTTTCATTTGGGTTGAAAACGAGGGGCTGAGAGTGGAGAAAAGTTATAAATAGATGGATTCACAGCACAGGCTGCAACATGCAGATCTAGGATGAGATTTCTTCAGACCTCCAAAGCATAACTTTGGGACATTAGGTCTGGGGATGCAAGGAGGCCATGGCACCCCCAGCCCCTGTGGAGCACTGTTGACTTCAGGGAGGGTTCAAGTGTGCACAGAAGTTTCTCTGCCAAGGGCTCCCTTCAGACTGGAGCCAGTCTGGAACCTGCCAGTCTGCTAAACCTAAGCCCCCAAGATTCTCTGGCTTTTGGGACTCAGCTTTGAGAAGAATAGCTAAAAAAAAGCAAACAAACAAATCCAAAAATATTAACACCACTATAGCATAGATTTCATATTGGACAGCCCCATGCCAGCCATTCATTCACTTCTGCAGGGTAATTTGCTGTTATCTGAGTTGAAGCTGGAATTTAGTGCTCACCATCATCTCAAACACAAACACAATGCAGGAAGTACACATACCCCTGAAATCAACATCTTCATTCTAACTTACTGACAATCTAATGAGAAAGTCCCAAGGAAAAGGTAAAACTTCTGAATTTACAGTGGTTTCAGGGGCAACTGAATGGCAAGAAGATTAGCAAAATAATTTGGTCTGAAGCTGGTTTCTCCTATCTGCACAGTGGCAGATTGTAAAAGTCACCTAAATTCATGTAGATATTATTGTGTCTTTGACTGTTTAAGTCCTAAATTTCCAGGATAAATCAATTAAAAATAGTACTGTCCATACAATAGACTCTCTGACATTAAACCACTAAAATTGATATTCTAAATGCGATAAAAGCATTTAAACAGGACTTCAGTGCTATAAAACTATGTGAAAAGTGGTTTGCATCAGCTGCCACTAATCATTCTATTGAAAAATATCATCAATACAAAGCCCAAAGAACAAAGGCAATAATGTAGTTTTTTGGATTCTCTTACGTGTGTTGGAAGGTACAAGTCATACACAGATCCAGAGTCCACATCAATGGCATGAAATCCCACTACTGAGCCATATATGACCTTTAGTCTTTGCCCATTTTCAACAGTCAGGTCAACTGACAGTGGTTTGTGATGAAGTGAGGTAAAGGACTGGAAAAAAGAAAAATGCAGTTTGCAGCACAATAAAACTGTTGGTTTGCAGAACTACATTTAGGATCCTAAGAATTCTCAAAACTCAAAACTCGCACAGCTATTTTGGTAAAATAGTAGGTTACATTTAAGGAGCTAAGTATCCATCTTCCACTGAGTTGCAAGGACAGTTGGATAATTCATTTGTGGTTTGAAAATGAAATCAAGATTTTAGAAATGGACTAGGCAAAAAGTAGGCTGACTACCACTGTGTTTAATTTCATCCCGTTTTGAGGGAAATCAACATCAACTTTGTCAATTCAAATGCACATTTTGGCACAGCACCTGCTGAGTTTGGCTGGGGTACAGAGAAACAAGTTATTCACATCTAACACTCACGACTGTGACAGTTTCATGTTTGCCATCTCCAAAGTACATCAAATGCGCTACATTTTCTTTAAAAGAATACTCAGTTTATCTTTATCTAGAATAAATGTTATACAAAACAACAAAAACAAAAGCAGAGCACAGATGAGAGACAGTGAGAGACAGTGACACATCTGAACCAAAGTGATGTTTCACTTACCTTAAAAGCCATGAATTTGTGATAAGGCTTTGGAGCCCAAGCATAAACCTCCACTGAGTTTTTCAAAGCAATTACAAGGAATTTGATTCTCTCATATTTTACTGTAATACAAGAAGAACAATTCCTTAGGTACCAGACAAACACTTAAATCAAAGACCATCTCATCACATGAAATAATTTCAATGGATTACTTGTAGAGGTAGACATTATCCAGCATGGGAGACTAATGCATTCTGGACATCAATGTTTAATATCATCAGTGACAGTACCTTGACTGGAAACCTACAATTAATTTATTTTCAGTAAAGCCAAATTATTGTTAAAAATAGTTATATATTCCTTTTCATATAGTGATGAAAAAAAAATCTCACTATTCAGAGAAAAAGTTCTTGACCGTGCACCTAAACCAACCTGTATGATTTTTTAAGTATGAGCACACCCCACCACTACTGGTTATGAATAAGCTACTTTTGGAGGACTGGTGGTTGTTGGCTGAACAATTCTGTCAGACTTGGCAGGATGAATTTTCATTTCACTGCTCATCTGTGGGTTAAATCCCCAGGTGCTGCGTGGGTGAAGGACTCCCATCTTTCTGAGATGAGTAAGCATTTAAGAGATGAGCAATTTCTCCAAGACAATTAAGGTCATGCTGGGCCCATTGAGAATAAATGAAAAAAAATGCATTGAAAATTAAGATTTCTTTGTGCAGTGTGTTTTCACAATGGAAAACAGGATTCTATTTCACATAGGCAGAGAACAAGAAAACTCAGCAAGCTCCACCAAAATGCAGAACAGTAATTTTTTCTTTTCTACCTGGAAAAATAGCCATACAACCAAAGGTCAAGATACAAGAAGATTCACCAAGAGAAAAACAGCAGCAGCTGTGCTGTCAAAAACACAGGAGTGTCTTGTCATATGTAAACACAGAAGCTCCCACCAAATGTTTGCCTAATTTTAGGATAAGTATTTAGTTGTTGTGTTTTTTAAAAATGCACCAAACCCAAGGATGAGCAACTGAAGTGGAATATGTGGGTGCTTAGCTGTAATCACAGTTAAAGTAACAACACACATCTCTTTTCATATTCGTCCTTGAGTTTAACCCCTGCCACTTCTAAAGCCAAAAAACAAAACCTTCAAGCAAGGTATTAATGAGAAGCAGCCACCTCACATTTCCTGCACTTCTCTGTATCTTGGCTTTGACTTCGAAGAAAGTGCCACTTTCACACCATCTTTCACCAAAGCAAAACTTGTGCCATATATATCCGCCCCCACAGTTAAATGACAGAAATTATCACAATCTTCACATTAACCTTGACAAATGAGCTGCCTGAGAAACCAAGAAAAGTGAGATGGTACCACTTCCAGGGTGTTTAAACAAAGGTATATTTGGGTCTTTCATGAGAGAGAGAAGGATGAGCTGATCTACCTAAGGACATCCTACAAATATGATTCACTAGAACTTGAACTAGGTCCAACTTCTTAGCAGTTACCTAGGGCCAAGAGGGAAGCTGAGGAGGTGGAAAAAAACAGTTCAATTAAAATCTTAAGTAACTACAGAAAAACAGAAGCATCGACTGAGCACAGACTATGGCTGGCACTCCTTCCTTCCAGCAATTACAGGGAACAGCCATAACATCCTCTGGTAACTGCTGCAAGAAGAGATGCTGCCTGAAATGACAGGGAGCAAGGCACCTGCCATGTACAACAGGGTGTCTTGAAAGAACTCATGAGATATTCACCCAATAAAATCCTGAAACAAAGCTGCTGTCACAAGATGCAAAAGGATGATGATTGAGCATCTCTCTGAGGAAAAACCAGGAAATCCTTACCAACTTTGTAGTGCACACAGCCTTCCAGGTCACCCACGGACACCCAGCCTTGCCGCTTCTCCACCTCTGGATCATTGCGCAAAATTTTATTTCTCAACCATGACAAGTAATACACCCTCAACTTATTCTTCTTCCCTGGGATTTGCAAGAAGAGACAGAATAATTTAACTCCCTGAAGTACAAACTCTCCGCCACTTACAAAAAGCTAGAGTTTTGTGACCTTGAGTACAGCAGGTCCTTGTGCCTTGCCAGGGTGAGAGAACATAGCAAGGGCCTGAAAGGAGTGATGGGGACACACAGAAGGAACTGGCACAGGAGCAATTCTATGGCACTGGGCACATGTGCACTTCCCTTGTGACTCAAACTTCATGCAAGACTTTCAAACCTGACTAAAATTCCTCCCTCGGGCCAAAGAACAGGTTTCTACAGACACAGGTGTGGTCAGAAACCATGACTAACTGTTCATCCTGGAACACAGGCATGTCCTACAATGGCCACTTTGAATAAGCTGTTGACATGTTAACTGTCCATCTTCATTCAAAGTAGCTATTTGTCTTCTGGATGCCTTTGTACTTGAGAATTATTTTGTCATCCTTCATATCAATCACTCTTTTTGTTGTATTAGCTCATAAGCAACCTATCGTCAACAGCACTCTGGGACCACAGATTACTCTGAAGAGAAGGACTATGTCATGTCCCAGCAACAACTGGCAGTATGGGACAAACAGCTGTTGGCACTGCCCACCATGATGAGTCTGGATTGGAGACAAGCTGCTACTCCTTGCTGGACCCACACCTCTGACCTCGGTATGTATTGTGCATCTATTGAGGCCACTCTCTGCCATGGGGAATAAGGCCAGAGTCCAAACTGTTTCCTGACAGAGGTTGAAAACCTCCACTTAATGTTATTGATTCTTTCACAACACAGATCCCTCTCATGTTACTGCTCATACCTCTTGCTGAACACAGGATGAGGTTGTATCATGATAATGTTAATAGAACTGCACTTAGATAGATGCTCACCCATCACAGAAACCAGAAAAGTGAAAAACTACAGCTTGCAGAGAATCAGCCCATTTTAGGAATATGAAACACTCTGTACTTCCCACAAACCATTTTACACATTAACCGGGCAATGAATTGTCCCAAAGCCACTCTGGAATGGGAGGGTAAATGTTAAAAATTCAGCAGAGTTTTCCTATTAACAAGAATAACTGTCCTGTGATTTTCTGAAAGAGGAAATTCCTCAACCTAGTTTATAACCTAATTCTTCTTTTTAATTGCCTCCAACCCCAGCATGGGTCAGATACTTTTAGCCACTGAACCAACCTGATATAGTAATTAGCACATTGAGTCCTTCCAGAACATCCATTTGCTGGAACCGTCTCCTCGTAATCAGAGTATAAACTCTTCCTTGCCCACTTCTGTCCAGCAGCCACAATCCATTCTCTGTTCCCACCAATAAATTCACCCCTGTCGATACATGAAAAAAAATACTGCATAAGTCAGCTAAAGATTCAGAGGTCACTGAGTGTTCACTGTTTTGAGAACCAATTTTTATTTAATCTCACTTAATGGAACCTGATAATTTCTCTGTTGCTCTGTGGATGACTTCCCAACAGAAAAAATATCTATTAGAATTTTTACTCAGAACAGCTGTATACCTATGGAACTTGAAGGACTAGTAGCTCTGCTGAAGTAAATGTGGATTTAAACAAAAAGGAGAATATTCTGTGAACCTGAACTTCTTGGGTGACCTTGGAATGTACCTGTGTCCAGTGCAAAAGTCCCAGTCCAGCACCATTACAGTAGTGACACAGGAGACCCACCTAAGTGTTCAAAGGGTCCCCATCGACTACAAAAAACAAAAACAAACCACCAAAAAATTCCCCCGCAAACTCTCTTTTTCCAAATACAACATTCAAATAATGGGGACACCAAACTTTTGGGAAGAAGCACTGTGTTACAAGGAGGTGCAGGGTTTCCTCAAAATAGTCTCTGGTTTGGAAAATGCCTTCAAATGCCAATTAAGGAAGAGAAGGCTTCACTGGGTTGCTGACATCAGAGAATGTCAGAAATTGTGTTTGGCTTGAATGACATCTATGTTTCTGATCAGCAGATTCTAAAGACACAACATAAGGTATCCTGCTGTAACAAGCACCCTCCTCCACTGGCAATGCTCTGACAAGTACCTGGTGCTCTTCAGCCTCAATGCACATTTAATTACACACCCTACCACACAGCTCTGTTCTTAATTTAAAATTTTGGATTTCTACAAACACACATTACACAAAATCTGTGAAGCTATAAACTGCAAATTTACATTTGCTTTGGATAAGATTCCATCTACTTCATTCACTTGCCATTCCAGGCTCTGAAAGTGAGGAGAAAAGGCTGGGTGAGTCCCATAGAATACATTTGCTCTTCTGAAGCAGTAAGATAGTTAAAAAAACTCAAGAGTTTGGGTAATGTATGACTGGGACAAGGTCTACAGCTGCTGAGAGTGACCTGACTGCTGTATCTTGGTTTTACACCATGTGAAGCTGACCCTGTAAAAAGCATGTAAGCTTAAAAAATGGTTCAGTGATGTTCCACAATAACAGAATAAGCAGACGGCAGGAACTAAGCAGGACAAGCCTTTGGAAAGACCTGACCTGCTTTGGATCCTTGGAATACCTAATACATATGACAGCTAAAGGCTTGGTGTTTGGGTTATTTCCCCTGGGTCGGGGCTCTGTGATCAGCTGTACCCATGTGCAGCCCAGATGAGTCTCATGAGCCACAAAAGCTGCTGAAACATTTGCAACTTCTGGTTCTCCCAAGAGCATGGTTTCAACTTGGTGCTTGATCAAAACCTTTTCTCATTCTGATGCACAAAGTCCTTTGCAGCTGTATTTCATGTGTTTGCCATCTTGCCCTGGGAAGGCAGGGCCACGTAAGTGACACAGGTATCAGCTCAGAGATCCACTCCAGCACTCTCTGCCAGGAGAGTAACAATACAACTGTGAAATCTGCCTAGCAGACACTGCCAGGCACTCCTGCTGTGCCTGCCCTCCACACACCTGCCCAAGAACCCCCAGCTTACCCCACAGAGCAGCACACAGGACCTCGGAGTTGAATTTCTTCTTGTATTTACGGATTTCTGGGCTGTCGCTTTGTGGGCGGATATTGGTTGGATTGACATTGACAACAGAGCCCTTCCTTGCATTCTCCCTCCTGACAGGCTCGGGTTTGGCACTAGATGCTGGAATGAAAGACACACACAATTGTGGAAAATGAGAGTGTTTGGTTACAGCTCATATCTGAACCACCTTGTTCATGGTAGAGAAAAAGAAACCCCAGAGGGGTGAGAAAACACCCTGAGAGCTTTGTATAGCCAAAAAAAAATCTGGAAAATTCCTCAGGCATTCCTGAGAAAGCATGGTGGTAACACAGCAGCAGAGCACAGCAAACTACACCTGAAAGAAGGGTGGAAGCAGTACAATGAAAATTCACGGTAATGTGAAGTTCCAGTTTCAGGAGACTACTTGGAGTTTTCATTTCTAAGCAATAAGCCCTTGCCAAAAAAAAAAAAAAAAAAAAAAAAAAAAAAAAGAAAAAAAACCAAACAAAAAATCCCCAAAAAACCTAAAAAACCAAAAAAAACAGAAAAAAACCCCAGAAGGAACATTTTAATGCAAAGCCAAAGCATACTCACAAGAACTACTGGAAGGTCCTACTGGACTGGTGGGAGGGGTGATTGGCAGCAGTCTCGGATCTATGAATGATGTGAAGGATGTTGTGGAGGATGTGCTGCTCTTGGCGGGTGGGCTTTCAGCACATGGGCTCTGCAATGAGAAACAGGAGCTGCCTCAGGCAGGCAGTGCTCAGGGCACACACCCTGTGGTGCTCTGACAGAGCTGTTACCTGCCTCAAGTGACCCCTCTCCCCACAGGCCCATGCCCACAGCAGTGTCAGAGCCCTCTGGGGCTGCCCTGTGCTCCCTCACATGATGCTTGGGTAGCAGAAAGCCAGGGACAATGAGCATAACGCACATCAGAATGCTGCCATGGCAAGGAGCAGAAGGTGTGAGTCCTCTAGCTTGTGCAAAAGGGGAGAAAAAACAAAGCAAGGAAACAAAGAGAGCAGAGAAGGAGATGGGGGGAAATAAGTGGAACAATGAAATCTGTTATGCTGCTCAAGATTTCTTATCTTCCCCCCAGATAAAACTTTTAAAGGAAAGAAGGGATGTAGTGAAAAAACTCATTGTAAAAAGAGACAGAATAGAGGAACTTCAAAAGGCTGGAGCTCAATCCAGGCAATCTGTAATTTATCTCTTACCTTAGTCAGAGGTTTGTTCTGAGGTTCCTGGCAAGTCAGTGGCACTTGTGGCGAGTTCACAGAGGAGTCTGTAATTTGGCTTTGCTGGAGGAGATCTGGCAGGAGATAGTTCTGGTTGTTTATGCTCCAAAGGCCTTCTTGAGTGTTTGGAATTTGTTTCCCTAAAATCTGATCCTGCATGAGAACATACAGATAAACACCACATTTAGTTCATTTCCAATGCACTCTCCAGCTCCAGTTAATTAGGATGATAAGTAATGAGCACATGGAGAAGCGTGCTCTCCCTTGATGCATCATTTAAAGACAAACCCTATGGCAAGATTAAAACCAAAAATTACCAAAACATACCCAAGTGTATGGCAAACATCTGAGATGACAAATCTGGGGTTTACTCCTGAAGAACTCCACAAATATTCTTCATCTACATTACCTCAAGCACAGAAAAAGAAGAAACTTTTGCCTCAGAGATACCAGGTCAAATGATTTGCTTACGAGTTTCAGAGCTGACCTTGGCATACTGCAGACAGAAGAAGGCACTTCTTGGTTCTGGACCTGCATTTAGTTCGAAGTCCTTCACCATTAATTTCATTGCTACTTTCCATTCACTGAATTAGGAAACCTTACTCCAGAAAGAGGACATTTAGTAGGACCCAGCATCAGCACTTCCAGTACAGTGACATTTGGTTCTGCAGATCTCCTTACAGCATCCCATGGAAATACCTGTGAACTTTGTGAGGTACCACACAAACTCTTTCCCTGGCAGCACTATCTATGGAGTCGGAGGTGGGTTTCTGGGAATACATTTTATGTTTTAATTTAGATGTAAAAACTGAAACCAAAATATGCAAGTCAGTACTTGAGATTGGGGAACCAAGCCAATATGGGGCTTTTTAGTTCAGTTTTCAGTCACATTCAACTGAGCAAAACCAAACCAAATCCCCATTTGAATCACTCGGGCAGTTTGGTACACCCTAACCACTTCAAAGCTGCTCATGCTGATGGGACAAGGAAAGCAATGCTAGAGATGATGTGGAGACTTATGGTGGCTGTAGCTGGAGGGTGAAAAAGGGTTCAGAGGAAGGGATGGGAGGCTCCACAAGAAGGGAGGAGAAGACTAGAAGGCAGAGGAAAAATTTATGAGGTGTCAGCCATCTGCCTGTTCTCCCTCTCCCACTCTTTCCTCCAAACCCACCAAAACACATAACCTCAACTCTTTATCATCCTACCTCATCCTCAGGGTGCATCTCAAAGACCCCAACATTCTCCGTTCCCTCAAGCAGCCTGGATATCAGGGGAAAGTAGAAAAACTGGGCTGGTTTTGCCACAAGAGAAATACTGGTTTATGCCCCGTTTATAGCTCTTTCTCCAAAGCAGTCTTTTCTCCTTGAGGATGGTGGGACAAAGGCCAAGTGGAACTCCCTCCCCAGGCAGGAGGGTCACCACTCTGGTCTGAAGTTTAGAGACACCAAAGGTAAAGAAAACTCCTTTTTCTTTCTACCCTGACACAACTCTGGAGAAAACACCAGTTTCGCAGTGATTTATTTTCCCTATCTGTGAAGCAAGAATACACTCAGTAATATCTAAAAAGGGCCCTAACACCAAGTACAAGTCTTATTACTGTAATTTTTTTCTTATTTTCAACCACAAAGAATATTGTTCTGCTTTGTCTCTCTTCATCTTTTCTGCACTGATATTTATCACAGGGGAAAATCCACATGACTGGAAGCCTCTACTAGAAACTACAGCTGGAAGGAACCACAACATGACATATGAGAAGACAAGAATTTTTGCTAAGCCAGTAGGGAGAGATAAAGTGGTTTTCCCCTGTTCTGGTAATATTTTAAGCAGTAGGAGGTAGTTCACTTTAAACTGGAATAAAAAGAAGTCAAGATTTTTAAAAAGTAGCAACAATGCACACCAACAATAATCAACAGTGCTTTTTTTGCCCAGTGCCTTCACAAAATACCTTGACATCAGAAACTACTACAGGTCAATAAGAAGGACAAATGAAGAATTGCAATTTTGTACCTAAATGTAAGCATTTCTACAGGAAGCACAAAACCTGAAACTACACATTTTTTTTTAAGGCTTATAGCTATAATTTGCAATGACTGAGCAGGACTTCAGAGTGAGAATGCTCCCAAGAAGTAATGGATATGGCATTCATCATGCACATTAATGAACTGACTCTCCCTCACTGTACCCCCCCCCCTTACAAATGGCCAAATTACCTTCTGTTCTGCCACGGTGCATTGGGGTTTCAGTTCAATTCCATCTGGTACCCTTGTCCTTGAGAAATCTGCAATTCTGCTGCTGAGCAGTTGCCTGGTAACAAACTCCAATTAATGAACAGAACTACTTCGGGGGGGAAAAAAAAGGAAAAAAAACTACACATAACCATGTTCAAAAGTGAACATAATTAACATTCAATAGTTACACTCAAAGGTTCTTGTACAAAAGCAAGCTGATTAGTCTGTGGATCTGCTTGAATGGGCTTGTGCCTGAGGACCACTCACACACAGCAGGAAGCTCTCCCCACCTTGACAGATAGCATCCCTTCATCTCCCTGCACTTCATCCATCATCTTTCAGACACCGCATAGCTCAGGCAAGTCCCTCAAGCTGTCATTTGGGAAGTGCCTACTTCAAAACTCCTGTCTCCTGTCACAAGTTCCCCTGTGGGGTGTAATTATGAGCCACCCAGCTCTCCAGAGAGAGCAGCAGCTGCTCTGCCATGTGCTGCTGTCAGGGACCTCTCTGCCAGTGCCTGCTGGGACAGGCTACACTGGAATTTCATCCCGTGAATTAGTCCAGTCCCTGAAAAATGGACCTCCTCACCTTAAAAGGAAACACAGAAAGTGTTGCCCAGTGCACAGAAGACAGAAGAAAGCAAGAGCTGCTGGACTGGCTGGGGCCAAGCGTCCTCCTAGCCCAGCATTCCGTCCCCAACAGTGATCAAAAGCTGATAGCAAAAGCAAGAGTGAGAACAAGGCAAGTGTCTGTTGTGAATTCCCAGTACATCACTGCTTCCTGCACTGCCTGAGGTATCTTTGCATTTTAAACTTTTTCACCCACGTGGAACGGCTTCAAACATGTCTTGGCCCCATTTCTGCACACTTCCACCTTAAATGATTTATTTATCCCATTTATTTATTTATACTCATATCTTTTTTACTGCAATCCATTTAAGCCTATTACATTTTTGCCTCCTTTCCAGTAATTATGAAACTGACTGGATTCAGCTAGTGTGAAGGGTTCTATAGTACTATGAGCCAACTGGTAGCAGACTGAAATGTATTTTTTTCTTTTAAATTATGCCACATGTGATAACAAAGAAGGTTTGGTGAGAGACCTACTGATTTAAGACAGGTATGTAGGAGTAGAAGTTTTTGTGGCATTTTTTGTTGTTTATTTTTTGGTTTTGGATTGTCTCCCCACTCTATGTGAGTGGGTAAATATTTGCATACTAAACTTAGAAGGAATGACAAGATGTGGATTAGGATCAATGGTAAATGCCAGGACCCGTTCTTATTAGGGAAGCAAACAGCAGCTGATCTTAAATAATGTCAACCTCGAACTCAGGAGAGGGAGAAAGTAATTCCTAGCCAAGCACACACCTGCATCCACCTTGTCCAAATGCTGGTTGGAAACAGCAATCAAAGAGCAAAGAGAGGAAACTGAACTATACAAATGAGTCCCAGGATCCTCAGTGTTTTAGGGACATACTGCAGGCATTGGAGGAGGAAGCAATCTCCATAAAGTAGGAGAAATTAACATCAATGGAATAGATGTTCTAAACAAGGAGGTAAGACACTGGATCCTATACACTGACACTCTTTCCTTAAAAACAAAAAACTGAAGTGGGTGAGGAAGAAGTCTGGCTATCTCACTGTAAAGAACAAGACCAGAAGTTGCTTTTCTGGTGAAACACAGCAGTCCTTAGTCCAGCACCCTCAGCCTTCTCAGGGTGGTTACCAGGATTCATCCAAGAACATAGGAAACTCCATCTCTTGCAGATGTCCCAAGAGTAGCCCTGCTGGGCGCCTCCAGGAAAGCTGGAGTGTGGGTATCAGGTGCTGTGCCACAGCCCAGGCAAGAACAGGAAAACACAGGTTGATTTCAGCAACCCACTAAAACTTGGCCCAAGGTGCTTCAGCCAGAGCCCCCTCAGAAACACTCCAGAGTGCAAGGGGCTTCAGATCCTACATGCATTAGAGAGCAAAATACCCCTAAACCCTTCACTTTATCCAGAATATGCAGTTTCAACACTGGCTGCTCCTTTCAGTCAGGATCACTATCCTATTTGCTATTTATTTGGCATCAATCAGGATATACTTCCTGAAGTATCTTTTAATATAAATGATGTTCATCCAGGATGAAGGGACTTTGTTGATATCAAGATTACACCTATGATTTTACAGGGGCTCTTGCAGTGGGTTGTGTGCACAGGAAGGTAAATGTGACAAGGAGCATCCTAACTGCACCTCTCCAGAGGATGGGTGGATCTCAGACACAGAGAAGATGCAAATAACAAATGCAGAGTTCCAAAGGCAGTGATACCACTCCTTCAAATCATACAGCATGCAAGGATCACAGCAATCTGACACTTACACAGCAAAGTCATTGCTACAGGGCAAATCCATATTTTTATGTAGAGTCTTTCTGAGGATGAATTCTACGACCTAGAGTGAATAAAACTTTTTACAGATCAGAATAAGGTGGTTTAGAAGAGGATCAGTAGGAAAACAAAGGCATTACAGTAAAAGTCAGCTCTTTCAGGTGCACTGAATAGGCGACAAGATTTTTAACATTCTTTTTCCTCATCTCAGCCTTGAAAATGAACTTCAGAAATGCAAATGAGGAGCATATGCAGGTACAAAAATTCTACCTCTTCAGAGCAGCAGAGGGGAAAGGACTGGTACCACCCCAACACAATAACCTGCCAACAATGCTCCAAATCTGGGTATCTCTGCCTAGCACCTGACAAAACTGCATTTGCAATTTTGTCAGAAGAGCAAGAGCCCCATCCCAGAGAGCTCTGTGGCCCTGGGATGCACTTAAAAGTAAATCCTAAAAGCTGAATTAAACTGAAGTCTCTTTGCAAGAAAATCAGAAGTTTCATTCACCAATACTAAAAAATGTTTCTGTTTGCTGTTCCTGACCCCCTGACTCCCTTCTCTTGGAGTAGCAAGCTATTCTTGCTCCACTACTTCTCAGCAGAATACACATTTTACATGACAGGTAGAACAGCACAAGATGTCAGTCACAAAACCAGCAAGATAAACTGGAAAGCTAGAGAGACACAGTTCAGGTGGGATCAGCTGGAAACCACAGCAGATGCAGAATGTCAGTATTAAAAATACAGAACATTTTACAAAACCATCTCTCTTTTTCATTAACAGCCCTGGTGAAGAAATCAACTTTTCAGTGGCAATTATTTCTCCCAGAGTGAAGGGACTATGTGATCTCAGGGGTCATGTGTGCCTTGTTTTCTCCACTGTAACCTGTATTTGTCATGAAGGCATACAGTTTTTACAGTTTTGTTTCCCTCTCCTTTTTTCTTTCAAAAATTACATGTAAGTGTAGATCAATGTGAAGTAATCCCTATAAAAGCACTACCCAGTATATCCAGTTAAAACAAGACATTTCCTCATTGTCCAAGGGCAGCAAGTCATCAAAGTGCATTATTACCCTGTGCACATCTGATAAATTGCTTAATTACAACCAACACAAATGAGTGATAGTAACTTCAAAGGAGGGGGAGAATTTAGGCATGTCTATTTCTAGACGTTTAGAAGTGTGTAACAAGAATAATATTATTATTAATAATAATAATAATAATAATCAAGCCAACCTTGTATGGTTTGTGTCATCTTCATCACTGCTGCTGCTGCTGCTGCCTTCATCACTTGAGGAGGAATAGTCTGCTGCTTTTAACAAGGAGTTGGCACTGTCCTTCACCTTGGCAAAGGAGCCTGGACTCTGAGCAAAGAAAACTCAGCTGAAGAACCCATTGTTAAACAGCACCTGCTGTATTTTACTGTCCCAGCATACACAGTTATGGTCACTTCCACCCCAAAAAAAGCTTTACTAGGAAGCTGAACTGATTCTGTTGGTCCGTCACAGGTGGGTATCTCACACAGGAAAGTGACTTGAGCCAAAACTGGACACTCTGCTGAGGACCTGAGCTGGACACAAGTCAGACCTGGACTGAGAGCAGGGAGCTTGAGCCAGCCTCACACACCCCTCGGGCTGACTCATGAGTGACAGCAAACTCACACACCAAAACAGAGCTGTCTGCACAGTGAAAACAATGAACAAATCAAAAATATCAGTGGATTTAAAAGAACCTACTGCAATCTGGCCTGGATGAGAAACTTTTTCAGGCTTCTGATGCAACTGCACGTGGTTCTGGGACAAAACATTCTCTGCCTTGGCCAGTCCTGGATTCCCTGGGGGTAAAAAAAACCCAAAAGTTTCTTTTTTTAAGTGTACATGCAGCAGGTGAGAGAGCAGGACAAGCACACATAGCGAGGACCCAAAGCAGATACCAGTCTCTGCTGACAAACTTCTCTTTTCTCCTTTGTTGCAAAGGAAAATCTCATTGTTTGTTTCCCAGTGGTTCTAGAAGCTGCAATATTACATGCATAAATTGATACTGATGAACTTTAATGCAGCAAGCAAACCAAACCCTTGGTAACACACTCCCACTGCACATCAGCCAGAGCTCCATGAAAAGGGAGCAGAGGAAAAGATGAGGGCATCCTAATCCCTTCCTCTGATCCTCTTCTTGAGGAGAGAGAGCTCCTCACATCACCAGCTGCTGGTCACACTCCAGCACCAAGGGGCCGGGCAGCTATTTCCTGTGACTGCAAGAAAGCTCAGGAGCCTGAGCCCCCCTGCACACCTCTGGGAGAGAGGTGCTGCCAAGATTTGGCCTTCATAAAACTGTTACACAAAAACAGTGCAAAATGATTTTCTAAACCCAACTGGGTGAGGGCAAACAGCTGAGCTAAACTGCAAATCTGCCTGTGAAATGTGGGCCTCCCACTGCCTGCAAGCACTGGGAAAAGCAAAAGAAGCCTTCAAGGGGTGCTCTGCACATAACCCCTGACACAAGGGAAAGGAGGGAAAGCCACTGTCCCCTCATCCTGCCCTGGGACACACTGGCCAGCTCAACACTTGTCTTTTTCAGCAGTTCCTCCCATGACTACCCCACTGTTACCAACAGGGCTCCTTGTGAGTTAAGGGGGGAGAATTCAAGCTCAGACAAATGAGGATTCCTATTTAGTAATTTAGTTTTGTCACAATGGTTTCATGTCTTCATCCATTTTGCAAAGCTTTCAAAACTCACAATTCCTTACTGGTCAATAAGCAACTAAGCAACTCAGCAGAACTATTAGCTTTAAAGTATTTATAGTCCTTTCCTCCAATTCATTATCCCTGTGGGTTTGGGAAAGCAACAAACTCCATCTGAAATGCCATATGCCAGAACTAGCTGTAATTTAATGACACTTAAGAACTCAAGGAGACAGTTTAAACCACAAGGGAGGTTTTCTATTCTTTCCAGTTCTGGTGAGATTTTTGCTTCCCCATGCCAAAATAGCACAGGAGTTACACATCACATGGACTCTGCAAAGTTGAGCTGGGCTGTTGCATGTTGTTCAACTCTGTTATTCAAACACAAAATGACATAAGAGCAAAAAGAAACAAAACCCAAGCAATTTAAAGTGTGCTTTGGGTTTCTCTTGAAGAAAAGCTTCCTATTCTGTGTAGCTAGTAAAAGCAAAACTGGCTTGATTGTGTAAGTGTAATAAATAAGCAATTTGTTCTCATTTATCAAGGGCTTTTAAATTAACAATGTAAACCTCCATATAAAAATAAATGACCTCATAAGATCACTGGGGTGGTTTCAGAACATTTTTTGCATCCACCCTGCTTTGACTTGGATTCCTCATGTTCCCAATCTTTAGTGGCCAGCCTGGATGCAAGGCCTTGTGACACACCAGAGCTCTGTGAGGGGCTACACAAGAACTGCCCTGCAGCTGACCCAGAGGAAACACCCATGGGAGTAGCAAGAGAGGAAAAAAGCTGTCCACTTCTCCACATCCCCATCTGCCAGAACCTCAGCAACCAGAATCTGTACTGCAAAAAACGTCACAACCACAAGCAAGCTGCTACATTCCTACACCACTACCACTGTCAGCAAAGGAGATTACTAAACTGTACTTTGTCTATATCACATGGTTTTATCTTCCTTTTAACTTCTAATGCCCTTTTATATTTTCAATTCCACTATCTTTTTGCACATAAAAGAATATTGGAGAAATATTTCATAATGTGTTGTAAGGAGAGAATTATGTTTCCTTTTGCCAGTATATTATTAGAGTGCAGAAATATTAATGTACATCAACTGCTCAAGTGTATCACCTTATCAGTGAGCAGTGCAAAGAGCAGAATTTGCCAATGAGTGAATATCAGTATTGAATTACATCTGTATTTCTGGAATGTTGGCTCTGCTGAGTTTCAATTGTGTCACCAACTGCAACAGAAATGATTTTTTTTCCAATTCTTAATTGAGGCAGTTCAAATTTTCCATATGAAAATATATTCACAGTCACTTTTCTAACTCAAAAGAGTAAGCACTTATATTTTAGGAGCATGGACCATAAAATCCAGAGGGCTTTCAAAAGTCTCTCACCAGAGGATGTCATTAAAAGGACATATCCCATTTGCAATGCAGAACTTGACACCCTGCAGAAGACCATTTCATGTGACAGGAGTTTAGCACATTTTGACTGATGGATCTTTGACTTAGGAATCACCTGAGGTTGACCAGCTGCTCTGATGAGATCCCATCTCCCACTGCTTGGTGCCAGGAGTGCTGCTGCTACTGTTCAGCTTCAGAGCATGTCCCCCAGGGGATGACTGATGAGTGTTACTGAACAGAAAGACAAAAAGCAGATGAGACTCTTGTGTGCTGAAACAGAGACTGGAACAGAGCTCCTGCTGTTACAGTACGAGGTCACACTCTGGAGAACTAAAAGTTTATCTTCATTGCTGCTCCAAGCAGGGCCACCCAGGAGTGAGAGGAGATGATGGAGGGGACAGTTTCCTCTGGGCACTCATCCTGGGAGACTACAGAGATTCCCAAGTCATTGCAAAATATCCTTCTATATTACATCACCCTTGGACTCTTCAGAGTCAAGTGTTAGTCCTGATTCCAAAATCTCATGGCTTTACAACTCTAGAGAACTGCTCCTCTACCTTCCTAGAAGATACAACAGCAGTCACTTACCACTGGAGAAAGAAATGCATTGGACAGTAAAATAAACTGCCAAGCCAGAAACCCAGAAACCCAGTCTCAGAAGTCACTCATTTGACTGACAATTACTTATACATTTCTATTCTGCTTTGCCTCCTGTAATTCCCAAGTGGGGAGCATTTAGGGCTTGATTTCACTTGAAAGTTATTTCAGACAATGTTTCTGACTCTGACTCATCAGAAATGCTGCACATCACTTTGTTATTTCAGCTAAATCTACTTCACTTTCCAGTCTCTCCAACCCATTCTGTTCCCTGATTAGACATCCAGTGGGGGCTGCCCTTTACTGCTGAGCTCTAGACATCCTTGGTCTTTTCTCCTGGGATATGAAAAAAGTATACCAGCCTTAAGGGCAGACTGCCAAAATTGTCACAATATATCTACAAGCTGCCTGTTCAAGCTACTACAAAACAAGCAGCACAAGCTGTAATTGAAAGTGCCTGTACAAGGAGCTGAGGTCAGACCACCCCCCCCACTCTCACCAAAGCATCCAGACACCTGACTGTCCTTTGGAACCAATGCCACTGGCACTGAGGTAGAGCATCTGCCAGATACTTCAGTTCTTCTACTGACAATAAAGCAGCATTAAAAAATTACTTTAAGCATGAAATGCAGTATAAGCACAGTGTATGTGTACAAACTATACAGTGTAAGTTTAGTTTTAGAATAAGCATAAAACACTTGAAAGCTTACCTTGAAAGGCATCTCTGATGGCCAGGCTGATCCCTGCTGTAAAATTTTGAGGTTGTCCTTTCTGGAACCTAAAAGATTTAAGCAAATATTTCAAGGTTGCTATTGATATTTTAATAAATAAACCAAGTCAATAAACCTAATGCTGTCTCCCGGAGGGACCCCATGACACAGCAGAGGAAAGACTCCTCTCCCTGAGCAAACAGAAGATCTCAGGTGACAAACTGACCAAATCCCCACGGCCTGTCTCCCTGCAATGTCGGTGGGAAGGAAGGAGGGGCTGAGGGGAGAAAAAGTGTTTTACTTCTCATTATCCTTCTCTGACTCTATTAATAATAAATTTACTTTATACCTTTAAATTTGAACCTGTTTTGTCCTTAGAGTGTCTTCTCCCAGTCCTCATCTCAGCTCATGAGCCCTTGGTAATTTTTTTCCCTCTATTCTGCTCAACTGAGAGCAAAGGATGATGAGTGAATGGCTTTCGTGGGTGCCTGACATTTGGCCAGTGTCAAACCACGACATACACATACACATAAACCCACACCACCAACCTCCCTGTAAATTTGCATCCCACTTTCTAGATCAGTGTGACCCAGTTCAGACACAAACAACGAGATTTTCAGAGTTTCATGAAGTGTAGAGGGTGGATACTCCACACAGTGCAGTGCAATCTCCCCCAGGAGTGCCAAACACCCCGAGTTTTACCCACCTTTGGGGGCTGCTCTTTGCTGTGGCTCGTGCTCCAGAACACGTCGTCCTGCCCAGGGCTGAGTGGAGCTGTCACCATGTCTGACAGGGAGCTGCTGTGGTACACGTCCTTACTAGCCCGGAAATTCTCACACTTGAAACAAACAAAACACGTGGTGAATTGCACTTCCCTGCCTACCTAACAGGTTGCAATCTCAACAGAGATCAATGATTCTGCCTTGGAGATTAAATATTTACTAAGCATAGCAGGAATATTGTGCCTGGATAGAGCCCTACTCGCAGTGAGCTGTTCATTTCCATCATGTTAGCATGTTAGACACAAATATCCCAAGGTGAAGGGTACAACAAAAAGAAATCGTAAAAAAATCTATTCTCTCTGTGTATATACATATAGACACACATACACCCCCCTTTCTTAAATCTGTGGAGAAGCAAATAGGTCACTGGCAATGCACTGGGAGCTAACTACCTTGATGATGAAAAAAATGCTATGGAATCACTACATTTCCTTCAAACCTGGACAATGCTTCCACTGCAGGATTTCCATAGTCTAATCACTGTGGGAACCCACCTCCCCTATCTTAGATATTGACATCCAAGCTATTCTTTGCATGGCCACCACCAACCCACAGTCAGTGGAGGCAAATTGCCAGCTGCAAACACTTTTAAGTACTCCAGTGATTATGACCCCTTGGTCCTCCTCTGAAACAAACTTTTCAATTACTTGAAAAAAAGAAAGAAAGAGAGATCAAACGTGAGAATGCAGTAAGAAAGAATAAAATTATGCTCAGATTACACCTCATGGGTGGTCAAGTCCAGGTGATTCCATTGCAGCCACCTGTGTTTAAAACATCTCTAAAGGTGTCCAATTAGAGCATTAGGACAGCAAAAACCTCAATCACAGCATGGGAAGGGGAAGGAATCAATTTAATTCCTTACAAAGTCTTGACTTTAAGGGAACAAGAAGTAAGTGCAAAACTAAAGCTAAAATATTCAACATTTGCTTCTCTGATTTTTTCTGGATGTAAAAAGAAAAAAATCTACACTCTGATGATCTGCTACCCCAGTGTCTGCCAAGGAGGAAGAAACTGAGAATTAAATGTGTCAGCTGAAAGTACTGCTTCCCTGAAATGAGAAATCCTCTTGGACACCAGACCAAGACAGAGCACACAGAAAGTCTGTCTGAGCTGGGCCTGTCTGCAGGGCAGATTCTGCTATGCTGGAATCAGTTTGAAATTACAGAAATAGAAGAAGTATTAGAGAAATGCCTGAAGCTTTACCACTCTGTGCTTCACCTCGTCTGATCTCCCATGCAATGCTAGGCCAGGGCTCTCTGGGAGGTGCCTCTTCCTCTCACACATGGCAAGATCAGCACCTCCAACATTTGGAGGCCTAAGAATGAAATTTTATCAGAGTTCAAACTCCTGTGTCCCAACTGAGTTACTGCACCTTAGACCAGAGGCACTTACAGTACACTTTCCCCAAAGAATGACTTAGATGAGTATTTTATTGATTTATCAGGTAAGTCTGTAAAATTCTCCCGTTTCTCCATCCCAAAAAGTAAACCACAGTAACTAGAACTTCACACAGCTTTCAAGAAGATAATAGGGTTATGAACTCTCTGTACCTGTACAAGACTGAATTTCATGGGAACAATGTTCAAATGTCAATTAAATATTGACAGGAAGTAATTCCAAAACTCGATAAAAGATGTCAAAGATGTCTCATTGCAACCTCCCAGACCTGCATGGCAAAATCAACTGCCAAAACCAGTTTTGAGAAGTTCACTTAGTTATTCAGGTGCTTTCCCTGACTTTTTGGGACAATATGTTCTGTTGACTTTCTTAACAGAAAACAGCTTTTTCAGCACTTGTAACATAATCTATGTCCTTTCAAAATACCTTTTTATCCAACAAGATTGTTTCTAATAACAGTTTTTAGTTAACCAGAATTATTGAGCAGCAAAATGCTCACCTGAAGAAATTCATTGTGGTTATAGAAACAGGTTTTGTAGCAGGTGTATTATTATCAGAATATAGGAGGATTTTCTTTTCCTTGCCGCTTTTTCAACAAGATACATATATTTCTTTTTAAATTCCAGCCTTTGAGTCCTGCTGATTGCCAGAAAACTATTTGTGTTTAAAAGCATGGATAAGCTTTGCTGAGTCATGATATAAGTGACTGAGTGAATAGAAACCCTGCCCAGTACAGCAGCTCCATGTAAAGCCAGGAACAGACACCTGCTTCCACAAGCAAGCCCAAACCACCTCAGAAAACCCCCAAAATGAGTGTTTCATATTCTTCTTAGGTTTGCATAGGGAAAAAAATTTAAACCCCTCTACCTAACAATGATTCTAAACAACTGAGATTTGAACTTTAAATTGTTTTTCTTGTAAGTAATATCTAAAGAACAGCATTTCTCCTCAAGCACAGAAAGCATTGGTAGAGAAAGTGTTACCTACAGTGTGTCCTCAAACCATAAAGGGACACGTAACCGAGCTAAGGGAAAGAACACTTTGATTCACAAAATGATAACGTAAGGTGATACGGCACAAAAGACTCATTACTAGAGCTAGCTCAAAACCATTTTGAAGCAAGAAGTTTTAAAAAGAGGCTGTGCTGCTTTTTGGAGGATGCCCAAGTTACTAATGTGAACTGAATCTACATAGAGAAGATAGATTAAGTGCAAGTGTTGTTAGGAAACAGCATAAGGAAAAGGAATTTCTTAAACTTCTGAGCAGGTTCTCTGGGATACTAGGGCACTCCACAGCTTTACACACAGCTAGCTCTTGTAATATTGTTACACTTCTTGTCACATCACCCTACAAAATAGAGAATATCTATCTAGCAAATCCTATAGGAAAACCACAAGAGTTAATTAAAACTGGAGCTTATTTCCACTAGTCAGGCTGCAGAAGATGCTGGGCAGGAGATCAGACTCAGTGACTTTGTTCAAGAAGCCTCTGTGGAATTCTGCAAGCAGTCCAAACCAGCTCATCCCACACCACCACAACCAGAGAGCCAAATCTGCTGTGTACTGCAGCAAACACAAACCTGGTACAAAGCAGGTGGAACTGGTACTCTCTGAATCTCACATTTCCCTCAGCAGACAGAGAGGATGTAAGGCATTGAGAAATCATGCTCCTTTCACCATAGGAGCTGTGTTAAGTTTTTCAGTGAAACAATTCTGAGAGAGATCTGGGCATACAGGATGTGCCATAAGATGTCACAGAATATGATTTTTGAAAATAAGAAGTAATTTTTGTCTGAGCAGAGCAGTGCTGGCAGATGATCTCTCTCTGACAAACCTGGCTGGAAGTTCTTCAGTGCAGCATCTGTGATGAATTCAGCTTGCATTTTAACTCCACAGTTCACTTTTGTTTTAAATCAACTAGGCACCCACATACTGAATTTCTCAAGTATATTTTTTTGGTGGTTTTTAATTTTCAGGTGACCACCTCACCCATCACTTGTATTGCCTAAACACCTCATGCAGTTAATGCAGGCAGCGTGTCCAAACATGCTGCCATTAGCAGCAGCAGCTGCTCCCAACCAGCAAAGGGAAAAATAACCCTTCAGGGGATTTATAAATTACCCATTGAAGTTCATGTGGACTCCATGTGAACACAGCAGGCAGCAGCAGCACAGATTGGCTTCTCCCTGTCCACATGCACTGTCAGCTGGAGC
This sequence comes from Serinus canaria, assembly GCF_022539315.1. Classification (NCBI taxonomy): domain Eukaryota; kingdom Metazoa; phylum Chordata; class Aves; order Passeriformes; family Fringillidae; genus Serinus; species Serinus canaria. Next base: position 8,113,113 of record NC_066318.1, read on the forward strand.
TCTGCCTTGTGAGGGGGTACCAGGGCACCTCCCAGCAGAGACTGAAATCACACAGCAACCACTGTGCATCACTTGCTGCTAGAATCCTTAAGTAACACCATCACTCTGAACAGCTTACATTTTCTGTAGAGTAGTCTCCATCAAGAAAAGTGAAAGAAGTTGGTAAATACTGCTTCATTCCTCATCACTCCCCTCAGCAACTTGAAGAGGTGCTACAAATTGGGAAAGCACTGACAGGGTGCAGAGGAATGATCACTTGTCCCAGGTGAAGCAGCCTCTCATCCCAGAAGTGGCTCCCAAGCAGGACAAGACTATCCTCTGTACAGCCACTGTACTCCTGCAGAATCCCAAATGCCCTGCAATAAACTATGGATGCTCCCACTGCTATTACAGGGCTGAAATATTTGCCTCAGGGAAGCTGCCAGCCTCTGCCCAAGGCTAAGCTACAAATGTCCTTCTTGTAGACCTTGCAATAGCTCTCCAGTGATTTGATGCTGCAAGCCAGGCCATCAACTCAGCCCACTTACAATACTCGTGACTTGAAACAACAAACAGGCTCTGGAAAAAAAGGATGTGAGAAGACAAACATAAATATTTTTCCAGGTAAAAGCTATCAGGGGAAATGAGGCCTTTCTGCTCACAACATCTGTTTCTGGTGATTTTTCCATCATCACCAAACAGCAAAGCAACCTGAAGAGGAAAGGCACAGGGAAGCTTTGACTCAGAGACACTAAGAGCCAGCTATTATCCACCTCCCAGACTCTGAGATTTGCTCCAGGGCAAGAGGCAAAGCATCATAAGGGAGAGCTGCTTCCCTAAATCCTCCTCCTGGGGAATTTCAGCTACTCTGGTATCTGCTGGGAAAGCAGCAGATACCAGAGTAGCTGAAATTGGTGAGCTGCAGGCAATCCAGCAGAGTCCTGGAATGCACAGAGGGTAACTTTTCCAGCCAGGTGATAGGCAGCCCTGCCAGGGGGGATGCAATACTGGTCCTGAGGGTCACCAGCACAGGGGAGCTAATCAGTGAATCCAAGGCTGGAGCAGCTGGGGCTGCAGTGATCACACACTGGTGAAGTTCATAGTCCTGAGGGATATGGCTCAGACACAGGGTGAAGTTAGAACTCTGAATTTTAGGAAAGTAAGGAAATAAATTCTTATGATGAGGGTGGTGCAACAGTGGAGAAGGTTGCACAGAGAGGCTGCACATGCCCCAACTCTGGAAACATTCAAAACCAGGCTGGACAGGGCTCTGAGAGACCTGATCTAGTTGAAAATGTGCCTGCTCGTGTCAGGGAGGTTGGGCTAAGTGACTCTTAGAGGTCCCTTCTGACCCAAACCATCCTATGACTCTGTGACCTTTCATGCAGGATGTTCACCTGAAGCTCATGCCAAGCCAAATCAACAAGGAGTTTAAGAAACATTTAGGATAATACAGCCTGATCTCATAGTAATAACCCATAATTGCAGGTATGCTCAGAGAGCCATACAGGCCCATGCTGCTGCTTGGTGAGTCAGTGTGACGTGCCCTGAAAGCAGCTGAGCTGCCCCCAATAACCCATCCTCCTCTGCAGCCTGTTGTGCCTAGAACCACCCCTGCCCTCCCCAGGCTGTGCAGTACCTGCACGAGCAGGGCTCTCTGTGGGGCAGGGGTGCAGGGGCTGGAGCTGCTCCCGGATCCCATCCTGGGCTGCGCGGTGGCCTCGTGTCCCAGCGCCGCTGGCCACAGTGAGGGCTGCATGCTGTCACTCTTCTTGGCTCGGTCTTCAGCCTGGGAAGGACAAAAGCAGCAGCACACTGCACAGAGAGCCCCAGTCTGTGGGCTGGATGCTGTCTCATGGCAGCACAGAGCACACCACCTCTGATGGACCTTCCCACCAAGGAGGACAGCCCTGGCACACCACAAACCACCCTTTCCTCTCCATTTGCAACCCTTCCTTCTCCATCAAGTTTCCAAGCTGCAGCAAGGAGAGGGGCTTGAGTTTCCATCTGCTGTATTCTAGGCCACTCCTTTGGTTGCAGGCTGAGACTTTAGCTGGGAGGAATCATCTGTCTATACTTTCTTATCTTTGACAACATGCAGCCTGTTTTGCTGTGCATTAATTACCCCTTTCCACAGCATTGACATTACTGCACATTGCTTTCTACCTTAAAACACTTTCAACATTCTGCCTTTTGGTATGTTACTTGTGAGAAAGACTGAGGAACATGATCTAGAAGGAATAAATTTCCTGAGGGCATTGCTCATTACAAAAGTCTTTATCCTGTGGTTTTGACCTCACTACACTTTTCAATTCTGTTCAACATGACTAATTCCCATTTTATAATGTAAATCTTTAGCATATCCTCTGATTCAACAGCCTGGAAACAGCTCTACACAGTAAACTAGAGATTAATGCCATAAAAATACCCTGTATCTGTGTTAGGGTGGGCATTCTTAACAGTATCTCTCACTATATCTGGATGTTTGTGCCTGTATCAGAAAGGTAAGCATATTCTTAGCACAGCCTCGAAATTGCTGAGGACATGGAAAATTATTCTTTGTCTCACTGTGGAAAAAAAGAAGACCAAAACCTAAAAAAACCCCTGTTTACTAAAACAAGAAACCACAGCCAAACCATGAAATTCTAGCTCCAGTGAACACACTCTTGAGGCCACATTTTCATTACCTGCAACTTGTAATAATGAAAGGCAAATTTTACTATAAGCAAGGAAGAAAATGTAAAAGCCAGAGATGATAATTCATCCCCGATCTCTGTGCCCAAGGGGAGCTGGCATGAAAGGCTTTATGATCCAGATGCAAACTCATGCAGGTGACACTTTGGGCTTCCAGAACTGATGCCTACCCCATCCAGGCACTGAGCTAGCTTGGAGTCTGCCTCCCAGCTCCTTCACTCTGGTGCTGGTGGGACCAGATTCAGCACAGAGTGAGCTCACATCTGGGCACAGATGTGCAGGGGAAAATGTCCTGACCTGCTGGGGACAGCACAATGGGATAAGCACAATGGCAAAGACAAGGAAGTCCCAAGAGAGAGTTCTGCACCACCAAACTTGAGGCTTTGCAGGGCTTTAGGATTTTTCGTTTGTTTTTAATGTCTCAATGAAACTATAATTGTCGAGCTCTTCTGTGTATTGATGACCGGTCCTAGAAATGGGAGCCCTAAAAAGTACGAACAAACTCACTCTTGAGTAGGCTACCACTGTCTCCATGCAGGTTCCTCTCAACAGAGGAACTAACATCTCTCTGGCTAATGAACTGGAAAAGTTCAGTATCAACAGGAGCAAAATCACTGACTTAACCCTGTTAAAAACAGTTACAACTTTAAAGCATTTTTAGATCATTGCAAATAGTTAAGACTGCTGACAAAGAAGTCTCAACCAAAAAAGGCTGCACCACCAATTATCAATTTAGTGGAAGGATCTGTGACTTCCAAGAAGTTCTAAGATTAGGTAAATAATATTGTACAATAGCCTTAAAAACTCAAACATACTGTTGCAGCCATAATGACAAAAGTCTCATGCTGGGAACCTAAAAAGCAAGTAATCTGCAACTAATTACACTAAATTAAAAGTTAACAGTGACTGCACACCAAATTCTTCATTTTGCTATCAAGGAGTAATTTACAAAACACATGCCAAAAGAGGAGATGAGTATCTAAGACAGTATTTTATTGGGTTTCTTTTTCTTCTAACTACAGTAAAGTAGAAAATAAATTAATCATCAGAGTTGCATTTTCACCCATTAAAGGCCTAGAAAAGGCAAAGCTTTTCTATTGACTTTGATGTTGTGTATTTAGAAAAAGCAGCTTACTTCTCTGTCCACACTCAATTTGCTCCTCAGCTGGAATAAAACCCAGCCCTCCATCATCAAACAAATACTGATTTCAAGAGCAGTTCATTCAAATTTCAGTAACGATTTGCTTAATCAGTCAGTACAATAAAGCCTTTAGAACCAGGGCATTTGTGGTTTTGACAGTTAGGTTGTACTTCAAACAGAATTACTCTCATTTTCACAAACTGCTCTTCTAACAAGGAGCTTAATATCTTTTGTTTTCCTAACTTCATGCTGCGGCTTAGCTGTTTGTAGACTCTATTCAGTTACTGAAATTCATCATTTCACCAGTTCGAGCAGTTACATTGAACTATTTATCAGTACAGGACATTTCAGCCCAGGGAATAGTTGCAGCACACACACACACAAGAAGATGACAAAGATGGCAGCAGCAAGGTGTTAAGAAGCTGCACTGCATTTCTCCTATTTACATGTGCATCAGCTCTCCTCATACCTCTGTTTGGGCATTTTGGGAAGATAACTGCATTTTGCCATAACTTCACAGAACATCATATCTACTCTTCTACTGAGGAAGCACCTGTGAGCTGTTGAGATTTTGACCCAGACTTTAGTGACAAAACAAATCCCACACCAGCTGTAGAACTGGGTTAACCAGTTTGGATTATATAAAAAAGCATGCTAGGAATGAGGAGATGGAAATGGACCCAGAGCTTTTCAAGACATGGTGACAATGACCAGAATGAGTTGATGGGTAGAAATACTGTCAGAGTTAGCAAAGGAGGAAAATGGACTGCAGTACAGACTGACTATATGTGGCTATCCTGATCCATCAAACCTTATCCTGGGACGTAAAAACCAAGAAAAGGCATCACAGCCTGCTTGCTGGGGCACAGATATCTGTGTCAGGAGGCAGGATGCTGTTCTGTGCCTGGGTCAGTTCTGTGAACCCTAACATCAGGCAAAGACCTCTATTAAATCTCAGGTGGTATTACCTTATTTCATGCCTCTCTGAAAGACAAGAGAATGACACCTATTGACCAGAAGAACCTCATTTGTTCTCTCAGCAATCAAACCCTTCCCTTAACTCAAACACAAGCGATAGAACAATTCTTTCTTTCCCTTAACCTCTGAGTATTAATGGAAACTGAAGTCTGTAGCATAAATGTGTAGAAAGACAGGTCAAGCTCCAGATGTAGGTTTAAAGATCAGTCTGCTCTCTGCTTCAGCATTCCTACAGCATCATAAACTACAAAGCACTGAAATGCTGCCCTGGCCAAGACAGTACCTCTTTGCTTGTGCTGTTTGATGGAGGATGCACCCCTGCATTTGAACTCTTGGAAGGCTCTTTCTTCTTCTGCTTGTGGTCATGCTGGAGAGACAGCAGCTGTGTCTGATCTTTGGGGAGGGTTCTGTGCATCTTCCTGTTGTGCTGCACATCTTCCATCTTCTGAAAGCAGAGAGTGATGAACCTCAGAGACAACGATGCCTTGGAGGACAACCAAGTTGTCTGCTAGAAATAGTGGCTTTTCAAAGAGCAAAGTGACCACAATTCCAGCAGGGCTGACAGAAGAGTCAGAACCCTGAGCAACAGGAAGAATACTTGGCTTTTTAGACAGCAGGTCAGAAGATCATATTTGTTCTTTTTACTTTTACTAAAACCAGAGGCCTTTAATCAAACACTGCATGCTTCTGTTTGATTACAAATCAATATGCAGCTGAAACAATAGAAAAACATTGTGATCAAGGTGACAGACTTGATAATGACAGCTCAGCATTAAAATTAACCTCTGCTCCACTGTTTTTGTGGAAAAGAAATGGTCCAGGTTACAACATGAATGCAAAATGGGGACTGGAGATGTAAGCTTAGCTTTCGCTGAGGCTGGAAGCTTCCAGGGTAAAGGAATTGCAATCAGACCAATTCAGCACAGAGGAACAGCAGGGACAAAAGTGGGAGAGGCAGTGTCCCTGCTGCAGATATAGAGGGTGACTCAGTAACATCTAAGTCAACTCAAAGGAAGGCTAAATCTGAGAACAAGAGGCAGTAAATGCATTAGTGAAGTCCCTCCTTGGCCCATGACTCAGAGGATAGGAACACCCTCAGGGAACTGAGAAAGACATCAGATACAGAACAGGGAGCTGCAAACTGCTGTCAGCAAACACCCTCTTCATACCTGCTTCTTTTCCAATTTCCTCTGTCCATCTACTATGAAGTATTCATCTTCCACAGCCCTTTTGTCTTCTTTGCCCCTTTCCTCTTTCCTCTGACTGACTTTCACCTCTGGCCACCTCTGTTCACACTCCTGCTGCCTTCGTAGCTCCTGCTCTCGCCTCTGGTGCTGGAAGAAATCCAGGGAACAACATTGCTTATTTTACTTTACTTTAGTACCCACCAGTTACTCATGCCAGGGCTCATAAATCACAAGGCCCATTTCCTGCTCTACAGTCACTAAAGGGGGGACACCTGACACACTACAGAGCAAAAGTGGGCAGGGACAAGCAGGGACAAGCAGTCACGGTGACTGCCAAACCTGAAGTGAAACCTCTGCCCTTTGGGCAGCCCAGGGCAGATCTGTTATTTATGAGGCATGTGAGATCTCCCTGACAACTGACAACTAATCTAATGACAAATGTCTTCCCAACATTTCAAGAAGGAAGGGTTTTTTTCCCAGAGTGTTCCCATTTTGCTGGAGCAGAACTGTGCTTCACAGATGTCAGCTCTGAAGTGTTCACACAATGCTCAAGTTATGTCAGATACAAGAGAGAAGAGACACGTTGGTGATTTTTGTGTTGTGCCACTGCAAAAGAAAAACTGAGGGGCAGAAGTGTGTCCAGAGAGGGACAACAGAGCTGTGGAGGAGTCTGGAGCACAGGTTTGATGAGGAGCAGCTGAGGGTGTTCAGCCTGGAGGAAAGGAGGCTATGGGGGGACTTTATTGCTCTGCACAACTCCCTGACAGGAGGCTGCAGCCAGGTGGGGGTCAGGCTCTCCTCCCAGGTAACAAACAAGTGGTGCCATGGCAAGTTTAGACTGGATATGAGGAAAAAATTGTTTACTGAAAGGCTGGTCAAGCATTGGAACAGACTGCCCAGGGAAGAGATGGAATCAGCTCTCCTGCAAGTGTTGAAAAAAGTATGTGGATGTGGTACTTAGCACCAAGATATAGTGGTGGACATTCAGTGCCAGGTTAATGGTTGGACTGGATCCTAGAGGTCTTTTCCAACAATAATAGTTCTGTAATTTTATGATTTAGCTCTGCCTCTAAAACAACAGCGTGTCAGGCAGCTGAAAAGGCAATCAGCTGTCTTTAAATATCTTAAACAAAAGCAGGACCAAGACTCTGGACCAGACCAACAGATTGCAAACATATGAGGAAGAAATAGGGATCTCTCACCCCATCTGCCAGGGCTACCACCACCAAACCTACTCAAGCAAAATGCCCTTCCCCTTCTGCTCACAGAGTTCAGGGCAGGTTATCAGCAGGAAAAGGACAGAGTCCATCTAAAATCCATGTTCTGTGTTCAAAAGTGACACAGGTCTCCCAAGGTGCCAGACTACAACCCAGGGCAAGCAGACAATTTAACACAGCCCTCTTGCCCTGCAAAGCCTATTCCCTACATGCACATTTTTCATTTGTGATGAGACATGGAATAACAGCACAAGCCAGCCCCCTACATCCTCCAGCCTCCTCCTCTGCTCCTTCTGCTGCTCGATGCGCTTCTGCCGCTCTGCCAGCAGCTGCTGCTTGTACTTCTCCTGGTCCTTCAGCTGCTGCTGCTGCCGATGAGGGTCTGAGCGGTTCTTGTTCTCCTGCTGCAGCCTCAGGAACTCCCGGCGGAGAGTTGACTCCCCTGGGAGATTAACTATGGAGCTGAAACAAAGAGGAGGTTTCTACGTGACAAAACATAGCATTAAAGAGAGAATAGAGGTGCTTTGAAAATGTTTGCTGCCTTGCGTTAGCAAATCATGATATATCTCCAGCAGTTGACTCTACAGCCACACCTGGTGTGCTACAAACCAGCCTGAAGCTGATTATTGGGTCCTTCATTTGACAGCTTCCCCCCTCCCGCAAGCAGCAGCTTATTACAGACATTCTATACTCAGCAGTTATGTTTGACAGCTACAAAACAGTTAAAGCTACCAAAGGGGACCCAGGAGATTAGGGATTCAGAGCAAGTTAAAAAAGCTGTTCTGGCTGAGGAGAGCTGCCTTCAATGAGAACAGCTTGGGCAGTCAAATTTTCTATTTCAGTAATAAAATTAACCTTGGTTCTCCTTCATCTTCATTCAGCTCATCATCTTCCTCCTCACTTCCACTGTAATCATAGTCCGTTTCTTCTAAAACAGAGAATAAACAAACACCAGGGGAGGATGCTGTTATCTAAGACATGATCTTGAACATCATCTCTGAGCATTCAGCCTGAACTACGGGCTAAGGAGGAATTGGAATTTGAGGGGCTGAGGGAAGGCAAAATATCCTTGTACATAATTCAAAATCTAGTTCAGGTAATGATTCAGGGCAGCCCCTTTACACACACCCACCTTTTCCCGGGACTGACTGTATTGGTTTTGCAAAACTAACCTACTTCTATAATCTGAAACAAATTAGGCTAAACCCACAGAGAAACCCAACCCCCACAGCACTACCAGCAGAGGGGTTTTTCAAAAAGACATTTAGATAGGACATAAAAGCTTGCACTGCCCTGCTCTGCTGTCATGGCTATGCTGAGGTCATCAGTAAATCCAGGTTTGCTTTTGTACCAAAGGGAATAATTAGGCAAGCAAAAAAAAGTAAACAAAAACCTAATACTAGTTTTAGCACAATGTTTTAAAAGATGACCCATGCTTTTAAAGACTGACATGAAGGCAGTTTTTATGGGATAGTTTCAAACTGGTCCTACCCTGCATTGTTGGCTGTAGTACATACTAAATTGTCACTTCATTGGTTTTGAAGTTACTATTTTAAAGTGTATAGTCTGGCAATTCTCCTATTCTCCTTTTCAGAGGAGTTTTGATGAAAAATAGCATTTTCAGGTCAAAATATAACTGTTTATGAAGAAGTGACATTTTGCACTCACCCACCCCTCTTAAGAGCATTTGTGAGAAATTCCAACTCACTATCTTTCCATTTCAGTGTGCCTTGAGATTCACAGCTGAAAGAGGTGGCAGAATTTGCACCTACTACTGGAGTCAGTAAATCTACTTTGCAACAGCAATTTCATTTAAGATGCAAATACTCCTGTTGTCAAATCAGAGCATTTATAAGACACCTTCTAACACCACAGTGCTTTCCCAGTTTGCTCTCACAGTCCCTGATCCTCACAGCATTTCTGGCAGTATAAAACATGCTGAAGGGGAAAAGGGGAGAGAGGGCAGGGTCATTGGTCAACAGACCACTTGTCCCTGTCCCCTTTGCACAGCCTTTAGTCTGCCATGCACAGGCATTTTCATAAGTATCACCCCAATTCCTGCACTGCTTCTTCCAGATTTTGCTCTGAAGGGTAAGCCTGGCATTTGGAACAAATATGAATTATCTTTTTCTTCATACACACTGTGAAGGAGTGATTCATTATAACACCTGTATTTTACTGGAGCGTGGAGGTCTTCTCCAGGTCTCTTTCGTGCAGTCCATTTCAAAACACTTAAAGAGTCCTGCCGCCCCCAAAGAACTCACAAGACAAAATTATATGGAGATCCAACAGGTAAATTTGGATCTGGGACAGAAATATGAACAGAGAGACAAGGAAACACTTGTGGAGCACTGCTGAAGAAAGCAGAGACCCAGACTTCACTTGGAGTCCGTGCTCCCTGCTAGCACCAGGGCTGCTCTCAATAACTCAAGGTTCAAGGACTTCAGCACTAGAACACCATTAAGGACCAAGGCTTCCACCAAGAAATCTTCAAAATGGCCCCACTATCGAGGACAACACTTTCTCAGTTTTCCTGGTTCTAGTCTTTCAGCTGCATCTGCCTTGGGCTCTGCTTTCAAAATCTGAAGAGGACACGCTCTCTGAAGTGTCCTTTATTTTGGTTTTGCCGTGTTACCCTTTTCTCCTTTTTTCTTCCTTGTCCTGTCCAGGTGGTCCTTCAGCATGATGCGCACTTGCCGCTCGTTCTGCATGTCGCGGATGAAGGAATGCTTCAGCAGGGTCTCCGTGGATGGACGGTGCAAATAATGCTTTACAAGGCAGCTCTCAACAAAATTTAGGAACTTCTTTGACCTAAAAAAGATCAGAACAGTGGAGAAAGACCAATGATGCTTTTCATCTTGTGGACCAAGCACTACCTGAGTGGTGGAAAGCACTAACGTTGCAAGGTTTCCTTCTACATTGGAACTGAGAGAAACAATTTTGAGTTCTGTCACCAGTGAGACTCCTGTGACCAGCACAGTGCTGAAGGTGAACTCCACCTCACCCCCTTCTAAGAGGAGTTGTTACCTTGAATTTACATCCTGATCAACAAAACCACAATCTGGCCAACACAAGCCTTTCAAAAATGCCCTTGACCTTTTGATAAGCTGAAGATTTTCTTTACACACTTAATTTAAAACAAAAAGTAATTCTCTGTAGGGCAGGTGACTGCCATTAGCCCCAGAATGTCCAAGCAATCTGATAAAGCCCTGACCTCAAGCAGCACATCTAAGCCTTCCTTGCTTACCCTGCAATTTTGGCCACAGACACCAAAATGAAACAACTGCCACAGTTTAAGCAGAGTTCAAAAAGAAAGGTGTTGCTTCCCAAAGGTCAACTATATCTGCCCTTTGGCTCAATCCAGCTCATAGAAACAGCTTAGGAATCACCTCCTAGATAACTAAATAACTTAACAAAATCATTGTTTCTGGACAAGAAAGCTTAAAGCCCTCCTAAGCCCAAGTGCAGCAAAAATACAGGTTTTTTACACATCTCTTTACCATTTTCTGGATTTCAACTTTGGGGGCGGGTTCCTTGGGATGAGGAAGAGTGCTCTCATGGGATGCATGTCACACAGGGCTGCAAAGGAAACCAGAAATTATGGAAGGATGCATGTACCCCCTGTGACCTCACTTCCCACTTCCAACCTCACAGCATTCTCCCCAGAACCCCACCAGGAGCCAACCAAATTCACACTACAGCCAAGACATCAAGTCTCTGAGTACACAGAGATCTCCAGCTAAAAGAGAATCAAAAGAAAGGCTGCAAGGCAGGAACAATTACAACTTTCTTCATATTTTTTATACATACAGCTTCAGAAGGACATAAAAAAGGTCATATTTCCCATACACAAAAGCGTGTTTGCACATACACAGAAGTTAAAGCTGAGATTCAAATATTTATCTAGTTATTACGTCTGGCTTCTGGTTTCAGATAAATTATAAGCTCCATTTTAACCAAACTCTGCCACATTTTTCATGGCATATGAGAAAACCCAGGATGAAGAAAAGCTAATACAAAGCACAGAGCTCACAACCAGCCCTGTAGCACAGAGCAGAAGGACAGAGTGCACATTTCAACCATCCTGGGCTCTGGGAATGGGAGCACCATAATCAGGCAATCTGCCACAGATTCCACCCCTGCATTCAGAAGCTACCTTCTCTCCAGCCCACTGTACTTCTCTTCAGGGCTACTGTTGTGTAAAGCTCAAGCTACATGGAACTCAAGAGAAAGCAAATACCATCACATCTCATCTATCCCAGGCACTTTGAATGGAATTTTGAGTGTGCTCTATCTGGCAGGGAGAAATGTCGAGGGTAAAAGGTTTTCCTTTACCAAACAGAGCTACTGAATGACAGCTGATAGGAATTACATGGAGGCTGATTTCTTATAATATTTACGTGTTCAGCGTGATGCTCTTAACTGAAATGAACTTAAAGCATCACAGAACCAGCAGAAGTAAGAAGCTCTGGTAAAGCTTTCCCTACCTTCTATTAATTTCTCTGTCTGCCTCCACCTGCCATTCTCACATTTGGTTCTGGCTTTGATGTTTTCCTAGGTATGTTCAATAGTACATGATATAGTGGCAATGAGGGACAGAAGTCTGGTTTCCAGCTCTGGGTCCCAGACACTGTTGTACTACAGTAAACAAAACACAAGGCAACAGAATATAATCCACAGTATTTCCCTGTCAAAACTGGGGAAAACATCAAATACATGAGGAACTGGCATGCAAAATTACAAAGTCTCTCCCAAAGAAAACTCCCATGGACTCGTGTCTCGGGACTAAGCTTCAGTCAGGCTAAAGCACAGGGTCTGAAAGTGCTCCTGAACTCCAGCTGGCTCCTGCTAAAAACCAAGTCTGATGGGAGAACAGCCAAGTGGGTTGTTTAAAAACAGCCTACGTGCTCTCAGGCTCAGGCCAGAGTTTGATGGATTTCATCTCCCTTGCTCTCAGCACTGACCAGACACCCCACACATCCCATCTGCTCTGCAGGAGCTGGGCAAAGCCACCAGCCCTCCATGCCAACAAAAATGCACAAGGACTTTGCACCCACAGATCTCTGCCTGACCTGCAAGAGGCTCTCTGGGGGAGTGAGGGGGCAGCAGGCTGTGAAACTGTGGAATCTGCTGTTGGGCTGAGAGTGTGGTCATGGATCAAAGCCATTACAATTCAAAGCCATTAAATGCCATATTAGTACCAAAATCTGTCAGAAACAAGTCAGTTTCAGAGTAAAAAAATAACCTTTAGGCCTACCTTCTTCCATTGCCATAATTCTTTTTAGTGACCTAAACCCAAAGGCACTCCTGATAATATTTTCTGCTAACATATCAATCACTTCTACTTAGTTGTATCCAAAGGCAGCAACCAACAAACTGATGCTAATGAGAGCTTTAAGAAAAGAAGTTTTGTTTTCCCAGGAAATAAAGGCAAGGAACCAAAATACAGACTGAAAGAGTATAAAAGGAAGGAGAAAGCAAAAGAGCCCAAATGAGATAAAGTCACAGAGTATTTGTAAAAATACAGACAGAACCAGAATTCTGTGCACCAGTGCACTAACCAAGCATGAGTTATTTTAGCACAGAACAGCCCCACCTTAACACCAAATCACTTACGAGGAGCTCCTTCAGCCATTTCAATAGCAGTGATTCCCAGGGACCACAGGTCACTCTGCAGGAAAAGAAACAATGCTCATTGCAGCATTCAAGCTTGGTTGTTTTGCTTGTTTGTTTTCTTCTTGGGTTTGGGTTTGGTTTTTTTTTTGTTTTTTTTTTTACAGCTTCCCTAGATCTCTCCTGGATCATGTTGTTTCACTTGGAGTGAAAAATATTCTGCTCTCTTCCCACTCCCTACTGAGCTTTTAGGAAACATGCTAATAGCCAGAAGCTTCCTATTCCCCATGCAACTCTGACCCATCATTTAAGCAGCCAGCCCCAAAATGCAGACCTTCTGCATTCAAAAAACAAGAGCCAGACAGAATATAGCAGGCACTGTTTAAATATATGTCCTAAATCTGTTTTCATGAGGCAGTAAGACACAGCAGTGCCTCACCCTTCTCCTTCTGGCCAAAAATAATTCTTGGTTTTAATGCTTGTTTCAGAGCAGTCATTGCTGAGTTTCTACACTGACAGAACAAGAATTGTAGTCAGGCCTTGGGGTCTGATTTTTTCCGTTCTAAGTCTCTAGTCAGACATTTTTGGGCACGTGAGAGATGAGTACATTGTGCAGTCAGATCTGTGCCACAATCTATGTTCAGCTCAGCTAACGGAGTGGAGTTGTCTTTATCAGCTGATCTGGCTGCCAAGGGCCAGGGTTTGATCATGGAAGGTGAACTGCAGCCACCATCAGCGTCTGTAAAAACTTCACACGTTTCCACTTGATTAATCATGTGCATTATTTCACTACTCTTTGTATCTAAATGTAGCCAAATGAGAGGCATGTGGCCAAACCAACTTGCAGAGCTTCTCTAAAACTTATGTTTTAAAAAAACAGAGTGACAGAAAACCTTCAAGGGTTAGAAGGAATAAGCCATTACATGAATAGCAGCTCATGCCCAGCCCAGCACTCTAAATGTAATTTTATCAGCAGAACCCTCTCAGTCCAGCTGCTCTGAACCCTTCACACGAGCTGAAAGCCAGCTCACATCAAAGTTTGTGGAGGGATTCAGCAACAAAACTGGTGGGGATTTCACAGATCCACAATCCGTACTTGTAATTAAGTAAATGACTGAAAATTAAGAGTCTTCAAGGGGTAGTCCTGCAGGTTTTGAGGACAGTGAGAGAAACATCCAGGCTACAAGGAGCTTTGGTTTGGAGTTCCAAAACATGAGAGGCAGACAGGTGTAAGGGAGGATGGCAGCAGTGTTTGCCCACAACTGAAATACAGGAAATCCTGTGCCCCAGCCACCCTGCCACTGACCAGAAACCATTCCAGGATGGGAAACCACTTGCAGTCACATGCTCGTGAAGGAGCAAAGGGATACTAATTACTGCCAATTAACTCAGGATTCACAGCTGAGTACAGAGCAAAACAGCTCTACCACAGTGTGCAGCAATTTGCCATATTAGTATTACACTACTTCAAGTATTCCTGTGGAACTCCTCCCTTCCTTTCTTTTCTATCCAGACCTGCAAACTTCTTTGTACTTTTTTTTTATTGCAGAGAAGTTCATGAAAGTGCATTTCATGTACTAAAAATTCAGAAAAAATACTCACAGTGAAACTTCACTCTTAAAAAGAGCTGCCACCCACATATTACAAATACTTCTGTTTGTACAGTTCTAGTATTATTGTGGTTTAAAAGGCAGGAAGTTTGAACTTTACAGATGAGCAGGATTTCAGCAATAACCCACATGTTTTCTTACCTTATGGAGTGTTTAACACTTACTCTGTAATCATAGGTGGAGTCTGGGTTCTCCTCACAAGCAATGACCTCGGGTGCCATCCAATATGGGGTGCCAATAAATGTGTTTCTTCTCCCAATTGTCCTGTCCAGCTGAGCACTTACACCAAAATCCACTGAAAAGAAAAGGGGAGGTAAAGAAACTAGCAAAAAGTTGTATCCACATGGCAGAGCATGTGCTTGGTCACTTTCATACTCTTTAGAACACCAAACCTTTGCCCTACAATATATATGAATATATACATGAGTATATATACAATACATGACATCTGAGCTCCTTCAGCATGTCTCATCAAATAGTTGAGATTTAACTGCCTCTTTTTTTCCCTTCTTTTTGACAGAAGAATTAAATAATGCTAAATTATTATTTAAATTATTTATGAATTATTTATCATGCTAAATCTGCCTGGTGGGTTAGAGGAATTGCTCTACAAGATTTTATGGAATAATTTATGCTTAATTTAAATGCTACACTGAGTAGGACTCAAGGTCTTCAACTAGACTGAAAAATAGTATCTACACACAAGGCAAATTTGGATGTGTCCAATAGAACCATTTGTGAAATCTGGAAAGAACCACCACATCACTTCATTCTGAGGTGTCAGGAATAAATCCTTCCCTATGTTCACACACTATCTCAGAACAAACTGGAGAATCTACTACTTTATTCTCATCTTAGATCACTATGATGAGTGAATCCTGTGGTTCTCTTTGTGCTGAAAAGGGTGGAACTTTCATAAGGACTGCACAGCAAAATGCCTTTGTTCACATATGAAAAGGGTCCAACAGTTACAACCAGTAATTATGTGATTTTATTTCTCTTTGAACAAAACCCCAAAATACAGTAATTGTATCCACTGGGATGGCATTGGAGTGGTATTCACAGAGGAGACAAAGGAGGGGGAAGAGAAGGACTGAAAGGAGACAGCCCCTAGGTTACCATCAAGGGACAGATTTTCTTATTGATGCTGTCTCATTGCAGATTATCTGCAAGCCAGAATCATTTGTAGTGCTATAGGTTCATGTGGCTGCTTAGCAAACCTTCTCCAAGAAGATGGACCTGACCTTTGGGATCATTCTGTGCTTCTGATGGGAAGTGCACACTCTCACACTGAGGTGGAACAGAACTGAACTGAGAACCTCTTGGCTTTTGAGCTTCTTTGCCTTAAGACACATGAGCTAAATCCCTCTGGAAACAACTTTTTTTCTTCTTTTTTAAAATCATTATGCTCAGTAAATCTGTTTAATTTTTACCCAGAGTTATAAAGGATTAACTGTTTTGTCAACCATGTGAAGAATGGTGGAAGTAGTAACTACACAAGACCACAAAAACACAAAACACCCCCATCTTACCTGTTTGAACAGGGAACAGTTGACAATTAGCACATATGATTTAGAGACTACAAGCAAAATCCTGCCTTCATTGAATTTGACAGCACAAGTCCTTTTGACTTCAGTGAAGCCAGGTTTTTGCCACAAGGTTAAACCATCATGAAATTTAAAGTACCTATTTTTACTTGCTCCAACTAAGCATGCTACCCCCCACCCACAAGCCATGTTTATTATTTATTGTTTTCCAACTCTACAGTGAATAGTTTTAGTTAAAGAGAGAGGGACTGTAAAGATCATCACAAATAAGAAGTGATGCCCTTGAGATTTCTCCTTTAAAACACTTGCCTCTGATGTCTTTCCAAAACATGAAAGACATCTCAAGAGAGATACGTACTTGAGTTTAGTTTTAGGAAGTCAGAAGTTGTCAACACTGACATGTCACAGCAATAAAAGGAAATGAGTAAACCCTCCAACTTTTCTGAGAGATGACTGTTATTCAGTGGTAGACCTCACACAGGAGTAATTCCACTTATTGACAGATTTATGCAAATCTCTAAGACCATTTCCTTTAGAAAAATGGATCAGCAAAATTTCTTCTCCCAACTTTTTCACTCTGGAAGTCTTTTGCATGCCAGGATCCTCTGTGAAGGCCTGATGGTGCTGTGAATTCCTGGGCAGGCTCTGTGTGTGACTGCCTGTGCTGCCCTCAGGCTGTGAGGGACACCCTTGCAGAACAGTTTACATTTTACTTTGCAGAACACTTTACATTTTCAACTCTTTCTACATTACACACACCTTGTAAGCACAAGCATGAATGATACTTGGCACACATCCTGCACTTAGGTTACTGAAAGTTCCTTCTGAGTCAAGAAATCTTAAATTTTCACAAACAGGTTTCTAGCACACATTGAAGGAAACTTACCCAATTTTACTTCTGCATTTTCTGTGAGAAGAACATTCTGCCCTTTAATATCTCGATGGATGACATGGTGAGCATGAAGATGTGCCAATCCCTAAAAGAAAACCAGATTTATTCTTTCTTCCTAACATTACCCTGGCTATGGCACTGTTGCCTTTTTACACTTTTGAGTGTAAAACTTTTGCCTTTTACACTTTTGAGACCTTTTCAGTCTTTACTCATAAGGAAAGTCCTTTAGATGTTACTAGCAACTTTTTCAGGGAGGAGAGAGGACAGCAACCATAAGTTTGATTCTCTTCTTCACCACAGGCCTGACAGTGGTGGAGCATCTCATGTGAAGAGAGGTGTAGCAATATTTTAAATTCTTGTAGCAATATCTAAATTAAAGTGTGAAGAGAATGAGGTAGCAATATTTTAAACTTCTCTCTCAGAATCAAGGGATGCTCCTTACACTCTATGCTGAAAGCAAACAAGAGGGAAAAAGAGCAAGGCAGAAAGCTCTCTATGAGGACCAGAGACAGCAGCTGGCTGGTTGTAGTGGCCTAAATTTTACATTCAGCAAAATGAGAAATTCAGTGGTAAATGGACTAGACAAAGTTAAAAATACCATGTCAGACCTCTTTTCGAATGCAGCAAATATTGTTTTCAATCAGCTAATATTTGCTGTCTCCTCCTGCATTTCAAAATTGCCCATGGTTGAGCTACCATAGACATAAAGGAACACACTGAAATAATCCATTATAGTAATCCAGGGATGCTTCACTCACTGCATTTAGCCTCTCTAATATTAATGGCTTCAAACAGAGCTTCCACACAGCTTGTAAATTTTCCAGAAGGAAGCACTGTCAATCCATGTGCAACTGGGCCATTTTGTTTTGAAACAAGCATGATTAAATCCAATCCCTTGTTTTACCAACATGCTGTTACAGTTTTCAGTTGCATGAGCATAAACCAAATGTTTTAGCATCAATTGCTTTAACAGAGACATTACAGCCACACCAATGAGGACAACCTGACCACACCATTAAGGTGTTTTCCTTCTGCAGAAGAACTCCCCACACTTTTCAGATACAATGATCATAATCCTCAGGCTAGTGCCAAATCTCTGCAAGAAGGCAAATATTCTCTGCTGAGCACATTTCTCAATTGCTCTGTCCCAGAAACAAAGTTTTACCCCAATTCAAGCATTACTTCAGCATGCCAGCTAAATTCCAACTCCCAGAATACAGATTTTTCTTACCATTATTTAGAAAAGATTAAAAACTCTATTATAGAGAAGACAGATCAGTAACTCTGTAATGGGTTTTGAATTTAGAATGACTGGCTCCAACACCATATTTTTTTTCCAGGCTAGTTCACTAGATTACTCTTGGGAATTGTTTTATCCTCTCTACTTTCCAGGAAAAAAAAAAAAAAAAAGAAAGAAAGAGAGCAGCCCTAAGCCTGCATGGAATGAAATATAGCCCCAGGATTTGTCTTGGGGAATACTGTCCCAGCAGGGCCACCTTTAAGATTTTGGAATGCTGTTTAGTCAACATTGCCTCTAACAGTGTGAAAAAGAGAGCCCTGAGTGTGTGCAGGTAAAGGAATTATGGACAGAAAGATCTTATAATCGTGAACAGCTGAAGCACTGAGCAGAAGATCTCCTGATGTGGGGGGCAGACATACTGAAAACAGAAAATTTATTTCCTTTTCTAGGTGCCCAGAGTCTGGAATTTCAGAAGATGGCTTTTTGCCATAGGAAAGAGGAGTTTTCTGTTCTTCATACAGAAAATGGGATTAGCTACAACAATATGGGATGTCAAGCAGCCATCATGATGGCTCTCAGGGCTCCTCTGAACTCAAGGACCACAGCCCACGAGCCCCATGGATCACAACCTTGAAACAATAATGCTCATTAGTGACCTATTTTAGCAACCAAAGGCTTGGAAAGGCCTTTTTGTTGCAAATGAGCAGCGAAGCTCTGCTGGCAGGACTCACCCTGAGAACCTCTCTGCAGATGTAAGCAATCCAGTCTTCCTTGAAACAGTTCCCTTTTGTCTTCTTTACCAAGTCGGTGACAGAGCCTGCCCCGCAGTACTCCATCACCAGCTGCAGGGAGACAAACACACACAGGGCACCTTTACCCAGCTCTGCCAGGCCAGCAGGGAGAACACCTGCAAACACCCACTCCCACCACAGCCCAGCATGGCAAACTGCATGTGGCCTTCTGGGTGCCAAGTGACTTAAAATCTCATTTCCTGAATCACACACACTGCTAAATAAATAAAAACCTCACTAGTGCTCCTCTCCTGTTGCAAGGTTTAGGTAGTTGGTGGGGGGGTTTTTTGTTTGGGTTTTTTTTTTAGTATATACAAAATTGGAAAAGCAAGAGTTAACAGCACTGAAAAACATGGGAATTTTTAAAGAACTTGAAATTCCTCATTTTGCTGCAGCTCTTCAAAAATCCTGCAGCCAAAAAATTGGAGTATTCATTATTCTTATTTTCTTTATTGCAAATTCCTCTGCTTCCTTTTTTTTCATTTTCCATCTGAAAAAGGGGAGAGGAAAGCAACAAGAACAAGAGAAGGCAAAAAGGACACACGCTTTCACTTCAGTAAAAAAAATTAGAGAAGAATTTAATTTGGAAAAAAAAGGGTTCAAGCAACAAATCAGAATGACAGCACCAGTCAGAAGAATCATAACATACTTTATGCCCATCCTCAAAGGAAATCACAGGGATGGAAGATGTCTAGGGAGGAGTAATTTTTCTCTTTTATATGTTATTCTTCAGAACAATGACTTCAGAGCTTCACTGAGACAGAGTCCAAGCCAAGCCTGCTGGAACTCTAAAGAAGGAGCTGTAAATCTGATGAGCAGAAATGACACTAAACACTTACCCAGAGCTGATCATCTTGGCCTGCAGGACTTTTCTTTACAAAAGCCCCATAATATGTAGCAATATTCCGGTGATGGGAGTACTTCTTTAGCATGTTTATCTCCAGCTTGATTTCCTCCTCTTCATTCTGTAACAAAAAAAGAGAGCAGGAGGCTCCTTATGGGACCAGAGATCATGGAGGCCCAGGGCTGCAAAGCAACCTCTGTCTTTGGACACCGTGAGCAACCTGGTCTGATGCCATGGCTGACCCTGCTCTGAGCAGGAGGCTGGGACCAGAGTTACCCTGGGATTATGAGACTGCAGCTGATAGATCTGCTCCTAAACTGACAACTGAATCACCCTGATCTATGGGGCTAAACCAATGAATTGCTGGGGTTTGACCTAAAGAATCAAAAACGTCCCCACTCGGGCATAAAAATTGCACATTGTCTCCTCAGGGAGCTTAGACAGTTCCTATTACTGCCCCATTTATGGCTTCTGCATGCAGTAATTTAGTCTCAGAGAAACTACCCAGATTCAAACAAAAATAAAGTTGTCCCTAACACTCCATTACTTAAATACTTGGAAAAGCACGGAGTGCACACATCAGACAATCTGTCTTCCCAGTCCTGTGGAGGGTCCTGCTGGGAGGAAACCAAAGCCAAGAAGGAGCTGACTTGCCACAAATCAAACTCCTGCCTAAGCCAGGTTAGGATCTGCTCCTTCCTTACAGCTGTGAGGCTGCCCTATCTGGACCCTGGACTTTCTCCCCTCCTAACACCAAGACATCCATAAAGCTCTTGGCATGCTGAGGGCTAGCACACCCCAAACATCATCTTCCAGGCACCAGCTGCCTGTTTTCCCTTGCCTTGGTTTCAGTCCTGCCAGGGTAGATGCTCTCTTCTGCCCATACAATGTTGTGCACAATAAGACAACTAGTGGAAGCACAAGTTTTAATAATTATGTTAGAAGGAAATGCCCTTTTCCAGGGAGAACTGCCTGATTTGGAAAGGCCCCCTCAGAGCCGGTTGGCTGTGGTGCACAACACCCAGTGAAACACGTCTAGGTTTTGCCATCTCACTCACTTTAACAGGGAATGAGTGGTGCTGCAAGGTATCCTTGTATCAGTTAAAAGGAGTAGCACAAACTTGAAAATTAATTTACCTTGTTGCAAAACATCCCAGTCAGCAGTTACTAGCTGAAGGGAAAAAAAAAAAGAAGAGGCAGCAAGAACAACTCAGCCCCAAAGGACATTTTTTTGTGCTTTTCCTCTATTTTCCAGTAGTTTTGCCATTGAAGCATTCTTTTAACCACCATAATGGCCTGCTTACAAAGCCAGACACATGGACCTTTTTACCTGGAGCAACACATTAAAGCTAAGTGACAGGCTAAAGCCAAATTCCCTCAAGAGCAGGCATATGATGTGTCCTATTAAACTTGACCACACAAAAATCATTCCCAACAGAAGGGACCAGTAAGTTTTTCCCAGTAACATCAACACCCAGGAGACACATTACCAGACCAAAGGCTAACTGTACTAAGCCTTTAGACACATAAAATAACTCCAGTTGAAGCTAAAGGAGCTATTTCAGGCTTCCTAATAATCTTTGTTGAACACAGGCTCTCAAGCTGCACACATTATAATAAATAGTTCATTTATTTTTTATTTGCAGTTAGGGAGAAAGGAGGACCCTTAATCCTTGGCTTGATACAGCCCTGGATGTTGTGTGACTGAATTAGTGAGGCTGAAGAGGAGCCCAGTGCAGCACCTGGAGTGTGCAGGAGAAATGGGAGCTGGCTGCAGGCAGCATGCAGGAAATCCTCCAGGATTCTCTGCACATGGAAAGAGCACAATCAGAGAGAGGTGAGAGTTTGTGCCTGAGGGATACAAGGCCCTTTGGAACCCCAGACAGCGCACGAGAAAGGGTGGACACAAGCAGGTGAGGAGGAGGCAGAGAATCAGGACATGGGAACTGTCATCCTGGACCTGACCACAAGGGTTCTGCCATCTGCACAAGCTTCTGGATCTTAGGGAAGAAGGGCAGAAAAAGGAACAAACAGGAAGGACTCCTTTCTTCCTCTGCTGTCCCTCCTGCATTCTGCCCACTCCTTCTGCAAATGTGCGAAGGGGAAACACTCATCTTTGTAAAAGCTTTCTCCAAATTACTTAAAATTTACACATGTGAAGGGTTTGGGTTTTAACTCTGCCCATCAGCATGAAATTACCCTGGTGGAGCCCAGCTCCCTGCTGTGCCCCCAGCACCAGCCTGAAGCTTTCACAAAGTTCCCCTCAGGGAGCTGGCAGATCCCAACCACTTCCTCATAGCTGCTGCCTCTTTTTCAACTCTTCATCCTTTACCCAATTAATTTCCTGGATGTTGGAACCATGCTGGCAAAGCTCTTATCCAAGTTCTTTCTATTCCTCTGCAATCTGACCTCCATGTTTTTAAAACAAAACCAAGCATGGGGCCATCCATGAACACAACCTGGACATCCCACAGGCTGTTCCACACCCACTGGCAAGAGCAAGAGGAGCTGCACAGGGGTAATGCTCCTTTGCTAGGACCAGCAAAATGCAATTCCTGCTTTCTCTTGTGTCTTTATTTACCCTGGAGGCCATAACCTGATCCCTCCCTGCACCTGTTTCCCCTTCCCTTGCCCCTCCTGGCCTGCAGAGCCCAAGTACCACTGCCCAGCACAGCTGAATGCCTTGGGGAGACACTGCTTGGAGCAGACAGCAGGCTGAGCTTCAGGTGCTGGTTGGGCTGTGAGGCAAAGGGCTGCACAGGACAGCAGCTGGGCATTGCTCAGACCAGTGCACTCTGGCTTCCCAGTGAGTTTGGGAAAGAATGCTCTCTGCCATGGAAAAGCCAAGGCAGAAGGGTAAAGGTGAGTGATTGTGCCCCATGGGCCAGGAGCTGCACCCAGACTTGCTGAGCCTCAGTGCCACATCCATCCTTCAAGCACAGTGACTGGGGACAAAAGCACCCTCAGCTTCTCAGTGCATGCCCACACTCAGAATTCCCACTTTCCACCAGCCCCCTTACCAGCACTACCAGCAGCCCCATGTCCCAGGGGTCTGCTATAAATAATGCTGCTGAAGGAAAGGAAGCAGGCTCACAGATGTGCAGGTGCAAAAAGCTGCTTGCTTCACAAACCAACACGTCCTGGCACAGATGGCTGCGTGCACAGAGATGACAGGTTCATGATCAAAGGCTGTTTTTGAAGATGTGGGCCTATCTGCAGTGGCATTAGAACTAGAAAACACACTCCCCTAACCACAACTGGAAACGAGATCATCAGCTGATAAATACTGCACCAAGGGACCCCTTAGTACTGGGGCAGGTCTAACAACAAGTTTCACATTTAAATGTTATTTTGCTCTCTAGAAAGAATGACAGCAAAGACAGATGGAGAATGATGTGCTGGAGCAGAGCTCTTTGATCACCTGCACCACTAGCTGAAGAGACAAGCAGCAAGAATGCAGTCTCTCTGCAAGCACTCTGCTTGTCTGGCTCTGTCAAAAAACAGGAAGCAGAGCCTGCCTGGAGAGGCACATGAGCACACGTTGCCATCAGCTCCCCTTTAACCATTTCAAAGGGCTCCCCCCACCCCCGTGCAACTCAATACAGCAGCACTTCCTGACAGATGTCCAGAGGATCCCACAATGACCACAGCATCCTTGCTGCTGCTCTTAAGAAACCAGCCTGGGGCTGTGGCTCATGACAGCAAAGGACAGATTTGCTGAGCTCTTGGAGTGCCCCAGATCTGAACAATCACAGCTGGAGCTGGGCAGGCAATTCCTGATGAAATGACTTTTTACTGGAAAAAGAAACCCTGTAGATTTGGTGAAATAATCAGAATCTTTTGGTGAACAAAAGAGCCAGAAGTAGCAGAAGTGACTGCATCCAGACATGCCAGCCTGTGCCCTAGCAGCAGGAATACAGCCAACTCTGCATTAGAAAAGTGGAAATGAGAGCAGAAAGCCCTGTACTCACCCTGTGCCAAGCCCAGAAAGCAGGAAAACCTGAGCACAGTTGAGCTGGGAATTGTTCAGGGTTTAGTGGAGGAAAAGCACCAGGGAAAACCCCTTTGGGCAGTTGCAGTAACATGCTCCTCACCTTCCCATGAAGGGTCTCAATGTGAAAACAGCACAACCTGCTATCACTGCCCCTCAAACAGGACAGACTCCCCAGCATGGGTTGGCTCTGTCACCTGCAGCAAACCGACCTAAACAGCTTTGCTTTGTTTCAGAATCCTGCAAGTCCAGTAAGGTGATTCCTAAAGCAGGACCATTTCAATTTTGTTTCCAAGTAAGTAGGCATTACTGGATGCTACCAAAGCAGACTTCTAGGAACTCAAGAGGAAGAAGCAGGGAGTCTCCCCATCCTTCCTGGGGCTCAGGCTAATGTGGTCTCAAGGAAGCAAGCAGCTCCACTACTGGCTGTGCTCTTAAAAGGAGAGAGAAAACCCAATATTTAGCAACTTTCTCAACACCCTGTTTCAGCACTGACACCCATTTATAAATGTGAGTAGGGACAGTGCCAATTAAACTGTCTCCTTCCCTCATCTGTCAAATCACAATAAAAAAGCACTGCATTTGCATTTCTAACATGATCCTGCTTGCTGGCTGTCAGGGCACTATTCTGAGGAACAGCTGGCATGTGAGGGGATAGGATGAGATGAAACACAGCAGAGGCAGTGCAGAGATACAGGAAATCTTTTAATTTCTATCTCTGAAAGCAAATAATCAACTAGAAATAAGCAGGAAGGGACTTGTCTTTGATATTACTGAACACCAAAATATAAGGCAGGGTACTCCCTTATTGCTTTGTCACCATTAGTCAGCCACACTTAAAAAATATGGTTGTGTTAACACCACTCAGTACTTTATAAAACACAAACTGGTGCTCAGGAACCATGATTTACACCAGTGGATCTTCTTTCATGAGCTGTTCACCTTCTCATGATCTGATTATTTATTTTTCCTTGCTGCTTAACAATGACCTTATTACTTCTGGCTTTGCACTCACCTCAGTAACATTCATCACTTTGATTGCTGCCAGCTGCCCAGTCTTAACATGGCGACCCTGTTAAAATAACAGAAGACATTATGTAAAAGATGTAGGCAAACTAGGAATACACCAACAAATCAGGCCTATAACAACCAGGTTTGACTAATTGTTTTCAATCATGTTCAAGGCAATGTTCTAGTTGGAGGTGTCCCTGCTCCTTGCAAAGGGGTTGGACTAGGTGACCTTTACAAGATCCCTTCCAACCCAGACTATTCTGTGATTCTATGTACCAAACAAGCTTCCAATGGCACAAAACCACCAAGGTGAAGTTTGGTGATGTGTTACCAGAGCCACACCCTTACTGTGCTCTGAATTTAACAGAGTTATCTCTACAGGGTTCCATTTCCTTTTAGCACAAAGGAAGCAGCAGTGCTGGGACAGCTCTGTTCTCACGGCACAGCCTAGCACAAGCTCACGGGTCTCCATCTAAGTTCTGTTCCACAGGTGATGCCAACCCTCAAACCTCCTCTTCCAGGAAATCTCAGCACAGCCTCAGAATGTCTGAACAAGAGCCACATTCCTGTCCTGCCATCCATGGCTGAGGTGTGCTGGGGAAGCTGGAAGGTGCTGGGCAGTTGCCTCTGTCCCCACCTTGATCCCTGACATGTCCTGGCAAAACTCTGGGTTCCAGCACATCAATCTGGCAACCTCTATGTGGCTGCTAAGAAACTAAAGTTTTATGCATGTTTTTGTCTTTTAAAAATTATTTTTCAATGCTTTTTACTTCAAAATGCTTAGTTTTTATAATTCTTACTTCAGCTGTTATAGCTACATGTCAGCTACTACTCAGCTAGTATCTCAGCTACTTCCCCAAAATCATGCAAGAGCTTTGAATTTAAAAATGTCATTTTCTGAGGTGGTGAGGAAGAACTAACCAGGACTTTGACTGTGTGGGTGCCTACACATGTCCACAGTTCATTATGGAATGCCCACACCCCACAGTCACTTAAACAACAGACAGCTGGTAACTTCACACTAGTAATAGGCTTGGTTTTGAAAACACAGCTAGGTAAAGGAAGGTAATAGGAAATAAAGTTATTAAAAGAGCAAACTTGCTCCTGGGAGTGACAAAATGTGATTCACAAGAACACCCACACGTGAATCTTGCTGTCAGCTGCAGTTTCTTGCCTTGGTTAGGTCAAGCTGCTCAACAGATATCACAGATGCAGCCTCTCACCACGATAACCAGCAATGACCTCACTCTGGAAGATGGTATCAAAAGATTTGAATGTGCAGTGGGTTTGCTGTACATCCTAGCTTCTCACTTCCATCAGATGTTCAGAAATGGGTTTGAAGCTTTGAGACCGCAATTTTATTCCCAAAATAGTAGTGCCTGCAAAGCTGTATATCAAAATAACTAACTGACAGCAGTTAAGGAAGCCACTGGAAATCAGGAAATCAAATATGAAATGCTGCAGTTTGCAGACAAAATGATTTGCAGGTGCAATTTACACACACAAAATTAAAAGCTGGGTTGATGTAATTTAAAAACCCAGGTTCTATCTGCACAAAAGTGCACACAAATGTTATTTTTAAGACTAAGCAATTTTGCATCGAAGAAAAATGATTCCTCATTCTCAGGCAATATGTCACAGTCATGTTTTCTTTTACAGAAAACGAAATCCTGCTGAGTTTTTTGTACATTTAAAGGTGTCCTCTTCCCATGGATGCACTCCTGAGATTGCAAAGCATTTCCTCATGAAGTGGAATGATAGGATTTACATATCAGCACAGACCTCAGGAAGAAGACAAACAGTGCACACTCTCCCCAGAGCACACAGGCCTTGGTGGGTGAGTGTGGATGGGCTGTGACCAGTGCCAGCCCAAAGGATGCTGGTGTTGGGTCAGCATCCACCCCAAAGCTGGTCAGCAAGTTCCCTCTGCCCAGCCACAGCTCCTCTCTTGGAGCCATTGTCTGCAAACGTTCCCATTTCCACTGGATGTCTTGGCCATCCAGGGAGAGGGCCTTCCCCAAAGCCCAGCCACCCTGTCTGCACCCCAGCTTGTCTGAGACAAGCACACTGCTAGCTCCATGTCTCTGGACACCACACACCAGCTGACCAGCCCATGGAAAACAGGAGTCTCCCCTGGACTGCTGCAGATTCTGTAAAGGACCAAGAACTAACACTGATTCCCACAACTGGGGTGAAGCATGGAAACCTGCTTCTTTACTGAAAAAATAATCAATCAGTACTAGGCTAACCCTGCACTTGAATATTCATCAGAATAAGGGGGAGGGAAAGCCTTGGCATTCAGTCCTGGTGTCAAAGTATAACTCCTGGTCAAATTGTCCCCCTGTGTAACAGATATTGGTCACTTTGCTGCCACAGTTATTTCCACTGGATGTAAAACCTGCTACTCTCACTTACCACACAAATGTGAATACTAAGGCCCTCCCCCCCACATCCTAAAAGTTTGGAAAAATCAGTATTTATGTGAAAGAAAGTAGCAAGTCCTTTTTTTTTATGGGTTGTGATTCACCTTTCTTCAGAAAATATGTCCCTGTTAACTAAGATGCACAACTCAATCCTGCTCCTGCATTAAGGCACAGACTATGACTGTGTTGGCAGTTCAGAACAAAAATTACACATTTCTCAATATTGGTCTTTTAAACTGTTTGGAGTCAATGTTCCTTAACATCTCTAGAAGCAGTAAACATCCTGAACCCAGCCCTGATAGAGAGTAATGCCTTAGCAAGGAAAGACTTCAGTGCTGGTTCCTTATTTTTTTCATTTATCAATAAATCTCAGAGGTTAGCCAGAGTTCATGGGAACTCTCACATTGCTGCTTCTGCTGAAGCCACTAAGTTGAGCATGTGTGAGTTGCACTGAGAAAAGGGGTGTTTTGATTTTTGTTTAAAGCTTCTAGGAGCAAACTGTTTGAACTTTTTCCCAGCCAAATGAGATCAGCTGATTCACTTATTTCCAGTGACAAGACATGCTGAAGTTCATCCTTACTGATTTAATCTGAGAAGAACAAGAGGCATTGCCCTCCCAGCCCTCTGTTCACTCTGCCACTGCCCATCCTCTCCAGATCATTGGAGTTCAGCCTGCTGTGATTCAAGATCCTCCACTGCACATTTCCCCAGAAACTGGGCAGAGGGCTGGAGTGGTCTGTGGGCTGGTTTCCCTAATAAAGGCTTACTCTTTCACCCAAATGCTCAGTATAAGAGCTCTGGAGAATGTAGTGAAAACATCCAACAGCCATTTGCAACACCCAGATTCCTACCCAGGAGAACAGCATCAAATTCCATCAAGCTCACACAGAGCTTAGACACGAACAATGCTGAGGCTCAACGACTTTCTAAAATTGAAGTTCCACCCTTCATTTTGATGAGGTATCCAAGCTGGCAAAAATTCCCCCATTAGCTTTGAGTCCAGCTAAATTCTTGGTCTCCTCCAGAAAATATTTCCGCATAATCTGCTGCAGTTGCCAGTCAGTCACTACAGTAACACACAGCAAACCTGAAGCCAGCACACACATTTTTCAAATCTACACACTGCTCACTGCAGCCAGACTTGTGGAAGATACTTTATGCCAAAGATCTGGTTCTGATGAGCTCCAACCCTGCATTATCTCTGCAGGGAGAGATCCATGGAATAGGGCAGATTGCTCAGTGTTTTTTCTGTTGGATTGTACTTATCTTTTCACCTCAGATAAAGGAACCGCTTATCTATGCCCTTTACTAGGGGTCAAGACACATACTTTTCTATTTACTTCAAACAAGAGTGTCAACATTAGCAGCCAGCTATTAGCTGATAAAGGGGCTTTACATGAATTAAGTATATTTACAAAATGATGCATTCGGTCACGTACAACACCTTCTCCTCTTATGTTCCAAAAAAATTTTGGACAGTCCCTGACTTGGGCCATGATTACAAGAAGAGACCCAAGGTCCCAATGAGATTATAAAGTTACAAGTCATACGCAGAGAGCTTGGTTTGACAGCTTCCCTCCCAGATCCTGCACGTATCTCTCTTCCTGGGGGGGTGGGAAACAGCTCCCATCAGCTTCCCTCCCCACCTGGGATCTGACAGATTTGGAGTGGACAATTGCAAGCCCAGACAGCAGAAGCCAGCTGTGCACTGGAGTGCTGCACACCGTGCCAAGGCAGCCCACGGCAGTCCCACCACAGGCTTTTCCTTTTTGGCACTCATTAATGTTCACGTGTTTCTGGGCCTGTCTGGTGGAGCTGTCCCCACGTAACCGCAGCAGGAAAAAGGGCACGAGAAAGGCAGGGACTGCCTGCTGCAGGACACCAAGGCAGCACAGAGCTGAGGCACTGCACCACACCAGAAGTCCTTGCTCTTGTCCCTGTCCTTGTCTTCTTGTCTGCAACCAGAAACAGCCAGAGGCGGTCAGGTGCCTGTGTGCAGGGAAACCTCCCGAAAACCAGAAGACTTGGACACTTCAAGTTTGCACCTCTGTGGCCACATGAAGGGCCATTTCATACCAAACACACTCTGCTATCAGGCACAGACACCATCAGCTCACAGCACCAGCACAAGGGTAGGGGACTCCTGGCTGACCCACCACGGCCTGCCTGTGTAATCCTGAAAGCTGGTAAATAGCACAACTTTAACTCTTGGGACCTTCTCTGGATGTTCAAGATTTGCACTGTAAAGTGAGATGTGGCAGTTGGAGGTGTGGGACTTTGGCAGTCAAGGTCCTTCTCAAGCAGACATTCCTTATGGGATAACAGATGCAGCTTGTGGCCACCCGCCCTTTGGGAGCGAGGTGAAAGCACAGCTGTGCGGCTGCAAGCTCTCACCGAAAGTGAACTCGAGCAATCTGATTTCCTGTTCAAAATGCACTGATGAACTTTGAAGTTTGAGCCCATCTGTGTGGCCCTGCAGTGCTGGCAGGCTGCCAGCTCAGCCTACGGTGCCCTGTGGGACCGGTCCCCACCCTTTCACCCCTCTCCCCTCCACCCTTTCCATCCTGCAAACACAAGAAAAGCCTTTAAGAGATAATGCATGGAGGGAACAATGCTCTGTGCAGGGATCCAGGAAACCCTAAGTCCTATTCCACGTGACCTTAGCGAAGTCACGATCCTTCTGTTTCCTTTCCACCCGCATAGGATTCTCCTACTCAGGCCCAGATCTTCAGAAGGGATGAGGGATGTTTGCTAACCCCAGCCCCAAGGGCAGTGGGAACACGAGCTCTGCCTGTTCACACTGCAGGCAGGCAGGCAGGCAGGAGCAGCCTCCCATGCAGCTGCAGCGTGCTCCCCAGTGGGCCAGCACAGCAGGGAGGGAGAACCCCAAAAATATAAAACCTGCAGATATGCTGCTCCTATGCAGCAGCTTGGACACAGCCACTGGTCTACAGTAAAAGGCTCCTTGTACAAGCATCCTGCAGTCTCTCAGGGTCTTCATGATGTTAACAAGTGGTCAGGGCTTGCACACCTGGGGCTGTGTCACCTGAGAAGCCAGTTTTTAGGCGAGCTCCATCAGCAAGAGCAGTCCATACCTCTCAATTCAGCAGCTGCAGCCATGTGAGACAACCACAGCAGTCATGGTTGGAGCTCTTCAGCTAAAAATACAGCAGTAATGCCAAACCTGAAAGGACCTTCCAGGAACATATTCCAAGGAAGAAGTAATTAAGAGCTTATAGCTTGTTTTTGTTAGTTAATGGCCCAAGGCAAAGTTCAGAGTAAGTCATGCACTGAATACTAGCACTGGATTTCAGGATTCATTTCATCATAGGCTATGACAGGTAATCCACATCAACTCTGATAGTTTAAAAACCCTAAAAGAGACAAACACAAAAACCAGCACAAAACACCTCAAATCACAAATGCCTTGGACAGATGGGCACCAGTTTTACAAAGTCCGTTTTTTTTTTTAAACCCCCTGCAAAGAGCTCAGGACACCAGCCAGGTGGGAACACAGCTATCATTTTGATTACAGCTCCATCCTTTTAATCACAAACTCAGGCTGCAGAAAGCCTCCTGTGACTGACACAATATTAGGTTTTGGTGGTACTTTTGTCACATCAGCTCTGGATGTCTGTTGTATTTCAGGGCTGTAAATCAAAGAGTTGTATTCCCCTAGAGCATCTCTTTTCTTCTTTGTCATACTGGGAGATGCTGAGATTTTGGAAGCTGTTCCAGGTAGCCCTCAGCTCCATCTCCCAGCTGGAGCACACCTTTCTTCCCTTGTGACTGCTTTCATGGCAGCAGGGCAGGATGCAGGGTCTGCCACTGAACCACAGCCCAGCTGCAGTACCTTGGTGCTGGCCATGTGGATGCCACACACTTGCCCTTCCACCCTCACATCTGCCATGAAATCTCCAGACAGTCCCATATCTCACCCAACACCTTGGGCAGCATAGCCAAATATTGCATTTCCTGTTCCCTGTGCTCCTTTAACACACTCTGGATAGCTTTGCTGCCATAACTGTGCTAAAGAGAGGAAGAGCACACAGCAGACTCAGCACCAGCTCCTGAGACCAGCACAAGGCAACACGAAGGTCCTTTGTTCTCTCAGACATTACAGCATGGGACACCACCAGGCACAGACCCTCACTCTGGAACTGGCCTGCCTGGCAGGCTCCAGCTTAACACTGCCTTCAGAGCCAGCCCTAAATGGTTCTGCCAGGGAAACACATCACCTAAACACTACAAAACACCAGCCCTGTCCTCTGCTGGTCAGCGCTGAACGACAGAAATAGTAACACACTGTAGATAACCAAGACAGGCTCCTCAAGGTTTGTGTGGTATTGGTCTTTTTTTCTCCTGTATGCTAAACCTCACTCTGTGATCAGTTGTGTTCCAAGAAGTCAGCTAAAGTCTATCACTTTAGGTACAGACCATACCAATGAGCCAAATGTTATTTTACATATCCCAGAACTTGGGCTGCAAAATATCAGTACTAAACCCTAAAATGTCAGCACATAGAGATATATAGAATGAAAGTTAATTAATAATATTCTGTGCTCTATAAGACAAAGGCTGCTACATTAATGAAGAAAAATATTAGGCATCTATTTAAATTATAAAGGGATTTAAAATTATTTTTAAAACCCTAAAATGTTACACTGCATTCCAAATTAAAAAATATAGTTTTATAAAGTTTATCACATTTATGCAGTAAAAATGTATTGAATATTCAGTGAAAAACAAATTCCTTTCCTCACAAACACCACCACCTTATTTATGTGCAGAACATGTCATTTTATCCCTCCCACTGCTTTTCTCTCCCCCCACATATCAGGAGTGGAAATGTATTTGCGCTCACTCAAAGTGAAAGTATTAGTTTTATGATTTTTTCCAAATGAAGCTTTAGATGTCTCAGGGGTAAGATGTAAAAAAAGAAAATTAGGAATTTCTCTCAGGGTCCCTACTTGTGTCACATGTTTAAAGAAACAAAAAAAATTATCACTGTAAATCATAATACCACTGAAGATAACTAAGTTGGCAGTGGTATAGGAGAACTTCCTTTATACTAAAATAGCAACACATTAGCCCAGGGAAGAGATTAGAAAATATAACCTCCACCAGTCACTTAAAATTCTACCCACATCCACATTGTCTAGAAGGGAGGGATGGATAAAGGTCATTTCAAAAGGACCAGATCAAATCACCTTGATCTCTGGAGGAAAACGACAGTTTTTCATCCCCACTGTAAATGTCTGGGCCACAACCCTCCTGAACTGTAAAACCCAAGAGGCACCAGAAGCAGTTTTTCTGCCCAGGTTTTTTTTTTATCCTTTCAGTTCCTATTTCCTCCCATTGTATGAGTGGAAACACAGATTGTTTGCTTTGCCTAATGTTTGTCTGTGTCTGACTGCAGACCACTGGGAAAAGAAAATGAAACAAAGGAACAAATTCAAGCTCTTTCACGAACACATATTTGAATATTGACATTTTTTGCAATACCAGTTGGTTCATTTGATCAGATTACCAAAACATGAACCACTCAAGGCTACTGCACACTTGTATGAGAATGGACTAGGACTGATCTTTTGGGATACTGAAACCTGCTCCCAGATGGGTCATTCTCACTGTGATCATCAAGATCAAGCAAAGCACCAAGCTCTTTTGAAAATACCATTCTAGCCATAGTACAGAGAGGTTTGTCCTCTACTGATTTGAAGTGGGTGGTGTCTGCAGAAGAACATCCCATGTAATCTTCTGCAGCTCCATGCTCATTTGGAGGGAAGTACCCATTCCTGTGGCTTCTCCTTGCTCAGCTAACATGTAGACATGATGCTTTAGATCTCCAACTGCTACTTAAAGTTTCTGAACAATGTGAGCAACGTGCAAGACAGAGCAGGAAAGAGCAGGAACACTTCTTCTGGGGCAGCTAAAACTGGGGGGCTGTCCTGGGTGCCAGTGGGAGACTGAGAGCTGCAGCACTTGGAGCACCTTGGAGGAACAACCTTCCCCTGCCACATTTGGGGTCAGCCTGGCTGGGGGTCACAGGGTTACTGGAGGCAGAGCTGCTCCTGGTGAAGGACCAGACTTCCATGACTTTGACCAGGTCCAATTTCCATCTGGTGATACTTTAGTAGCATCTGAGGGGATGGAAAACACTGAAGCTCCAGCTCCCCTCTGTTCAAAAGTCATCCAGGTGTTGAGTTTAGAGGGGACTGCAAGGCCCCTGAGTGGGAACTGCTGCCAACAAGGAAAGAAAAGCAACATTTTGGGGCCACATGTGGGTCGAGTAACTCAGACAGCAGCACAGTGAGTAGGAGAAGAGCTCTGAGAAGCAGGTTGTGCAGTTATCCCATTTTCCTCACACTACATTTACTGGGACATAAAACTCATTTCATTGAGCCTAAATATCACTATTTGCCCAAGTAACATCCTTTCACATCTGTTGATACCATCTCAGATTTCCAGCCTCAGACCCCAACCAGGGCTTGCTACCCTGTCAGGGGCACGGAGGCGAGGCAGACAGGGGTTTCTTTCCTCTTCCCATGGGAGTTCTGGCCTGGGGTATTCAGGACAGCAGGGATATGGGGTATTTGAAGTCCCAGGGCTCCTCTTGTTGTGAACAGGAGGGTTGGAACAGCCCTGACACAGAGCCAGTCCCATAGAGCACTTGGGAGCCCAGTGGTGATTTACGACAGCAAAGATCTGCTGCACCAGAGATCTATTCACCCAGAAAAATAAACAATTTTGGAGAAGCCTCAGCCTTTGGAAGGCTCTCACTCTGCAAAACAGGGGTTGCTGAGAAGCTCAGTCTGGGGTGAGGTACAAATCCCCCCAGCCCAGTGAATTTTTGCTGCCTGACTCACACACATCCCTTTGCAGAAACAGGGCGCTAGAGAAAACCTGCTCCTCGCACATCTCTGCTGCAGAAGGTCACAGGCAGTTACGGGTCTGCTGCCAGCCCCATCCTGCTGAAAGGAAGTCAGGGCTGGACTGTAGGAGGTCAGCTGATGGGTGGCCAGAATTTTGGAGCAAGAATCCCACAAAGGAAGGTTTTTGGCTCACCATTGCTACAAAGCTACAAAGGTTAAGCTGCACACAGCAATTACAAACCTCATGTTAGGAGAGTCATCTTTTAGCTTTTTAAGTAATGTAGCTTTATTAGCCTTCTGTCCCACATAAACACAACCTTGTGTGCACATTAAGCTCTTAGCATTTATATTATTGAATTTTTAAAGATCCTTCAGCATTCTTGCAAACAGCAACTGTAACATAGTTGAATTTTCTCTTGCATATAATACAGAACATGGACACGGCTCTGCACTGGTTAAAACTGTGGGGTTTTTTTTAAAAAAAAAGGATTTGAGGCAAGCAGGGTACACAGCTGCAAGTTCCAGCCTAAATGATGACAGAGCAACAACAACCTTAAGGGTGATTTACTTTTCCATGGCAGTGCTGGTGGTGTTTTTCTCACACAGATCACAGTACCATGCAGGTAGGCACCGCTGCAGGGGGCTGTGTACAGCTCACACACCATGGACAGCCCATGGCATTAAAAGGGTTCCTCTTACAGCCTCTGAGTCTTGCCTTCAGCATTTCTGGGCCAATACCCTCCCTATGACTCTGTTCACCTGAGGTGAATTCTGAACTCAAAAACTCTGCTGACTGTCAGGTTCAGAAGATCTGAGGTTTGCCTAGGGAAAGGTCGTATTCTTTACACACATGCCAAACTCCTCACAGAGCATTTAACTGATGGGGGAAAAAAAAGAGCATATAATTATGCCTTTTCATTTGGCTCTACCCGGTGAATCCTCTCCAAAAATTAAAAGGGAGTTAATGAACACAATTAGTCTGTGAAAAAACACACAAGCCTCCAGATTTCTGAATTATTTCTGTAAGAGATGAGCTACATGGCACTGATCTCACAGCAGCAGTCAATTCCCATTTCCTTCCAAAATCCTATTGGCCAGATGGTCCAGAAAACTCAAGGGAAAATTACTTAAATGTTTGGAAAGGCTTTCAGTGTTAAGTTAGTCTCCAAAATGAAACCAGACTACCCTTTTAATTAGTCCTATAAGTGAAGTATAGCTCGTTTTTCTAATGAATTTAAAAGAGAGGAGATTCCAAGCTCAAAAACAAAAAAAAATCTGAATTCACAAGGAACACTGGTGTTACTTTTTTCTAAACTGATCTAATCAGCTTTGTACAGCAGAAGCCTGGCTGGCAAAGGCTCTCCTCTCAAGCCAGCTGCAGGTCAGATGCACACTAATAGTTCCTGAACAGCTACAAGCAGTTACTGCCCAATGCTTCATCTTCTCAATTTCTGTTTTACTTGTAGGGATTGAAGTCTAGCACAGCTGGGTAGAAATGAACAGTGAGGTCTTGAGAGGAAGAAAGAAATAAATACCCCTGCAGAATAATTTCAAGAAAATGGCTAAACACATTACAGCTGAAGAACCGCAGAGCCTTCAGCAATGCAGCTCAGCGTAATTATGAGCACACATGAAGCAAAAGCAGCAGTGAATCATTGGGAGAACTGGTCACAAGAGGTACCAATAATTTCCTGAAATTAACTACTTAACAGCCCTACTGGATTTTTGAAACTCTCATCTCTTTGTCTCGCCCTGTATAAACGAGCCAAATGAATTCTGCACAGGGCAAGATGAAGCAGTGAACTGCACAGTGAGCTGTGTGTGGCTGAAACAACAGCAGAGCCCCAGCTCAGGCTGGGGGCCCCTGCCCTCCTCCCAGGCACTGCTGGCTACACCTAGCAAAGGCTCCCTGCAGCCCTTCCCACCACCAGCTGTCCCAACCATGGCTTGTCCCAGCACTGAGGTTCTTGCACCCACTTTTGGCCCCACTGAAGTCAACCAGACAATCTTAATGATTCTATGTCCCAAGGAATTTCTGCTGTTGAGTTTATTAGAGCTGAATTCGTCTCATAAAGGGTCAAATTTCTCAAACAAAACAAACCTCACTTTACAATGAAAAAAGAGTGTATTGTCAATGGTTTCCCTATTGGAAAAGGTGTGATTGCACAGATCCTCTCACAGGTTTGAGCCAGAGCTTGTGACACAAGAAACCAACCCCAGCCAGGGCTGCAGTGTGTCCCCTTGTGCAAAAGTACCTCTGACAAGCCACTGCAGGGCTGCCACCCAAAGTTCACAGCCCATGGGAGATGAGGCTCTCCACAAACCTACAGATGGAAGCAGAGAGCTCTCAGTGCTCTGACCCCAACACTCACTCAGGTTCAGAGATGGAGGGCATCGCCCTCGCTCAGGTGTGCCAGCTGCTGGGCCACAGGGAGATTCCACAGGCAGCTGGGAAACTCCATCAGCTTCTTCCACACCAAATACAACAGGGCCCAGGCACTACAGACAACAGGGCACGCCCAGAAACACACACAGAAATATCCAAAACTGAAACACTGAAACCCCCAGGCCTAGCCTAAGGTACCTCAGATGTCAGTGAAGCTGCACCAGAGCCCTTCTCATGGTTGAGTCTCAAAGCCACTTCTCATTTTCCAAGCTCTGAACCCTAAGTGCTTCCTTTACCTTGTAGCAGCCTGTCCAAGCAGCTGCACCACATCCAAAGCAGCTGTCAAGAAAGACAAAAACAAAACAGCAAAACAACCTCAACATTCCACAAGGCATCCAGCTAATGCCAGCAACTTGCTGGCTTACATGTAGAATATAAATTTTAAAAACTAGCATTTCTGCTTTAACATCTAGCTGTGCTCTCTTAAAAAAAAAATCACTTAAAAAGTGTAACCATCCACAAGTTTCCAAAAAATCTTCCTTTTGCAGCTCCTTTGAATATTCCGTCATCTACATCCAGATGCCAAAATACACCACCAAGAACTCACTGCTGCTTTGGATAAATATGAAATTATGTGCTAGAGGAAAATTTTGCAGGAAAAACTAAAACTCTACAGCATTGCCAATGCACATATTTAAATAAGAGAAATTTAAATTGTTAGGTCTCTATTTAAAACAAAAGAGTCAATAAAAAAGAGTATCTCAAAGTGCAAATGAAAACCCCACACCAGAAAAGCCATCTCCCAGTTGCTTTGAATTGCCTTCTACCTTCTAAATCTTCAGGTTCAGGGGAGCACATGAACTTGCATTACTAAAGACAGAAGCTCAGCCAGTTTTAGGGTGTTTTTTTTTTTTTAGGGTTTATTTTGGGGTGGTTTTTTTTGGGGGGTTCTTTGGTTTTTTTTTTTTTTTTTTTTAAGAAAACAGAATGTATGGAATTGCACTGCTCTTGCATCCAATCATGTTTGAACCAGTCAGCCCATTCCCACCAAATCTGAAGTCTCCAAGATGACTTAATTCCTGCATACTTTGTGCAAATCAGAGGAGACAAACTCCTTTCCTCCCTGCACCACGGAGGCTTACAGAAAATAGCTATTTTTGACATGTTTGCACAAGAAAATAACCTGACACATTCAGTGACTGAGTTGTTACAGAAAAACAAATCCCTAACAAGAAGGGGTTCTGAAATTAGTCACTGAGTCATCTTTGGGGACTGGCTGCCCTGCACTGATTCTGATTTGCCATTTGCTCTGTAACCAAATGAGTGCAAGGTGAGCACAAAGCTCCATCCCACCACTGCTGGCACTTCCCCTCTGAACAGGTCGAACAAATGACATCATGTGCTAAGGACTGGAAAAAAACAAGGTTTCATATAATTATTTTTAAAGACCTGGTTTGCATACATGGTTTGACCCACTTTAATTAGAAATGTTATTTCCAGCTCAATTTTGTTAAGCGTGGACATGCTCAGTGGCCTGAATCAGGTTTGTCTGTCATTTTCCTTTCACTGATCCAGCCACACCAGTCATCAAAATGCTCATTTTTTGCATACCTCCATTTCTGCCCACTTTCACAGTGGCTTTAATAGAAGGAGATTACTGCTTAGCTCTTTGAAATTTTCTGTTTGCTTCTGCTACTAGCTCTTTCTTCTTTTATAAAGAGAATTTGTTTTAGAAAAGTCAGCAATGAACTGGAGTAGTTTAATATTCATATGTCCCATGATGCAATGAGAGAGAACATGGGTTTTATCACTAACTGGTCCAGTAAAGGCTGCCCACAGCCAGGGGTGGGTCCAGCTAGTGGTTTTGCCCTCACTGCACTGATATGTGAGAACACGATTTTGTGGCAAAGCATCACCCTCCTACCTGCTGAGGCTTCCTCTTGTTTTCACCAAGGAAAAAAAAAAAAGAAGCTATTTTCTGCCAAACCTCAAGAGAGCTGTTGTTCTGCTTCAGCAGCAGGGCCAGGCACACGCCCTGTTACAGCAGCCACAGACCCACCTGAGGCACCACAAAACCTCAGCAGCACATCTGCAAAAGGCACTGCTGCACTGAGGCAAGCACAGCATGGCTGGGAGTCACAAAATAATTAAAGTGCAAAGCCCTCTGTGTCACCTCCTGTATTGCAAACACTCCTTGCTAATAGAGGGTCCTCCACAAACATGGATGTCCTCCTTGGCAGGCAGGACAGATGTGGCTTGTCACACCACAGCCAGCTCCTGGAACACACCTAGAGAACTGCACAGTCATCCCCCTGCCCAGGATGGGGGGAAATGCAGAGGCAGCAGCTTCCCCATTTCTCTTCCTGATCATGCTCCCAAGTCTGTAAGGAGAAATCAAAATGCATCATGCAATCTCTGGGGACATTCACATCACACGATGGCTCTGACAGCTCAGACAACAGGGCACTGCATGATGACATCCATGCTGCTTGCCTGGCTAGAAGGGGAGCCAGAAAGGAAAGAAAACCCACTGCTGGCATATGCTCACCTAAGCTGAAGGCACAACCCTTCCAGAAGATCAGGCAGCATTTACACACCAGAGGATTCAACCAGACAGGCTCCCCATTAAGAACCCCAGTTCACAGACCACAGTCTCATCTCCAGCCAGACTCCAGTGGCACCTACAATCCCTGCCCAGCCCTGGTGTGGCTCAGCATTGCCTCCATCCCACACAGGGGCCTGAAGCTTCCCAGCCACCCCTGACAGAGCTGGGCTGCAAGGACATCTCCACATGATAAAGAATTGCTCTATTTTAATATTAATAACTTTCAAAGGGAGAGGTCTGCCAGAACAATGCAAACAGTGCAGGATACAGCAAACACAAAAGCTTCTCCAGCCAGATATTTCATGTACTCCCTCTGACACTGAAAACCCATCTGTGTGACAGACAGGGCAAGTGCCATGCAGGCTCCAGCCACCACCCAGCTCTGACAAGGCCTTTTCTTTTCATTCCTGGTCAGAGAACCATGACTTTGACAGATGTGGGAAGACAAATGACATTATGAGGCCTGACCAGGAGCTTGCTGTGACTCTTTGAGCAGCCTCACAAATGCAGGAGGTGCATTGCAAACCCGGGCACTCCCACAGTGTCTGCACAGGCTGATTCCCTCACCAGCATGAAAATACTGCATCTCCATCATGCAAGGCAGGGATACAGGCCATGCAGAGTCTGCCAAGAGGTGGGTACCTAGAAACTAACACAGAGTAAAGAAAGAAAGAGGAGAACACAGGAAAGGATGAGTCCAAAATCCTCTCAGTTCTTTATACTCCAACATGTGCTGTCAGAGACCTGAGTTTCCAGACTCTGTTCTCTATCTTCCTCTACTCAAAAGAGTTCAGGCTGATTTTTTCCAAGTGTCCAAAAGAAAGTCAATCTCTCTATTCCTTCATCCTTTCCCAGGCACATTTTTGGAGTGCAGGTTGCCATGCATGGACCTTCTCCCCGTGCAAGCCCTTTGCTGCCAGGGGAGCTGCCCCAGTTGGGCACCAGCAATCTGCATGTGCCCCCCAAACACCAGCAGGAGAGCCCGGAGCTCCAGTGCCTTTGGGAAACGTCAGACCTGCTTAGGCTGATGTGCACACACACAAAAAGCCCAGTGTGCCCTCAGTGCAGCACATCCACGGGCTCAAACCCCTCCCTGAGCCGTGCCAGGCTTCAATGGATCCATGGGGCACCCCTGCTCCTCCAAAACCTGGCTAGCTTCCACTGGGAGGGACAGCAAAGCACAGCCCAGTGCCTCTGGGAACAATCCACCCTTCATCCCAAAGGCATCCCAAAGCAGGAATGGTCTGGTGCCCCCAGCCATGCACTGCTGCTGCCTGTGCTCTTCTGCAGGGCTAAACACGGGAAAACTGCAAGACCTCACCACAGTAATTTGATTTTCAAAGCACGAGAGATAATGCTGCCCCCCAACTCCTACCTTGGCCCTCTGGTCACAATAAAAGGCAATCAGATATCTGCTGATACAATTTGGCTTCTGGGGGCAGAATGTTTGCAAGAAGCCTGTTACAATAAATATTTCATGTTAGACTGCAAAAAACAAATATTATTTTCTTCTAGCTCTTTCCTTTTTCCGTATAACAAGACAACATAATGAAAAATCTGTGTAAATAATACATTTGAGAATCCATTATCTAAGTCATATGCATATTTATTTCATGATGGTTTTGTTGCAAATTTTAGTATAATTGTTCACAGGTTTAAAGCCAAGAGTAAAACAGAAGTAGACAAATCTACTGCAACAGAAATAATTAGTAAACTGGTTACTCTATTGTTATTTTTAAATACTGGGGAAATGCCTTGCCAAATTCTGCATACTAAGTAAGAAAGATATCTACATTTTACTGAACTTCAGGAATTTTCTTTTCAGAAGGCCATCACATATTTGTCTTATGACCTTTTCCTCTAAATGTTTCCATTTTTAACAACAGAGATACAAGAAAAAAAATTGCATGAAAAAGCTCACATCAGATGTAGCAACCACAGAGTCAGAAAACAGAATTTAGTAAATTCCAGTATTCAGTAAACACCAACAAAATGTCAATATTTTGCCAACTGGTCTCGCTTTTGGTTGCAAACACTCCTCTTGGAATATAAAATCAGAATAATTCACATTAATATTCACATTTCATTTTGTCATGCCAGATTCAGTATGACTGTACCTTTTTTCCCCAATCTATTAAACATCCTGCTGAATTTAAATGTATGTTCAAATGAAGGACATTAAAAGTAATGTTTTGACATTTCTGATGCAAAGTTTGGAAATGAAAGCCAACTCATTTTTTGAAATTTTCCCACTCTGGTTTCTCTTGAACCCATGTTTGGATTCAAGTGAAACTGGTTTTCAAGCAGCACATTGTTCAGGAAGTGGCTGCTGACCAATTTTCACAAATCACCTCCATAAGCACACTGATTCCTCCTGACCACAATCCCAAAGTGCTGCCCAGACACAAGGGCTGCCTCCATTTCACCAGCTGCACTCACACAAAGAGCTCCATTTCCAGCAAATTCAAGGGTTTGGCCATGGTGGGAAGCAGAGGCAAGAAGAGAAGCAAGATCTCCTGAGCTGCCCACATCAGCCCCTCTCTTATCTAACGAAAAAGTGCATTTTTCACACACTGGGAGCTCCTAAAGGCTGCCCAGACCACACCCAGCTACTGCACAGCAGCTGATCTCATTATTTATGCAGGACAGTGAAAAGGGCACAGCTTGCTACAAAGTCTGTCTTCTGCACTGCTCAGATGTAAGACCTCAGAAGTTACTAAAATGTTGTGTTTTCAAGGGTGGAAGTGGGGAATGGGGAATAAATGGCCTTTGAGAAGGGGCTTCTAAAGCAAATCTTGAAAACCTTTCACAAACTCCACAAGGTTCAGTAGGTTACAAGAGCAGACTTAAAATACACAAGGACTTTGAAAAATAAAAAATATACTACAAACAGCTGAAAAATAGTTCCTCGGTTTATTTTAGGAAACCAACTGATTTGTTGTTCCTTTTATTATACTTTATTAGCTATTGCCCAGAGGTACCAAAGAAGGACTTTCAAAGAAACACACATGCACTCTTCAGGACATTAAAGCAGACCTGGAAAGTACAATTCCTAAGGAGCTCTAAGAAAGAGTCAGAGACACACAGATAAGGTGATA
This sequence comes from Serinus canaria, assembly GCF_022539315.1. Taxonomy (NCBI): domain Eukaryota; kingdom Metazoa; phylum Chordata; class Aves; order Passeriformes; family Fringillidae; genus Serinus; species Serinus canaria. The sequence continues at coordinate 8,155,235 of NC_066318.1, forward strand.
TGTCCTCACTAGGCTCTAAAATCCTGCAGTTCACAGTGAAAAAAGTAGTTACTAGAGCTAACCTGCCATGGGAATCAGCTCAAACATCTCTAAACAGCACACTAGATTTTTGGCTGTTTAAAGTAATGTGTCATTCATTCATTAACTGTCATAGCCATGGTTTTCTGCACTGCAAATAGACAATTACAATTATTCCCCCAAGTTCCACAAATTCATATATCATACACCATGAAAATAATTGTGAGTAGGTCAGATACTGCAGAACTCAGGCCCGTGGAGCACGGGTCACACTGATGTACCTGCACATTGCTTGAATCTGGATGCCACTGAGCAGTCAGGATTACTGAAATCAATGTCACTGGTGAGGTGCTGAAAGCACAGCAAAGTGCTGGAGCAGGGAATTAAGAGCTTGAACTACTTCCTACCATGCTCATATTACCAGCAGAGCATTTTTAGCACGTTCTCTTACCTTCAAAATAGCATGACCCAGTGACAAAACCTGAAGTGTTATGCAACATGAGCTCAAAATGCCAACAGTTTAGGATGAAAATGCACTGTAATCTCCCACATGGGCTTTTAGCGCCAAAATATGGAGGAGCTGAAAGCAGGAGGCCTGACAACAAATTATGTGCAAGGATTTTGCTACTCTCTAATGGCACATCTAATTATTGTACATTTCTCTGTTCAGCCAGAGCATTTATTGTATAGAAGCACTCCACAGCTGGGATGATTTTTTCACATGCTTACTCTTCTATTTTTGATAAACTAGTTTGGCTCCTAAGAATCTTAATCAAGTTCCTCTGAAATATTCACTAACTAGAACCAGGACTCCCCAATTTGCTAATTAATTTTGCCTGTTTGATCCACTATTTTAAAATCCAGTGCTGAGTGTGCAAATTGGCAGGGAAGGCAAGATTAAAAAAAAACAAAAACCAAACAGCACCAAACCCCAAAAAACCCAGCACAAAAATGCTCCTGACTCTGACAATTGAATACACACCATAAACTACTACACATATATATAGAGAAATATTTAATACAGAAGTGGGAGGGTTTTGTTTTTGAAGTTAGTAATTCACACCCTAATAGGCTGGGTTGATAGTAGGCATTTCTTGAACTCAAAGCTGAGATTGGAAATGACCTCTGGGAACACATGGTCTCACCTTCTGTTAAAAGCAGGGACTAAGTTTACAATACCCAAGACAGTGTCAAACATATTTGGATATTTCCAGCAAGGGTGACTCCACAACCACCATGAGAAACCATTCCAGTGGTGACTCACTCTCATGGTACAGAATGTTTTTCTCACAACCAGATGGAACTTTTCCTGAGCAACCCATTTGCCTGTGGATCCCTGTACTAACCATCACTGAAGCACCTGAAAACTGTGACTAGAGTGCCCTCAGCCTTCTCTTCCCAGGGTTGAAAAAACCCAATTCCTTCAGCCTTTCTTCAACCCAATAAATGTTTTGGTTGCCTCTTGCTGAATCCTCTCTGGTTTCCCAAAGTCTCTCTGGAACTGAGGGAGCAAAGATGGGACACAGTATTCCAGGTGTGCCCTAACAAGAGCATGGAAAATAACCACATCTCCTGATTTGCTTGCCAGGCTCTTGCAGACACAAGAGCCCTCCTTGTATCAGGGGTGCCAGCTCCACAGCCATTCTGATGGGGGAGGAAAAGGACAATTGTGGTGTGGAAGCAATAAGAAAGGCATGGAGACATTTATGGGAGGGTATTTAGGATCTGCAGACAACTGAGAGAAGATGAAGAAACACACCTGGGGGTATGCAGACTTCAAGGGTCTCATTAAAAATGGAAGAAGTTAAATACCAAAGCCCCAACCCACACCTCTCTAGTGTGTTGTTGGTATTGCAGCCCTACACACTTCAGTTTTCAAGGCAACCCGTTCATAAGCAAACAGCATTTCATATCTCATTGCAATGGCAGCAGCACATATGGAGTTCAGACGTTCTCCTGGAGAGATCCCTGTGGCCAGGAGCAGCAATCTCCAGTATTTGTCTGCACAAGCCAACCAAGGATCTGTGCAATGAGCTGCTGCCTTCATCCCAAGCACTGCTGGCAGTGACTTTATACACTGCTACCTGCTGTCATTAACTAGATTTCCATGTGGACAAGAGAATCAGCTCTTCTACTGCTGCCATGATGGGTTTTACCTTTTCTTTTTCTATACATTTATGTATTCTCACACCCTTAGCACGCATACTCTTAACTCTTTAAGCCTGGTATCTCAGCACAGCCCTGGTGTTCTGCTAGGCCAGGAGACCAAACATGCCAAGGTCTCACAGCTGGAGGCTGGAGAACCCTACACTATCCTGAGAAACCAAGGTCCCCTTCAGAACACATCCTGCAAACCAGGATTAGACCTGTCTGGGGACATGTCACACTATTCATTCACGCCTCTCTGTGGGACAGCTTCATTAGATAGGCTAATGTGCAAGGTCTATAAAACTGGAAATGTGATCTACCTTGTGTGTGCACTTTGGCATATCCCACCTTGACAACTGCTGCACCATACAGATCCTTGTTAAACACCAAAGTCAAAACTCTCATCTCTTAACTGTGTCTGGCTCTTAATTTTAGGACCGAGAAAAAGGCGTCACTACCAAAAACCAAAATAAAGCAAACAGATAGACAAACAAGCACTTTTATCAACTTCTAGTGAAACAGAGAGTAGCACTTTGTCATTCCTGTAGAGTACAACTGATTTCCTTTCTTGACTTGTCAAAATCTCAGTGCCTTGAAGACTAAGATTAGCTTGAAAATTGTAACTCACCACAAATGACAACAAAACAACCTGAGATTATGTGTCATTTTTAACATCTCTGCAGCACTTTGGAGACTCTGAAATTGCATTTTAGCCCCAAGATACAATCTTTGGAAAGTGGCTACTGCTGACCCACCCATAGAAGTGATGGTTTAAAAGTTTTCAGCTTATACACATTCACTATCTGTATTATAGAGAACATAATTCTTTCTTACATTTAACCTTCCAGGTGCTACCATTAATTATGGTTTACCATACAGTCCACAGATACAACACTCCATAACAGCATGGTCAGGTGATTCTTTCCACACAATCCCCAGCCTCAAAAACCCCCACGTTCCTTCCCCCCACCACTCCCAACTCAGTTACATCAGCCAGTTATTCACTGAAATGGAATACAAAGAACTTAACAGACTTTCAAATTAGGACAAACTGAAACATTGTATTTGTGTTTTGCTGCACTCCTGCCACTCTACATCAGCAGCAAAGTAACTCCTAACTCATGTCAGCAATTGAAGCATGATTCAATGCCAAGAAGCAACTGTGTTAAAAAAAACCCAAAAAAACAAAAAACCAAACAACAAAAAAAGCCCAACCAAACCCCCATACATTTCCTTACTCAGATCTGCTTCCCTTTTGTATCCTGAGTCCTATGTGACCGCTGAGAAATAAAAATATTAGCAGTGCAGAGTCACTGCAGGAAGGCAGGGCTGCTTCCAGCCCTGCTAAGCCCCAGCAGCAGCAGCACTGCTGCTTCTTCACCAGCTGCATTACTGGGAATCCACATCTTCCCCCCTGACTCTCACAGCTCCAAACCACAGCACCCCTCTCAAGTTCCCTGGGCCCTCAGACTCCATTGAAGATAAAACCATTCTGCACACACAGCAGCTGCAAATCTGTCAGGGTTTATCACCAGCCTCCAAGACCATGTGCCAAAGGCATCAGTCCCTGGAACTATCCAAAGACACTGGCCTCTCTTTCCCTAGGCCACTAAAAACTGGCAAGCCCAGGAGAAGGCTAATCCACATCACCAAAAATAAGGAAGACAAAAGCCTCAGTCAGATGCCTCTTGCCATCAGAACACCATTGCTGACCTCATTTGGCCCACGAAAGCTTCAGAAGGATGAAGACTCTCACAGCATGGCTGAATGAGAAGGATGAGGAACAATTCCTCTTCATCTTGACAACTGTCAGAGTCTCACAGCCTCCTCCAGAGCTCAGGAAAAATTGTGTGACCCAAACACTTCAAAAATGGCAACCCCTTCAGGTGCCCCATATCTCCCTTTCCCCATTTACTCCACAGAAAAATGACCCTGCACTGAAAACTGGAACACAGAAAATACACTAACAGCCTTCTATGGAAGAAGCACTTCTCATCAAAGATTATGAAACCAACAGCAGAAGTCTTTGAAAAAAACAGTTCACTTCCCCCAAACTTACAGTTTAGTTCTTATTGAACACACAGGCACAGACCAGCACAGAATGCTCTGCATCAAGGGCGAGGGACCAGCACCTCCCAGCACTCCAGAGCCACAGAGCCCACCCAGTTAAACTCCTGCAGGGAATGGGAGCAGGAAAGAGCTCACAGCAGTGCCATGGCCCAACAGACCCCAGGGAATTCCCAGTGACACCTTCAGCCTTCTCACTTCCTCCCAGATGACACCGACAGTTACAGGACACAAAGCACTGCTCTGCTGTCTGAAGGCCCTCAGTGATCAGAGCAGCTCTAGAAACCCTCACAAATGCTGGCCCTTGTATTTGGAGAGCAGCTGCTCATGCCCTGAACACCCACTTTCATCCCTGGCCTCAGGAGCACCCAGGAGGATGGACAGATCTTGCCAGAAGCAGTGCATGGGATGTTCAGAAACTTCTCTTTCCCAAATGCAATCAGTGGAGATGGTGCAGAGACTGGACACAGTCTGACCTTCAGCTCCTCAGCACTGAGGAAAGGCATGGAAGGGTCAGACTCCTCATTCCCAACCACCAGCAAATGCCCTATTTCCAACTACTTTCGATCTTCCCTTCCTGCCAGGGAGGACTGTGCTAGCACCTCCCATGGCATTATTCTGAATCACCTCTTACATCGGATTGTTCTTTGGATTCCAACATGTGGAAACCAGGAATTAACTGAAAAACTCACCTGTAATTTCAAGAGATAATGAAGCCCAAGTCTCATGAATTTTGGGTACCACTGGATTTTTTTTCACATCTAATTCACACTTTGCAAAGGCTGAAGTTGCCAGTACTGGCATATTTATATCCTATTACTTCATAAGTTGTCAAAAAAAATCTGTTGGTATTTAGTCAGCTATTGTACACAAATCTTTATAACATTTCTGCTCAGCTCTAGCATTGTTATGTGTACAATTCATACCTCTTCCATTTCATTTTAAAAGATCCTGAACTGGAACTGGAATAATTCAGTATGAATAATACTCTCCTTCAATAAATCTGTTAAACATGGTTTTCTAAACCTAATGATGAATCCTCAAAATTTTATTTTCATTTTTATAGAGTTGCATATATTAAAATATGAATCATCTTCACAGCCAACAAAGCAATTTAGCAATTCTGAATATAATTTATTCAGCCTGAAATAAGTTTTTCTTTGATTATGTGCAAATTACTATGTGTAGTTTCTGAATGCATGGAAGAATCTAACACCTCAGGAAAATAAAAACATGCTCTAATGATATGAGTAAAGTATATGGATAACAGAGACGACTTTAGAACTTAAATATTTATAATCACAAGCCTATACCAGACAAACTGCAAAATTATTCCAGAATTCCATTCATTCACTCTATTAGTGCTAGCATTTCATAGATCAGAGGACACAGGGAAAGTAAAATGTGATGGACACATGTGATGGATTACTTTGGTGTAATCCAAACTGCAGCATGCATTCAGTGCCATGGAGAAAGAAGATCAGCCCTGCATTGCTACAGGACCCCTCTGTACTTTTCCACAGAGGGGTCACTGCACAAAGAGCCTGCACCCACACAAGGACCTGCCAAGCAGGGCCTTGTCAGCAGTGGGACCTGGAGAAGCAGCACCAGACAGATTTATTCCAGCACCACCACTCTTCTGAGGCACCTCCAAGGGCTCAGTGTGGCCTTTTCCTTCCTCTGCCTCCGTTCTCAATATGGGGACCTGGTTCTCTATTTAATCACAACTATTTCCTCTTCTTTAATCACTTTTAGGGAAGGCTTCACAGTGAAAGAACACTTTTCTAGGCTTGCTGTTGTGACTAAAGTGAGCTGTGCATGGTGCACAGGGTGCTGTGCTGGGGCAATGTTAACTGCTGCAGTTTGTGTTGGGCTCTGCTCTGATGCCACAGTGACAAAGCAATGTGACAGGTAATGACAGAAATCAAAGACTCCATGGCCTCCTGCAGAGCAGGGCTAATTGACACCTCTGTCTTGAAGAGCACTGCTGGCTGAGCTTTGAACTTCACCCAATCCAGGCCAAATTTAGCCACTGCTGATGTAAATTTCTGCCAGACACCTTTAAAATAATTTTGAAAAAGAGAAAATAAGAACAGAGCAGAGGGAAGTTACTAAAAAGCCATTTATGTGACTTGTGGCAGCAAAGAGACATGAAAACAGGACAGGAGGAAGGGCCATGGAATTTCACAGGTAGCACATTTTGCATTAAGCAGAAAAGAGAGCAAGACAAACCAGGCTATTACTGGAACAACTGTCCACCTTCTTAAATGGTGCTCACTTCTGCTTTAGGTAATACAGCATTATCAAGAACTTCATCCTAAACCAAAGAGGGATCCAAACCTTGTAGACTTGTCCATATGTCCCATTTCCAACGACCTGCACCAGTTCAAAGATTCCTGCAGGGTCCTGCAAAAAGCAGAAGAAATAACATTATTTGGATTAGAGCAACCACTTCATAGCAGAAACTAATTGTACACCACCAAAATGAAATATGTGAGGCACATCTCCTAATGTGTTGCACACTAAAGGGGAAATTGCCAAATCACAGGGTAAGAAATGCATTAATGTTTACATTTTCAGTCAAGTTTCACAAAAGGTCTGTATGCAAAACAACTTGGTGAAGATTGGCAGGATGGTACAACAGCAGAGAGAACAAATAAATGAAGGTGTGTGAAAAATACTAGAATTCAACTGCAGACTCAGCTTACAGTAGAACAAGGAGAAACTCCAGGCTCCTAAGCCCTACCGCACTGAGCTGCCTGGAGACTCAGCTGCTGTGCTCTGCTCTGAAACACTTGGTATGAACAAGGCAACAAAGCAAAAAAACTAAAGAGCTGAATTGAAAAAAATACAATATAAAGCACCTCAGCCCAGTTACCTTAGTGAAGGGAAAGGTACCAAACCAGGCAACCTTAACTTACAGGCAGGCTGAGAACACTCAGCTCTCCTGTTCTGCAAACATAACAAAGTGAATTTGACGGAGGTATTGAACTCTTGGCTCTGAACCCAAACTAGACTGCTGTTAATTTACATAAGAGATTAATGAGTCAGGTGATCAGTCTACCATTCCACATGAACCAACTTCTACCCTTGTGCTACAGCTCCAGCTGCTCTGACACCAGCCACTGCAGCAGGGGTTCTGCATGCTGCAACCCCTCAGGTACAGGCAGCCCTCTTGTTGCAAGGCATGGGCAATGCTCTCTCCTGAACCACTGAGTACATGAAAAAATCTGGTGCTTCAGTTAAAATTCACTTGAGCGATTTATTTAAAACCATTAAGAACTCAAGAGATCATTTCTTGGTTTCTGGCTAACCCATTCATCACTCAGCTCATTTCTTGCCATGGTATCACTGAGAGTGATATATTTTGTATAAAGTATTATTAAGTCCATGTGTCAGTTTTACCACATCTGTTTCAGCAATCTATCCTGTCAGTTAATGCCTGTTGGTACTGCTGAGGGACGTGATACAGAAAAACATTATCTCAGAAGTACAATTTCTATGCCCCTGGTTGCAAAACATCTTTTTTTTTAGAGGTATCAAGCTATTCTCCACTCCACTTATATGTTAATCTTTTAATATAAGTAATTCTTTCTTCATATTGGATACAGAAATGTTTACCTTGGCAGAACCCCAGTGGAAGCACACAGGCTTCATTTCTGAGCAGATTCCACCTTTATTGGCACAACTGTCACGATAGATGCCAAGAGCTTTCAGAGCAACACAGCCCAGACTTCCATAACTGAAAGTACTAATGAATTCATTTGGTTTTAAGTTAAATGAGTTTTAATCTTAAACCTCCTGGACTGTCAATCTTACAAGACTTTTTCTTTTTTTAAAAAAGTAATGTGTAAATCAGACCAGGATGACTTCTGACCCTTGCAGGTCAGTCTGTGTCTTTTTTTCCCCGTCACTTCTTTTAAAACAAGGCAGTAAGCCTTCTAGACTTAAACCCCAATTCCAAAAGCCCTCACTAAAAAGGAAATCAATGGGAACACTCACATATGGATTTAAGCACAGGCATAAGAATGTCTACAATACTGGATCTCATTGAAGTTTTCTTTGCTTTCTTCTCATTTCCTCATTTTATGTTTTGACTAGTCTGGATATAAAGAAATGCTTTACTTCAGTGGGGCTGAAGTCAGCAAATAAACCATTGCTACTGCTACAGCAACTGGTGGGTGGTAAAAACCTGTGCACAGAACTGTGCTGTGGGCAGCTCTTGGTCCAGGCAGCAAAACTCACAGCAGCTCTCTAAGGAACTCTCCCAGTAAAGGGCTTCCATGCACAATATCTACTGCACTCCATGGGAAGCACGAGCAGCACCCTAATTCACCTCCTCTCCTGCAGAAAGCAGCATTGCTGAATTAACAAGTGCCCACAGTAGACAGAAACCCAGAGGAACCTAAACTGCATTTTCTACTTGGACTTTCCAACTGCTTCTCTCACTTAAACATGTGCTGTCTTCACTCTTCTTGTCTAAGCTTATTTATTATGCAAACATAGTAATTTAAATGTCTCAAAATTAGCTTCTCTTTCCTCTTTGAATAAATTTAGTTCTGATTCAGCATCCTAATAGTTTGCTTCTAAAGGCTTCTGACACTCCAAGAAAGACCCTAACAATTATCTAAATAAACATTAGCATTAAAGTTAATACAGTGCAAATCCCATCCTGCCCTTGCTAGCAAACTGAGCAGTAGCACCTCAAGCCACCACAGGTCTGAGTGCAGCCAAATTACTTGGCCATCTCTTCTTTTAATCAGGACACCACAGTGAACCAAGCCTTGTTAAGAGTCATAAAGGATATTAATGTGGGCTCTGGTCCTTGGATTGCCTTTGTTTGCTTGGATAGCAGCAGTGCATTGTTTGCTGGCATTGTTCACCACGGGCCACCTTCCTAATTGTCTTGGAGCCACATATCATTGCTGATGTAGTGCTTCCTCCCAGCTACCACCTAAGCCCAGCTAACCCTTCACCAGCCTGCCCAGTTGCTAGATTCCCTTTGAAAGATGCCAAAATACTGGCCTGAACATTCATCACTCTAAGGTTAGCTGCCACCATACATTGTACCATATGGTGACCACCCTGATTTCCCTCCAGCAGCAGCAGCACACTCAGAAAGCAGAGCAAGACTGCTGGCCCAGAGGCACCCAGGCCACATCCCTCTCCTGCAGGGCAGAATGAAAAGCAACCAGAGCACAACCAAAATGCACTTTTCACATCCCTGCAGCTAAAGAAGATCCAGGTGTCTGAGGCACAAGTTCTTCTACAGAGCCTCTGGAGTTCAGCCCCTGATGCAGAGTTCAGGGATGTTTAGCCTGACTGCCCTGGCAAACCCAGCAGTGTAAGGAATCCACAGGCCCCCTTCTTTCCAGGAAAAGGGGAGAGCCCTGGTGAACACCCATTTGGAGGGGAGCAGGGCAATCTCAGCTTGAAAATAACCCCGCTCTCAACTGTGGGAGGCTGGAGCACAGCACCAAGCAGCTCCCCCTGGCCCCAGGAACACCTCAGACACAGCAAAGGCAAGGCACCTGTCTTTAAATAATTTCCATAGCTCAGCCTCACCTGCCTCCCATTTCCTACTGAGCACAAAGCCCAAACTAAGGCTGCTGATGTGCTCAAAGGGGTTGCTCCCAAAATGAGACATTTATCTCTTCCCCTGTGGAGGCTGAAACTTGCAGTGCTCTCAGCCTTTGGAGGCTGTGAATCAGATGGTTCTGTCACAAAGCCTGCTGTCTGCTTTGCAGAATGACTCCTTTTCAAACTCACACTATATCCTTATTTATAATGAGGATGAGATTCATCTGCAAAAGCCCTAAAGAACTTCCATTATTTTTCCTTACACCTCATAGCAGAGCCAGACTAAACTTCTGCTTGCTTAGCCAGAAGCCTTTTGCCATCCTTCCTAACTTTACTGTCCCTGCTGCTTTTCCTCTTTCTGCCTCCAGTCTGGAACACCCTCCTCGCCATGTGAGCATCGCAAACGCTTCTCCCAGCCCTCTTTCTTTTTTCCCTGATATTTTTAGCAAGTGGCTTGCTTTGGTTTCACTGTCTGGGGATGACTGCTTTTTGCCACAATTGAACACTTCCCTGCTTGTCTGTCCAGAGAGCTCCACAAAAGCCCTGCCTGGGTTGGACGGGTGCTCAGTGCTCAGCTTCTGTGTAAAAAGGGCAAGTGGAACACCCAGCCCTGTCACTGCTCTGTGATGTGAAACACTGACAGCACAGCTTTTAACGCGGCCAAAGTTTGGCTTACATTAAAAACATAAGAGAATAACAATAAAAAATTCATGGCAAACTAGGTAAACGCTGACTTTTTTAGCTTGGGGAAAGGAGGGGGGCATAAAAGATCTCAAACTTCAATAACAACAAAAAAGCCACAAAAGCCAAACCGCTACGCATCCAGAAGCTCCTCGTTTCCCATTTGTTTTCTCTTCGCAGCACTCACAACATCTTTAGGGATGTCGGTAGGAATGCTTTACCAGCCTGGCAGGGGAAGGAGCTCCGCGGTGCAGCGCTCCGAGCCGGGCAGCGCAGCGCTCCGCGGGACCCCCGCTCCAGCCGAGGCAGCGCGACCTCCGGAGCCCGCGGGCAGCGGCAGCGGGAGAGCCCCGAGGCTGCACCCTGAGCCCCCCGGGCATCTGGGTGCCTGTGCGGGCACGGCAGCACCGCCCCGCCGTCCCCGCCACCACCACGGATGTGCCGCGGTGCCCTCCAGCCGCCCCGCAGCCGAGCGCGGCACCGGATAACGGGGGCGAAGACTCGCACACGCCGCGGAGGCGAGGAGCGGGCTCGGCAGCCCCGAGCCCGGGGCAGGGGTCCCCCCGCCGCAGCCCGGCCGTGCTTACCCGCAGCGCCGCCAGGTCGATGCCGTCCAGGCTGCGGGCCATGGCTCCGCCGGCCCCGCTAACGGCGCCGCGGGCGGCCCGCGCCGGCCCGGCCGTGCCCCGGCGGGCGCAGGGAGCCGGGCATGCCCGGCCGGCCCCAACGCCCTCCCCGGCCCGGGCCGCCGCCGCCGGCAACTTTAGCGGAGGGAGCAGCTCGGGAAAAAGTTTGCGAGGAAGTGACGTGCGGCGCCGCGGGGGTCGGGGCCACCTGCCGCCGGCGGGCGGGGGCGGCCGCGCTCTGCGCCCCGGGCGCGCTCCCCGCGGGGCGGGAGCGGGGGATCGCCTCTGGAATATGGGACGGGGGAGTTTCCCTGCACGCACCGCCCCGCGCGGGGCCGGGAAGGGCCGGGCCGGGAACGGGGACCCCTCCGGCGCCGCAACCCCGCGCTCCCGGCGCTGCGCTCCCGCACGGCGCACGGGGCCATGCAGCAGCCGCTAACCAAACCCCTAAACCCCCTAAAACTGCAGTGACAGCGTCCAAAGAAGGGGATTTTATACACACACAGCTGAGACACTGCCAGCCCCTTCCCCTCGGGTGTCGGGCGCTGCGAACACGATCTCAGGGAGGTGACGGCAGCGGTGTTCGCAGGGATGCTCCCAGGGATGCTCCCAGGCTCGGCTCGGCCCGCGGCCCCACGCGAACGAGGGCACGGGCCGTGCAGCAGCCGCTCCGCCAGCCCGGCCCGCAGGCGCATCCCCCGCAGCCTCGCTGCCCCTCCGAGCCGCCCCTCCCCGGTAATTGGCACCGCAGGGAGAGCACAGCAGTAGTGTAGCAGGCTGGAAGGACTTGTGGGTATTCTTGGGCCTCGTGTTTAGAGACAAATATCAGTGGAAAGGCACATTTCTGAGACAAAGTCCTTAAACATTCTCAAGTGATGTTCAGGGCGCTGTCCCCTCGCAGAGAGCAAGCAAAGGGGCAGAAATTCTCAATCAGTACTTCCTCAGTTGCAGACTTAAAATCAAGACAAAGTGGTTGACGTGTCTTTGGTGCCTATTAGCACACCAGGAGGGCTGCAATGCCAGCAGCGAGGGGCAGTGTTGTAATAAAGGCGTTTGGCAATTTCCTTGAAAGAAGTGCTGATGTATCACTCAGCTTCAAAGTATTCTTGTAGAACAGCCCTCCTTGGGTACATTATCGCTAATGTGACCCTGAGTTTGTGCTCTCTGCCTGCCTGCAGGCCACCATTTGGAGGCACTGCTAAAGAGTTGAGGCCAATCACTGCATTAAAGTGTAAGTTTGTTGAAGAACGAAACATGCAATGCAGCAGAAATCAACACACAGCAACAGCCCAGCCCCCTGCTCTCCCATGGGCAACATTTAGAAAATTCTGGCCCTCATGTCACCTTTGTCAAAGCTAAGCCAGAGCTTTGCTCCCCATTTGAGCCTTCCTGCCTTACATCGTTAGCCTTTTTGCTTGTGTTATTTCTCATAATCCCTATTTATCTCTCCTCTCTAACCTTCAGGCTGTCCTTTGTCTCCTGCCACTTTCCACTTCCTTCCTGCCTCCCAGTGAGAATGGGTGTGAAACTCCTGACTGCTGTCTACCCAACGCCCTCCATCCCTCTCCATCTCTCAGATCCTTTGCTGAAATTAATCCTGCCTGCCTTGCTCACCTCTGATGGGTGCTCCAACTTTAGGATTAATTTCCACTTGACAAAGCTCTGCCCCAAAATGAGAAGTATTAAAGTGTTTAGAAGAATAACCTGGTTTGTAGTATTTTTGCAGGCAGGTCTCACTATCCCTGCTTTGTGCTTTTACCACCACTGCTTTCCCCCTGCACCCTGCTGGGAGTTTCTGTGGGTGCTCCAGTCCCACTCACACCACTGCAGGCAGGGCTCTAGGGAGGAGTTCTTCCCTTGCTGCTGAGGAAGGCAGAGCATCATTTCCCCATCAAGGCCTTGCAGGTCCAACAGAAGCCTCAGCTGCTTTTGTCACTGATACTCACAGCAGATCTGTTGAGGCTCCAAATGCCACCAGGACAAGGGTACTTTTCATAGTAGAACCAGATTTACAAGGCTGATTTCTTCACCAGCTTGCTGACTGGTTCTACAGACACAGAAATGTGCTCCAGGTGTCCCCCACGGCCTCGTGCCCTGCTCCTGGCAGATCCTTCCCACAAGCACAGGGGGCTTGTGCTGCTGCTGACCTGTGAGCAGACTCTCCCAGCTTGCTCTTCTGCATGAAGCTGTGTGGCAGAGTAACTCCCAGGAGTCAGAAATTCCATGCATTAGTGCAATTGGTAATAAACCCACATTCACCTTACCAATAATAAAAAATGAACAGGTTCCCTTAACAATAAATTCAATTTTAAAAATACCAAACAACCAAATTGTAACAAACACAAGAGACAATTAAATGCTATCTGTACAACTTTCCTCTCCAACATCCATATTCAAAACCCTGAAGCCAGCTTCAGCAACCAGAGACCCAAACATAAAATCCTTTCAAATGTCTATGTGCATGCAAAGGATGTTTTGTATTAAAAGGGAAGTGCAAGAATGAAGGGGAAAGAACTTCCTTTGTTTCAGCAAAGGAAATGCCATTGTACCCCAGAAGTGCTGGGCTAATTCTGAGCTCTTCTTTTATCATCCTAACACAGATTTGGTCCATAATAATCCTACCAAGAGTAATTGCTCCTGCCAGATGTGACACTCAGTAAAGGAAGAGAGTGTTTAAAGCTGAGGCTCAAATTGACATGCTGGCTTGTTTCCTCTAGCTTTGTTTACATTGGGTCTTAGCTACAGGTGTGAAGCTGGCAGAGAAATAAACAAGATAACTCATAAGATAACAAGATTTCTGGTCTACAGGAAACAAACAGCTTCTTAAACTGTGGGCTTAGCCCGAAAAGGACAAACTGACTCTTTTCAACATATCTGAACTGTAAATTCAGAAAAATTATCATTCAGAAAAACTCCAGCACACATGAACATTTTATTGCAATACTCACCCCAATGGTGCTCAGGGAATGGACATCCCTGCCACTGCCTTTGCTGTGGGAACAGCCAGGCTCAGCAGCTCCTGCCACATCTGGGACTCCAGAGCCAACCCTCGGTACACACTTCCCAGCATTTCCAGGATACAAATCCAGCATGAAGCTCAGACCTACATCAAGTTAGGCTCCCTGCTATGGAGGTAGGAGACAAATCCCTGCTCAGGCTTCTGGGTTCCCCTGCACCCAGTTTCCTGGTGGAGAGCCACCCCAGTGTGCCAGCCTTTCCCAGGACCCCTGTCTGCAGCAGCTCCCCAGCACGTGCCCCAGTGTCAGACAGGATCTCCAGGAACACCAGCTTTCCTTGGCACTGGAACACTCCCTGGGAGATTTATTTTGCTGGAAGTTTCTTACCTTCTGTAAGGAACCTGTGTTCTGTCCATGCCTGAGGCACCTGATCAGATTGATGCTGACCCTCCAACATCAGCAATTATCTCCCAGAATAAAAATACTTCACAAAATTCTCCTTTACTTTTGGCTTTTATATGAAATAGAGATTTAAGACATCTCTTTAGTGCTTCTTTAGGGGACAACCCTTGGCTGACTAAGGTTGCACATTAAAACTCTTCAAAGCCTTGTGTGCAGCCTGGATGTTGTGGATGCTAGCTTGGCAGCAGTCACACCGTGCCAGGAGCAATATTTCATGGCCACAGAAAAGCAGAGAATACTTTTATCAGGCCACACCTTGGATAAAACCAGGATAACTTTGTGCAGCTGCTGCAAAATGTTTTTGGGCTGCGAAGGGAAGATTTGAGTTTCAGGCCATGGACGTGCACTTACATTCCAATTTAGTTAAAAGATGCAAAAAATATGAACTACCAGCACAATCCACTTCATATCTTCAGCATTCCTGGGACCCATCCCTACAGTGCTTGGAAATCACAGTCAAGTGTCATTGTTTGCAATGCACTGTTGGATTGTGCTCTGAATGTTTCTCCTAATTTCTCCTATTTGAACTAAAGAAAATTCTCACTTCATTCCAAACCCAGTAAGGCTGGGCCAGAAAGTCATATTTAAACCTGGATCTGTCCTCAGATTTCCACTTTGCAGAGACTGCTGCATTAGGATCATGAGACAGGGTTGCTATCCTGAGTAAACTGGAAATACCAGAGCTCCAGACAAACAAACCAAAGCAGTAATTTCCCGTACAGTACTCAGAAGTTCATACAGTAGTTTGCAGCTCTTTAAAAATTAAATAACTTTTTTCTGTTCCTGGCAAACATGCTAGTTCAGTTTCACAGGATATCCAAAATGAGACCAAGCAGCTTCCTTCCCAAAGGATTCCTGAGTGGACAGGCAAGCTGGAAAAAGTGCCTCTGACTACTGTAACCCCAGCCAGGATATCCACCTCATTTCCCGAGGCTAAAACTTAATGTACAGGTCTCCCACAAAACATACATTACTCCAAATGCCACTTGCTGGGACTTTTTCAGGAGTTTATTTTCTTTCCAGTGGTGCCAGAGAAGGCAGCCTGTGCCAGGCTGCACACACAGCTGGGGGAGCAGGAGGAGCCCTCTCCCTGCAGCAGCGATAACCCTGACCCAGCACTTCACAGCTTTGTTTCAGCTAAGCCCTTCGGGGTTTCTCAAGGAAACAAAGGCTGCACTGGGGGTTTCCAGCTTCCCTTCAGCCCAGCACACAGCCCTGCTCTCCCTAAAACAGCACACCAACCCTGCCAGGGAGAGCAGTGCTATCCTCTGCAAGGATGGTGTTTTGCACTCCTGCCTTTGGACTCTGTTCCAGCACCAGTTGAATCCTCAGCAGTGATTTTGTGCCATAATAAATTAATTATACAGATAACTGCTTCCCGGTGTGAAAGCTGTTTCTATTATTTTGTCACTCCATGAGAATTTTTCCTGCTCTGATTTTCTTTCCTTTCCTGTGTCACTGAGTATTTCACTGTGGCTCTGCCTTGTATCAGAATACCAAGTCGGTATCTTCCTGCTACAATGATACCAGTGTACAAAGGCTGGCTGGCAATTTTGCAAAATAAAGATAATTTATTGAAATAAATTGAACTCTTACATTTTGTATAACTATTGTATCTTGCTGTTGTGCAGCCATCTGCTTTGGTAGAGGCTTTTCCCTTCCCTCCCATCTTCTGCAAATTTATTTCTTCATTCAAAATAAGAACACTTTGAAACACTTTGCAAGGAACAGTAGCTATATGTTACTAGGTCATCAGATCCCAATGGAGTTTATGAATACCATAATGAATTTCAGCCCAACATCTGTCTGCTCTCTGAAACAGATGCAATTATGGAAAAAAATAGCTGCTGCCTCTTCACAGGCAGATCTCAGTTAAAAAAAAAAAAAAAAAAACCAAAAAACAAAACCACCCCCCCCCCAAAAAAAAAAAAAAAACAAACCAAAAAACAAAACACAAAGCAAACTGCCGATGCACAGTTTAATCGCTACCACATTAAATTTATCAGTCAAAATATCACATGGCAGACAGTCTTTTTCTGAAAGCAAGACAGGTTGTGGTAATTCTGGCAGACAAGCAGGGGTTTTTTGACTTTAGAAAATCCTGCAGGCATGGCTTTGCCAACCAAATACTAGCTCTGGATGACTCAGACCACAGTTCCCTTTTATCCAAACCACTGAAGTTTGGTGGTTGGCTAAAAAGGAACTGGTATCTGAATCACCCTTAGCTGGGAGGAATTGTCAGATTAAAGTCTTGGGCATGGGGTTTTGGGGGCAGGGTGGGTGTTTGGTTTCTGTTCCCTTCTTTCCCAAAGGAAAGAAAATAAAATCAACAAGTTTAAATGTGGGACACCTTTTTTACTCAAAAAATTATTTTCAAAAAATTTACTTTATCCTGTCTTTTTAACCATCTCAATGTCGTGTGTCAATTTGAACACATTCTCAGTAAATCAAACAGATTTTTTTCAGTCCTCTTGCAAGCCTAACCTGTGCCTCACAAAATTACACAATTTTAACCTTGCCTTAGCTACAAAAAAAGCCCAACTCATTGCTCAAGTCCCTCTTACACATCTGCATTTCCCAGGCCCTCTGCTTCTCCTTTTCTTAGAGGAGGGAAAAAAAAAAGCAAGAGAGGAACTGTAATTTATAAACCTCTATCCAGCCCTCTGGAACAAAACCTGCCCTCTGTGACCTATTAAACATCTTTGGGGAAGTCTCCTCTATTCTCGCTCCAACTTCCATTTATTTCCAAGCTGCTTTTCATCCCAGTACTTTGCCAACTCTGACCATTTCAAACACACTTGGGTGCCCCAGTGCAGTGCCTGAATCTTTTAAATTCTCCTCTTTTCCTCGAGGGAAATGTGTCCTGTGTTTGGGAGGCTGCCTAATGTGTGTGTCTGTGTCTTCTGGATGGGAAAGGCAAAGGGAAGCTCATTGAGGCATTGAGCAACAGCGTCCTCTTCCAACAGCAGCCAATGAATAATTCTGTGTCTTCCTGGAGATCTGTGCCACTCCTATCTAAACATTCTCTATCTTTGTGTATTAATAACCTGCATATGACTTCCAGCCAACTCTCACTTGTGCCTGTAGCACCATGCTCAGCCTGGAAAGAGCTCTGGTGGGCTCTGTCAGCCTCTCTGCAGCTCACAGCGTTTGGGGCAGGGCTCTGAGTAGGTGCACTCCCCTTGGTGCTGCTGCTGTGCACAGCTGTCAGCTGGGACTGTAAACGTTTTAAAAATTAAATCAGACAAGTTGTTCAGAGGTTTGGGAAGAATGGGAAGGCTCTGTACATCTGCCAGTCATTCACTGATATTTAGTCATGGAAGTTTTGTGGGAAGGATATGTGTTTGCACAGGTCTGAGGCTGGGTGTATTCGCTGTTTTTATTGATAACTTGGAAACTGCTAAATTAACCCATGGAAACAATGTTCACCTGAAGAGCAGCCCCTGCCAGGTTATGTGCAAGCCCAGCCTGCACACAGTGGGGTGAAGGGCTGTGGCACAGACCCTCCTCCCTTTGCCTGGACACTGCCCAGAGCCCCAGAGACACAAACTGTGTCACATCTGTGGGGACACCTCAGAGCAATACTGTGGGACCAGGGCTGGTGGGATCAGCTGCATGAGCAAGGAAGGACAAGGGAAGGGACTTTCCCTCCAACACTGCTCTGTGAGGCTGCAGCTCCTGCCTCTTTCTAGTAAAGCACAGAAATGACAACTTGGCTTCAGTTAAAGGAGGGGACACAAAAGTTAATACTGAGGCCAAAATGGTTTAATGTGCCCCCTTGGAATAGCTAAAGCTCTAACCTTATTAAAAAGAGAAGTGACTTTTTTATTTTCTCCTAAGGAGAAAATAGTGGCATTGTAATCACATGAGATATAATGAGAGCCAGTAGCTGAAACAGAAAACAAACAATAAAAACAATAATCCCCCTCCAAAACTAAAAAAAATCTTCAACAAAATAGAAACAAAGGCACCACATGTTCACAGACCTCCTGGTTTCCATTTCTCATGGGTCCTTTTCTGGTTCCTAGGGTGTGAAAGAGTGCTCAGACCTCCCCAAATCAGAGCTGCTTCCAGCAGCCTCTCAGACTGCTTCACTAGTCCAAAGCCACTGGGGAGCCAGATGTCCTGGCCACAGCAGCTTCTGTGCAGCCAGGAAACCTGTCCCCTCTGGAGGGCTGCTGGCTGCTGTGCAGGAGCCACGGCACAGCCAGGCCCTCAGCTGCCACCCTAGAGCACACTTGGGCTTCACTTCCAGCAGGGAGATTTGGGGATTTAAACCAGCTTCCCTTTTCACAGCAGCTTAAGTTCTTTAAGGAGTTTAGCTCCATAAGCCAATTAAACATCTTTAAGTCCTTGAGCTCTCCTACCTTCCCCGAGCAGTTTGATGCTTACATGGCTTACATGGCCTTACAGGCTGAAAGCTGATTTCTCCCAGCCAGGACCTGAGCATCTTATGAGGTCACAGGCCAAGCAATCCCAGGCAGAGTCAGCAAGTCTGGAATCCTCTGCAGACCTCAGAGTGCTGCATCCTGTGGCCTCGATCCTGAGAGCAAATTCTTGCTGGTTTGGAAAAGGCCAACTCCACCTTTATTCCTTTGCTTTCCAGAAGCCCCAGCTCTGGGTTATAAAGGAATGGATGGTCCACGGGCTCATAAACTTTACACACTGAGAGTGGGAGCAGGGCAGTTATTGTCCTCATTTACACATCCCCTGTGGAAATGTAGGCAGACAGAACTGGTGTCATCCCCTCAGGTCCCATCCCAGTGCCTTATCTCCCCTTCCTGTCTCTTTTCCTTTGGATTAGTTAACACTACAAGTAGAAGAACAGTAATACAGTCATTTGATATTTGAATATGAAAGCTTAAAAACCAAGTCTCTGAAGTACTGGTCTAGGCTTTTTTCTTAGGGTTTCTTTCTATTTGTTTTTAAATGGACAAATCAGCAGCATCTCAAAAGCCAGAAAACCACAACATAAAATTTTATGAGAAGCTATCACCAGCCCCCTTTATTTCCTGTAAGACATCCTGCATAGCTAGATATATTTTTATATATTTGTTTCCTGTAAGACATATCCTGCATGGCTAGATATATTTTTATATAAAGTATATGGATTTACATTATTTATATGTTTAATAAATCATTGTATATCTCCTAAATGCTCTTTTTAAGTCAGTTGATAACCATATTTCATTATGTTGTCAGAATACAGTTTTAACTCCTTCAAAGAAAAACCAACATGCTGCAGTAACAATATGATCTGTAAACAGTTGTGGATCAACATTCAGTGACCACTGAATCTTCTCTGTGATTAAAAATCCTCCCCAGCTGCCCAATCTGCTTTTGTCAGTGAACTTGCTGTCATTTATAGCAATAAACATACAGTTTGCCCATGTACTTGAGGTCAGTCGTGCCTATGTCTGAAAAGGAACATTTCCAAGAGTGTTATGTGAAGGGCAAACCCCCAGCTCTGGAGCTGCTCAAGTCCCCATCCTGTTTCTTCTAAACCAGTGACAAATCATTCCAGAAAGCTCTGTCTGCTCAGTCCCCAGGCAGTGCCCTCTCCACCAGGTTCACCCAAGAAGGATGTGCCACTGAGGGGCAGCCCCTGGCCCCTGAAACAGATGTGAGGGTGCTGGAATGGGCTGTCCCAGATGACCCCTGTCCCATAAAGCATTTTGTGCTGTTCATTACCTGGACCCAACTCACCAATGCCTTTGTGCAACTTGGTCACCTGCAGCTGTCACAAATTGCAATGCTGCTGTGCTGCAGCAGGCAGGAGTGATGCCCCCCACCATGGCCCATCACACTTCCTCCAGAGCTCCCCACCCCCAGTTTTGGGGCACCTCAGCTGTGACTGGGTGGTTTTGGGGTGGTTTTGGCACTGCTCCCCTTGGCCTTGGCTGTGCTGAGCCCTTTGGGACACAGTGGGGCTGTCTCCCAGCCTGGCTGTCCTGTGGGCTCCCCCATGTGCTCAGCACCTTCTCTTCTCTAACCTGTTCTGCCAGAGCAGAGTGCTCAGGCTGGCTGGGAGCAGACACTGTGGGTGCTCACACTCCTCTCTGAGCCACAAGCTTTGCACCATCTCCTGCTTTGAAGCAGCAATACCACTTCCATTCTTTTTCCCAAGTTTTTTTTCTTTGATCAGTTAAAAAAAAAAATTAAAAACCTACATATAAAAAAAAAACAAACCCAACCAGAAAACTTTCAGTTTAACTCTGCCATACTTGAACCCTTTTGTTCTTTTTGCTGGATTTAGGTCACCCCACAGAGATCAGTTGTTTTCTTTCTTGTCCAGGCATGTCCTCCTGCTCAGGCTGATAATTTGCTCTACTTGTGTGTGGCTGCATGGGTCTGGGTTTTCCCTTGACATTTCTGTGAACAGTGTAGCAAAGGTTGGTAGTGTTCACCCTCATTCCCTTTCTCCTTTTTCCTTGTTTTGATTATTCTGCCATAGCAGTGCTGGCTGTTTCTCCAGTCATATTTAATCCTTTTTGTGGCCACCTCCAATTTTCCAATGCATATGCTGGCATTAAATTGCCTGTTATCCCATCCTAATTTCCATGTTACAACTGCTCAGAGGATAATAAAAATTTATCTCTTATTTTTCTCTTTGCCTTTGCATTGTTTATTGTTCATCTGTACAGGGAGAGCCTGTGAGTCCTTTCATGACTATTATTTTTTCCACATGTCCAAGTTCAAACTGAGAATAAGAAAGCTTCCAGGGCTGATCCCTCCTTGGCCAGAATTTCTGTTGCATTTTTATTTTTAACCTTTTGAGAGCATTTTCTGCAGTTTTGCCTTTCCAGCACTGGGACAGGAACCTGAGGGTGGCAGGGGGGCTCACTGGGCAGCTCTGGGGTGACTCTGCAGTCAGATGTGCTGAGGCTCCTTGCAGAGGCACAAGCCAAGAGGAAGGCAAGTGAGACCTGCTTGCCCTTTAGGTCAGGAGGGACAATTGTGGCCTCTGTGACTTTTGTGGTCTTTTAGAGCACAGCTGACTCTGGGAAGATTTGGTTGGTTTTTGTGGGAAGCTCACTTCTTAAAATTTGGTGCAGTACTTGATGTCCTACCCGTGTAAAACTGGGGAAGGGGGTGAGTGTGGTTCTGTACTGCAGCTGGCAATACTGAAAATACTTCTGGTAACTTCCCTCCATGTTAGAGGGAATCACAAGTTCTGCCAAGCCACATCACATTAACTAATCCAGTTACAAAAACACAGACCCTGGAACTCACAGGACTTTTTTGTCCTCAATAGAGACCAGTGGACCAGCTGAAGCCCAGTGCTCAGAGTTATTACAGTCTTCCCTTTAAGCCATCCAGATTAATGGAACAAATTCTCATTCAGAGAAATCAGGTACAGATCCCTAGTGACGACACTGATTTGACTCTGGCTTTTCAGCAGTATAAATTACAGCAGAATATCATTATTAATTTCAGCTCTCCCCTGTCCTGGCAAATTATCATTCATCTTCCTGAATGGGTTTCTCAGCTGGAGACCTTTATTTTATCATCTTAGTGGAAAAAATCTGCGCTGTTTCCTCCCTCCAAATTAGCAGTCTGTGATTTCCCTGGAGAAGTCTTTCTTAGATGTAGTGCTGATTAGTGCTTGACCAACAGGCACCAGCACATTTTTTACCTTCCAACACATACCTGAAATCTCTCACCAGGTCCATGGCTGCCTGCTCAGGAGTTTGTCACTTCCTCCATGGCCTGCAGGGAAGACAGCAAAGTTAAAGAAATGCTCAGTTCTCACAACCTTATTGTTGGTGTCTCACTGCTCACATGTACACTGAACTAATTTCATTCCATAAGGAAAACACCCAGGCTGAGGCCAGGGGCTGATCATGAAAGACTGATTTCTTGATGGTACCTGGTAAGCTTCTGAATCAACCAAGCACCATAAAATATCATTTCTAAGTGCCACAGTCAGCCTCACTTCCCAAGTGCTGCATTTCAAGTTGCCCATGAGGAACCTTTCCCTTCCCAGAGCCAGGCAATTGCTCATGTGGCTCAGGGCAAGGCACCAGTTAAACATGAAAATGTTTTGTCAGGGAAATGGTGCAGGGTGGCTGAGGGGATCAGCTGGGATACCCCAGCCCATGGTAAAGCTGGGAAAAAGCACAGTGGGATGGGGCAGGGGCAGGGGAGGTCAGCCCAGGGGAAAGTCCCATTCCCAGTGGTGGCAAAGCCATGAGGACACACTGAGGCTGATGATTACGGGAGGTTGTTCTGCTCCAGCTGCTCTGGGAGAACACTGCTTCCTCACCACAGTTTTTAAGTACTATTAAAGAAGGTAAAAACTTGCTGCAAGTCAAGCTGGCCCTGGCTTGTTTCCTGCCTACCTTCAGCTACTCTTACATTGCACCTTCACCTCCAGTGCTATTCCTGTGGCTTTTTGCTGGCTTAGGGGGAGTGAGTATTAGAAATCAGACCCACTCTGATTTAAAAGAGCTTTATTGAAATGCATCTTCTCCCGTGGAAGGGACAGTGACATTCCTGAAGCCCTGTGCCCTGGATGCTGGCCCCAGATGGGCATCCCTGTGCCACCCCTCACACTGTGCCCTTCTGCCACTCCCACCTCAACTTCTGTCACCCCCTGCACAAACCTCTGCACTTTCCCTGGCTCTCTTGGAGAGAATTGGTGCTTTACAGTCTTACTGTAAAATAACAAGAATCAGGCTTTTAAAATCAGCAAGAAGAGACTTCTGTGCTTTTGCTATAATCGCTCCATGTGCTCCTCTGACAATTTCCATGACCTTATTTCTCAAAAAAAAAAAAAAAAGAAAAAGACAACTCCCATCATCCCTCAAGTCTCAGAAGAGCTCTCCATGCAGTAAAGGAGAAGCAGATGCTGCCAGCTCTCTATCTGGATCTCCTCTTACACATGTTTAACCCTCAGGGTACAGTGGATGCTGAGAATTACTCTTTCGTAACATTCGTTTGGCTGCCAGAAAGGAAAAATGATTAGCAGCTCAAAGGTTACATGGCTGCATTTTGCAAGAGAAGCCCTTGTCATGGGCTGCCTCTCTTTTGCTGGCTGTGGATGTGAGCTGGGCTGCTCAGCTGCCCACAGGGCACTGGGGTTCTCTGCCCACTGGGCTGTGCTGCCCCAGCTCTCTGCCCCATCCCAGTGCTTGTGGTGCTGTGTGGGAGCTCTGCACTGCTGCCCTGCAGGGCCTGTTAATCCTCTCTTCCTCCCATGGGCAGCAGCACCCAGCCATCACAAGTGGTACCCAGACCTGGGAGGGGTACCCCAGACCTACTGTCTCATCTTCTCCCACCTAATCTGAATGACCATGCCCAGCTTTATTGGCACATAAAACACTTCCTGCTCTGTGCAATGCTATTCCCACACCCTCTCCCTAGACTACAATATATTAAAACCAAGTGAGATTATCAGTTTTTAAAATATAGCTAATGGTTTAAGAAAGGGATTTAAAGTAAATTGTCAAATTAATTACTATTGTTATTGTTTCCTTTATTAGCCCCTTATTAGCCTGTTTCCTGAGGGCAGAGCTGTTTGGAGAGGATTTACCTCTCTTTGGACCCCGAGGAGCTCAGAAATTTGGTATAAATAACTTTAGAAACCTTTTTGTGGATTTTAGAGCAGGCTGCAAGGATCACAAGATGCTGCTGCCATTGTCTGAGCAGAACCCTTGCCCTGCACATCCCAGCAGCTGCCAGCATGGGCAGTGGTGCTGGGCAGTGGTGGTGGCTCCTTCCCCTCACCAGCATCAGCTCTGCCCCTCTCTGCCCTGAGCTGCTGTTCTGTACATCCCTTGGACACACTCACCCAGCCTGGCTGCTTCTGCCACGTCACTCTCCCCACAGAGCCCTCCTGCTTGTGTTTCACACCTGGGGTCTGCAGGGACAGGCCAGGTGAGCAAGTTCATGAACAGCCTCCTGTGGTTTGTTGTCTCAGGCTGCTCACTTCTGTTCCACAATAAAGGGGCTGCTCTGAATTATCTCTGCACTAACTGTCCCCACACCTGCATTGGTCTGGGCAGTTTGTGCAGAGGGTAACTTAAATTTCTGGCCCTGGGTTGAAGCCTTCCTTGCAGATTGTCACTGACACATCACAAATGCTTCTTCTGTTCATTTTGTTGACAGGTGAAAGCAAAGAAGTTTGAACTTTGTTCAAATTTTCCCTGAGTTTGGCAGCATAAGAGCTCTAATAGGGGTTCAGGCTGGCTGTTAGGTACAAATTATGTGTCAGTTCAGTGCTTTCCCTGCTGTCTTCTCTTGCCAATAATTTGCTACAGCACACAGAATTCCTGTCATCCCATCAGCCTGCATCCTTCCCAAGTCACTTCAGTGCCCACAATCAGCTTCTCTCTTTTCCCTCCTCTGCAGCTGCTGATCCCACACAGAAGCATCACAATTCTCTCTTGGAGAGCTCAGGTGGACCCCAAAAGCAGCCCCCCTGTGACCCCCTGGGGCACACCCAGAGGTTGCTCACACAGGCTGGAACATGATGTGGCCACAGAGCCAGGATGAGGCAATTTGCCCTGGAGTTACCAGCCCAGTCCAGGGAATATTATCTACTGGTCAGACCTCCAGCATGAGAGACTGTGAGCACAGCCCAAATCTGCCTTTGTTTTTTTTTTGTAGGATCTTGGGTAAAATGGTTCTAAACCCTATTTTTCATTTGCTAAAGGGTGGATGAAAATACTTCCCTGGAGGAGTTAGGTGTTAGATTGATTGTTTCATGATCACAAAGCCTTTGATATCCTTTAATCAAAGAGTTGTTAAGGGTTTTAAAGGTTGTTATAATCTGTGGAAGAGATGTTAATTCTCTGTGTGCAGCCTATGCAGAACATGGAGTCTCTAATGTTATTTGGGGACTAAATATTAAGTGCTCCCTTCAAGATGCTGACAGAAGTTACCTTTCAGCCTCACACACGAGCTGATTAGAGTATAGTGTGCTTTGAAAGCTTCTGCACTTCTCATTAGACCCTCTCTTCTTGAGTCACCTCAGAAGAGGCTAATTTACATGAAGTCTAGGCCACGTTGGGGTCTGGATTTCTCATGGAAATACATCTTGGTAGCAAAAGCAAAACCCCTTCTGCCCTCTGCATAAGAATTACTAATTCTCTCCTCCACATCATAAATCCCAAGGCATGCTCTGAATCCCAAATAAGTTTGATTTAGAAAGAAATTAGGTGCACATTCTTCCTTTGACAGTTTTTATTCCTGCCTTGGCTTGACTGTATTTCTCCATTAAAAGAGGGCACCAGAGACTTGCAAATCCCTCTGTGCAGTGTGAGCACACTCTGGACTGGTGCTCTATTCTCCAGCCAAATTCTTGAACCCACCTTGCCATGCTGAGCACAGTGGGTACCCCACTGCCCTCAAATTTAGCTGCTCCACCAGCTCTGACAGGTCCAGCAGCAGCTGTTGGTGCTCCCACCCCAGCAAACCACTGTCAATATCCTCAGAGGATGCTCACAGTCAGGAAAACATTTACCACCCACTGCTGTGTACAAAGCAATTACTTTGTAGTCTTAGAAATTTTACAGCTCATCTAATATAAAATACATTGTTCTGTATTTGTGTTTGTCCTGAAGAGAAGAAAACCCTTAAAACCTTGTAAAGCCAATTACACTCTATCAAAATGAATTAGAGGAGTTTACAGAATAACTACCGTGAGAATCTGGCTCAGCTTGACAAACTGTATTTTTGTTATTATTATTGTTATTTATTTGCTTTACTGCTTAGTCTGTAGCTATACAATAATATTGCATAGAAGAGAAAATGCTGACAGGTCCTGTTCTGCTTCTATTGGCAGTGCTGATGCTTTATATTTATATGACAAATATCCTGGTAAAGCTTGGTAACTTTTACTTTGTTTCCTTTTTTCAAGACATTGTTTTATACCTCTTTGGAGCAGCCTTATTAACCTCTGAATTTCTCCAGTGGCACTGAAATGACCAAAAAGGTTCTTGTGGTGAGCATTGCAAAGCTGTCCTCTCCTCAGCACCACAAAAGCTGCAGTTCCTTTCTTCAGGGAAGCAAAATACATTGCAGAACACTGTTCTTTGTGTTTGCAAGAATGTGACATGTCATTACTTTCAATTTTCAAATTCTGCTTGCTTCCTATAACAAAATATTCCAAAATGTCATATTTTTAACATTTGCTGGGCTGACTACTTCTAAATTGGAGCTGTTTCAATCAATGTTATTTATGAAATTTCAAAACCTTAAATACTTCTACAAGACAGTAGAGGAAAGTACATTTGTCTACTTTGCATTATTTTATAAACAAATAGAGCAATATTGATTATGTTAAATCAATATTATTGTACTGTTCACATACTCATTTTCCTTTGGGCCTGAGCAAGGAAATACTTCTGGCATTACAGGCAAGTTGAAAACCTGTGGGACTGAAGAAAGTGTGAGGTTTTATTTTGTGGAGAATTTTCCCACACATAAAGAAGCAGATTTTTTCTTTTTCCTTTTTTTTTTTTCTCCTGTGGATGAAACCAAGAAATTCCCATCCAAACAAAACCTGAAATGATAATTTTAAAATTATCAAGAGAAGGGTTCTGAAGCAAGTGGGTTGGCAAGAAATGACATCTTTTTGGGGAACTCCACACAGCATCCACTGAAGAGTAGGACAAACATGATGCATTCCTACAAGAGCTGCAATTCCCCTTTTTCACCCTGTGCTTCTGCCTAGAAAAACCCTGGGACTCTGACTGCTCTCTTCCTCCTCTCCCTTCACAATCTCCATTTTTTTTTTAGAGTCCCAGAAACTCTGCAGCCCCAGCAGGAGCCTCAGAGGGTGCCCAAGAGAGGGGGCAGCAGCTGCTGCACGGACGTGGAGGTGTCCTGCAGACAGAATCTTGAACCAAGCCATCCCATGGGATCAGCTCCCAGCTGCCCAGCTGGGACCCAGTGCAAACCCCCCAGTTCTCCCTCCAGCCATGAGGAGTCCCCATGTGGTGTCACTGCCAGGCTAAGGGGCACTGAGCCTTTCCCTGCTGTGAGCAGGGCTGTGGGACCTGGCAGCTCCTCTCACCTCTGCTCAGGGACAGACACTGGGAAATGCTCCGAGCTCTCCAGAAGGGCTCAGCTCTGAAGGCTGCTCAATGCTCTGATTTCTGACCTTCCAAACCCTGCTCAGCAAACCTTTTCTCACTGAATTAAGGGGAATTTAAGTATATGCTGATGCATTTCGATGAGCAGAGAGAGCCTGCTGAATCAAAGGAACTCCTGAGAGCAGAGGCCCTTGAAAGTAAAGATTTTTTTTTTTCCCCTGTAAAAGTATCTGTTATTTATTCCCAAGTTCTTATCTTGTTTATAACAAAGAATGAACAAAATTCCTTTCCCAAGGCTGGATGGTCCTGGAGCATATCCACACCAAACAGGGACAAAAATAAGCTTCATTTTAGACAGAATAAATAAGCAAATGCTTCTTAGTCTCTTGCCTTCTATCTCTCTCTTTTTTCGTATTCCTCTGTGCACAGCAAGCATAATGTGTTATGGTCTTATCCAAAATCTGCTGGACTTCATGGAACTCTTTCTGTTGGCTTGAATGGGTTTTGGAGCAGACCTGGTGGCAGAGTCTGGCAATATCTTTATAGAGGCTTCTCATCTACTGCCTAGAAAAAGGAATATTATTAAAATACCAGCCCAACCCACAGCTCCCAAGAACTGTCAATATTCACTGTGTTATCTAATTTAAAATTACCCTGTTTTCTTGCTGACCATTCTTTAGGAGCATCATATCTGTAGCAGTGGATAGGCTTCCAACTTCTGGCTCATTTTATAGACAACCTTTAAACAACAATTGCCTCTGAGGTACATCACACACAAAGGTAAAAACAGTACCTTTCAAACATTATCATAAACCATCTTTAAGAGGAATGTGCCCCAAACCTGAAGTCCCCGTGGCTGCAATAAGGATGTTTGCTGCTGGTGGCTTTTGTCACTGGGCAAGGCACAGCCTGACAAGCTGGGGTGGTGGAGCTGTACAGTCAGGGTGGTGTCCTGGCCTCTCCCCTGATAAATCCAGCTGATAAAGCCACCGTGGCTTTGGTGAGACAGGGGAACACGAGATGCCCATATTCCCTTCTATTTCAGCTGACGAATTTCACATGATTGAGCTGGACATTTTTGCTACCAAGGTCCTGACCCAGCTGTCCCTGCTGCCATAGTGGAGAGCTGCTATGGAGGAGATTCCCACAGTGGGACAAACTCATGGCTCCTGTGCCACCCAAGTCCCACAGATGGATACATTTCACTGTTTGACAGCGATTTTCCAAACCCTTAAGTGCTCCCTATGGAAACCCTTGGCCTCTTGCATGTCACAGAGGGGCTTGAGCATGTCTAGAGAAGGACACAGAGCTGTGGAAAGGTCTGGAGCATAAATCTGAGAAGGAACAGCTGAGGGAGCTGGGGACTTAGCCTGGAGAAAAGGAGGCTTGGAGGGGACCTTCTCTCCCTCTATGGGACACAAAGAAATGGCCTCAAATTGTGCCATGGGGGGCTTAGATTGGATTAGGAAAAAATTATTTACTGAAAGGGCTGTCAAGCACTGGCACAGGCTGCCCAGGTAAGTGGTGGAGTCACCATCCCTGGAGGTGTATAAAAACCACGTGGCTGTGGCACTTGGGGACTTGGGTCAGTGGTGGGCTTGGCAGAGCTGGGTTAACAGCTGGAGTTGATCATTTTAGAGATCTTCCCCAACCCTAACAATTCCATGATTCTGTGCTGGCATCACACAAACTGAGTCAACAAGAGGCCCCCAAGCTCAGTCCCCAATCCCACACTAAAAGCACAGGGGTACAGGCAGGTCTGATTCATGGATATATTGTTGTAGTACTCAACATACACTCAGAAATCTTAAAGCAGATTGTGACTTGCCATCTATAACTAAAAGATATTGATACACAGACACTCAGTGTGCTTTTTGCAAAAGGACAGAAAACCTGTTCTTTTCATGTTTCCTCAATACAAACATGACTGCATTTTGCTTTGGGATAACTACTGCTCTGAGACACATTATCATCGGGTAAATGAATTTGCTACTGATGTTAAATCCTTGTAAATAAAAGAAGCAGACCAACCTGCATATGCTTTTTTCTTTTCTTTCTTTTTTTTTTGTGTTTGCATGCTTAATACAGAACTAGCAGGTTTAAAATCTCACTGAACATTCTATGTGAAGTAATCAGATCCTAGAGTAATGTGGGAAGGAAAATAATGAAAAGTACAGCTTTTCATTTAAACATATGCAGTTCTTTTCATGCAGGGTTTTCATTTAGGATTTTTTTCTCGTTTTTTTTAATTACACTTTGCATTAAAGAACATAGCCAGTGTAAACACAGTCTGTAACACTTATAAAACAGTGCAAATTTTGTAAATTTTTGGGAGGAAGTTGAAATACATATACTTTAATGGAGGTAAAATCGCTTTCTTTCTCAGTAGAAAAATACGTCTATTAAACACCTATGTCTGGAACTTAACTTCACAAAAGAGCAAGTTAGAGTTCTATGCTGTGTAATAAATTAATATCTTTTCTAGATTTCCACTTTCAGTGTTAGTGTCAAATGCATAATAATATTAGAAGAAAATGAGAGAAACATGTATTGTTTTGAACCTAATGAAAAATCTTACAGACAATGACTGGTAAAGGAGGGCACAGAATAAAGAACTGGGGAAAGAAGCAATGGAAAAATACTGACCTCTATGAATTATTGCACATTTGAGATCATTTTCATGGCCTTTGGGCCAATTCTGGATACTTTTAAGTCTTAGGTCAGTGTTTGTTTCCATTTGACTGTAGGGTACAATTTAGGAACCACTGCAAAATGTCAAGGATTTACTGAATTTGTTTGCTGATGAAACCACAGGCAGCTGAGTGCAGAGTGCTAACTTTTATTCATGCAATCAAAGAGAAAAATGCTAAGGACATACTGAAGCACAGGCAAGGTTGCCTGCCTTAAAAATATTTTTGGGAACTTGCTCCAGCAGATCTTATTGAGACAAAACTCTCATGTCTGCTGTGTTTTCATTAGAGCCATGCCAAAACCTGCAAAACTGGCTTTTGCCTTCATTGTTTAGAGCTTTTTCCTTTAATACAGTTGTCTCCATAGCCTGACTCTGCAACCCTTACCCAGCTGAGTGTGGAAATCTCCATGAAACACCCTGGTACTTGCTGAGCAGCAATCCCTGATGCTGAGCACCTGTGGAACAATCCTCATCCATCAGCAGCAGGAATACTAAATGAAAGAATCCTATTTGACTATTGGATCACTCAGACAAGTGTGAAATGCAAGACCTTGCCAGTTCCTTAAAAATATCACTTTTCACAAGTTATACAGAGAGCAGAAATATTCCTGCTTCTGCCATATGTAAAAGGTACATAAATTGGCAGGTAGATAAACAAGAGAGAAAACTGTTTCAGGTGATTATCACTGCAACTAAGTCAGACTTACTAGTAAACCTGAAAAATTCAGCACTTAATCTCTGAATATTGCTGTAGATTTCTATTGCTGATGTTCTCACAAAACCCAGTTAATTTTAAATTGTAACTACTGGTTTTGGAAAAAAAATCCTACATAAAATTACTTTACTACAAATCTTAGATCTTAAGAAATTTTAGAATAATGAATTGGCCATTAGACAGCTACATTTATACTTAAACTGTTTGGAAAAAGTCATTAAAAATCTGCAAAAAATTGTGAAATAATCTGTAGTTGACAGAAAAATTGTTTAAAATCCTCCTAAACATCTTCCAGTATTCTAGTAAGTTGTTTAATAAAACCACATTGCTAACCATTGAACATGCCTCAATAATAAAATGAAGAGATGCTGATGGGAGCAGGTGATTTATTTTGTAACTGTTACTATGCACTTTATTGATAAAGCTTTGTCTGCATTGTTTCAGCTGGGCATCTTCTAAGAAGTATTTGCAAGACAATGTTACCAGGAAGGTTTCCTTCTCCTTCCTTTTCAAGATGATTCACCCCCTGTGGTCTGTGCAGGAGATACTAACTTTTGTAGCATGATTAGAATTTCAAACTGTACTGTAGCCTGTATGAAAAAGCCAACAACTTCTGTGTATTCCAAATACTGTTACTTAAATATGTATGGATGCTGGAGATCGTACACAGTGACCTTTTATCCGTCCCAGATTGTAAACCTACTGTGAAGTGACGGGATGCGTTTTTCTCTCCCCCCTCCTTTTTAAAGAAGCAATAAAACTGTACATTAAAAGACAGGAAGGACATTACTGAGTTACAAAAGAATGCCCCCTTCGTCAATAATTTGTAAATGTAAACAAAAAAGTTCAAGTAGAAAAGCAAACAAGTGTGCTGCTGCTCTGAATAGGTTTTCTCACCCCATGCGGGTAGGGCAAAGTTCTTTACAGGCGTCTCTTCATGGTGGCCATGAAGCATCTCCAAAGAGCCCTGACCTTCTACCAGATATCACTGGTGAAGCTGAGCTCCTTGGCCGACAAAGGTAGCAAGGGGCTGTTCCTGTGGAACTCCTGGGGCTCCTTGACGGCGTTGTTGAGAGGTAGCTGTCCGTTGAGGAGCGTCAGGGGGATGTTACAGTACGTGTGGTGGTTGCTGATGGAGGCCAGGGGCAGCGTGGCCGCCGACACGTCGCACTCGTAGCCGCGGCAGTAGTGCCTGGTGTGCGCCGAGTCTGCCTGCTGGAAACCGCCCGGACCCGCCCGCGACTCCACCAGCGTGGCAGAGGTGCCCGTGACGGCAAGAGAGGGCACAGTCTGGAGGTCTCCAAAGAGGCCCTGCTCTGCAGAATCCAGGACCTGATGCCGAGACACCACCTCCTTTTTCTTCCCTGGCATTTCAAAGACTAGGCGCTTCCAAAACTTGGAATTCAGTTTGCTGCTTTTTGGTCCTTTCCACTTGACCACTGAGAGAAGTTTGATGGTGTGCTTTAATGATTCCACTTCGTGATAATTCACCTTCCCTTTTAATTCAGTACACTCAATCAAAATAACTTTGATTTCTCCACTGACTAGCATGTTATGGAGTCTGTTTTCCATCTCAAAAATACTCCATCCTCTCCTGAGAACATAGTCTGGAGTTAACACGATAATGAGTCTTCTGCTTTGCTCAACACATCTTGTGAGATCTTCAATGTAGGCTACAAATTATAGAAAGAGAGAAAGAGTAAAGAATAAAGAAGTCTATAGTATTAAAACATCAGGCTTGCAATCAAGTATAACAAAATCCTGCATTTTACTGATCCACACCATTTAAAATAATGGGCATTTCAATATACTCCAACAAAAATAGGATTGTGTATCGCAAAATATTTCTATTTATGACATAGGATTTACACAAAGGAAACTCCTTAATAACACCCTCCATCCTTTGCTATTTTCCCCTGTTCATTGCAGCAGGATGACATTTACATAACACCCTTGCTGTGTAGGTGCATTAGTGAATAGAAACACACAGTTCACTTAGTAAAAAAATATAGGTCAAAATCAATGCAATGTTTGTGTAATTCTAACATTAACATTGGTTATGATCAATGCTGTGCTGAGGGAAGCAGGCTCTGGGGAGTGGTTCCCGTGTTCCAGATGCAAAGACATGAGGTGCTGCAGGGTGTATGAACCATAACTTGCAAAAGCTCAAAAAGAAACCTCGTCACATGCAGAACTTGTGCTATTGCATAGAAGCATCATGGGAGCTTTTTCTTTAGGTATTGACCACAAAAGTATAAGAACATTCTTTGTGGCTCAGTGGTCTGTTTTAGTATCACAAACCTGTGCTTCTATGTACCCCAAGGTATTAACAGAGACTTCACAAGTGACAGGAACAAATGGAAAATTTAAACATATTGGAATTATTTATTTGCTGAGACATCAGTGACAAAGAAAATAGTAGAATTCTTTTATTCATGCATGCCAAGTAGTTGCAAATGATCAGTGTAAGCAGAAATGCCAGCCCCATTAGCAGCTCCATGATGCCAGTTTACTGAACTTCAAAATATTTGTCAAGTTGGACTTTGATCCCTGAGTTTCACTTATCCCAGGGATGGTAGGGAAGAGAAGCCAAATACACTGGTCTGACATGGAACAGGATGGGAAAGAGATCTACTTACAAACCTGATCAAAAACCCATTCAAATGGACAGACTTCATTCAACAAACTTCAATGGGTTTTAGGTCAAGACCAGAAAACTTAAATCCCTTGAACAAAACCACTAAGGGCAGAAAATGTTCATTGGTTGCACAGCATTACAACTGCAAGCTTTGAGACAGGATATCTGTGTTTTTAAACTACATGAACCTCTTGACCATGCTACTGGGAATGTGCTGCCTGACCACAGAGGAGAAGCATGTGTTAGAAATGAAGACTTGGACACAAGAGCTGCACAGAACAGATCTTTACTCAGCACAGGGCAGGATCTCTCTTACACATCTGCCCTCTAGCAAGAACAATAATTACAAATAACATCATTAATCAACATCTGTTACTGCAAGACTCATTTTATAGTCCCAGGCACCATACCACAGCATGCTTATTCACACCACTTCCAGTAAAGTAAATTGCTACAAAATTGGCCAATAGGAACATTCTAAAATAGCTTATTTTCATGAGACTGAAGGCATAGTTAGCATCAAATCTGCCTTTACCAATGTTTTATTTCACCACTTAGCAGCAAGAAGAATTTCTTTCACAAATGGAAAAAAGAGGCAATTGCAAACATCCCACAGACACACAAAAATTTAAGACATACACATACATTACAAATGTCTATGCAACAATCCTGACTTTTAGTTAATGGTTTATGACTTTTAAATCATGCAGCATTTACAGTTGTTTTTGTTTTTTGTTTCTTGAAATACTTTATGAGGAAACCCCCCCATTGTTCTGCGTAAAATAGTTACTCATTAATGAAAAAAAAATTCAACATTAAAATCCATGGGAGAGGCAGTGGAGCGGGGAGAGAATCAGCAACAATGAGAAAATGATAAGCAGAACTGGTGAAACAAAACTTAAGGAAAGGTAGAAATGTTCAATACAATGGAAAGATATTATCCCAATGTATCAACAGCTCAGACTCTTCATTTTCTTCCTTTCTTTCTGCTCCCAAAAAGAAAGAATTTAGGTGGGAAGCTTCATCATTAGAGGTTGAATCTGCAAGATACAGTAAAACAACAAACTATCATGCATCTTTCCTGAGACATATTCATCCCTCCTCCAAACACTCAGAACACTGCTATGCACAAGACAATTCCCTGCAGGACACAATACTGGGCAGTACCATATGTCCAGGGTAGTGCTGAGCATGGCCATGCATATCCAAATGCATCCAAGTGAGAAAAAACACAAACCAACAAAACAAACAAAAAAATCACTCCACTTTCATCTCTTGAAATATCCAGCACCAATCAAGTCAGTAGTGACACCCCAGCAATAATCCATCACACCATAGCAATCAAAGAGTTGTCAGCCTTTGCCTTGGGCAAACAGGGTGGAAAGAAGATGGGAGAAATTCCCTATTTTCTTAGGTGGACATTTCTCTCCTCTGTGCTTCTCCTGTCTCTTTTGGATGCCCACCTTCCTTACTGGGTATTGCCACACGTCAGAGCTCTGTCCCCAGCTGAGTAATGAACGCCTTCACAAACGGTCTTGAGGTGATCCCTCAAATTCCACAGTTTCCAGTTTGCAGCTGGTCACTGGTGGACATGGCAAATGAACAGGGGACTTGTTGATGCACTGAGGGTAAAGTACACTGAGTTACAAGAAACTGGGTCCCCAAATTTCCAGCCATCTGGTCCAGAAGTACTTAGTACTCCCACTAGCCAGTGGCTCCACTGGGTGCACTCTACAATGCGTCAAATTTGCACCACTTGAACATTTCTGTGACGAAAAGCATGGGGAGACAGATTCCTGTCCCTGGAATTTCCAGCTTTATTTTTCCCAGTGGTACCAATGTGACTGTATAAACCTCTGAGTTGCTAAATCATCTGCTCTCCTTTTACTTTAGGATTGGAGACTCACAAAATCCCGCAGGTTCAGCTGTCTGTCTCAAGTGTTCACTCCATTAGAAGGTACCAAATCCAAGCAATCTATATTGCAGTGTGGGATGGAGAAAGTGTTGCTCTCACCTTTCCAGCAAGCTAAGAAATTATTGTCAGGCAATGGCTCAGTTTCATTTGCAAGAAAAAAACTGAATAGGGACTTTAGGAATGATGTCACCCAGTAGTATCCACTGTAAAGCTCCAGAGTAATGTATTTCCATCAGATAGATATAATTTCCCTGTAACTTCACTTTTGCTGCAGGAGGTGCCAACATCAATGATACTTCATTGAAAGGGAAGAAAATCCATTGTCTTGGTGAAGCCAGTATGGAATTATTCACTTTTAAGCCCCAGGGATTGTATTTTATCATAAATTAGAATGTAAAACTAAGAAGTCAGTGTTAGATTGAACCCACTTGCGTTTACGGAAAAAACACATTTTAAATTTTTACCATTTCCCCCCTTCCTTGAAACATTATTTTGCATTATGGTACAAAACTCTTCCCAAAATGTTAGCAATGCCCGTAGGTAAGAAAAAAAAAATTACATTGTGAGTGGCTCTATCAGTAACTTACTTGCATCATGTTCAATGCAATGCCCAAGGAGGAATGGACAGGAAGAAGTGTTATACCCAAACCCAAACATTGTTTTAGTCTTGCCAGAAAATGGCAAGCAAATTTGTCTTGACAGCAAGTATGTTCTCACCAAACACTGTCTCCATGTAACGATGCTGAACTGGAGTTTGAGCCACTGAAGAAGAGAATTTCAAGAAATGCATCCCTTTTGCAATTAAATAATGTGTAACTGCCTATGGAATCCTTAATGAGCTATATTAACCACAGGCTGGAAGGAAACCTAATATGCAAGCAGATTAGGAGCAAGGAAATTAATGAACACTGTGGGCACAGAGTTGCTTACACAAAGAAATGACTGACTAACCAGATTCAGATGATTTGCAGGAGTTGAGGGAGAAGGAAAAAAACCACTAGAAATAATATAAAATCCTATGGATATTTTTGGGAAATATGGTTTGCAGCACTACGAGAACCAAAGAGTATCTACCATCAAACCCATGCTGGTTGGTTCCTGGCACTTTGAAAATAACCAGCTTTTCTGTGTTTGGCAGTGTGACCACCACTTGAGAAAGTTATTTATAGAAGACTAATTCAGTCCTGGCTTCCTAGATGAATAGTTCCCAAACCCTGAGACTGATTACTTTATTATAACACCAATGATTTTGTGTCTTGCTTTTCCTATTTCTTAAATGTATTTTGCTTCTCTTAGCTTGGACCAGAACAGCTGAAACACAAAGCAGAGTAATGGCCCCTTCCCAGACAGAGCCCAATCCCAGGATGAGCTGATGATATTAACATAAAGAAACAAATAATGCAGATTAGTGCACCATAGGACAAGCAGCCCTTCTGCCTTTTGTTCATATTTATTCCTGTTTCAGCTGACATCTGTGTGTATCTCTGCTACCCTCATCCATGTCTGACATTAAAAGTAAGCTTCATACAGAGCAGACAACCAGGGGCTCCTGAAAGGAGTTTGTGGAGCTGAATACCAAAGAAATGGTATCCTATACTTTACAAAGGCTCCTTGGGATCCCCAGATACATGGTCCAACCACGTTTCCTTCATGCAGGAGCCCAGGAGGCTGGAATTTCCCAGGCAAAAACCACACAGATGGGCAGACAAAACTACAAAGTGCCAGAACTACAATATTGACTGTTGTGTGCTTTTTATCACATGATGTAGACACTCTTCCCTTGTACTGAGAACTTCTCATTTTCAGGTAAAAAAATATTTTTATTCCATCACCATTCTTTTCACTGCCTAATCTTCATACCCTGGGCTGAGCTGGAGTGAATTGTTGGTGTTTTTTCAATCCTGTCAAGACCAAATGCACATATGCTTAGAGAACACCTAGTTGATGCTCTGATATTGCTCCTATTAAAAGTCTAACTTGACAATTTTTACCTCTTCACTTTCAGGTTTTAAAAAAATTTGCAGAAACCACAGAGAAAGGTACCTTCCTCTGCTGTAGTCTGATTTTAGAAAAGTGAAGTGCAAACAGATATTTTTCACTGCAGACATCATCCTTGGCAAGACAAAAAATGGCTCAGGTGAAAACAACTCGTCCTGTTAACTCCCTAACAACTACTCAATCTCCTCAGGTCTCCTAACCCTGAATTAGAAAATCTTACAGAGCTTGAATGGTTGTTGTGGGAAAGGGTTTGTAAAAAGAGCCCTGAAAATGAACAGGGTGAAAATAATGAGAACTGCTCAGGAATTCAGTAAGAAGTGCAAGTGCATCTCAGGGATCCCAGTCTCCTTATGCAGGGTAACTTGTCCAATTACACCTAAGTTACCTGGCAGGGAGGTGTGTGTGCTGTCAGCTTTGACAGAATGTAGAACAGTCATTCTGCTAAGACCAAAGAGTATTCTTTAAGAAAGAATAGCTGCTACAGCACTTCCCATAGCATGCAACTCAGTTCCTGGGTTACAAACTGGGTCTCCATTGCCAGATCTCCCTGCTGGGTCACCAGTCTTGCCTCCCACAGCTGTGTTGGATGGATCCAACTCCCTCCCACAGCAAGATGTTCCATCTTGCCAGCTGAGGGAGTTGGATCCATCCATGCTGCTCTCAGGCAGCACCAAGAGTCATCACAAAGGTCCCTGCTGGCCACTGTGTGATGGGCACTGCTGAGGCCATTGGCACCCTTCATGGTGTTTCTCCCTCCCACTGGGACAAAATGCTCTACTGGGATAAACTCTGTATCCCAGCAGGTCTCAGAACCAGCACCTACTGCAAAACATGACTCAGCCCCATCTGGCCTGAACCCTGGGATCTGCTTCCCCATGGAGAAGAAGTGGCCTCAGTCCCCACAGCCAGTACCTCTGTCCTCCTGGGGACCACAGCAGTTCATGGACATCCCTGAACCAGACACAGAGCTGAAAGAGGAGCTTGGACATGGCCCAGCCACAGCACATCTGGCTGTAATCTCTCCCTCTGCTGCACAGGGACATGCAGAGCCCATCACAGCTTTCCTCCAGAGGTTAGCAATGAGCCAGCTGGACAAAAACACAATCAAACTTGTCCCTGAATTTTCCCCAAGTCAGCTTTTTAGGCTGTTTGCAGAGCTGCACAAGAAAATTAATGAAATAGTATTTGACAAATCTATTTTTTGCCTGCTTTCAAATGCAGGGAGCAGCTGTAGGAGCTGCTGCATGCCAAGAAGGAAGCGAATGATGCACACCCTCCCGTGGCAGCTCCTCACAACTGCAGGGATTGCAGGAAGCACCAGCCATACCCAGCTCCTGGCTGCACTGCTGGGGTGACACATGCCAAGGTACACAGGATACAGGAGGACACACATCAGAGCAGAGAGTGGGAAATGATTACATTGATGAAAGTAATTTACCCTGAAAGATGAGGAAGTGAAATATGTGAGAAGAGATATTTCCTAAAATAAAATGATAGCTGCGATCAACCCCCCATTTTTCTACAGAAATCTACCCTGGAGAGATACATTTTGTCCCATCTGCCAGTTTTTAAGACAGTCACTCTAAACCATGCTATGTTTTGCTCTGAGGTTTCTAGCAGGCCCATTCCACATCACACTGCCTTCACTAAGCACTGCAGGTCCTTGTGAGAGTGGTTTAGGCAGAACACAGGCACATTCCCCTACTCCAGGGCACATGGAGAACTCACAGATGCAGGAGGCCGAGTCTTCCCTCCTTCCCCATCCCCTCACCCTCCCTCGAGCCCCTCTTGAAATAAAGTGCTTTCCCCCATATCTTTTTCAAAGCTAAAGCATGCAAATCACACTCATTTCAGCTCCACATTTTATTCTGCCTTGTCATTATGTCTGATTAGGCGTTCTTGAAGCTCCATGTGTTAGAATCAGGCCTTTTCATAACACTGAAGAAGTGAGTTTGAGAGGAAAGAAGAAGGATTAAATCTGTGAATGTTCATAAATGAGAACTGACATTTTCAGGTACCCTACATTTTCAGGAGAGGTTTAATGAATACCCAAAGTGATGGCAAGTATTTGCTGAGTGCCTTGCTGACAAAAATAGACAAAAATAAAATACCATGCTGACTGGAACAACAATTGGAAAAAAGAATCTCATTTCAGATTAATCTGTGCTTCAGCATAGTTATTACTGAAGAGTTAACTTTAAACTTCTTAGTTCACTTGCAGAATTGCTATGTTACAACAATTCTGTGGGTTTTACCACAGAAAGTTGTATTTTCTCTTAATAATATCTAAAAATTTGATATAATTTGTTGTACTGTAAGAAATAAGAAAGCTATGAGCCAAGTCCCCTTTCAGTAATTTCCCACTATGGAAGAAAAACTCACACCTTGCATGGACAAAAAGAAGAAGTGAATCAGCTCTAAACTAAGAGCTGAAAATGCTTGTGATAAATTCAAGCCTCCTGCACAGCTTTTTCATGATCTCTGGTGAGGCTCTGACTCCTCTTTCCCAGTGCTAAAGGGTTCAGAGCTCTGTGTCCAGTGCTCTCAAAGGTCAGAGAAGAAACAGGCTCTGACTCCTGGGTCAGGCACTGGCACTTGGCACAGTGAGGCAGCAGTTCCAAGTCTTTTGGCAGGCAGGTTGTAATGCAGCTATGCTCAAGCTATTCCATGTTTGGAGACATCTGCTCCACTACAGCCATTGCTTTGTTCTCTTGTTCATAGTTCCTACACAGTAGCACATACAGAGAGAAGTTCATGTTCTCTTCTATTGTTTTTATGAAAGTGAGATGGAATTTGTAAAAAAAAAAAAAAAAAGCTGATTTTTCACAAGGGTAGCACTCAAATAAATGTGATATTAAAGCAAACATACTGTGCATTCAAAATTCATCAACACAATGGATATGATTTGTGGTCTTTTTGATTTGCTCAAATATGAGTGTGGTAGAAGAAATGCCATAGCTACCACTAGGAAAGCATTGACCTTTAGTAGAGACATCCAAAGGTGCTGCTGAATCTTATGAGACTCACAAGTTAAGGAAAAACCCAAAAGACAACAGAAAAGATGACTTTTACTAGTAAAGCTGCTGCAGAGAAAACAACCAATCACTGAAAAAACAATGCCACATAATCCCATTTGCAATCATGTAACAGAGATGATAAAATCCTTTTAGAAAGTTTCCTGCTTAGTGACCTGTGCTTGATGAAGACATTTTGGACTTGGTATTGCTTGCAGTGCT
The DNA here is from genome assembly GCF_022539315.1 of Serinus canaria. Taxonomy (NCBI): domain Eukaryota; kingdom Metazoa; phylum Chordata; class Aves; order Passeriformes; family Fringillidae; genus Serinus; species Serinus canaria. Next base: position 8,196,008 of record NC_066318.1, read on the forward strand.
GCAGCTTTCCCTGCAGGAAGGTCCAGCTCCTGCCCCCACTGAAATCAACGGCAAATTGATTTCAGTGGAAATTCCCTCTGATTTCAGTGGTGCAGGAACAAGCTCTAACAGAGAATTCAGATTTGCAGTGCTGAGGAAACTTTTCCAATCTTTGCAACCACTTCCCAAGGTTTTCCATATCTGGTACTTCTCACACAGTCCAGGCCTTTGTGACACAACAGACAGAAATTAAACTGAAAGGTCAGAAATACTTACTTCCACTAGGGATCAGGTCCCTATCTGGAATGAAGAGCTTATATCCATAGTGCTTTTCTAGAACATCTGGCAGAATTTCAAGTGCAAACTGCTCCTCTTCATTATTATCACGATCTAATGCATCAGGGTCCACTTTGGTGTATGAAAGATAAGCATCATATTCTTTGTTGTCTGTAAGAAAACAAATCATGGTCAGCCTGCTGTTTGCAAGAGCACTATAAGGAACACAGGAGAGTACTGGGCAATTGTATTATTCCTTGAAACCACCAAGCATTTCCCAACAAAATGGGGACTTTTCACAGGAACATATAGTCTTGGCCTCCAGGCAGAAATGTCATGCATCCTTTCAGTTTTCTTCTGTAGGCTGAGCAGTAACTCTGCTCCATGTGGTCAGACATGTGCCACAGCTGAAAACATAATGGGCAAAATTTTCATACAAATGCTAAAGTGGAAACTTTTATTTTTAGCTTTTACATATTTGCAATGCAATTCTTTCAACTTCTATTCCTCAAGAGTTCTAGGAGTATGTTAAAGTTTTCAGCTTGGAAAAATTTTGAGCCCGGAAAGTTTTGAGCAAGAAAAATTTCTTTCCATAAGTAATTGTGAGAAAAGACATGACTTAATTAAAAAAGATACTGAGTATTCAGAAAATAATGCCAAATACAAGCAGTTCAAAGCTTTTTTTTTTCAGAAAATCCCATCATTTTAAAAATCAATATTATCATTTTGGATCACAATCCACTTGAGCCACAAGATTTGAAATACTTGGGTATCACATTATAAGGGAGACAAATAACTTCCATAAAGGGCAGCATTCCTTCTCCTCCTCCTCCTTCTCCTCCTCCTCCTCTTCCTCCTGCCCAGCACTGGGGCTTGTCTCCAGCTCTGCTTCTGAAACATGGAGCTAAGAGCTCATGAGTGTTCCAGGAACAGAAGTGGTGCCACCGCAGAGCTGGGGACCCATGCTGGGATCAGACTGTCTTAGTGACATTTCTCTTTGTGTTCTGTTCCTCTGCAGTAATGGAAAACAGTATATTGAAAAAGTCAACCTTCAGCAATTCAGCCTCTAGGGAAGAGCCCAGCTGCCATTATTTACAGAAAATGAAAAATCAAATAGTTAATGTTGTGAGAAGAAAACTGCATGAATGGAGGGTTTCTGAGTCCCAATTATCTGTAAAGAATAGTGCACATAAAAGATAATTAAAGCAGTTAAATATCCTCAATACATTCTGATAAAAAGAACAAATACCTAATCATAATAATATATATCTCTTGATGACCTTGAACTGATGGTTACTTATAATTCCTGACACAAAGCCAGACTCATGAGGGTCAGAGCTGTACTCAAAGCATGTGAATAATTACATATTTGTAAAAGGCAATTTGCCTGGGGTCACCATGGCTGTAGGGGACAATGGAAGATGTCCACCTGGCTTGCTGACATTCCTCTGAAGTCAACAGGCCAGCCAGCTTTGGTGGCCTATCCAAAACCTGCCTCCCTGTCCATAAGGAAGCCTGCCAAAACCTTTTAAGAGATGCCAGTGATCCTGGAGGCAGCGTTCCTGCACAGTGTGGGAGCTGCAGAGCCCCCCTGGCATCCCTGGGTGCAGAGCACCGCGGGCCCTGAGCGCCTGCAGGGCCACGGCTGCCCTGCCCAGGCACCTCAGCCCACAGTGCCAGCCAGCAGGATGCTGACAGAACCAGCTCCCTCAGGCTGCTGGCAGCTGCTGCAGTGGTGGGACAGCTCCTCAGCCTCTGCTGGCTGCCCACAGGCTCCATGTACCAGGGCAGAGAAGAAGGAGCTGCCCACACTCTCCCACTGCTGGCTCTGGGAGTGGCACTGTTTGGCGCTATTTCCTAAATGCATCCTTTAATCCTCAGTGTCATTTTCCCTAAAAGCAATGCTACACACAACACAGGAAGTGAGTGTGTCCAACGCTGCTTACGTGGGGTATTTTTAGAAATAGGAATAAAGCAGATCTGTTGAGTTCCAAATCTTCTTTTTTAAAGAAATACACATCCAAGTGGAAAATGACCCTGTGATTGCATCCATACAGCTGAGTGCTCATGGGAGCTCTGTGTGCTCCCACTACTGCCTGCATGACAGGAAACAAACATCCCCATCTATGCTTTGACTTCTGTAACATTCTGCCTCCATCTTTCATCCTGCAGGATCAGAACAAGACACAAAGCTGTGAAAGGTCTGCAATTATGCACTGGAAAAATACAACGTTGTTTTCAAAATTTATAGGCACACAAAAGCCCCTATGTACTCATGGGGCTTCCTCTAAACAACCAGAAAATAATATTGTTTCATAAATTAAAAAGTGATTGAACCAAGGAAGTTATATGAGTACAAATGCAGCAGTTTCATGCTAAAAACAGGATAAAAAATTGAAGTAGGCTGGAGGAAGTTAGCACTTTTGGTTGGTGTGAAGCAGGGATATTATGTTGGTATAATCCCAAGGTGTTTCAGGTAAAGTACTTCTCAAACCACATAATCTCACCCTTCCCTTTGTCCTAGGTACCAGTATAAATATTGTGCAGTATTTTAGAGTATGGAAAAAGCATAATTTTATTTTTCTTTCCCAATCATACATGAGGATTGAGAAAGGGCAAGTTTCCTGATCTCTATTCCTGCTATTTATCACAGAATCACAAAGTATTCTGAGCTGGAAGGGACCCACAAGGATGACCCTTCCTCTTCCTAAAATCCCCTAGATGTCATTCCATACATTCTCCAGGACTCCTATGAGTTTCATCATAGGGGAACCTTTTCACACCATATCTACCCATTGTGAAACAGAAACATTTTTCACTGTGATAAAAGAAATGCCAGTTGCAGGAAGCAACATGTCTATGCAACTGCACATTGTTTTGGCACTATGGAAAATGTGTTCCCTGCTCTCTTTTCAAATACATTAGAGTTTCTGGATGTGCCATTCCAGAGCCTGGGTGACTGCCAAGTGCTGCAGTGGGCTATGGCAAGCACCTCTACTTGAATACTGCACTTTCTCTCTTTAGCAGATACTACTTAGATGCATATTAATAGCATATTATTATAAAATGAGTGTTAAGAACACAGTAATAGGATTTAAAGACTGGGATTTAGTTTACAGGGCTTACTCCAGCTTCATAGGAGAAGGAATGTTCTACATTCAGGAGAATTAAAGCTTCAATTTAAAAATACAAGCTTAGCTTTAGGCACCAAACAGAATACATGCTAGTGAGAGGGAAGGTGGGGGAAGAAAAATGGAAAACAGTCTAGTTTATTCCTAAATACACCCCAGGCAGGCTGCACATTCCCACCAAGTTGTTGACAGTCTCCCAATGAGCTGAGGTAACCAGTTAGCCTCATAACAATCACCTCTCACTGGTCAGAGGAGGTCACTGGAAGCCTGGTGGCAATTCCATGAAAATGCTTCTTGAACGCCTGGTGAAAGGCTGCTCAGACAGACAGTGTGGATCTCAAGAGAAGGGACCCTGGGCATATGTGCAACGGTACACATGAAGGTGAAGAGTTCACAAATGACATGTGAGCCTCTCCAATTCTCCAGGCTCCCTTTTGCTCATGGCAGAGCCCAGTGACATTTCTGTGGAAAGACTCATTGATCTCAGGGGGCTTTGGGAGAAAGTCTTAGGGCTTTACACTGTTGGGTGCTCAGTAGTTTAAACTAACAGCAGGTGTCTTTTAGGATTCATTTCAATCTCACCACTTTGGGTCTCTGAAATACTTGCACTGCATATATTGAGTTTCCTGTGCAACTGCTTACCATCAGCTGCTTCATCTCCTCCAAAGTTCTGTCTGTAGAACAGCATTAGCTCTATGTTGTAGCACTTATAGATGGTCACGAGCAAAATAAGTAGAAGAAGGATGGCTCCCAGTCCTCCAGCGAGTTCTATTTTGTAGATCAAATCTAAAATTAGCAAGGAAAGACAAAAAGGTTAAGATCTTTCCAAGCTATATTTTCTCTAATCCACCGTACAATTCCACATAAAATTGTGCAGCTTCCAATTACAACCACCACAACATTAAAAATTCCTGATAATTTTGTCCATTGCCTATTACTTAATTTTACTCATTTACTCCATCTACTGCTCATCTAATAATAAATAACCATCTGAAATAACCATCTGAAATCCAGAATGCATTTGAGGCTACACATGTAAATCTCCTACACAAGAACTATGCAGAGATTTTACACAGAGGAGTAACCAACTTTTAATGAGTTGGTGGAGTTTGAAACTTCTACACTGGCAGAGTGCATCAAATGCTGTATGCAGCATGTGAGGACAGATTGGGCAGGATCCGCTCCCTTCCCCTCCGACTTAGACAGCTTTGGTTTTCTATTTGTGAAGCCTGTGGACATGATGATGTGAGCTGCCAAGCCAGGGCTTCAGCTGGATCACTGGAAAATGAGTTGGGCTTGCAGGAAGCCCAAGATAACACAAGAAGCCAGAAGCACACATCAGGCTGCAAAGAACCACTTTGTCATGGCTGCTAACAGAGCTCTCACATATTTGTAGAGCTCACATTATAATTTAATGGGACCTAGGGTTAGCCAAAATTTCCTACTCAAATGCTTTTGTTAGGAAACATCACAAGTACTCAAAGAACTTCACAAATGCATCCAGACACAGTGATCCATCTTTTACAGCTGGGGATACAGGCTTAGAAAAGAGAAGCAGCACATTCAAGGTCATTCAGCAAACCAATGACAAAATGGGATAAAACTCTTGGATACCAGTCCAGAGCTCCATCTGATGCAAGGGACTAACTTGAACAGCATTGCTCGTTATCCTGAAATGTCCTCTGAAAGTAATATTGCTCCTAACACCACCTGGCATATTATTTAGCCATAAAAGACTGAGGATGACAATTTGACTCTCACAGCCTGTATTGGTTCAGATAAGACGTCATGAAGATATTTGCTGCTGTGACAAACCCAGTGAGAAGTTGCCAAACTCACGCAGCCAGGACAAAGTTCTTGTGATCATTATGCTTCTAAAACTTAGGTCAGAAAAAATTACTCATATGTCATTTGTGTCACTTTCAAGATAAAAACCAAATTAGCTGCATATCTTTGGGGGTTATTTTTGCCTCACCATGCCTTCTATTTCAATAATTAACATCAGATGTCAAGCTATTCCCAGTTTACAGTATCTCTGATGTCTGTCTGGCAAGAAGTCATGGACTAATAGATGGAAAAAGTCTATTATAATAGCTATTTAATCTCTCTGAGAACACAGGGAATTCATGGGACTTTTACTACACTGCATGATAAAGCCTGCATCCTCTGGGGGATAAATCTAGGCAAATGGAGAACAGAGTTGGTTAAAATCACTTTTGAGGGCTTTTTTTTTTTTTTAATTGTACTGAATCTTTTTTGCTAGGAAACTGAGATGATGGCAAAACTGCCAGCTTGGAAGGAAAGAAAATGCTGAGCCTTGCAGCCCCCTTGCAGCTCTCTTGCAGGAGCACAGTGTTGTGCCCACTTTGGTGGTGGGAATAGCAGGGTATTTAGCAAACCCACAAAATCCAGCTCGAAAGGCAAAATTGATCAGCTTTTGCACGTCCAGTATTTGTCCTTCTGCCCCATGAACTCTCTCAGAGTACAGACATAAGGACTCTAGGAGAGTCCTTATGGAAAAAGGGGCTTTCCTTATGGGAAAAGCTGAGGCTCTTGAGCTCTCCTTATTTCCATTCCAAAGTGGAGGCAATGAGAAAAAACCCAGGATGTTCAATTTTCTTGCCTACTCTACTGAGCCTTAGCATCTGATTCATTCCTTCCTCCTCAAGTGGTCCTCACTGAGATAAATAAGGAAGCAGCATATCCAACACAAGAATAGACGTTGAATCTGGTCTCTGTGTTATAAGAGTGACTGAAAAATAGCAAATAATAATTTTGATAGCTTCTAATGTAAAATTATGTAGAAGAACCTTGCCACAACCTATCACACATATTTCAGAGGATCGTGGTCTTTAAAATAGCAGAAGTCTCATAAATACCCAATAAGTGAGAAACAAGTACATTTTAGAAGTTCCTCATAATTTAGTGATGTATCAGTATCAAACCCATCCCCCCTAAAATTAGTTCCTTGCATGTCTTAATTAAAGACAGCCTCCTTGAAAAAAATCATGAGGAAAAGTCATCATAATATTTACTTTTATCTCAATTCACTGCTTCTTGCCACTAAAAGCATGGTCTGACTTTATTCTGTGGTTTCTGACAAGTTATTTATCTTTCAGAACAGTTATATTATAGACTATGGAGACTTCAGTCACTAAATACTGGACTGTTTTCAAACCCTTCTGAAGGGAATCCTGAACTGTTCCCACAACTGAGGGACAACTGGGTGTATATTGCATTTCCATGTTATTTGAGCACCAAATATGCTAGGACAGCATGGAGGAAAAAAAAAAATAAAAGCAAACCAAACCCAGGATAGTCCAGAACTTATTTCTGAACTCCTTGAAAGCAAGTAACAATGTGGTCTTGAATTAAGTCAGTAAAGAAGAATGTGACAGCAGCTGGTTGTGTTCAGGTCTTTGGAGCATGTCTGATTCTTCCTTTGCATTGGTAGCTTTGGATTTGAAATTTAATTTGGTTCTTTTTCAGCTGAAAATCCCTAAACAATAAAAATGATCCTAAATGATGGCACATGCTCTGGGGCTACATTGGAGCTGTGCATAAAGCCACTCCTGTATTCTCCTGAAGGTTAAAGGGGACTGTAGCACTAATACAGTCACCAGTATAATTTCCCTAAAACATTTGAGCAGCTAATTTTTTTTTCAAAGCAATTTATGTGCTAAAAATTACATGATGCCAAAACAAGAACTCTAAAAAATCTTATACAACACCTACAACTTAGATTTTGGGTTTTTTCCTGTTTTTCATCCAAGCCAGAAAAAAAACAGTACAGAGGGCTGGTCTGAAGACAAAACAGAGCCACAAGTGCCTCTTGTCAAATGTGGATAATGCAGCTCTTAACAGGTAAGACTTTGGAGGGAGGGGGATTTCTCTAACTGAGAGATCTGTGCTGCAGCACATTGCAATAGAAATCCCTTCCTTGACACACACAAAGGATGCTGGTCAACAGCTTTCTGCAAGTCCTGCCCTAAATCTTGTCCCAGCTCAGGAAATACAGTAGTATTTCCTGACTCATGAATATCTACAGTAAAATCTAAGCTGGAGAAAGTTAGGATAAGAAACAATTAAATCAAGTTGCAGAAAGGAAAAGTTTGGTCAAGTATTTGTGAAAGCTTAATAAATAACAAACAGGACAATAGGACAGGCAGTCAAAGGGCACAGTAAAATACAGTGGTTATTTTAAATGACACTTTAATAGCCTGAAAATCAACTACTGAGAGTGCCTGAGGGGAATATAAGTTTTCTACAGCCACAGCGCAGAGAGAAATGAAATAGTAGCTGCAAAGTGATCTTTTCCACCTCTGTATTCCAAATTCTGTATTCAGCAGTGCTTCTTCTATAATTCCAGCAGAGCTCTGAAATATCTGCATTTTTTTGTTAGAAATAAAGTGAGCTTGTTATTCTACTATATGCACACAGCAGAACATTTACCAGTGCCAACAGAGATATACTTACTATCACTTGTATATTTATGAGCTTCAGTGGAAGGAAAGGTAGAGTGCTCTTTGCACTAGACACTAATCCTTCATCATGATGACCAGATTCCTTAATTAAAGCTGTGACAACCTGTCAGTTTAGATCACAGAACTGTAGAATTGTTTTGGTTGGAAAACACCTCCCAGATGATTGAGTCCAACCATTCGACCAGCACTGCTGAGCCCACCATGCCCACAAGGGCCACATCTACATGGCTTTCAAATCCCTTCAGGGATGGTGACTCCAGCATCCCCAGATCTTTTGCCACCTGGCAGCTTTCCAGCCCCTCTGCCCCAGCCTGGAGCCTGTTCTGACCCAAGAGCAGGACCAAGCACTTGGCCTTGTGGAACCTCACACAACTGGCCTCAGCCCAAGGATCCAGCCAGTCCAGATCCCTCTGCAGAGCCCTCCTGTATGGAAGTTTGTAGTAGATAGCAGAACGATCTGCTAGATCAACATTCCTTTATTCCAGCTTTGCCACAGTGAAAGCACACAAAGGACTGGAGCTGCCCTTTCAGGTTTGCCTCATAAAACAATTCTTCTTCTCCTGTTTTGGCAAAATAATTTACATCCAAGAGTGATGGCAGAGGTCTGGATAATGTACCAACTCTTTAGTCAATCTCCTGTGCTGATGATCTGTGGTTTCACATAACAGCTTTGGCTGGAACCTTCCTTTGCTTTCCCAACAATTACTATATTATAGCTTTTGTGTTTCCTAATACACTGTATCTCAGAGAGATCAGCATCCAATCTAAATGTCAGCCACTTATGAATAGGAGAGCTGATTGAACAAACAACAGAAGAACTGCCATGAAACACTGTTACACTCCCTTGATAGTGACTTTTTCAAACACAGAGCACAGCAGCACTTTTAAATTTGGCACATTCAAATCCCAACGGTTTCCTTTCTGCTATAGGTAATTTGTCAGTAGTGCTGTTCTCCATTCAGGAACAGAATCAAGCAAGACAACCATGATGGGGTAACTCTCCATGTATTTGTAGCTCCCATTGCATGTTTTCATCCCTGATGCAGTTAGAAATCAAAATGCATGGAGACAGCTTAAAGGTTTCAATTTAAAACACAAAGCCAGGAAGTGGAGAAACATGAGAACATCTGACCTCACTGCCACAGTGAACAGGTGCCACGGCACCTGTTCTAAGAAATATAAGTTTTAACTGGCCCAGTTAGTCAGTTCTGGGCCAAATTCATAGGTTGTTTAGTCCAAAATACTTTCCCTGATTATTGGTGCCTTATGGATGACTGTATTCCAGACAAGTGCATCACCTGCAAGGCCAATTTTCCAGACACTGAAGAACAATCCATGATTTTTTCCCCCCACAAATGGTAAACTGAAGCTGTACACAAGCACACTTCAGCTCCAAGCAGGTACACAGGAGTCCAGCCTGGCTCAGAGAGGTCAGCAGGACCTCTCATTGATGTGTTGCTGCTGAGGCAGGTGAGGTCACAGATAACTAAAAAAGGGAGAATTACCTTTCTTGCGCAGAAGAACGCTGGCGTGTCTCCGTCCATTTCTGTTCTCCACGTGACATGTGTAGTTAGCCAGGTCTGCCTCCTCTACAGCATCAAAGATCAATGTCAACTCAACTTCTTTTTCTCCAAGATGTTCTCTGAGGAGTCTGGAAGGAAGGAAACAGCCTTTGCTTTAACTGAATTAATATGGATGGCAGATTCCCCAAAGCACTCTGATTTCTCAGCACAAGAAAATGTTCCTTGGCCTCCTTCACTCCTAGAGAAGGACTTGAAAAGAGACTCATGTTGCCTAAAAGAGGCTTCACAGAGACATTTTCTATGACCACCAGAAGGCTTTTCCTCCTGCCATGTCAAGTGAGGAGCTGAACCGAGTGCAGGAAGAGTGGCCATGAGCACAGTGGTTATGTGTGGCTTCTTTCTTGGCTCCATCAGAATTAAATGCTAAAAACAATGCTTCTTTTAAAAGAAGTGACAAACATCCATTTTCCAGAAGCAGAATGTGCTACTAAGCCATCAGTGAACAAATTACAGGGCAATTTAAAGGCTGGGTATTGTGATACATTTTAATTCAGTGTGGAAAACCAACAAAAGGAGCTGTGCTACTCTGTGGAATTTTCCTCTATTTTCTGGGGCTAGATCCTGACTTTTAAGGGGAACAGTGTCAAGAACAAGAGCTCTCTCCTCCTTTGAGAGGAAAGAGGAGACGTGCAAAATCCCCACAAATGGAATAAAAGTTCTAGCAGACTTTCAGGCCAGAGGTACAGCCTTTTCATGTCATTGTTCTCATGTGAACATTAAAAAGAATGCAAAGTAAATGCACGTTTTCTGCTGCTGACATTAAGTCTAAAAATACAATACCCTATTCTCTCCAAAGGCTTATCACTTGCTCAAGAAGAAGTTGCTGCTCCTTTGAACAGGGAAATGTAACATCAAGTAAAATCCGCCAGATAAATTTGATCCTGTTTGTGTAATGCTGCACAAGAAGGTAAACAGAAAATGTGGGGTGCCCTCACAGTCACCTGTGAACTCACCACTGTATGTGGTTCTTCAGTGAGTCTGTTCTCTGAAAAGACTGCACAGCACTGTGAGGTAAAGGTAGAAATAAAACCCAGAGACACCAAAAAAGAAATATTTTTTTTCCAAGACCGAAAGGAGGGAAGTGGATGGGAAGTAATGAACCAGGAGTGCTGCCTGCTCTGGATGGAAACTGCTGCTGGAGACATTCACATTTGTCAGTAATGGCAAACCCCAAACTTCTCTTTTATAAACCAAACACATCATGTGTGCACACATTTCCTTAGATATGTGATTTCACATGACATCCATGGAACTCCAAACACATTGAAAACAAATCAAAAGAGAAGTATGAGGGCATTGCACCAGACAATCAAAAATGCAAGCCTGACTGCTTCTAGCCTGACACATCTCTGCAGAAACTCAGAAGAGGCACAGAAGCATCCACAACAATTCAGCCTCTTCCACTGCGGCAGCATAACTTGCAAAAAGCAAGTGGAAAAACATTAGTTTAAAAACAGGATGTGTGTGTTGAATTTGGAGAATTTGGAAACTTGGATTGCATATTTTTTTTTTCCAAAATCAATTCTCATTGATTTTGCTTCTTTTTTCTTTTCTTCTTTTCTTTTTTTTTTTTTTTTTTTTTTTTTTTTTAAATTCTGGTCCAGACTCCAAGTGGTGAAATAATAGAAGAAAGGTTGAATTTGCACAATTTCTGGCCAGAAAAAAACTTCCTCAGAAAACCTGGTCTGTTCGCATACTCAGCCTAAATCACTGGGAGTGAGATAAATCAATTTTCATTTACCTATTATTCTGCTGTATCTATATAAAGACTCAGGAAAGCCACTCTGCTGGTAAACAGCATGCCCAACAACTTTTGGTCTACCAATCATTCTGCAAGGAACAATATAATCACTAACAGAGAAGATATCTGGGAAACTAATCTGGAGCATTCTGCAAATGTTCAGATTTTCTTGTTCACTGTAATCAGAATATTTTACACAGAAGAAAAATGGAGACACATTACAGTTAAGATAAAAGAAACTGTTATTTTTATCTATATCTAAACTATGTGTATGTAATATAAAATAACTGACCCTTAACCTAAATTTAAATAATACATAATCAGCTAAAGAGGAGTTTTCATAAAAAAAAAGAATATCCAATATATTTGGACTGACAATTTTTTTTCTACATACCTTCTAATAGCAATTTTTAGCAAGGGAAATCTATAGAGTGGGATATATCATGGAAATGCTGACAAAACATTTAAGCATTGTGCTAGCAGCAAAGTGTAGAAAGCTCTTAGTTAAACCTTTCATTCCTGCTTTTTCATTTTTCTTCTTTTTTCTTTTAACATTACTCTACACTTACATTATTGCCTCAGAAATGCACAGCTGGTCACCTGCATTTTTTAAATACACATGCAACCCTTAATTATTTGCATTGATTAATTAATTGTTGTTGTTGGTTCAGAGAACATGGAGCAAAATACAACATCAACAAGACCTAAAGGTGCAACAGCATTTGGAGCACACCCAGAAGATGAAGCTCTGTCCCTGCCTGAGGTGGGGGAAGCTTCACCAGCATCACTGTCAACACATGCCAGCTCCCACAAGTTGAGAAAACAATAACTCACTCTTTCTGGGTTGCTGAACAAACTGTAAGAGTAATTACAACATTGAATGCATAGCTAAATCAATGATGCTTGACAACTCACAGCAAACAGGGTGGAAAGAGAGAAATAAAAGGTGGGTGATGTAAAAACAACACTCAGTGACTTCTTTTTCTTCAGGCTGAAGCATTTTATTTGATCTGAAACAAAACATTTTGTCTAGTGAATAATTTTCAGGTAAGAATATGAATTTTAAAAAGGAAGTGTCGTTACAGATTAGAGATGCTTCCTTTGAAAATTATGCAATGGCTTGGATTTTTCAAATCCTTGGTCATATTTTCCCAGTGCTTGGATGCACTAAGTTGAATCTGAATACAAAACACTTTTACTTTGAGACCATATTTCCCAAAATTTTCAGTCTTTGTATGACCACAGATAACAAGGCCATAAGAAAACTTCACTTGGGTCTCTCTGCAAGACAGAGGCATTAATTGCAAACCTTTACTAACCTGCATGAGAGTTGGGATTAGCAAAAATGAAACTTTCATTCTTTATAAAACTGAGGATCTCGACTGTGAACAGAGTTATGAAGTCTACCCCCCTCCCCAGGCTGCAGATGAAAGGAAAGTTCTGTGTGTACACAAGCACCTCTCCAAAGCAAAGTCATTCGACTGGCAGCATGACAGTGACCTTCCCTCCTGCTTTCCTGCATTGTGTTTCTTGTTCTCTGCCCTGAATTTGTCTACTTGAGTAGTGTAAGCTTTTCAGGAGAGAGCTGTTGCTTCCATACTTCTCTGCCAAGTACCCAGCACATCAGCTATGGGAGCTGTGCCTCCTGCCCCCAGCACCCCCTCCTAACAGAAAACAACATCCTCATCTTGTCTGAGCATTTCAGAACCATCTGCTGGTTTCTGTGAAGAAGAATCAATCAGAAGAAATAAGGCTGCCATTCAAAATGCTTCCCTTCACCTCTTTTCACACCTCTAGGATGAGTTAAACTATTTCTACTTTAAAAACAGACAAGACATACATTACAAGATGAGCATTATGACTATTCTGCAGTGTCACCTGTTGAAGAACAACCAAAACCAAAAAAGTAACTCAGAGGTGGCAGAGAGCAACATTTATGTCTGAAAATTCTTTGCCATGGCAGAAAGCTGGTGTTGAAATTTGCTGTGGGCTGCTTGGATAATTAGGTACCACTGACAACTCTGCAGACATGCTTCAAGACTCTGATTCCTTCTTTAATAACTCTGGTTCAATTTACATGTCATCTTTATTACTGCTGTGAAAAACCCACCTGGCAAGCAAAGTCTCTTCCTCCTTCCCCCACGCATGTCTAACACCTGGGGATCTTAATTCAAGGGAAGACAAGGGGGCAGCTCAGACAGGGTGGCATTGCCTCCAAGTCCTGCAATGCTGAGTTCCTTTTTATCATGAAGCTTTGTAAAAATGTCTAATAAATACTGAGAAGCCCAGAGGGACACAAATATTACTCTTGGTGAAGTGTGCTTACCAAAACCCAGTTCCATGGACTGGATTTGAACAGGAATGCTCAGGTTACATGCATCCTTATTTTAGTGCTTTCATCACAGCACAGTGAGTGTTAACCCTGCACACTGGGGATGGGTGGTTTGTGCTCCCACATGTCATTTGCAAACCTGAGCTCTCATCATACACACAAAATCCAGCAACAAAATGGATGGGCACAGCCCAGGGGAAGGACAGCACCAGCAATTCAGAGTGCTACTGAATTTGTGAACTAATTCAAGATAGGGGATGCAGAGTTGAAATGCACCAAAGAACCAGCCCATGGAGTATCTTGTTCTGGTTGTAAGGATTCTGTACTACTCTTAGCTTCTCAAAATGAAATGTCTTTGTAACACTACAGAGAATCAAACTGATTAAGAAGACATCTAACCAGCAAGTTCACTGGGGCTCATCAAGTTTGAAACACACATGACAATTTTTAAATACATCAATAAATAT